>NW_003852401.1:37994136-38138236 GCF_000181295.1 Otolemur garnettii
TTTTTTTTTTTTTTTTTTAAAACTCAACAGAGACTAAATTATGAGGTCTAAATCTGGGTAGGGCTTTGCAAATAAAGCTCTGACCAGTGCTGAATTGACTTGAAGAATGATGAAAGGTTGGCTTCTCTCTCTCGGCAGCTGTGAGTTTGGTCAGCCCTTTGCAAAGTAAGAGGAAATTTAATGAACCCAAATAAGACATGATCCTTTGTGGCTATAAAAGTTACACTTTGAAAAAGCTCAGCTGGTCAAGAGCCACTTGAAAATGATGTCGCCGCTGGGGAACTCTGTCAAAAGTCCACTCCTCTTGGTGAGTTTCCTTTTCTTTGAGGGAAAACAAAGAGAGGTTTTACAAGCTAGAGAAGGGTCATTTTGCTATCTGAAAGAGCACATTCAAAAATTGAGGCCCAGTGTGATTGGGAGACATCCATGGTCAGTACTTGTTTATTTGCCCAGCTTTACACCATGTAAGTGATGCAGGAGCCTTTCCGCCTCTAATAATAACACGACCGTGGCCCTGAGTTAATGGAAAGCTGCGATGGCCAAATGGGAGCTGGTGCTCAGATTAACCACTGTGGGTCAGACCAGTCCACAGCTGCGGTTGGGCGGGAGGGAGGTCAGGGGATGGTGTGGAGGAAGGGCAGAGGTAGCTCATCTTAAAATATTTTTGCCTAGTCAACAGATTTAATGCAGGGTATTTGATCTCCAAATTCATCAACTAGAGAATTTTTAAAAAGGATCTGGGAAAACAACCACCCAATTCACATTCCATGGCTTCTAGTTGTGCAAGCAGTACATTTTAGAAACCTTTTGTGCCGAGCAATCTTCATTTGTAGAGCATTCCATTTGCTTATACAGTAGGCAACAGTGCTTAAATAGCGTAATTATTATGTGTTTCTAGTTTGCTTCGAATTTTGATTCAATCAGAATCCGCAAACCTGACAGCCAGTAATCAAACAAAGGGAGTGCTCTGGAAATGAGGGATTAACAGAGGGGAATTAAACTGTCGTTTTGAAACAGCTTAGACCAATATGAAAGCCCATTTAGGAGTCTCTCCATAAATATCCCTTTTGTTTTGTCTAATTGCTGGTTTGAATGTATCAGACTCATCAATGGGATTAGGGTTAATAGATGTTTGGTCACGCAGAACATGCAGAGGAGGAATCTGATACACACACACAAAAATTGCACTTAATGAGCTTAGCAAATGTTTGCCATATTTTTAATGAACCCTGGGGCTGTCATTTAGAAATGCTTAGCAACGGCTTTTCCATCCTTGAAAATAGAGCAACTGAAGGACATTAACACTATGTACACCGTAAATAAGAGGAGCTATTTAAAGACACCAGCCAGGAGGAGGGAATGATGATATTTTTCTGTCCGAGAGCCAGTGATACTTAACACTCTGGGTGTGGGTTCAATATGTGACAACATAGTCGGGTGGTTCAAGTTTCCCCGAGGGCACTGTGGGGCGTGAGGTTTTTGCGAAGGGTCAAGTAACGGTTTATTTTTTTCTTGAGTTAAACCTGTTTAGGATCAAATCTCCCCCTTCCCTACTCTTGCCCCTGCTTCTGTTTTCACACCTTCCTCCTGCCCTTTCCAAGTATCCATGGAGAGGCTTTCTAAAGAGGAGCTTATGGGTTTGTTACTGCTTCCACAGGCCCAACGCTGCCCTGGCCGCCAGGCCGGCTGCTCCCGCAGCTCAGCCAGGCGAGGCCAGAGTGGCAAGCTCTTGGGATTGATTACTCGGAAGATTGAATGATCCATCTTGGGAGCCCCTGGGATTTGGCTCCGAAACCGATGCAGTCGGCAGTAACGGGCACTTATTGAGGGAGGCCATGTGGCTCGTCCTCTCAGAGCACAGAGTGAACCTAAAAGAATCAGGTTTTCCTTGGGGAAGGTTTGATTTGATAGAGCACAAAATGCAAGTCCAATGGATTATAGTTAGAGCAAATGAAGGGTATTGTAGACTCTTCGTTTTCTATGGAGCCAGTGGATTTTAAGGACGTCCTGCTCCCTGCCATCTCTCCTCTAGCCCTGCCTCTCAAGGAGGCAAAAAATAGACACCACTTCATTAAAAAAAAATGTTATGAATGAAAGACAGCTACCTTTCAGCTTTGCTGGAAAGGGAACAGCCCTCCTGTGATAGCAGCTGTACTTTTGTGTTGAATGATGGGTCAGAATTCTTATTAGGAAAGAACTAAAAAAAAAAAAAAAAAAAAAAGGCTAATCGTAGCGTTGTGCAGGAGCTTGAGAAAGTGGTTAGTTTTCATTGGAGGGGAGTTTACGGAGGGGAACCAGCATCATGGGAAAAAAGGGCCTGTATATTTTGTTCTTATTGTCCCTGTGGCAGTGGTGGGGGTGGGCATGTGTCTGTGTTGGTGTGTTTATGTATTTTGTTAGTCATTTGTCACCAAGCGCTCCTTCCCCTCAAGCAACTATTAGAATGCCTGTTTTGATGAATGAACCTAGAGATATTACCAAAGGCTTTATGGCTTTGTAGTTTAAAAACATTGTCAGTAATGAGCTATTTTTCTTTTAGAAGTGTCTAAATTCTTGACATCCACACCAGTGGATCAGATGAGTTCTGAAAAATCACTCGTTAAGTGAATCCCTTAGGTCATAGGTCCACAACGCAAACACCTGCAGAGTCTAGACTGGTGTAGTCTAGCAGCTGGTGAAGTATTAAGGCATGGCAGGAACGGAAGCAAACTGAAAACAATCCAGGTCCCATCTGAAGAGGGCAGCGGCTACTTAGTTGAATGCTCTTCTCTTTAAACTCTCAATCCAACCCTACATCCTTCCTCTTAATTATACTATCTTTTTGGTTTCTGAACTTGATTTTGATCTTGATACCTGTAGTCCACTGGCTCTAGCTTACCTTTGAGTGTTTAAGGCACAAGCTACATTTTCCCTCATTTCCGCTGAGTGCTGTCTCAGATAAAAATAAGGGTGAAGGAGTAAAGGAATGAATGTTCTCCTTTTGTTTACACCAGGGTGTATGAGTCTTTTTCCTTCCTTCTTTTGCGCCTTCTGTCCTCCCTTCCTTTTCTGTGTACAGAGTAAGAAATAGAGAGAGTGGTGCACAGACACACACCTCTAGTTGTAACGTGGTGGCAGGTGCTCTGCTGGCAATATTCACAGAGGCCACAGGGAGAAGAAAGCAGGGTCCTGTGAGTCCCCCCAAGCAGCACAAGGGAAAGCCTCACGGATGATGCTGCAGTGTGTGTTGAGTCATGTGTAGGTGTTTGCTAGGCAGATGATGTTGAGAAGAATCCTGTGTATAGCCAGGCACCCTGGGCAGAGGCACAGGGGTGAGAGACTGGCTTGCTTGGACAGTAATCAGCATGGCTATAGATTGGAGGAATTGCAGGCAGGAGGCTAGAGAGGTGGACACAAATTAAAACCCAAGGCTTGGACTTTATCTGGCAGGTGATAGAGAAGCATTGAAGGGCTTGAAGTTCTTGTGTCATGTTCAGGAATTATCTAGCTCTCCAGAAGAAAGCCAGAGCTGCTTATAACTCTTTGGATTCCAAACTCCACAATAAAGCTTCTGCTTTTCTCAGAACCTTTGGGTGAAAAACCACAAACTGGTGAAAATATTTCAGTTAAAGTCTCAAGATCAAGTCTCCAAGAGACTGGGATCCCTTAAGTTAATAGGGGGCCCCAATGGATGCTCTTCCAGTTCACTTGTAGGAGATGTGCTTAAGCTGATTCCATTCCCTTTAAGTCCCTTTACAAAGAAAGCCACAAGGCTTGACCTTAATGCCAAAAGTTTTATTTTGTTGGCCAAGCTTCTGAGCCTAGACCAGATAAATCTTCTGGCCATCTTTCTGAATGCTTCCTTTTTCAAGGATGGTGTGTGGCCATTTAAAGAATATCAACTCATCAGAGACAGTGTTTTTACTTTTGGCATTTCCAAAATATTTTTTTGAGAATGTTCAATTACCCTGCCTATTAGAATAGACCCAAAGCACGTTGCACACCTACTAAAGACACGGCCATGCGCTGTGCGGGATGAAGCTACAGACTACGCCATCATCTTCTTTTCCTACAGAGTTTATAACTGCTCAGGAATACTGACAGGGCTATTTAAAAAAGGGTAGGAGGAAATTTGGGGGGGCAAAATCCACATTTTTACACAAAACAAAAGAAAATGCCTCAGTTGCTTGTGATTTTTCTGTTCCAAAGTCAGGATTTTCTTAGTTAAGATACAAGAGGTCCAACCAGTACTTTCTCATATTCAAAAAAGTAAAAGGTAAGGGTGGTGCCTCTGGCTCCAAGGAGTAGGGCTCTGGCCCCATATGCGGGTTCAAACTCAGCCCTAGCCAAAAACTGCAAGAAAAAAAAAAAAGGGAAATATTGCAAAATTTAAATTAGAAATTCTCTTTGGGGAGAACAAGGAAGAATTGGGTAGAGTTTTAAAGCCAGTCTGGGTAGTTTCCTTGAGGTATGGAGTTGTCCATTCTCATAAACTTCATAAGTTAAAGCACTACCATGTATCTTTTATGATCTCAGAAATTTAATAAGCAATTTTAATAATATGTGACCAGAATTGCAAGAGAAAAACACTAGTTTACCATTGTTTCTGTCTTCCAGAGGACTTAAATGCATTATAAATATAATAAAATTAGGAAAAGTGAATATTTAAAAACATAGCAATTTTATTAATTTTATCTGTTTCTGAGTTTTTTTAAAGACCAATTTGATTTTTTTAATATAAATAAAGAACTTTTAGAAACTGTGGTAAGGCACCCATAACACAGAATATATCATCTTAGCCATTTTTAAGCATATAAGACTAAGTTGCTTCAAAGTAAGGGAAACAAGTGTTATCGTCCCAAACTGTTTCTTGGAGGAGCTCATTTAAAAATGTTTGTATTTAGATTGAAAAATGAAAAAAGCCCTTTTCTTATAAAGTCAAAAGAGGGCAAAATTGGAGCTTTATAGAAACAACACATTAGCTTGGGATTCCTTACTAAGAAGGTCAGAAGAAAGACCTTGGCTATAAAATGCCCACCCATTGTGAAATGAGCCAGCCATGCCCAGGAGGAAGGGGGGTGGAGCAAAGGTTTACAGCTGGCTGGTTTGGTTTGGCTCTCGCTGATCTATGGCCACTGATCTGTTTGGGACTTTTCGGGGGCGGGGGCAGTCTTTGGGTTATTTATTCTGACAGCAGGCTAGATGCTATTTCCATCTGCCTTGGAGTATTTGAGGAGATAAATGTCTGCCACATCCTGATGAATGGTCTCAATGGTTCATTGCCAGAGAAACTGAGTTATGGCTCCTATATTTCATTTAAGAGAAAACTTCAGCCATCCACAGTATTCACTGCAGCCTTCCATTTGAGCAGGGCAGGAAAGTATTTTTCTGTTTAAAGGACAGGTTTGCACAGTTGCACCTTAGGGGGATGGAAAGATAGGGGATAAATAGAAAGCACTTTGTAATTCAAGCTAGTAAGCCCAGTGTAGTCAATTTAAAATACAAAAAAAAAAGAATTTAGGGAACATAGACGTAACAGTCTATGCCCTGGTTATGTTTCAAATTTTCTTTATTGCTGCACTCACGTCCAGTTAAAATCATTTCAGAGCACATTATTTTTTAAGAATAATGAAAGTGAGCATATGAATTTAAATAATATCAAGCGTATCACAAGATAATTATTTTCTAAGAGATATAAAAACCATATAACTATTTGATACATACACTAATTATATGTATCAGTTGATTGAAAGAATATTTATTCTAGATACCAACTGATTTTCAGGTACCAAATGGAATGGGAATTATAATTGTAAATAGGTTTGTCATAATGTGGCATTATTCAGACACATCTATAGCCTGTATTCATCACTTACCGACATATGAATACCTATGTAGGTTGAATGGCTTGTACCAATAGGGCAGAGTGTCTGTGGACAGAAAGGAAATGTTTTAGGTCAAGATAGCACAATGGAAAGTGTGAAATCAGCAGCTCTGGGGAACACATGCCATCACCAAGACCTTTGGGGAAACTGACAAAATAAGAAGGAATTTTGCATTCTTGTTAGCAAAGAAATGAGGAAAGACAAGAACTCACTTGGGATTTAATCAAATGGTTGAGAAAACCTGTGCTTGCCAAACTTCACCTTTTCTGATTGTATGGGCATTGGGGCCTTACTTTGTGAAAAAGCTATTATAAGACAAAATAAAAAAATAAACTCAGATAAAATATATCTGAGTAAATGATAATCATAGGGGAAGCCCAGCTGTGGTCTAGTTAGCTCCACTTTGGGGGATAGTTGAAAGAGGGATTTTGAAAAGTCCAAAGGTTAAAAAAGACCAAAGGTTAGAGACTTTGAGTTATCAGGAAAAGAGTTCATTTAAGTTTGCATTCAAGAGAATTTCTAGGTATGATGCTCATTCATTGTTGCTCAGTCTGACTTTGGTCAGTAGCAGACCTGTGCTGCCGCGCCTAGTTGAAACATACAGCACTTAATCGTTAATGGAAATAATTAGGGAAATAGGTGCTTATCCTCCCAGTGCTGTTTGTGAGTTAGTGTGGGATGGGATCGATTGCAGTGGCATGCTCTTCCATCCGGGATGTGTGTATGTGTAAAGTTTCCTATATATGACTTTTCCCATAAGCCTGAGACCAGTAGGGAAAAAAATACAACTTCAGAATACTTGTTCTTATCCTAAGATGATGGGACAGTATAACCTGGAACTGAATCATGAACACAGTTAACCCAATGATAAACCCAAATGGAGAATGCCTAATTAGGAATCACATGTGACCTCCCCTTTCTCCATCTTGAATGTTGAACTACTGGTCCTTTCTTCTATTTTCAAAATATTCTATGCATGCCTATATCATTGTAATGTCCAGATAATCATCTGTTTGTCTTTTGACCTAGATTGCAAGTTTCTGGAAATCATTTGCATTCCACATTGTTGAATATACTGAGCACCTTGTAGGTATTTGATTAATGCTGAATGTTAGGCATCTGTAAGTAAATCTCTCTGAAGTTCAAATGAAATGTTCATTTTTTCCATTGCCTTCCCTCCAAGATTGCTGTTTTCTAAATTGGTACAAAACAGTTATTTTGAAGCAGAGGTGAAAAAGAAAGAAATCATATTTATTGAGCTGGGATATATTTCTCTTTGATCAGTGATGAAACGAGGCTATACAGTAGGAGTCACTGACTGTGGACTTCTACTAATTCTTAGTGGGATGGACTTGGAATCTGGACTCATTTGTACATTTGATCAACTTTCAAAGAAAGGCTTGGAATACCCTCAAATCTGGCAAGGGATAATGGGCAAACCCCCTGGTCTTGAAGCACAGAAGAAGCCATGAGGCAGCAAGGATCCCTGGGTTCAGATGCTGGCATCAACACTAATTCATTGATCTTGGATACTGAAAATAGTACAGCCAATCTTCCAAAATATTTTATTAATTCTTTAATAGTTTTAGTAATCTTTTTTTTTTTAAATTTTGTTGAGGGCAGCACATTTGATGTTTTTCCATAAGCATTTAATAATACATTGTGGAAAAGATACTCTTTCTTTTTTCTTCTTCTGTTTTTTTTATATTTCAAGGGCACATTGAAATATGGGTACCTTTTAATATGAGGGCACATACAATAAGGTTATGGAAATTGCATTTGTAAAGTTAAAGTCTGCATTGTGACTGTGTCCTTCACCCAGGAAATCTATCCATGCAATGTACCCATTAGGTGGGAATTTACCCAACTCCTTCCCCTCCCTTCTACTTGACTTTATTTGGGGGGAGGAGTGTGAATGAATATCTGAATATTATTTCTCCACCACCCACAGTGTCTTGGAAGGCGGTTTGCATCATGTCAGGTGCTCTGAATGTTGCACAAATCCTTCTCTGTTCCACTAAAATCCTATTCTGCAAGGCAGGCCCTGCAAGAATTTGCTGGGACACTCAGCAGTCCTTCTATACCAACTATGTCTATAAAAGGAGCAGATTGGCACCAGGTTTTATGCCACTGTTTTTTAAAAGTATAGTTTGTCAAGATCAATTTAAATTCAACTTTGATTTACTAACTCATCAGGGCTGGATACAATTTCAATTAAGTAATGCCAATACAGAAAAAGACTGGGGCCAGGCCAACACCCGATTATTGTGACCCAACCAGAGATGTGATGCCTTGTCTTTTGAAACCAGCTGGAGTGAGGAGGAAGATTGCCAGGGCGAGGGCACACCAATGTGGCCTTACCTGCCCTAAACTTGCTGTCGAGGGTGATTAGTGGAAAGAACATGAGCTTTGTAGCTAAACCTCAGATTGAATTCTGGCTGTTGCACTTGTAACCTTGAGGCCTTGAGCATATTATTTAACCTCTCTGAGTCTCAGTTTCCTTTCCCATAAAACAGGGATTATACCTTCCCTGTGGTGCTGTTTGTAAAGATGAGATGAAATACAATAACTCATGTCTGATCACTAGGCCAGTGCACGGTGGCTACTCCAGGACTATCCTTGACTCTTTTTTCTTTCTTGGTAGGTCAAATTAATGCTGGACATTTCTTTAGCAAATTATTGAAAACAGCAAGTTCTATATAATGATGTTGAAAGTTACTTGATCATGCTGTGAATAGGAGTGTTTGTGAAAGTTACATAAAGAGTTTATGAACTAGAGCAGAATCCTTTCTTACATTCTTCTCATTTTTCTCCTTGTTAGACAAGAGAAGGAAAAGAACTTTGTTGTGATTTCCCTTTTCTCTTATTTTTATCTCATTCATTTGTTAATTATTTTACGTTAATTTAATTTTGTTGTCATTATTGTTTTGGCAGAACAGAAAACTTGATCCAGAGCTTTAGGAGAAACAACAATTTCACTGTCTTCCCTCTCCACCCTGAGGAAGGAAGTTTGCTAGGTTCCTCAAGGTCTTCTGTAAACCAAGCACAGGGATGCAGTTGCATCGGTCAGCATGTAAAATAACATGCCGCTCGCACAGAACGCGAAGTGCACAGTCCCAGCGTAACTTGACATTCGCGGCCCCCTAACACCTGTTTCCATAGCTACACTGTAATCCAGACATTTGAGAGGCAGGCTCGCTTCTGCCAGCGCTGTCATTTCAGGGAAATAAATTAAGGAAGCTGATGACAAGGCCTGGATTATACAATGGCTTTAAAGCAGCCCTGAAATCTAACCAGGAACAAACAGAGTTCAAATGAAATGGATAAAATCCATTTCCGGTAACCTTTGTAAGAAAATCTGAATTGCAGCCTCCTTTATACATTTTGTTCCCCAACTCCCAGAAGCAGCATCATATGTTACACCTGGCAGTGGTATTTGTAGCACCATATTTTTCTTATTTTTAAGCAGTGCTACCATATTTTTTTCTAAATGGAAGTTTGGAAAAAATAAACAGATGGGAAGATACTGGTGGAGGGGGGGATCATGGAACAGAGAGAAAAAGAGAGAAAGACGTAGTGAGGCAAGTGCTAAAGGGCAGAGCGTCAGTCCCAGACACCCAGATATTTGCATATTCACAATATGTTTCTGGCCCAGAGCACGTTTTTCTGGCGTTCTGTATGTATTTCTAGGTCTCTATATTTATCCTTGTCCCTGGCTACATATGTAAGACTAAGTTTAGAGTTGGTGTGTTTGCTGGATGCTTTGCAGTGGTACTTGAAGAATTTCATGTTAAATACGCGCTGGCAGCAGGAGCGAGCTGCTCTCACATAGGAGGGGAAACTGAGGCGGGGTTGGGGGGCCCCAGACACGGTTTCGCAGCATGGTGGCCAACCACAGACAGGGCCTTTCAACACTATCTTCACCGAGGGTTTCTGAACCAATTCATTTATTTTTGGATTCCCCTTAATTCCAAATAAAAGCAGGTGATACTAAAATCAAGACTCTGCCACATGAGAACAACTAATTTTCTTCCAAAAGAGCTTCATGAATCTATTTTTTAACTTCATGTTCTTGGTGAAAGTTAGGATTGGATGACTCTAGTGGGAATTCAGGTAATGCCTGCTTGCTTGAGTATTTATTTACTTATTTATTGTGATAAATATGTACATGCAAGGAAGGTATGGGGAGAATGAATTAGAAGAAATTATTACAGGAAAATGTACTCTCGCAGGGATACAGCATCAGCCATCATGAAAATGTGCTTGTCGTTAGTTGATTTATTTTTGCTTTTCTCTTTTCTTCGTGTCCATGGTCATCATTCAACTCCCTTGGCGTAGGTGACAACGATCACCTAGTGTGATTGTTATTTTTGGCGTCGTGTATAAAATTTAACTCTGGCTCAATATAGCATTCTTAAAAATTTGTTGGCTCATGAACAACATTAAACATTACCTTTTCGTGGTGCTCTGAATCAATTATTTTGTTAGAAACTTCTTTACAAAGGAAACTTTGCCAGTGAGTTTATTTCCAATTAGGTAAATGTATCTCTTCTTGTTTTAGATCGAAAACAAAGATAAAAATCATGAAGTAGAATTACAAACACGTGGAAGTAAAAAAAATTCACATATTGTTGGCCTGAGGGGATATGTGGGTGTGTGCACACAGCTGTGTGTATATGTAGCGCACACACACACAAAGAGACGTTTAGCTTTTTGTTCATATTGAAGTTGTATTAGATACAACAAACTTTAAGCTAATATATGGAGATAATATTTAAAAAATTTATTATTGTGCTTCAGTTCTTTACCTTTGTAGTTATAAGCTCTTAATCCTGTTTCACCCAAAGCATCTGCCTGCGCAAGGACTGTGGACAGAAGGAGACGGATGATATTCAATAGGCAAATGAGGACCAGGAAGTGAGACAAAAGCTCATGAGTCAGGCTATTGATTTGAAAGAGGATTTTCCACTCCAGTGTAGTGAAGATACTTCCAGCTAGTCCATGATAGGCTGACCTGTCTTAGGTAGTACACCTTTGATATATGTAGATGTAAATGTGATCCCCTTTCTACACTTAGGCAATGGTAGGAAGGAGAAGAGAAAAGTACAAAGAAGAGAGAAATGAAGTTAAGTAAGTTCTGATTTTCACTTTCTCCAGGCTTTCTTTCAACCTTATCTTGCAGGCTGTCCCAGGCATTCTGAATCTGAAGTGCTGTCATCTCAAAGTGATCATAGGGGCAGAGGATGGGTGTGGGACCCCTAGACCATAGCTCATCTTGATGATGTGCTAGAGAGACTCACAGTGCTCAGCATCTAGTCATACTCATGCTCTGGTTTATCACAGTGAAAGGATACAAAGTAAAATCAGTAAAGGGGAAAAGCTTTGGGACCGACAAGGTTTGGAGGAACCAACTGCAACCTTCTAAACGTCTTCTCCCGGTGGAGTCACATTGGATGCACTTGATTCTCTCTGCAGTGAAATGTAACAACACAGGTAAAATTTTGTCTATTAGGAAGCTTATTAGAGACTCAGTGCCCAGAGGTTTTTTTTTTTTGAGAGCTGGTCATGAAAGTACCCACCGCTTGGCAGGTGCCAACATTCCAGGTTTCCAGAAACAGTGCATGTGTTCAGCATTAAACACATTTTTGCAGAAATAATTGAGACAGTGATCTATTCTGATTAGTTAGTTTGGTGGGAGCCCTTCCCAAATCCAAGTCCCAGATATCATCCACTGGCCAACCTTGCAAGCAGGCCTGAAGATAAGTCTCAGGCTTGCTGTGACACTTATCTGAATAGAAGGTAATCAAGCAGAGATGTTCTGAGAAAAGACTTTCCTGGCATTTTTCAGTTCTTGGGTGGTGTGAGTGCCACATTAAAGGACCACAGTATTGCTAGGGTATCTGATGTGCAGGACAGTCTGGGGGGATTGTGAAGGACAGGCTGGGGTGAGTGGGGTTCACTTGTCTAGATGGAGGACTCAGCAGAGTCAAAGTCTGCAGTCAGGAGTACGTGTTGGCTACGGTAACCAGGGAATACCACGAAGAACACTTCCCAAAGCAAAAGAATGGGCCATAAGTTCATCAGCTACAGACAACAACATCAAAGGCCAGTGGGAGTCATGATGCCCAGGAAGAGAAGGGGTATCCTTCTAGTAGGTAGACATCCAAGGGTTAGCAAAAGCCCAGATGTCAATGTTCTTAATGTCAAGGGAACACAGAAGGTAACTCTTCTCTTCCCATGCATTAGATGCTCTATTTGGAAGACAGAGAAGGGAGAGAGTAACTAAACATTACCGAGTGGGCTATTTAGTTACAGATCATTGCTTTAAGCTTGATTGTATATTCAATATATTTTTGAATGAGCATTTGGGGAGAAAATCTGGATTAGAGACTGAAAAACACATTACATTTTCCCCTACATCTTCATTGTAATATGATTTAAACTGTTCTTACTACATTAGTAATTTTTATTTTGTGAGAAAGGGTATTATTTTATGGCCCAAAGACATTTGACATTTCAGTACCTGGAAGCTCTTTCCCCCTTTTAGGTGCCTTCTAAAACTGAGAACATATTGTCACTAGGTGATGTTACTTTCCAATATGCTCAAGATTCAAAATCCAAGGTATATCTCCAATAACGCTTTAATGTTTAAGGTTTTTTAAAACACCAGGCAAAGTAAGCAATATGGGATAGATAGTTTTCAAAGACAGCTATCAACGATCCCTTACATGGGCATGCTGGTTTATCCATTTCTCTTTAAATCAGGGCTTAACCCTGTGATGTGCTTTGATTGAGTAGAACGCAGCAGCAATCACACTCTACCAGCTCTGGGCCTTGTTTTTACAAAGCCTGACAACTTCCTCTTGTCTTCTTGGGAAGTCTGCTGCCATGTGAGAAATCCGCCCACTCCTGAGAGCTCCAGGCTGTGAATGTGTCCAGTCAGATATGTGGTAGGGCTGTGTGAGGAGCACTGGGAAACCCCCCAACAGGAAGAATGAGGGCCTAGACCTGTAACTCCCGTGGAGCTGTCCGACTTGTTCCAGACCCTTTCTGTCATCCCAGCTGAGACCCTGGATATCATGGAGTAGAGGTACTTTTGCTGTTTACAGATTCACAAGCAAGTGAAATGATTATTATTTTAAGTCACTAAATTTTGAGATAGTTTGCTGTGCAAGCAATAGATAACAGGAATAGAACAATTAGCATGTTATTTGCTGACAAAATGAAAAAGGTAATCGTCTAAAAAGATCAGCACAAATGCTTTTTATCACCTAGTTTTAACTCAGACTTTTGGAGCCAAATTATCCTCTAAGTAGCCTAAGTTTACCAAATCTTTAAGTCATTTTGACATTAAAAAGTTTAAGGCTTTTGACAGTACACAGAAAAGAACATCAAAAATTTAACATCTCTTTTTTCAAGTAGAAAACTTAGCATTAATTCTGTTACTCAGAAATCCTTACCAGTATTAACTGCTTTCATTAATTAGTTACTGCTTTTTGTCTAAGAAAACATTTTTTACTCTTTATTCCATAATTTTTTAAAAATACATAGACTGAGAGATTAGTATAATGGACTCCCCATGTATCCTCCAGCCAATTTCAACATTTATCAACATACAATCATTTTTTTTTTTTTTTCCTAAGAAACCGATCTTATACTCATCTTTTCTTAAGTATCCATTTGGGTGGGTACTTTTATCTGAACCACATGACACAAATTGGAGTAGAAGGAGGAAAAGAAGACAAGAAGGAGGAGAGGAATAAGGGAAAAGTCATTCCATTGAAGACTTGAGAATCCCTTTCCATTCTCTTTAATCAGAAGGCTTATTTTCCACTTAGCACTCTAGTTAGTGCATGGAGGAATATTGACTCCAAACTGAAACAGGCTTACTAAGTTCCTAGCAATAGCTGCAGTTGAGACTTTAATAAGTGCCTCTGATATAAACACTTCCAGAAACCATTTTCTCAAAGAGCGTCCTCTTCCAGAAATGTTTAAACAAAATTTAAACAAGATTTGAACATGGATTTACTATTTATGACAAAAGCTGTGGCTTAAAATGTTTCAGAAGTTGCTGTGGGTTTTTGACTAAGGACATAGTATGTGTTATGCATTAGCTGTTTAATGTGTTCCGTCATTGAATCCAAAATTGCTTGGAAGGTTTAAACATTGGCAGCCATGAAAACAAACATGAGTCCATGTTCCCAGTGCCTAAAAAGAAATCAAAGCAAACCTAATCATTTTCTTTCATATGACTAATAAAGATGTGAAGAACCAAGCTTCAGTTTTGCATTTGAGCGGTAATCGCCTTAATTACATCTGGGTTACAAAACGCAATGCTGTGTTTCTTCTCCGTGGTTGTAAAATGAACATTGAACTTTTATGCATTCCTGGTTCCGTATCACGTGACCATGTTGGGCCTCCTAAGAGTCAGGCAGGGGGCCAAAAGGAAATTTAATAGAGACCCTCTTTCTTTCTTTTTTTGGGGGTGGGTGGGTGGGAGGAAATCTGTGTCAGAGTTGCATTTGTCTTCGAGTCAGAGTTTTCTCTCTCAGTTTATAGATATGTAGTGGGACAGAATGAAAGCGTAGAAGAGTGGATAAATATAAGTAGGTAAAGTAGGAATTTGTCCATAGAAGGCTGCTTGGCAGTTTGGAAGCCTAATGGCTTTGGAAAAGGTTTTTATAAGGCTGAACTGATTTTGTTTGCTGCTAAAACAGTGTCCAACTCTGACTGTTGAGGTAACTGCTCTAGAGGTATTTCCACTGAGGAAAATTAATCATACGTTACTTTCCAAAGATTCTTTAAAATATTTTATCGTCTCGGGAACACACAGAGGACCATGATGTCAGTACATTTAGATGCCGGAAGTTTCCTAATTATGGTGTGAAAAGGACATCAGACTAAAAGAGGGAGATCTGAATTAGTTTTGAATAACTTGGTTCTTTTAAGGCTTTGTTGTTAAGTGGTTACTATATGCTTAGATCTTTCATACAAAAGTACAATGTCTTAGTTGCTTTCTATGTAAAATGGGTAAAATGGGGATAATAAAATCTATACTGTCTACTTGATACTCTTTAAAAAAAAACTAATGACATTAGCTAGTGGCTTGAAGATATGTTGAAAAAGTTCAAGTAGAGTATGAAAAGCTGATTGTCAGCATCCGCGTTATTTATAGAGTGCTACCTGGCGCTGAGCAGACTTAGGAAGAAGGGTTTCAAAGAAACATACCAGCTATCGCTACTAATATAAACAAGACTGTAATCCCCAAGTAAATAATTTATTTCTGAGACTAGGAAGTTAGACAAAGCGAAATAAATACATGAATTTTATCACCATTCTTTCCTTGCCATTAGCATTCATTGTCAATGGATATTTGGTCTTTATTCAAAACATACGGTATGCCTTGTACTCAAACCTACGCTCACACATATATACACACACAGGATTTCTAGCCATTGGTCAAGTTTGAGAGCACAAAAGACATAATCTAAAGGGGTGTCATTGCTATAAAGAGTTAGAAACAGAGAGTTCTATAAAGGACTGAGCTCTACCAGGGGAAATACATCACCATAAGAACTTATTTAAGCCTTCTGTTTCTGTTTTCTGTTCCTGCATAATGAACCAGCCCAAAATTTAGTAGCTTAAAACAATAGCCATTTTATTGCTTATGATTCTTTCCATGAGGAATTATGGCAGAGTCCAGTGGAGGCGTGCTCATTTTTGCTTTGCACGAGGTCAACCAGGGCAGCTCAGCTGGACTTTAGGATCCAACAGGGTCTCACCCCCATGGGTAAGATTTGGTGTTGGCTTTTGGTTGGGACTCTTTGCTCTGCCCCATGAGGCTTCTCTCTCCGCACTGTTTCTCATCTTCCAGGGCTTCCCTTCATGCAACCCCTCTTCTCCAGTGGCATAATAGAAGTTTCCATGATGGCTAGATTCAAAGAGGCAAGACAGAAATTACAAGATCTCTTAAGGCCCAGATGGAAAACCAATAGCAGAAATTAACTGACCTCCTGACTTCTTGTTGTATGAGAAAAATAAACTCCCCAAAGTTCAGACTATTCTGGTGGGGTATTCTGTTATCTGGAATTATAATTTCGTTCTGCTCCACCCCTGAAGGCTGGCATATAGGGGGACTGAGCCTTTCTCTTCCTGTCCTCCTTCTCGTTGAGCATCAAATGCCAAGTCCTTCCTCAAGCAGCCAGGGTTATCACTGTTTGGATTACTATTTTAAATAAGAACGGTGGGCATCTCACTATTTTGCTTTGCTTTGCTTTGTGGGTTAACCCCTCTCTAATAAGAAACTCAGTTAAATAGAATGTCTCTGTTTACCTGAGAATTACAATTTTTCTAGGTGAATTTGGTGAGAAGGGACTGTCCTATGATTTTTAAAAAGGATGTTGGAGAGACAAAAAAAATAGTACAGGTTACAGAATTAAGTGGTAACAACAAACATTAATATTCATGACAGTCTTCCAAAGAACCTTAAAGAAAAGGAGGCAGCCAAAGCTACTGGATTATTTTCATAAACCTTTACCTCAATAAACAGTTGTAGAAAATTAATCCAGCATCAGTATCATCATAAGATTCTAATCATACACTCTTCCTCAAATGTGATAGCTGAGAACAGGAATAAAATACCTTTTTGCTTGAATAATTGTTAGTTAAATCACATCTTAGTTGGACAGCATGAAATCTAATAGATTGTGAGGTAGCAGATGTGTGTATTGAAAATCAAAAGACAGAAATTAACTACTTCACTATAGTGTGCCCTCACTAACTATCTTTCTGGGGCTTCTGAATTTTGAAAGATATGCTAATTTGTTATGAGAAAATCGATCCAAGAAGACAAGAATTAAAAAAAATAACAGCAACAAATCACATGAAAATGGCTATTATTTTTGTCTTTGTGACACAAAGGGTCCTTTCTATACCTTACTGTGTCTGAAGGCAACCAGCTAAAGAGAAACCCAGAGGGGAAGAAGCCCAGTGGCGCTCACTATAAAAGGTCGGTTTCATGAGATCCTCTAACCTTGGGCTTTATCCTTTCTCCCTCTCCCTCCCTCTCCTTTTCTCCCTCTAAAGGATCAGTCACTTTTAGTGTTTTTCCCCTAGGTAGACCTAAAAATGGTTCCAAGTTGCCTAGTCTGACTTCCAGGGCCACGTAATAAACTGAAATCCAAGAGCATCTACTCCATGAGAACCTAGGGGACTGACTACATAGAAAAGACAAAAACCAATGCTGTAAACATTGCTGAAGAAAAATACACTTTCTGTTGACTCTTCCAACTGTCCATTTATGATCCCAGATGGGTGCACAATACTGTTTTTCTTAGTCTTTTATATTGTTTTCTCCCCACTTCCTGATTGCTCAAATGTTTTGGTGCCTTAGGCCTTTGCAGTGAGCCCTCTTGCTTGCACCATTTCCTTGGGTGAATGCTTTTAGGTCTATGGCTTTAAATAGCTATCTATATGCTAATAACTTCCAAATTCGTATCTCCAAACCAGATTTCTCTTATAAATTCCAGGCTCCTTCCTAGATCTGAGTGCCACTTGACATCTTCTCTTAAATGTTGCTAGGCATCTTAAACGTAACAAATTAAAAACAAAATCACTTCATGAATGAACACACACACACACACACACACACACACACGCATATACCCTCACCTTCCCCTTCCAGGTCATCCTGTATCAGGAAAGACTCCCTCCTACCCTCACACACTCAATTGTTCAAGCCAAATATCTAGCAGATATTTCTTATTTTCTCCTTTACTCGCCCTCAAATTGATTCTATCAGCATGTCCAGGCAATTCAGTCCCTAAAATATATCTGCAATCTATCTCCCTCTTCCTATTTTTTTTCCTATTAACACCTTAGTCTAAATCTGTAAACTACCATTTCAAATGGATTATGCCACTAGCTTCCAGTTGTTTTCCCTACTTCTTTTCCTGTCCACAATCAAAGTCTCATATAGGCTCCAAAGTGGTCTTTTAAGAAGATAACTTTGATTGTGTTACTCTTCTGCTTAAAACCATCCAGGATCTTAGTAGAATAAAATCTCATCATTTAATTCCCTGAAAGACATGGCTCCACTTAGCCTGTCCACCCCCTCCGCCCCGCCTCCTGCCTGCTCAGCACTGCTCCCTCTGAGTAGCCTTTATTCTGCCCATAGAGCACATCAAGTTTATTCCTGCCTTAGATCATTTGCATCTGGAATGTCTTCCCTCCAGATCCTTTATGGGTGAATTATTCCTGTCATTTAATTGTCATTTTAGGTGTCATCTCTTGAGATGATTCTTTTCCAACAACCTACTGTGTCACTCTTAGTTTCTTTCACAGCACTCCCCATTGTCTGAGGTTGCTTATGGGATATCTTTCCTGGTGGAACCTAAGCTCTTTTAGAAGAGGAACCTTGTTTGTTTGCATCTCTGTTCAACACCTGGAATATTGTATGGCCCATCCTGCTCTCTCAGTAAATATTTGTTGAATATAAGCTTTGAAACTGAGCACCTGGAAGAAGTTCAATGCGTGTTTCTTAGATGAATGAACATATGAGTGATAGGTGATGTCTGAGGCATTGTGTGGTAGGGATTCTTCTCTATACCCCTATTCCCATCCCACTCTATTTGGATGAGTCTGTCTGACCTCAGGATTTTGGCCAATATGTGCATTTTATCTAGCCAGACTTCATAGTAAGGTGTTCATTTTAAAAAGAATCAAATATTTGCCTAAGCATATTATAATAGATATTGGTACATTTACCTTATTGGAAAATATTATTATCAAGAGTGAATATTCTTTACCCATTTTCTTCAAGGCACAAGATTCTATGAATTTCTGTTTCTCACATTTTATTTTTTAACTTAAATGTGAAGGAATTGATTAACAGTATTGACAGAAACCCGCTCCCATACTCAGTGGAGTCACAGTTAAGGAGGTATCTTGACTTGTTTTTTGGATTTCTGTCATCCATAGAGGAGCAGAAGTCATTTTTGTGGCTATATTTTTATCAGTTTCCCTTGAACTGTGCAACATAGCTTTCTTCTTGTTAATGGTAGGCTTTAAGAATTTTCCCATTGAAAAAATAAAGTATAATTTTATTTATGTATTTTTAAAATTCATGGTAATAAGCCAGCACAATTCCATTTGTGAATATTCACATTTGGAAAATTTGATGCAAATTCAAGTTTAGAGTAGTAAGCTGCCTCAAACCACAATAATGACACATTATTGAATTCAAAATTTGACTACCCTGATACTTCATTTGTCTTTAAAGAATATTGTTAAAACTGTAAGTAGTTGGCTTATCTTGTACAACATGATGTAGACTAATAAACAAATCTGTGTAAGATTGGAGAATACCACAGATTCTGATTTGCTTATGTAATTGAAATAATTTTAATTGACATATATTTAAAAATCAAAAATTTATATCTATTAAAAAGTAGGAATAGAGCAGATTCATAAACATTATATGTAAATATAGATACACACATATAAAATATTATTTTGAGTTTTTTATGCTTTTATTCAATATTTTACTTTTTTTTTTTAACAGAAAATATGTTTGTATTTCTTTGGGTGTTTGCTCATGCATGCTTGATCTTTTTTAACTTCATATTAACAAATGAAATTAGGATACAAGTGATTAGATGACATTGTTTGCATTTGTTAGGTAAAGTCTAAGTTGCAGTTGAGCCCTTCACCCTGGAGTTGTACCATATACCCTTACATTGTACCTGTTACGTAGGAGCACACCAAGCCCCTCCCTCCTACCCCCTCCTCTCAACTTGAATTTAATTATGTTTTTGTTTTGCGTGGGCATGTAGTTGTTCATCTACTGATTTCATATTATTACTGAGTACATTGGATTCTTATTTTTCTCTTCTTGTGATACTTTACCAAGGAGAACATTTTTCAAGTCTATCCAGTTTAATACAAAAGACATAAAGTCTCCATCTTTTTTATAGCTGAACAGTATTCCATGGTATATATATACATCACAATTTATTAATCCATTTATGGGTTGATTCCACATCTTGGTGATTGTGAATTGAGCTGTAATGAACATTCTAATACAAATGTCATTGTGGTAAAATGATTTTTCTTCTTCTGGGTAGATATTTGGTAATGGGACCGTGGGATCAAATAGAAGGTCTATTTTTAGCTCTTTGAAGATTCTCCATACTTCTTTCCAAAGAGTCTGTATTAGTTTACAATCCCAGGAACGGTGTGAAAGTGTTAGGGTTAGGTGATGTCTCAGGGTGGTTTTGATTTGAATTTCTCTGATGATTAGGAGTGATGAGTATTTTTTCATGTGTTTGTTGGCCATTCAACAAACCTCTGTCTCCTTCAGAGAAGGTTCTATTCATGTCTCTTGCCTGCTGATAAATAGGATTGTTTGCTCTTTTTTGTTGATCATCTTCCAGATGATTTTCTAGTGACGTGGGTGGATTGCACAGTGGAGTCTAGGTTTTAATGTACTTGTCTCCTGAATAGTGTACTTTATACCCAATAGATAATTTTTTATCTCATAATGCCCGACTACTGTCCTCCTCCTAAATTTCCAGTGTTCATTATGTCACTTTGAATGACCATGCACACCCAATATTTACCTCCCTCTTAGAACTAACCTTGTGTACATGTATTTGGTGTTTTGTTCCTGGGTTACTTCACTTAGGATGATGATGGCCTCCAGTTCCATTCAAGTTGCTGCAAAAGACATTAGTTCATTCTTTTTCATGACTGAAGAGTATTCTATGGTGTATGTATACACCACTTTTTCTTTAACAACTAATCCATTGATGGGCACTTAGGTTGGTTTCGTATCTTTGCAATTATGAATTGTATTGTGATAAATAAACAGATGCAGGTGTCTCTTTTATAAAATGACTTGTTTTTCTTTGAGTAGATCCACAGTGGAGACATTGCTGGATCTAATAGTAGATCTGCTTTTAGTTCATTGAGAGATCTTCATAGAGATTGTACCAATTTACATTCCTATCAATAGCAAATAAGTGTTTTCTTTCACCACCTCCATGCCAGCATCGATTATTATCTGACTTTTTACTGATAGCCATTCTAACAGGGGAAAGGTGGTATCTCACTGTGGTTTTAATTTGTGTTTCCCTAATGATTAATGATTTGAGTTTTTTTCATATGTTTGTTGGCCATTTTTTTTCTTCCTTTGAAAAAAGTCTGTTGATGTCTTTTGTCCACTTTTTAGTGGGGTTTATTCTTTTTTGTGTGTGTGCTGTTTGTTTGAGTTCCTTATAGATTCTAAATATTAGGGCTTTGTTAAATGTGTAGCTTGGGAATATTTTTTCCCATTCCATAAGTTGTCTATTTACTCTGCCAATTATATCTTTTGTTGTGCAGAAGCTTTTTAGTTTAATTAAATACCATTTATTTATGCTAGTTTTTGTGCACTTGCTTTTGGAGTCTTGGTTGTACATTCTTTACCTAGGCTAATGTAAAGAATAGTATTTTCTAGGTTTCCCTCTACTATTTTTATGGTTTTGGGTCTTAAATTTATGTCTTTTCCCTCCCTCCCTCCTTTCTTTCCTTCCTTCCTTCTTTCCTTTCTTCTTTTCGTTTCTCTTACTTTGTCATCCTAGCCAGGGTGCAGTAGCATCATCGTAACTCATTGCAACCTTGAACTCCTGGGGTCAAACAGTCCTCCTGCATCATTCTCTGAATTGGTTGGATTACAGGTCCATTACCACGATTGGCTAAATTTTCTATTTTAAGAAGAGATGGAGTCTCACTCTTACTCAGGCTAGTCTTGAACTTCTCACCTCAAGGAGTCCTCCTGTTTCAGCCTTCCAGAGTGTTAGTATTACAGCCATTGCAATATGAGCCATTGCTCCTGGCCTCACATTTAAGTCCTTAATCCATCTTGAACTAATTTTTGTATATGGTAAGAGATAGGGATCCAGTTTTATTTTTCTGCATGTGGCTATCCAATTTTCTGAGAACTATTTATTGAACAAGCATCCCTCTCTCCAGTGTATGCGTTTGTCAGCTTTGTTTAATATCAGTTGGTGGTAGGTATGTGACTTTATAGCTGGGTTGTCTATTCTGTTCCATTGTTATATCGTGCTATTTGTATACCATTACCATGTTCTTTTGGTTAATATTGCCTGGTAGTATTATTTGAAGTAGGAATTATTTGTTTTAGTAGTATTATTTGAAGTATTATTTAATGTAATGCCTCCAGAATCAGTCTATTTGCTAAAAATTGTTTTAGCTATTTGTTCTCTTTTCTGGTTCTATAGGAATTTTAGGGTTGTTTTTCTATTTATGTGAAAAATTACATTGGTATTTTTATAGTAATTGCATCAAATCTGTGGCTTTACCTTAGGCAATATAGACATTTTAACTATATTGATTCTTCCAATCCATGAACAGGGAATGCTTTTCGCTGTGTCATCAATGATTTCTTTCCTCAGTGTTTTGTAGTTCTCCTTATAGAGGGTTTTCACTTCCTTAGTTAAGTATATTCCAAAGTATTTTATTTTTTATAGTGATTGAAAATGGGGTAGATTTCATTTGAGTCTCAGCTTATTTTTTATTAGTGTGAAGTAATGCAACTGATTTGTGTATGTTGATTTTGTGACACTGAGATTTTACTCAGTATTGGTTTGTTAAGGATTTCTGTCTTCTAGGTTCAAGCTTGTGTGGTTGTGAATTTCTAATAATCTATTCATTTCCTCTAGACTGTCTAGTTTGTGTGCACAGAGCTGTTCATAGCAGTCTTGCATGACCTTTTGCATTTCTGTGGTATGAATTGTAGTGTCTTCCTTTTCAGTTCTGATTGTATTTATTCAGATCTTTCTTCTTTCCTTGGTTAGCCAAGCTACTGGTCTTTTGATTTTGTTTATCTTTTCAGAGAAACAACTTTTTGTTTCATTGCTTTTTTTGTATTTTTTAATTCAATTTCATTTAGTTCGACTCTGTTATTTCTTTTTTTTTTTTTATCTTCTGTAAGATTTCAGTTTTGTTTTGTTCTTGTTTTTCTAGTTCCTTGAGGTATAATGTTAGGAGATTAATTTGTGATTTTTCTGTCTTTTGAATATAGGCCTTTAGTGCTATAAACTCCCCTCTTGGCACTGCTTTTTCTGTATCCCAGAGATTCTGGCAACTTGTATCAGCATTGTCATTCTATTAAAAAATTTTTTTGGCCATTGAGACTTTCTCACTTACCCTTTCCCTAGAGTACCTAGTCCTTCTTCATTCCTGCTGATATCTGCTAAAATGGCCTTCGACTTTTGCACTCAGGTGTTTCCTGTGAATTCTTCACTGGACTCTAGTGTTTTCTCTTTGATATTATGTCTGAGGTATGATTATCTATTTGTAATTTTTCTTTCTTCTTTTGAGTGAGGGTGAGTGTCTGATGTATGTAGTCAGCCATCTTGAGCCTCTCAATCATCATTTACATTTATAGAAGATATTAGACTATAATACTTTTGGTCTCAGAATTTGCCAACATGTTCTCAGAAAACTTTTCTGAAAGTTATTAATATGCATTTCACTAAGAAAGATTTCTATAACTAAAAAGTCAGGGAATGTGTACATGTAGTATCCTTGCTATAGTCTTAGAAATTAATTGGAAATATCATATTAAAGCTTTGAAATTACTAAAGAAAAAAAACTATTTCTTTCAATATTTTCCAAATAATGTTGCTGAGACAATTTTTCATTTTCTTTTCAAATCTTTAAAAATAATTTCTCACAATACACATTAAATCTTGTAAATCAAGTATTTTGCAGTAATTTAGTGTGATGGTACACAATCCCTAAGGTTTCTTGAAACTCTAACAACTTCTGATTCCTTATAGCAGAATTATAAAAATAATAGCTCAGAGAAAAACAAAAGAATGAACTTTCAGAATACCTCTAAATTTATTCTTATAATGTCATATAATGAATCAATAAAATGTAGAACTTTCTCTTATCACCCAACTCAACCAAAAATATAAAGACCTAAAATTCACATATATTTCAGTCTTACCTAAAAAAATTGCATTATATAAAGCATGGAAAAAGATAAGAGAAAATGATAAACTGAGACTATATTACTATTTTTCTTGTTTGCTCCTGTGGTACCCAGATGATGTGTTTGTGCTTTGGAGAGAAGAAGAATGATCACTTAAAATTAAATATCAGAAAAAAAATTAAATATCAGAAAATAGTTTCATGGGAATGAAGGGTCATAGGAAAGAATCATCAGGTTTCTTCTTGTGTTATGATATAATTGCCATGGATTCATTTGAATGGACAATCCTAGACACAATCATTTGTGTTGCCATGGGGTTTTCCTTCTTAGCTTGATTCCCTTCAACAAGGAATGAATGAGGCCGTAGGCCAGGGACCAGAACTATGGATATGAGTAAGACATGGTTATGTATCCCATGATAAATATGGTCTGGGTAAATGTGCAGGATGTTATAAGAACCCCAAATCAAGTACTGGCATACAGACTGAGACAGGAAAATAGAAGAGGGGTACAATATGATAAGAAGACAAAAATAAACTAAGAGAGAACTCTAAAGTAGAGGCTGAGATGAATTTTTGGTACTGCAAGCCCATGTGACCAGAAGGCTTGGGACATCATCAGTATGGGAAGGAAAACCAAGAGGAGCATATTTCAGTAGTTAATGATCTTAGAACTATATTAGAAGATTGTAAACTCAAAGGGACAAGGGGTCCTCAAAACTTATTGACTTGCTCATAGTACAGTAAGGTGCATGAAAATTCAAGTTCACAAAGCTGGTTTGTGGTAGAAACAAGACCAGAAGCTAGAATTTCTTTTGATTTCAAGCATATTAATTTTTACTTTGGAATTATTTGGGGGTCCTGTAATTTTCTTTCGGTTTTTACCATCATATATGGTTTGAATTAATACACCATTGTAGCTATTAATAGAACCATTTGTGGCTATGATTATGGCTATGAGTTTCAATGACGTTTATTTTAATGAGATTTAGCTATCCTCTCTTAAGCTGCAATTTCAAGGAAGTTCATATTTGAGGAATGGAAGTTCAAGTTATATAGACAGAAACTGGCAAGTAATAGCAGATTCAAGGTGCATGAGGAAGGACGAATTGACCTGGTCTCTGATGACATATGGAGGTGGTGAGCGGAAAGGAAGGGAAGACATTGAAATTCACTCAATATTTCATTTTCAAGTGACTGGAAGAATGTTGATACCATTGCCAGGAGCTAGTAGCCTGTGAGTTACAGAAGTGATGTTGATATCTTCAAGTAGGGAACATAGAGGCTAAGACAGGACAGCGTCTGTAGAGCAGAAAAGGAAAAGTGGACTGGAAGAATTCTCTGAAGAGAGAGCTGATGGCACCTGGCTATGAAATGTACCCTGATGGATGAGGCAAAAGGAATTTAGAAATCATGGTGATGAGAGAAGCCCCTGTGGCCTGTTATAATGATAAGGTCAGAGAACACCTCTGGAACAAACATTAACATTCATCGTACGTAACTAACTGCTATAAATAATGGCAGAATTTTAGGTCTGGAAGAAATATAGCAGGTCTGTGAGAGTTTCTACTGCCTTTAAAATATCCCTTAGGCTTTACCAGTAGGTAACACAGAGTTTAGAGTTTGCCCTATTTTTAATAACTTCTGTTAATAAGATATTTGACTACGTAATGATCATTTTGTTACTAAATCATCCCACATGCATAACTCTGGGCCTTCATTTCTGTTTGGTCCATATCCTTGAAAATAGACTGAGAACAGGTATCTGCAAATCACTAAGGCATTACCTCTATTTCTCTCCCTAAAGGTATTTGGGGGAGAGAACCCTTATTAGATTTCTATTCTTAGAACTAAATTTTTCCAATTCATAAAGTTTTCTTCAAGTACAGTATGTACTTACTTCAGTGATATTTTCTTTTCTGGTCCAACTTCAATTTGTCTAAATATTATTTTAATTGAAGATGTAAGAAACAGAAACAGTTCTTGTGTAAAGAAAAAAAACAAAATTAAGAAAAGAAGCAGTACTCAGATGATGGATGAGCATATTGTATTTCCTACAAGTTCTAGTCTTATTTATGTATCCTGAAATAATTTTTTAAAACTTCTTAAAACAGTGCTACCTATTTTATATAAGGTAGGTTTGATATATAGCACATAAAGTCTCCCATTTATCCCTCCAGAATAGTAGAAATAATTTTTCCCTTCTTTGCCAGACATTGGCAATTGCTGTGAAGAATATGTAAATAGCTTCTTGAAATACATTCTTAGACTCCTCCTCCAGCCTTGTTGATTTCTTTTCAATTTAAAGACTAACTCCAGTACTGCAATTTCATGGGACAAAGGAATGTATTATCCCAGGTAGTACAGAAATGATAAGTGAAGAAGATTCCTACAGCTTACAAATCTTGCTACTTAACATTACTTTTTTGAATCAGCAGTGAAGAAATTGATCCATTGATAATTTGAATAGTGGTCTAAGAATTTTTATAAAAACAGTGTATCAAATCCCTGTCAGTGGCAATGTTCATCTTTTTTTCTGTGTAGCAGCAACTTTTTGGGATCTCTCATCATAGAGGCATAGACAATTTGTAGAGGGAAATGGGAGGGCATAGGTTATTTTATTTATAGGCAATTCAAAAAAGCTGAAATACTGGCATTTTCACTTCTAATCCTGCACATCATATCAACTCACTGTCCTTAAAATCTTCATTTTTCTCTCCCAAATTTCCCCCAAATCTTTCTTTCACTTTTTCAAATATCTTATAAATGCCACTCTTTTCTGTCTCTGTGAAAGTAAGGTAACTATATTAGTCTCCAGAACTCTTGATAACTTACACTTTGACTTTATTTAAAGTCAAAGATTTAGTTTGTGAATAATATCACAAACTATAAGTGATTTAAAGTGCAAAGATTTAGTTTGTGAATAATAT
Organism: Otolemur garnettii; assembly: GCF_000181295.1. Taxonomy (NCBI): domain Eukaryota; kingdom Metazoa; phylum Chordata; class Mammalia; order Primates; family Galagidae; genus Otolemur; species Otolemur garnettii. The sequence goes on from NW_003852401.1 coordinate 38,020,931, forward strand.
CAATAATATATGTGTGTATATATATTTCTTTCTCATTCATTTCTTTTGGAAAGGAGCATGTGATATGCTTCTTTACTATTGTTTCTAAATGTTACAAATTACTGGTGTGAAAAAGAGATGTGAGAGGGATATTTTATGGACTTGTGAAGATTTGAGGGAGCTAGATTAAACCAATAACTGTTCATGGAGTGACAAACTTTGTTGCACATGCTGGTGTCACATAGAGAGAGTCCTTGTAGACAAGGCTACTGCCTTTGTGTGTATAGAGCAGTATGTCCCCTGAGGTGTTCAGAGGACCACCTTTAGCAAAATCACCTAACTTTTATTAAGTTGCAGATTCCTGTGTCCCATGTGAGTATGACTGTATGAGACTTTCCAAATGGAGAGGGCCTTAAAAACTGCATTTAAATAAATTGTCTGGGTTATTGTGTTTACATCTGAAAATATAGAAAATTGCCATTATTATAAAAAGTTTTATTGGACAAGAGTGGCACCTGTGGCTCAGTGAGTAGGGCGCCAGCCCCATATACCGAGAGTGGCGGGTTCAAACCCTGCCCTGGCCAAACTGCAACAACAACAACAAAAAGTAGCTGGGAGTTGTGGCAGGTGTCTGTAGTCCCAGCTATTCTGGAGGCGGAGGCAAGAGAATCGCCTAAGCCCAGGAGTTGGAGGCTGCTGTGATCTGTGATGCCACAGCACTCTACTGAGGATGATAAAGTGAAACTCTGTCTCTACCAAAAAAAAAAAAAAGTTTTATTGGACAAGTACTGCTATAATACAATGTGCTCAAAGTTCTAAAGGAATGGGTTTTGAGCACACGATTCTTCATTCACAAAACCATGACTGATGAGGAAGGTCAGTTCATTTTCAGAATTGTTTACAACTCACAGATACCAGTTGAGTATCCCTTGTTTAAAATGCTTGGGGTCAGAAATGTTTCAGATTTTAGATTATTTCAAATTTTGTATTATTTACATATACATAATAAGATATTTTGGGGATGGGACCCAAGTCAAAACGTGAAATTCATATATGTTTCTTATATACACAGCCTGAAGATGATTATATATAATGTTTTAATAATTTTATATATGGAACAAAATTTTGATTGTATTTTGACTGTGACCCTCTCCATGAGGTCCAGTGTGGAATTTTCCACTTTTGATGTCAGTACTCAAAAAATTTTGAATTTTGGAGCATTTTGAAATTTGAATTTTTGAATTAGAGATGCTCAATCTCTATGACCCAAAGTGCTAGAGAATATTATGTAGGGGGAAAAACATAATCAAAGGGTGATTTCAAGAGACTATTTTTGATAGAAAAAAATAACAAATAAGAAAACAGGTAAAAAATATCTAGCCTATATAATTACAGGGAAACAGTTTTAAAAATAACCATATATTAGATCACAAAGGAAATCCTAATAATCTTCAAGAAGATGAAAGGTAGAATGTTAATTCTATTAGTACAGTGAAATAAATTAGATAGCAAGACAAATTCTGTCCTCTTGGAAATTATAAACTAGGCTTCCAAATAACCATTGGGTTAAAAAGGGCACAATATAACAACGTTATGTGTTGCAACCAAAACGTTATTCAAGCAAATATTTTATTAGATAGCATTATATTATTCTGTTAGAAAATGAGAAATCTTGAAAAAAAGCTTAATCATTCATCTCAAGTGATTAGGGGAAAACAAACCTAAATCATGAGAAAAAAATGATTAAATAAAAATAACAATGATGAAATTTAAAACAAAATAATGATTTGAAATAGAGAACCAAAAGCTAGTTTAAAATAATTTTTAAAATGATAAAATATAGGATACACTGATGAGCAGAGCCAACCTTGAAGAATGTTCAAAATTTGTCCAATGCATGGGGGATGCTGATAAGGAAGGCAGAAGAAAAATAATAAGCTGTGATTTTTCTATTTATGTATTAAAGGCACAAGTACTTCCCAACACCTTGTGTAAGAAATAAAGAGAGCAAGACTTCCTAATTTTTTAGAGTAGTTTTAGGATCACAGCAAAATTGAACAGAAAGTACGGAGTTCCTATATAGACCTTAAATCTCTGCCGCACACTCAGCTTTTCCTATCATCAACATCTGGCACCAGAGTTTTAGCCACTTATTACAAAAACCTGCACAGACACATCATCCCCCATTGTCCATAGTTCACGTTAGGCTCCATGCTTGGTGCTGTATATTCTATGAGTTTTGACAAAAAATGTATACTGACACATGTCTACCATTATGGTTACTAGAAGCTATAATTTCACTGCCCTAAGCATGAAATGCTTATGCTCTATCTATTCAACTCTGTTTCTCCCCCTAATCCATGGCAATCACTGTTCCTTTTATTGTCTCTATCATTATGCCTTTTACGTAATGTCATACAGTTGGAATTGTACAATATGTATTCTTTTCAGATTGGCTCCTTTGACTTAGTAATATGAATTTATTTCCTCCATGTCTTTTCATGGTTTAATAGCTCATTTCTTTTCAGCACTGATCACAGCTTATTATTTTTCATTGTCTAGATATATCTCACAACTTATCCATTCATCTACTGAAGGACATCTTGGTTGCTCATTAGTTTTAGCAATTATGAATAAACTTGCTATGAATCCCCATGCACAGGTTTTGTTTAGAGGTAAGTTTTTGACTTCTTTTGGTAAATCACGCTGAGCAGTGTGATTGCTAGATCATGCTAGGAGATGTGTAGTTTTATAAGAGACTGCTAAACTAGCTTCCAAAACAGCTATACTATTTTGTATTCCCTCCAGTAATGAATAAGAGAGTTCCTTTTGTTCCATATCCTTGCCAGCATTTGGTGCTGTCAATGACCGAAATTTTGGCCATTCCGATACATATGTACTAATATCTCATTGTTTTAATTTGCAATTCTCTAATGACCTAAGATGCTGAGCCTCTTTTCATATGTTTATTTGCCATCTGTATATCTTTTTCAGTGAGTTGTTCAGATCTTTTGCCAATTTTTTAATTGAGGTATTCATTTTCTTATGGTTGTGTTTTAAGAATTCATTGTATAGGGTGGTGCCTGTGGCTCAAGGAGTAAGGTGCTCCCCATATACGGAGGCTGGCAGGTTCAAGCCTGGCCCCAGCCAAAACTGCAAAACAACAACAACAAAAAAGAATTCATTATATATTTTGAATAGTAGTCCTTCACTGTATTCTGGCTTCCATTGTTTCTGAAGAGGAATCAGCTGTCATTCATATAGTTTCATGGATTTAATGTGTCTTTTTCCCCTCTGTGTCTGCTTTCAAGATTTTTCTTAGATTTTATTAGTCTGACTTTGATGTGCCTGGGTGTGATTTTTCTTGGTACTTGTCCCACCTTGGCATGGTGAAATTCTTAGCTGTTCTGTTCCAATTTTGTTCTCAATCAAAATTTGAGATTTTTTTTGGTAATTATTTCTTCAAACATTTATTTCATTCATGTTTTCTCTCTTCTCTCTTTCTGGGACTTTAATTACAGATGTATTACATTACTTGATGCTGCATCATGGGTCATTAAGACTATTTAATTTTTTCCCCTTTGGATTGGGTAATGTTCATTGCTTTATCATTAATTAAACTGACCCATTCCTCTGTTATTTCCAATGTGCTAATGCTTATCCAGCAATTATTTTAGAATTATACTTTTTAGTTATTGATTTCATTTGGTTGGGTTTTTTGAGAGTTTTTAGTTATCTGCTGGTATTCTCCATCTGTTTATTTGTTGATTTTACTTTATAAGTCCTTAAACATGTCTACTATCACTTCGTTAAGTTGTTTGTCTATTGCTGAATATTGACAGTCATCTCGATGTTGTAAAAACCAATTTAAACCATTATATTCAGATAATCTATGTTTCCCTAAAGAAGCAACCTTAAAACTAGTAATAAAAAATTAGTGGATATGTAATGGATATCAAATAACAAATACCTTTCTTATATAAACCCAAGAAAAATACACGACTTGTTTTAAATTATGAATTTTAATTGACATAAATTAAGATATAATATTATTTTTGAATAAAATGACTTGCTAATGTAAAGATGTATGTTTTTTCATAATTAATCAATTTTATAGTATTTGTCATCAAAGTTTACATATGATTTTTTTCATTTAAAATTGCCTGGATGACTTCTGTGTTCATCTGGTAGAAGAATGCATCAAAAGAAATCTAGAAAGAGTTGAAAGTAAGACTAGAGAGCAGATATTACAATATACTAAAAAAGCTACTGTCATTAAATCATACAAATATTGGCTTTGGCATCTTCACTGCTAGCTCTTTAATCCAAACTATCGTCATATTTTTCCCGTATTAGTGCATTAACTTCTTAACTGGTATTTCTGCTTCCACTATTGCCCCTGTCATTTATTCTCAGCCCAGCTGCTGGAATAATCTTGTTACCATATAAATCAGATGATGTTACTTGTGCAAACTGCCAATGGCTTCCTATCTCACTCAAAATAAAAGCTGAAATTTATATAGTAATTACAATGTCATATAAGATCTGGCTCTTTTTTTTTCTTTCTTTTTTAATCCCCTATTGTCCCTCTTTACTATTTGTTATCCTTGATGTTCAGCAAACACACTGGTTATGCCCCTGCCTTGGGAAGAAGCAGATAGATGGGGGAAGAGGAGCCTGGATTATGTCCAGCAGGTAGCAGAGCCTCTGCAGTGAAGCTATGCAGTGAGTAGAAGGGCACCAGCATTGTCTGCATCCTCAGTCTAAGGCTTGGTGAGTCAGCACTGTCCACAATGGTGGTGCCGACCTGTTCTGAAGGTCATGTCTATGTACAGTGTCTGGAGTTGACTCCTTTGTTCTAGTCATTACCATAGCTAGTTTCTTTTAGTAGGCATGGAATTTTCTTCAGTTTGCAGAAATGACCAGAGAGAAGGCTACTGGTACTATGCCTTTTAATACCTACAATTTACATAATGGCTTTATTTTGAATGCCTCAATCCTTCCACTGGACATTTGTTGAACCCTGCCCATCCTACCCTACATCTTAGAGAGAAGAGAAATTTGCATCATATAACTCTGGAAACGTACTTGACTTCTTTTGACAGAATTTTTGGCCTTCCCCAAAGGCTTTCATTTTACAATATATGCTTTTGTTTGCTAATCCAAATTAATGTTGCTCTTCCCCAGGCTGAGGCCTGTTCTATGTACATGTCCTTTGTCAAAATGTTACTACCTATGATATACTTCAAGGCAATTATTTTATTTCTGTTTACACAAAGAGCTGCTGGCAGATATTTCCACTGAGGGGAAAACTATGTTGTATGATGGGGCATCTGACTCCAAAAGCATAAATCTGTTTTTCCTGAGGTATAAATGTCTAATTTCTGATCATTTCAAGACAGCTTGGAAATACAGAAGAAGAGGTTAAGATTGGCTATTTAGTACAAAGTCCAATACCATAGAAAAATAAAGAAATAGTCCAAAGTAGTGTTTTTCAACCTTTCTTTTAATCACACAGCACACTTGAACCAACCAGTTAAACTTCTGAGGCACACTTAAATTATGTTGATCAAAGAAAATAGTAAAGAAAAGCATATACTTAGTGTGCTCTGAACTTCTTTCAAAAATAGTTTAATTAATAATCTTTAAAAATGTTCACAGTACACCTATGATCCCTTCATGGACACAGCACACTGGTTGAAAATCACTAGTCCAGGGAAAAATATGTTTATCCCACTTAAATTTTGTTTAATATGCATTTTAAATATCAACAAGCAGGGAGGAGGGAGAGTGGAAGAAGGAGGGGGATTGGTGTGCTCTCACCCAACAGGCACAATGTAGGGCTATATGGCACACTTCCTGGGTGAGGGACACAACTACAACTTAGACTACCCAACAAATGCAAACAACGTAACCTCATCATCTGTACCCCAATATTAACCTGAAATTAAAATAAATAAATAAATAAATATTAACAAGTAGAATGTCAAGTGAGAAACAGAAGTCTTTAAATAATATGTCGATGTTTCACTTAAACAGAGGAGATTCCACTCAACATTTTGAGGTTTGTTTGATTTTACCCGGACAAATTTCAGAGCTCCCTCCTTCCTTCCTTCCTTCCTGCCTTCATAGTCAGTATAACTAGGGAGAACTATTGATTGCAAAAATGTAAAATGATTTTGATTAACTTCACAGGGCTGCATCCAAGGCTTTCTGAAGAAACTTTAACTTTAGGAACCCATAGTTTAAGTCTCTTTCTGCATCAACCAATGTTCATTTTGTCTCTGGCTAGTCAATAATCCTTATCATTTCCTTAACTTGCTCTTCCTTGCTGGAGGTGTATTTAGTTACTGTCACTGACGAGCACAGTCTAAATAATGACACAAATAAGCAAGGTGATTTAGGTAATAGCTTGCTGGCTTTGGCATAGTACACAGATCTAGTTGGAAGAGAGTTTCTAGCAGAGCTATTTTTGATAAACAATGAGAATAAATTGTATGTTTTTTATCATAGTAATTTTTAACAGTTAATCATAATGAATATTATGTAAAACTCTGTAAAGTAGAATAAAAGTCACTGAAAATACAGCCCCAAGTCCTAGGAAAGAATCTTAACTCTGCATCTTTCTGAACTTCCATTTTCTCATTGGCAAAATCACCCAGACTGATATCTTCACAGAGCTGGGATGAAGATGTTATTAATGATTTGTGAATAAAACTAGACCAGTGCCTGGAAAATATTGTCAGTTGAATGAAAATAAGGAACCATACTGTACGTTGTTTGATTAAACAAGGATTATGCTGCGTCACACAATGGGTGACAATATTGTTGAAGGCTTGATTTTGTTGTTCAGTGGTAGGTGAGTTGGTTAAAGGAAAGATCTAAATTTCAAGTCTTGGGAAGAAACATAATTTATAGTGCTTTTCAATGTGATCTGAAGATTGGAGTGGGATTAACAACTTTATATTGAATGCATACTCATAAGCGTGCTTTTAAAAATATTTTGATTGAAGAATAACATACATGCAGAAAGGCTCATAACTTTATGTGTATAGTTTGGTAAAATTTTTGTGAAATAAATATTATTTTATATATATGACTCAGAGCAAAAATACTGTCAGCACCCCAGAAACCCCATCTTATACCATCCCAGTCACTGTATCTACAGAGATAACCACAGTCTTAATGTCTATCAGTATTAGTGATGTCTGTTTATGAAGTTTATATGATCAAAACCATATTCCATTTCTTTATGTCTTCTTTCTATCCCTATTATGTTTGTGAAAAATATTCATGTTATTTTGTTTAGCAATGACTTCATTCCCATTGGTATAACATGCTTCGTTAGGGCAATTTATTCATTCATTCTACTGTTGATGAAAGTCAGGGTTTTCAAGTTTTTGACTATTAAAATACTACTATTATGAATATTGTTCATGTGTCTTTTGATATACATGTATATAAAATTTTATCCTAACATTTTATTTGTTAGATAAATCAAACTTTAAAAAGTTGAGGAATGTAGAACATATAGCCATATGCCATTCATCTAATTTTACTTATTGGGAAAGTTTTATCACATTAACTTTCTCTCATTTCCTTTTTTTTCCTCTTCCATCCCTAAGTAGTTCTTTGACTATTACACTCAGGAAATATAAATTTGACAGAATTCTAGTATTTAATAAGACTATCAATATTCAAGTTTTTGGGTGGTGCCTGTGGCTCAAAGGAGTAGGGTGATGACCCCATATGCTGGAGGTGGTGAGTTCAAGCCCAGCCCTGGCCAAAAATAAAAAAAAAAAAAAAAAATTCCAGTTTTGTTGTTTATCCCAATAATATGTTTTATTACTACCTTTTAAAAATGATTTATAAATACATATATATGTATATATACACATACATATATTTTATATATATATACATATATATATATAATAATCTAGAATCAAGAAACTTGCATTCAAAGTAATCGGGTGTCAGATTATTTTAATCTCCTCTAATCAAAAGAAATATCTTGTTCTTTTTCTGTCTGATATTAAAAATTTTGAAGAATCCAGGGTATTTACTTTATGTAAGATTCCTCACTTTGGACTTGTCTGATTGCTTTCTCTATATACATTTCTGTTGATAATAACTCTAGTAATGGAAATTTAATACCATAAGTCTGTATATACCTATCTTTATTAAATATTGCCAAAATTTTTCCAAAGAATTTCTAAATTATAATCCCTCCAGCATTGCAACAGTGTTTCATTTACTATGGCACGACCACAGCAGTTGGCCAGCATTTGGAAGTGTAAGTATTTTTAAAATTTTAGCTATTATGATGAGTATGTAGTAATATCTTGTAGCTTTAATTTGCATTTCTCTAATTGTTTTGAGCAATTTATAATGTGTGCATCTGCCATTTGTTTATTCCATTTTATGAAGTGGAATATTAGACCATTTTATGAAGATGGTCTTAAATCATTGAAAACTTTTATTTTTTCCATTTGTGCGCATAAGATTATAGCAGCTTTAATAAAGTTTTTAAAAACAGTTTTATTGAAATATAATTCACATACCCTGTAAATTCACCCATTTACAATGTATAATTGAATGGCTTTTAGTGTATTTATACAGTTGTGCATCCATCACCAAAATCTATTTTAGAATACTTCCATTATCATGAAAAGAAACCTCAGAACACTTTAGATGTTACCTCAAAATCCTCTCACATAACCTCCCATCTGGAAAAGCATTACTCTGCATGTCTGTAGATTATTCCTATTTACTGTGTTTCCCCCCAAATAAAACCTACTCCCAAAATAGGCCCTAGCAGGATTTCTACACATTTGTTAAATATAAGCCCTACCCTGATAATAATACCTAGTGATGAGCATGGCTATGCATCGTATCTGCATAGCCATGCCTTACATTTCCATGCTGAGTGGTAAGGAAGACTGGAATACCTTTTATCTGTCACAGCTCCTTTCTCTGAGCTCTTGGCACTTGCACAGGTGTGCATGGGGTAACCGTGGTTGCAGGCATCCTATTGCACATGTGCGAATGGCCAGGGGAAAGGAGTTCAACATCACTAGCACCAGCCTCACCAACAAGGTTCATTCCCCCTGCAGGTTCCAGAAGAAGATGACTTAACTGTATTTGAATAAATGTATATTGTTGCATTATGCTTAATAAAAATAAGACATCCCTGAAAATAAGCCTTAGTGTATCTTCTTGAGAAAAAATAAATATAAGACAGTGTCTTATTTTTGGGGAAAAACAGTAGATATTCATGTTAACAGAATCATACAATAAGTGGTCCTATGCGGCTGCCTCTTTCACATAGCATGATGTCTTCAAGGTTCATCATTATTGTAATATGTGCAGAACTTCATTTAAAAAAATTGATAATGTAGTAAGTTTATTAGCCACCTTCACAATAATAGAAAAGGCAGGTTAGAGTGCGCATGGGGTGATTTATACTGCTTATATACATCTTTTTCTTCATCTCAATGGGTAGCCCTTTAACAAGTGGCCTTGTTGTAAGATGGCTGCATCACATAAATTACTCTGCCTTTTTGTAGTCAAGAATACAAGAAAGGAGTGAAGTCCAAGTTCACTCAAATGCCTTCTCCTGTGTCTTGCTTTTTTCTTCTGGAGCAATCTTATAGTTTATGTCCTGAGAAATAATGATGGGATGTGGCAAACCTGTCTGTGTGGGAAATGGCAGAGTTACTCTCTTTTCTAACTACTGAACATAGAGAATGGTTTAATGAAATTGGACAACCTTGTTCTCTAGATTCAGTTCTATCTTCTCAATTCACAAATTCCACTAAGGTCCTTACCACAACACAGTTGCAAGTCGTTATGAGAATACTTTGTACATGATGAGTCACTTTTGCTCTTGATACTCAAAATTCTCTATTTGTCTTTGTCTTTTGAAAGTTTGGATGATATGTGTTGGTGTGATTGTCTTCAAGTTTATCCTATTTAAAATTTGTTGAGCCTCTTGGATGTGAAGAGTCATGTCTTACAATAATTTGAGAAGTATTGGACATTATTTCTTCAAATATTCTTTCTGCCCCTATATTCTTCCATCTGTTATTGGAACTTCCATTTGTGTATGTTGGTATGTTTGATGATGTCCCCCAGGCCTCTTAGGCTCTGTTCACTATTTTTTCTTTCTACCGCTCAGGATAATCTCAATTTGTTTATTTTCATGTTTGCTAATTCTTCTGCATGCTCAAATCTGCTGTTGAACCTATCTAACAATTTTTTATTTTAATTATTATATTGTTTAGCTCCAGAATTTCTATTTTGTTCTATTTTTATAATTTCTTCATGATAAATTATTTTAATATGGTTTTAGTTTAACAATGTATAGCCATACTTCCAGATTCATTCAAACTTCTTACACAATTCTTCTTATGCCTTTGAACCAAATTCCATGGGTGCTTAACTCCCTTATATAAAATGGCATTGAATTTGCATATAAAATATGTACATCCTCCTGTATGCTTTAAATTATCACTAGATGACTTATAATACTTAATACAGTAAATGTTATATTAATAGTTGTACTATATATTATTTTTATTATTGTATCATTATTATTTTTCACATGTTTTTGATCTGTGATTGGCTGAATCTACAGATGTGGAACCCATAAATACAAAGAGACAAATGTCTTAAGTCATATTTACCTTTATAGTATTTTTCCTTTCTTTAATACCCACTCAATTTTTTTCTCATGTAAAATTTCTTTTTTGATGTTTTGCATGTTATTATCTATTTTCTAAAATATATGAACTAATTATTTTAAAATACATGTCTGATCATATAAATATTTGGGTTTTCTTTGAGTTTAAGTTTATTTGTATCAGCTCTATTTTCTGTTAGTCTTATTTCTTGGTATTCTGGTAATTTTGATTAAATATTGAACATTATGATGAAAAATTGTAAAGACTTTGAATTATGCCATCTTCCTCCAGAAATGATTCATCCTTTCCTCTGGTAGACAGCAAAAGATCTGATCAACTTAATCTAGCTTTAGTCTGTGCTAAGTCAAGGCTGCTTTGCCATCTTTGGAAGACTCATTCTGCTTCTTCCAGTTTTCTTCCACTCAATCAACCTTTAGCAGTTTCAACTCACTGTCTGGAACTTCCTAAGCCCTTTGGAATTTTGCAGATCATAGACGGTTTTTGTCTTTCTAGCAAAATGGGATAAACAGAATTCTTTTATGCCTCTCCACCATTTTTATCTTTGCTTTTTAGTCTTTTGCTTTTCTCAGATTAATCAGTAATTGATCAAGAAGAAAACAAGTTTCAAGTGTTATGCTTAGTTCTTTGCATCTCCCTTCTTTCTTAGATTTTGGTTCCCAAAACCTGGCTGCCTTGGCAAACTGAACTCCAAATTTTGTCTCTTTAGGCTCATGAGATTGCCTAAACATTTTCTACCTTTTATTAACTATTAATATGCTTTGCTTTCCTTTCTCGGCCATCTTCCTATGCCAGAGTTCAACAAATGCCTTAGGTAGGGTGACCAGACTTTAACATCTGTAAGGCGGGACAACATGGCGGGGTGGGGGTGGGTGGGGGTGGGGATGGAGCGGGGCGATGGGACAGGCAGGGCTTGACAACAATGCAAACTTTGATAAGCAGTTCTTGATAATCACTTCTCAGCAATTATTTATTACAGTTTAACATTATAAAATTAACAAAAATAACATAAAACTCATATTCTGGCAAAATAGCCATATGGCGGCCGAAAACCGTATATTCCCTTCTTGTTCTCTAGCCCATTTGTGCATTCTTTCCAAAAATCGGGACTTTTTTAAAACGCCGAGGGACAAGGGACAAATTGTTGAAAAGCGGGACTGTCCCACCAAAGTAGGGAGGTCTGGTCACCCTAGCCTTAGGATATATCAACAGACAGAAATTTGAGCTCACTTCAAAGCACTTTCCTTCTGTCTACAATCTGGTTCCTTCAGTCCTTTTTTTCACAGCGGTATGCCCATGCCTACAGACTGATATTTTGTGGGGTCAGGGTTAACGTTTTACTTGATGGGAACACTAGTAGACTATAAGCTACATTATCAAGAAGCAGCAGAATTCTCATGATCAACATTTTAATATATAATTTATTATCATGTTTTATGTTCTTTCAAATATGATTACTACTGAAACTTACCCATTTAAGTTGTTTGAAAAAGAAAAACGACACTTTGAAACATGTCTTAACTTCATAATTTTAGAATTTATGTTTCTTGGGTGAAATTCTTCATCTTCAGTTTTGGGCCAAGGAAGATATTTTAGAATAAAAAACTATGTCAATTTATGTATTCCACGGTTTGTAAATATGATGAATGTGTATGTGTGCGTATATATATATATAGAAAGCTGAGATATCAATACAGAATTAAACTTTTAAAAATAAATATAACACAGAAGCAGCTGCTGTTCTCTAAATAGAAGAAACAATAAGCTTGATTTTAATTTTTAATTTAATTCCATGTAATTTTATGCTTTTCAACACTTTCTTATTCTCTCATTAAATTCTCAGTTTTTATAGCTTAACAGTATATTCTCTGTAGTGCATGCATTATAGAGCTTTTTTTCCTGTAGCTACTCATCTACATTCATAATGCTTATAATTAGGAAATTGTTAGAAGGATTTTTCACTAGAGGGGGAAAATTGAAAATTATGTGGAATAAAAGGAAGATACCAACAATTGGATAAAATGAATCACTTATTAAGGAGAGTAAAACAGTTTTTCTAAACTACAAAATGACTAGAAATAATCACAATGTTCAGAATGTCTAAAATTAATATTGTTGAAGAAATTCTGGGTCTTTCAAATTTAAAAATGCTTAGCAGATACTGTGATTAAAAAAACATTTTAAGGATCAGTAAATGTGGGTTAATTGATACCTTAGCTATTGACATGATTATTTCAAAGGATTCCAAAAATCATACCCAATTAAATAATATAGAAAAAGTGAATTCTTTTACATCTAATTCATTTTATTAGTTCTTAGTTCTCCACTGAAATTCTAAGTCATTCTTTTGAATCTATTAAGAACAGCTATATTAAAACTTGTGTCTGATGTCTTTAATTCATTACCATCCCTTGTAGGTTTGTTTCTGTAGTATCTTTTTCTCTGGATTTTTTCAATCACATTTGTCTTCTCATATACTAGTTAGTTCTGATTGAATTCTGGGCATGAATATGAAAAAATGAAGAGATAAACTGACCCTTGGTTGATGGTATCTTCCTTCTGAGAAGAATTATATTTGCATATGAAAATGATTTTTCTTTTTGATAAAAGAACTGACCATCTCAGTTCACATTAATCCAATCAAGAATTGAGGTGATGCCAAGACAGTTTTTTTTTTTTTTTTCAGACAGAGCCTCAAGCTGTCACCCTGGGTAGAGTGCTCTGGCATCACAGCTCATAGCAACCTCCAACTTCTGGGCTCAAGCAGTTCTCCTGCGGCTGCCTCCCAAGTAGCTGGGACTACAGATGCCTGCCACAACACCTGACTATTTTTTTGGTTGCAGCCATCATTGCTGTTTGGCGGTCCTGGACTGGATTTGAACCCGCCAGGTCAGGTGTCTGTGGCTAGTGCCTTAGCCACTTGAGCCACAGTTCTTGATTTTAATAGGATTGTTTCTATTTCTGGCTTACCCTTGCCTTTAGGGAGTGTGCAGCCCTTAAAAATCCTAACTGAGGCTCGGCGCCTGTGGCGCAAGCGGCTAAGGCGCCAGCCACATACACCTAAGGTGGCGGGTTCAAATCCCCAGCCCGGGCCTGCCAAACAACAATGATGGCTGCAACCAAAAAAAAAATGGCCAGGCGTTGTGGCTGGCGCCTGTGGTCCCAGCTACTTGGGAGGCTGAGGCAGGAGACTCGCTTGAGCCCAGGAGTTGGAGGTTGCTGTGAGCTGTGATACCATGGCACTCTACCCAGGGGGACAGCTTGAGGCTCTGTCTCAAAAAAAAAAAAAAAAAAAAAAATCCTAACTGAAAACTAGGAGGGCATTCGAGGGATCTATTTTCTACATTTCCAAAGCCCAATTCTAACTTTTGTCTCCCTACACCTGTAAGAGTTTGACTACTCATCTCAACAGTTTGGCTTCTTAGCTGTCTTTTTTTGAAACTGGCAGATACTTCTAGAAGAGAAGCAGCCTCAAATGCTGAGTTAAACATTCTAGGTTTTCTTCTTCTTCTAATTGATCTTGGCACTTCAGTTCTTCACTGATATGTTATTGCTCCGTTGTCTTCAAAGACATTTTTAAGCTGTTTTCAATGGGAGATTTGGCATGAAATGGGTTATCATTACTGCAGTAAAACATCTTAAGAATTATTTAAGTGAGAATAAAAGTTATTTTCCTGCCATTTGAAAATGTGAAATTAGTCTACCTAAGATAATCATCATAGAAAATAATCTGGATTCTATTCCATTCATTTCATTATGTTGAATTTTAAAACTAGGTTAGTTATATATATCTACTCTAATACATTAAGTGATACAGAAATATATTAATAAAAAGCAATAATTTCTCTCCTCCCTATTTCTTTATATCTTTGACCATTCTGTGCCCCTTGAAATAGCAAATGTTCTGTATGTGTGTGTGTCTGTGTGCATTTCTACACTTACCTCTATGTGTACATATAAACTCATATACATATAGGCATTTTCAAAAAAATCATAGTACAGTTATTACACTAATTTATTTTAACAAACTTATAGATAAAATTATCCAGTGGTCATCTAAAAATTGTGTATAGAGTTTCATCAATTTTCGGTAGACATGGTAATTAATTAAAATAGAAAAAGTTTGAAATTATTCCTTTTGGAGGCAAGGCATCTTTCATTGTGTTCTTTTATTGGTTCTGGGGGCACAAAGATCTTAGGAGACCTGACTTGAATGACTCCTCTGTGTATCCCATTTCAGAGGCAGATGAGTCTGTGAATGTAGCAATGCTGTAGTGCTCTTTGAGGATGGAGTCATCCTAGGCAAAATATGTTTGGGGGGCTTTAAGGGTTCTAGAAGAAACTTTACACACACACACTTTCAAAGTGTGTGTATATACTGTAATGTATTACATAGGATATGAGAAATTATACAATAACATAATAAATTGAATTCTGTATCTTTATTATATATGCACACAAACACACACTACGAGAAGACAAATGTTGTATTTATACATAAAATAAGTATACTGTATTGTATGTGTGTCTGATAAATTTGAGAACATAGAAATAAACTCTTGATCTTCCAGGAAAAAGTTTCTATAACTAAAAGAGGATTTTGGCAGAACAGCATACTGGTAACTACTGGCACCATGATAACACAATATTTTTTATTAATAGTAGTACTTATTCAATACTTAATATGTGCTATGAATTTGGTTATGCACTTTGCAGGTAATATCTTATTTAATACTTTCAATTATGATTATACGTATATTTGCGATTTAACAGAAGAAGAAATTAAGACAGAGAAGGTAATTTACTTGTCCAAAATTGTGTAGCCGGGAGATTTGATATGCAAACTGTTCTTTGGCTTTGACCTCACTCCTGCCCACTGTGCTTCAGTTTATCCAATTGTTTTGTATTCGTGTTTTCTTTTTGATCTTGCAGATTCTCAGAATTTTGTATGTTGTTACTTGTTTTGTTTTCTATTTTTGAACTAAGTTCTGCCCTATGATATGTTGGAAAAAAGTTGGGTGAAGTTGTACTTTTCCATGCAACTTCCGTTTTTTCCTTTAAGTGGAAAAATTCAGTTGAATGACATAAATTGTCTTATGTCTCAAGGGTTTCTTGAATTTCTCTCAATTTTAGACTAATAGTTTAAGGAGGTGCATGATTGTTCTTTAGAAGTCTTCTTATTGAAAATGATTTCCCTAAGTATTTGGCCAGTTTAGCAGAAATTCCAGTTAAAGTAGGGAGTCATCCAATACAAGATATACACAGATACCTAGGCACATACGCACAGATACCTTATAGTGCTACATACTCACATATTTTACACACATCATTTTAATTTGAAATATATACATGTAAAGTATCCATCAATCAATATACTTTCCATTCTGATTTAGCATCAAACCTCTTTTATTTCAATGATTGTACTTTTCCATCATCAGAATGTTAAATTTATTGTAAAAACTATGCCTACAATCCATTACATACATTTTCCAAATTTGGCTTATTTTAGATTAACGAGAATTTGAAGACACTTGCAGAACAATTTGAAACAGGACATGTGATAATTTTCTTCCTTAGCCTTCATGGTGCAATATTTTTTAGTAACTCATTTTTACTGAGTTTTTGTTAACAATTTAATGTATTTTTCAAAGAAGTGACTATTTCTTTGAAATAATTCATTTATTGTGCTCATATTTCATCCTTTTAAAAATAACTTAAATAGGTTTGGGTAACAAACACAACTGGCCCTTGTTAAACATTCAGCCCAAGAGGTAGTAGGTCTCCTTGGGTAGATGTGTTGCAGGGGGCTCCAACCTGCGGCTCATGGGCTGCATGCTGATCTTGTGAGGACATTTTGCTTATCTGTGGTGCTGGCAGATCATGAAAGGTATGCAAGGACCTTTTTTTCTTTGCTAATCAGTTCTGTTAGTGTTTGTGTATTTAATGTGTGGCCCAAGACAACTCCTATTCTTATAATGTGCAGCAGAAAAAAAAAAAAGGTTAGACATCCTGACAGGTATATTCTAGCCACTGGTAAGGAGCATAGCCTGGGCTGCATGTTAATCAAGCAGTGATAAGTCTCTTTGTAAACGAATGGAAGATCAGTTAAATGGAGTCTCCTTTTGTTGCAGTGACTATCTTCTTCCCATACAGTAAATCTCCTTCACTAGGACTGGGAGAGAAATTTGGTGTTAGAATAATGATTTCTCCTGTAGGCTCTATGCTATGGAATAAGATTTAATCAAAAAGCTGGACAACATGGTTTCCGGATTTACCTAAATAATTTTTGTAAGTCTTTTTCATTTAATTTACTTCTCTAGAAATTGGTGAAATTGTTGGTGCTAAAGTAGATGGCTATCTACTTGACATTTTCTGTTTTAAAACTATCTATGGTGTGGGCCATTCTCTGGCTACCCAAGAAATTTAATATTTTATTATACCACAATTTTTCTTATTAGCTATTTCATTATTCAAAGACCATGTCTAACAAAATGATCTTTTTGACCAAATTGGTTAGCTAAATTTAGCAATGAATTGATAACTTTTCTGTTTCAATGTTTTGTCTGATAATTGAATTAGACGAGAATCAACCAGTTGTTTTAGCCTCACCTAGACATTGCCTAAACTGTTTTTTTCCCCCACAGTCTGGTTACCATGGTGTCCAGCTTGCATAAACACATCTGGAGATTATTTGTAAATTTTCACACTAAATACTAAAATATGCTTTTGATCAATGAAGTTTTATCAACCCAGAAATCTCCCACATGACTAGAATCAGAGCTGGAGTCCTTTAAGACCATTGTCACACAGTCCTGAACTTGACTCCTTTCTCCTTGCTCATATCATATCTTTGGGCAAAAATATAAACATTAAAACACAGTCTCACAACTTTCCTTGATTCCTTAGTTTCCAGAGGTATCAAAAGAGCAGGGTATGATTGAAATGAGCCCTGAGTGATCTGTTATTAATGTCTTTTAAAGAAACTCACACACAAAAAATCACAGTGACTTAAAACAAAACTCATAAATCTGTTTTAAAGCTTAAATAAATCTGAAACTTGAAGTTAAACATGAAGGTCATGCAAAATATAAGAACTGGAAACCCTGGGGTTCCTTAGTGTGTTCGCTATTCTGGTTCTGTCAGATCTGTGTGACTAGTCCAACATCCTTTGGAACATTGCATTATGAAAGGACTTCTAGTCTGTCAACTTCTACTTACATTAGGAAATTTTAAGAAATGATGGGTGAACATTTTGTGGCTTTTCATCACTGGCACATAACTTTTTCATTTCTAAATGGAAATTAGTATGAATTTAGGATTTGAAAGAATGTTTTTGTTAAATAGAGACTTCTTCACTCTGATATAGGACGTTACCTTCTTCTGCTGTGGGCATCATGCCCTTCCTGGTACTTCACTCTACTCCTTCCTCGCCCTACTGCCTCCTGCTGGGCACGACCTTTTCAGTACCACGTTTTCTTATCAAGCATCCCATCTACTGAACACCTGCTAGGGAACCACCCTGCCTCACTGAATATGTCCATGTTCTTCCACTAGGAGTCTCCAAACTCATTCCTTGGAGCACTTGTGAGGATGAAGCTAGATGGCTATCCATAGCAAAGTGGATGTTTCTCCTTTCTTTAGTTACCAGTGTTGAAAATATCACAAAGCTGGATTGCAGCTAGATATGTAATAGAGTCTTAAAATAAATGTTATTTTGGTTTTTATTTCTCTCACCGCCCTTCTTTTTGAGTCAGGAGACATTCTGAGTATTAGACGTGATTCAGAAGACTAAGCTTTGATAGTGGTCAGCTCATAGCCCTTTGCTCCTTGCCCCTTGGGGTGACTTTCCCACCAGGGAAAGCTCCCATAGGGGAGCTCTTAATTGTTGCTACAGATAAATTTTTGGGACCCATGTCTTACTCCTGTCTTCCATAAACTGAGGGTTTATTTTTGTTTAATTTCTTTGTTTGTTTTGTTATTGTTTTACTGATTTGGTTTTTGCTCCATTCTCACTTAGCATGAATTTTTTATTCCCAAGAAATTTTCCTGGCTTTGATTGCACAAAACTCACCAGCTTACTACACTTGTCCATGTGTATCTGTCCCCACTAGTGAACTGAGCTTGGATTCTCTCAGGCAGGACCTGAACCTCTATTTCAATATGCTATGGAAGGCTTGGCCAACTCTCTGCTAGATATGGCAAATCATATATAAATTCCACTAAGACTCCAATACAGATACTTCTCCCACTTTATGCTAGGCCCACAGGTTGTGAATTGTTACATGATTTTTACAGTTGGTTAACTTGCCCTGAAAGAGTTGAAAGAACTTGCTCCAGGCCTCACACTCAGTCAGAAGTTGTATAGATTCCAAAGCCAGACCAATTCTACTGCATCTAATATGCCTTTGAATCTGGGATATGGCATAAAAATTACAACATTTCTTAAAGAAAACTATTCTAGAAGAAGGTAGGAGAATGCTCTTTTTTTTCCCTTTTTTTGTGAAATCTCCATTCTGTTCACTTTCTCATTTATCAAGAAATGAGTCATATTCAAGTTCTCCAGATTGAAGAATCACTAGGAAACTAGACTTCTTTCCTCTTTGTTTAGCTTCACACAGAGAAATGTGTTTGCTTATTTTATTGTTAAGAAAATAGCTGCTTTCACATTACTTTTCAGTTTGTTTGAAATCTGTGTGGAATCTCACTTTAAAGTGCCATCTCACATTAAGGAAACATTTCTTAGAACTATAGATTATGGGGTCTAAGAAATATATGTGTGTGTAGTCTGCTTCCCCATATGATGCTTCAGTCTCACCAGACAAGAGGCCAGCATGCTTTACTATAGCATGACAGACCACTCTCCATACTCTGAAAAACAAACAAACAAACAAATCATTTTAAGAGAATTCTCAGTGCATCAAAGTGGTTCCAATGTTGGGTTCAAAGAGTTTGGCCTTACCTGTACCTACTAAAAGGATATGAAAACATATGTTTATTTCATGTAGAGATCTTTTAGAAACTTCATTATTCCTCTCATAACAATAAAAATAACCACTAATTTCATTATCATTTTCAATTTTGTGGAGCACTTAAAAAAATCTTGTTTGAAATGCTCTCATAGGTAAGATGAGGTAAGTGTTTATCAGCAAAGAAATGATGTTCAGCAGAAATAAAGGAGTGGAAACCAAAATTCTTCTGGCTGATCTATTAGGAATCTTTTCTCCAAACTTTCCTCATTTCTTGGTGAGTTGTTCCTATTTTTTTGTCAATTGTTCCTCGTAGAAGTCAATGCCATTGTGCACTCAGCGTTTCAGGCACTGTTGCAGTTTACCATGATGCTCCTGGTGCTCAGGACTAAAACAAGGAACCACAGACATTTTTGATCAGTACAGATGGATTATCAGTACATCCTAGAAAGATGGTACTAAATAAGCTAATTATTGCCCACAGAAGATTAGTACAGAGACAATATGAGGCAAAAAAGGATTAGCTGAACACTGTAGGGGGCTGCATTAAAGGACCTCTTTAAGGATAAAATTGTTACATAATAAAAAATTATTTCCAACTTTTCCTCTTGTGTGCTTTATTTCCCATCTTATCAGGTGGTTATGTTGAATATATTTACATTTTACATAGTTCTAAAAGCATTCAGAAGACAGAATTATGGGGGTCTCTAACATACATCCTCATCTCCATTACCATCACCTTCATGTTTTTCCTCCTTATTCCCTATTGCTCCGTTTACTCCCTCTTACAAATTCATGGTCCACTTTGCTTCCAGGGTTATCCTCCCCAAACTGACAGCAGGCCAAGTTTATTTTCTACTCAAAACTTTCCTATAGTCCCCCATTATGTGGAAAACAATAGTTTTTCTGGCTTTCATTCTGACTTGTAAAATTTTCCTCACTCATACATTCTCACTTCTCTGATACTAAAAACTATATTCGCTATTCTCTGAGTACAGTTTGCATTTTTTCCTATTTCTGTGTCCCTTAGCACACTGATTTTCTCTCTTCTAGAACTCTAATTGTTTGTTAGCTACCTACCAAAATCTTCCCACTTTTCAAAGTCTCATTAAAAATCTAACCTCCTCTGAAAAGCTTTCCTGTGGTTCCCATTTTTCTTTTACCACTTTTCCACTCCATTATTTATTTATCAGAGTCAGCCATTGTTAATTATTTACGTATTTGACTTTTTGATATACTGTCGTTCCTGCAGGACATTCACCGCACATCATAGGCACTTAAAAGGTTTTATGGATTGAATTGAATCTTAACTGATGTTAGCATGTTCATGTATTTATTTATAAATATGTATTTCTTGAATATATGTTTATTGAATAACTACTACATCTCAACTAAGAGAATTCCAAGCCTACTGGGTGAGATCAGCACAAATATATCTAAGTAGAATTAAATGTAGGAGATTGCCATAATTAAGATCTGCCATAACTTCATTTTTTATTGTGTTTCCTTCATGCCTTTTCTTTCCTCTTCTATTTTTTTTCATAATTTTTGATTTTTAGTCTCTTATAGGTTCTACCTAGATTGTTACTGAAGAATTATGTAAAACATGATGTAGTCCAATTGTGATTTTTTTCTTGTTAAAGTACTTGACTAAAGACCTTTTTGGTCATAATGACTATTGATTCCTTCAGCATTTTCTACCTATTTTTGTCTTGCTTCAGAGTTGAAGGTAGCTTTCTAGTTTCCTTCCTCTTTAAAGATCAACACACAAGGCCTAAAGAGATTCAGTGCAATTCTCATTAAAATACTAATATCATTTTTCACATATAGATATAAAACAATCATAACTTTTATATGGAACCAAACAAGAGCCTGAATAGCTAAAGCAATCCCCCTCCCACACACAAAATCTGGAGGCATCCCGTTACTTGACTTCAAATTCTACTATAAGTTATAGTAACCAAACCAGCAAGGTACTGGTATAAAGGTAGACACATAAAGAACCCCCAAATAAAGTCATATATCTACAACTAACTGACTCTTGACAAAGCAGAAAAAAATATATACTGAGGAAATGACACCATTTTCAATAAATGGTGCTGGGAAAATTGGATAGCCCCAGGCAAAAGAATGTAACTGGATCCTATCACATTATATACAAAAATTAACTCAAAGTGGATTAAAGATTTAACTGTAAGACATGAATCGATGAAAATTCTAGAAGAAAACCTAGGAAGAACTCTTCTGGATATTGGGCTAGGCAAAAAATTTATAACTAAAATATTAAAAGCAAACAAAAAATAAACAAATGGAACTTAATTAAACTAAAATGTTTTTGCACAGCAAAAAAATAATAAACAGAGTAAACAGACAAACTAAAGAACAGGAGAAAGTATCTCCAAACTATACATCAAAAATGGACTAATTTCTAGAATCTACAAAGAAACAAATCAGCAAGAAGTAAACAAAAAACCTCATCAAAAAGTGGACTAAAGACATGAACAGATTCCTTTCAAAAGTGGATATATAAAAGGCCAACAAATTTAAGAAAATATGCTCACCATCACTAATCATCAGGGAAATGTAGACTAAAACCACAATGACATACCACTTTACCTCTGTCAGAATGGTCACTATTAAAAAGTCAAAAACAATAGATGTTGGCAAAAGTCAGGAGATGTCTCTCTATGCTGAAATGCATGGCCATACCCATCACTAGTTCTTATTATCTGCATAGCCACACCCATCACTAGGTCTTATTATTGGGGTAGGGCTTATATTTAACAAATGCATAGAAATCCTGCTAGGGTTTATTTTGGGGGTAGGTCTTATTTTCAGGGAAACATGGTATGTGGTCATGAAGTGGTGCAATGGACATTAAAAACTGAGAGGGGAATAAAAATCTATCTGTTTGGTACAATGTACACTATTCTGGTGATGAGTACACTAAAAACCCTCACTTCAGCATTATGCAGTTTATCCATGTAACAAAAAACACTTGTACCCCCTAAATGTATTGGAATTTTAAAAAATCACACAAAGTATTTGAATTTAAAGGTCTTTCTGTTAATAAGTGAAGTCAGAGAGAAAAAGTTTTAACACAAGAAGATAACTCAGAAAGATTTAATGATGACAAACTCTTACAAAGGTCATCCAATCCTAGCCTTCTATCCATAGCTCCTACATTTCTTCTGGGAATGTATTTGGTTGCATCATTATACTCCTGCCCTAATGATATTTATTTTTATTATGATTAAATACACATAACACAAAATTTATCATTAATCACTTTTAAGCATATAGTTTTGTAGCTATAAGTACATTTACATTGATATACAACCATCACCATCATCCAATTTTACAACTTTTTTATCTTCTCATCTTCTCAAAATAAAGATCTATACCCATTAAAGACTAACTCCCCATTCCACCCCCACTACCCCCACTTTCCAGTCCCTGCCAATCACCATTCTACTTTCTATCTCTATGAATCTGACTACTCTAGGTATGTCATATAAGTGGTATCATGCAGTATTTATTTTTCTATAATTGGCTTGTTTTACTTAATATAATGTCCTTAAGCTTCACCTATATTGTAGCATATATCAGGATCTCCTTCCTTTTTAAGGTGAAATAAAAGGTACATGCCTTTGTATATTCATACTAAATTATATTCATACTATAATTTATAATATAAAATTATATTTTATAATTCACTTTTGGCCATGTGAATTATACTACTATAAATATGGATGTAGAAATATCTGTTTGAGTCCTTACATTCAGTTCTTTTGGGTCTATAACTAGAAGCAGAATTCCTGACTGTTATAGTAATTATGTGTTTAACTTTCTGAGGAATCACCATCCCTTTTTCCAAAGTGACTATACCATTTTATATTCCCATCAGCAATGCACATATGATCCAATTTCTCCACATCCTTGCCAACACTTGCTATTTTCTGTTCTTGTTGTTTTTAATAACCTTCCTAATGAGTTTGTTATTGTGGATATTTCCGATGGTCATTCTCACCAAATCTCACCCCTTCTTTAGCCTTCCACTTTATGGAAGGGCATGTGAATATTTTTCCTTGTGAAAAATCCTTTTCACAGGATGTCACTCTAAAGAATCATGTAGGAAAGAATAATAGATATTTTTTTGTGGAAAGACATTTATTTAGATTTGTGAGAGCTCCATCACCATAGGTTCCTTCACCCTCAATGAGATCTGCTTAAGAAATGTCATTGTATCTCTTTCTATAACCATGACTGATAGTGGCTTAGATTTGGATAGTGGCTTAGATTTGGAATCAAGAATCCATTTATTTTCATTCAATTATTCCTTAATCTGGGCTTTCAAGCATTCATTCAACAATTAGTTATTGCACACACTAGAATAATATATAGCTATGCTCTGTTTAAACCTAGCAATTATTATTTGTCTTTATTTGTAACAAGGAAATAAATTAATATAACATTTGTATTATTTCTTGCTGAGTCAGCATCCAGGCTAGCTCTCCAAACATCTTTTTTCAGACAAATTCTGTAGGGGTACAATGCTTTGCCTTTTTATTTTAGAAATGAGATGTTCACTTCATGTATAGCTCAAGCCATCCATTAAAAGTGGGACCTGATACTTTTAGAAAGTCTATTTACTTAGAGTAACATAGAAACCTATATTCCCTTAGAAGTGGCAACTAACTATTCCTGACTTTCTTATATTTTAAATAACATACTATGTGTCACAGATGCTTAATAAATGTTAAGTAATATAATATATGAGAAAGGAAACTGTGGTTGAGAAACCCAATTACCTGGGTTTTACAACATTGTTTAAAAAATTTGATCTTTACATCATTAGAGAAATGACATTTGTTTCTCTTAATTTTTTTCCTTGAACAAGAGAAAACAAGACTGACAGTGAGAATAACCACATGCAACATTTTGTTGTTGTTGGATTTCAGAGTCATAACTAAATAAAAGGTGGAGTAATTTCACTTCAAATATCTCTGCCAAGAAATCCAGGGATTTCCACCACACTTTGTTCTCAGGAAATCATCCCCATATCTCACTGAAGAAGTATTTCCATGTGTAATTAATTTAAACATAACATAAAAGAAATAGACTCAAGATGAAAAAGGCAATAATCTCCCACTCAAACATATTCAACCACAAACTAAGGCCATATTTTGGATTTTGTCCTCATTTGGATGATCATAGGATTTATCTTATTTGTGGTTTTCTTAGTCTAGTTTCAATGCCTGGGGAGACATGATGTACATTGTGGAATAATGCAATGAAATAATTGACTGTCTTTTCCTCGTCTCTGAGTATATTTATACTTGTACACACTGTTACATTAAAAGGGTTGGGAATGCAGCAACCTCAGCCACAGATTATTATCAAGGAAGTGCTGGCGAGCTACCCACTCTCCACTAAGAAGCAGGATGGGTGCCCTAGTGGGATGGATTGCCCTGCAGTCATCTGTGAAGGCTTACATTTCAGGGAGAGAAAGTCTGTCAGGCTCACAACGAAAATGCCTGTAGAACAACACAAACTAACATCTAATCCTTAGCCAGAAGAAGTTTTTAAGGAAAGTGTAAAATTAGTGGCAGACTGAAAGAGACGTTCTGCTGAGTCTAGAATCAGGGAACAAATCCAGCTCTGGTCATTCTACATTCTACGTAAAATGAATTTGTTTGCTCACATTACTTCTTACCTCTTACATAAGAAAAGTGATTCCAAATGTGGTAATTTTAACTCAGGAAACTTGCTTAAGTGAAATGAAATAGCCTGAGAATCAGGATGTTAGTCTGAAGCAAGTATAATATCATTTGAGAGAGTTTCTGCCCAGCAGCCTCAAATCCCAGCAGTTAATTTTTAAGACAACATTGGAAACTTGGAGATGTACATTAGAATCAGAAATAAAGCCTCTTCTATTTTTAGAAGGAAGCAGGAAATTCTCAATATACAACTTTCTTTATTCAAGTTGAAATAGACCCTGAAACTATTAGGGGGTGCTCTTCACTGTATTTGCCTGATGGCAAACAAGGTTGGCCTGATTTTTGTTCTCCATGAAAAGTAGCTATGAGTTTACATCAAGGTGCAAAGGACAACATTGGTTTAGCAGAAGGAGTCAACAAGATAAAGGTCTGAATTCTACAACACTGGTTCAATCTAAAGTTAGGCACAGTGACTCACACCTGTAATCCTAGCCCTTTGAGAGGCCTAGGTGGGTAGATTGCTTGAGCTCACGAGTTTGATACCAGCCTGAATAACAGGAAGATCCTGTCTCTAAAAAGTAGCTGTGCATTGTGGTGGGCACCAGTGGTCCCAGCTATTTGGGATTTTGAGGCAAGAGGATGACTTGAGCCCAAGAGTTTGAGGTTGCTGTGAGCTATGACATGAAGGCACTCTACTGAGGGTGATCAAAAAAAATTTTTTTTAATTAAAAATAAAAAAAGCACCAGTTAATGAGAATAAAAAGATAAGACTTTTCAAAAATTGCCAGAGGACATTCAGAAATGTTGTGTTCCTCAGCAGTGGACATATGTGTGCTTGTGAGAGGCAGAGACCAGGGTAGTCCCAGTTGAGGCATAATATCGCTCCCTTTTGCCTTCTCGGAAGAGCTGGCTGTGTTGGTTTGGCTCTGTGTGGAATGGAGAACCTTGATTTGCAGTGGTGAACCCAAAAAATGCTCCCACAACCCCTGGAGCTTGTTTTGCCCTGTAACACTCTCTGGAAAATTGTTCATTCCAGGCTTGTGGTGAGAAGATCTGTAAGAAACAGTTTCTGCTGATTGGCCCGTCTTGGTGAATTTTCCTTGTTCTTTTGGGGGAAATGTGAACCATAATGTGGCTTCAATCTCACGTGGCCAGCAATCTCATAGTCTAATTTTCAGGCAAGAGAGATTTCACGCTTAGGGGCTAACCTCAGAAAATAATCCTTGTTATTATCCTTGTTAATAAATAATTCCATGGTTCCTGAAGCTATGAGGATTTAAGAACTCATGATGTGAAAGGATCATAAACTGAAGAAAACTAACCCATTGGGTTGGTGGTGGACACAAGAATGGAAGGCATCCAACCATTGAATTATACGTACCACCAAGTACCATGTGATTGCATTTCAACCAAGATTTTTATAAACAAATATAGCAATGTTGACTATGGGTTTGTCATCTTCAACATCTCAGGTGTTCTAATTCCTCATAACTATTTTGTTTTAATTTTCAAAAAAAAAACATATATGTGGTCAGAGAACAACTCTGTGTACTAGGAATTTTTCAAATTAAATTTATTACTTATGTTCTGTACAGATCTTCTGTTAAGTGACTTTCTTAGTAGAAGTTTGTAAATGTTAGTGAAAAATTAAACTCAACAAAAAATGTGTTAAAATTCTAGATTTGTGGCTCCTTGGTCCCTGTAAGAAATTCTAAACCAGTACATACAATGTCTGGAAATCTGAATTTTAATACTGACCTCCTACAAAATAATTGTGGTGTTGCTAGTCCTCTTACTTTAGAAAACATAGACTCAGTAATTTAATGCAATTTGCTCATGTTTGTGCAAAAGTATGCACAAAGAGTTTTCTGTAACCTTGAACATGAAAAACTATTATATGATTATCATTGTCAAGTGAACATTTTTTAAAAATTTATTTCAGGAAGTCAGCAAGGATATAATAGATTTGGATCAAATGGGTGAAAATTTGTTTTAAATTATTTTTTATTTCACAATATTAAGGTGTACAAATGATAGCCTTACAAGAGATATTCTAATATAACCAGAACTATTCGGTATCTACTGTGTTCTACATACTGCACCATACTCTTTATATCCATCATGCGTAAATCTCAAAACAACCCTGGAAGGGTGCTGTCCTTGACTCAGTTTTTTTTTTCTTTTCTTTTTTAAAATATGGAACACTTCATGAATTTGCAGGTTATCATTGATTCAATTTTGTAGTTGAGGAAACTGCTTCAGGAAAGGTTTAGTAACTTGCTCAACTTCAAAAAGGTTAAGTAATTTGCTAAAGTTACATAGCTGGTAAGTGGCAGTGTCCAGATTTGGATCCTGCTATGTTTGATTCCAGTTCTCTGCCATTTCATCTTTTCTAGGGCAAATCAGAGCTTCTGGATAGGAGAGTGGTAGCTTGAGGGGAGACAAGAGTGGAGAAGCGTGACAGAGCCTAGAAAATGGCCGAGGTAGCAGAGAAGGTTGGAAACAGCCGAAGAGCAACCAGCAGAGGAGAAGACAAATAATTTACCCTAAAGTTCTGGTGACCATTGCTGTTCAAATGGACTATCTTTCCTAGATAATTGTTTCAGGTTCCTAATCTACTTTCTGTCTTGATGATTAAGAGGAAGAACAGTAAGTCTATCAGTTGTACATTATTATACTATTTTATAGATGAGGAATCTTAGGATTAGGGCATTTAAACTATTAACTGAATCATCTAGTTAATGAATGAGTGGGATTATAACCCAAGTGTGTTTGATGTCAGAGTCTACTCTCTGAACATAAATTGGTTATTTCCAAACTTGTTTATTGTGTGAGATGAACAGAAGATAAGATTAGAGAATGCCTGAAATAAATTTTGGTGTTGGTGGTGAATTAGAAGCAATAGACAGAAAAAAACCATGTAATTGAGTAGGTGAAGGAACTGAGATTTTAGCTAATGGGCTGTGTTCTTGTGAAGCAAAGAAAAAGAGAAAATAACGAGGACAGACAAAATGTATGAGGCAAGGAAAGATAACAAGGGAAGTCAAAGGGAAGTGAAGTGAGAAACAGGGACAATTTGTTATTCTTTTGCTTTATTAACTCTACTATTCTTACACATCAGAAGATTTAAAACATTATAGTCATAGCATTAATGAAGGGATAGTGATAGAATCTCCTTCCAAATATATATATATTCCATGTACACACACGCACACATATAATTGTAATAAAAACAACCAGAATTCAGTTTTTATTACAATTTCACAAGTAGTGTAATGTTAACCAATGTTAACAAATGACCACGAGACATACTGTTTGTGTGTCTGTATGTGTGTGAGGCAGGGAGGGGATCTTTGTGGGGTTGTACATTTCAGTATGGATGTGAGGAATAAACTCTGAATTGAGAACATCATGATATTGCAATTGTATCCTATTTATGGGAATTAATAATAGGGGCATAAAACTAATACTTATTCTAATTCATAAGGAGTTAGTGGAGAAGTCCTTTATCATGAAATAATTACTTTCTCGAGGCAAGAAGATAGCAGTAATTTGATATGTGAATAATTTCTCAATATTCAAAAATCAAATCCCAGGGGATGTCTAAAGCCAAATATAGATTATTTTGGGCATTCATACCACTTTAAAAATTTATATCCGTACACTTTAATTAGAATGAAAAAAATTCAAAAGTGGATTGTGAAAGGATCTCTGGAGGGGAAATTAAATGTGATTTTTTTCCTCCTATACATCATTGTTCTCTGATTGTTCTATAATTAACACAGATTAGTAAACAAATTATAGAAGATAGTTTTTGATAAATGGATACAGTCATTTCTCAAATTTTGAATACGTCTAATTCATTGGCCTATAGGTTGATTGTAGATGAGACCAAGTTTTTAGATAAAGATGATAATTTAAATTCTATTTTGATTTGAGGTCAGCTCACAAAGACCTCTGTAACTTTCATTCAGTTGAGCTTCAGCCCTGATAAGGGAAACTGAAATTTACTTTACTGTCCTCCTATTATGTGATGTCAGAGGCAGGAGGAGGAAGGGACTCCTTTGATTCTTCTTGGACTTTTTAATAAAACAGCTGAACTTTAATTAACATACAATAAATTGCACAAGTTAAAAATGTACAATTTAACAAGTTTTGACTTATCTACCAAGACCTTTGAAGTAAGCCAAACCTATCCTCATATCCTATTTCTTTATACTGCCAGCTCTATGGTATGCATTGCAAAATATATTCCTTAGATTGTGGGTAAAATAGGCCTGGGAAACTAGCCTCAAAAATGACCATTATTGGTGATTATTGGTGTTTCTTTGAGAAAAAAATATTCTGAATTCTGCAATATTTAAGAAATATTTTTTACACGTTTTGTTTATTAGATAAAGAGTAAATATCTGTCATTTAGCTATGTTGACAGTTTTCCTGACTGGTCCTTTGGTCATCTCGGTTATTCTGAATATCATCTAAATTCTGCCATATATTCCATATAAAATTCATAATAAAGCCAAATTACCTAGTGATTTATTAAAGCAGCTTGGTGTAGGTGAGGACTGTTTGAGATGACGCAACCCTGCTAGGAAGTGGTTTTAGATAGGGCCACATCTCACACATTTCAATGAGATAATGAGATCTGGTGGAGCTGATGTCTAAATGGTAGATGTAAACGCTACTTCTCTGCTCAACCCTTTGGTTCTTTGAGGTTTATTACCTCTCTACTTTACCTCTTTACCACAAACTCCTGCCTACAGCCTCCTGTTCTTTCCTGCCCAGAATAGAAAATTGCATCCAATGGCAAATTTTTCCAGGAAGAACTGCAGCAGGCCTTTCATTTTTGAAGTCCACTCTACACTCTCTCTCTGTTGAGAAGATGGAGAAATCTGCAGGGATGCACAAAGGTTAGATTGAGCAATAACACACCTGGTAATCAGGCATCTGACCATGGACACGTATCCATCCTGTGGTCCCATTTTGGCCTTTATACAGTGGGTACAGTGGGACTGTTATCTTCTGCTTTTTTTTTTTTTTTTTTTGAGACAGAGTCTTACACTGTTGCCCAGGCTGTAATGCAGTGGTTGATTGAATAGTACCTCAACCACTCAAATGTCTGGGACTATAGACACATATCACTAAGCCCTGCTAATTTTTCATAATTTGCTTTAAATTTTAAAATGTTAATTAAGGGGGTACGAGTGGTTTTGTCACATGGATATATAATATAAGGTTAAGTCAGACCTTTTGGTGTACCCATCACCAGAATAGTGTTCGTTGTACCTAACAGGAAAGTTCTTACACCATACCCTCCCTTCCTCGCCCCTCTTGGTTCCTTGTGTCCTTTACTTTGCTTTGTTTGTGTGTGTACCCATCTATTAGTTCCCACATATAGGGGAGAACATATGGTGTTTGGTTTTCCATTTATGAGATACTGCACTTAGGATAATGATCTCCATTTCCATCCAAGTTGCTGCAAATGGAGTAATACTCCTTGTTGTTGTGCAGGCTATCTGTTCCTTCTGTTGATTATTTCCTTTGCTGTGCTGTGCAGAAGCTGTTTAGTTTAATCCAGTTCCATTTATTTATTTTTGTTGTTGCTGTATTTGCCTTTGGGGGTCTTAGTCATAAATTCTTTTCATAGGCCAATGTCTAGGAGAGTTTTTCCTGTGTTTTCTTCTAGGATTATGGTTTCAAGCCTTAAACTTAAGTCTTTAATCCATCTTGAATTAGTTTTTGGTATATGGCAAGAGATAGGGGTCCTGTTTTCTTTTTCCACATATGACTCTGATTTTCCCAGCACCATTTATTGAATAGGGTTTCCTTCCCTCAGTTAATATTGTCTGCTTTGACAAAGATCAGTTGGTTGTAGATATATGGTTTTATTTCTGGGCTCTCTGTTCTGTTTCAATGGTCTATGTCTCTACTTCTATGCCAGCACCATGCTGTTTGGGTTATGCTAGGCTTATAGTATAATTTGAAGTGAGGTAATGTGATGCCTCCAGGTTTATTCTTTTTGCTTAAGTTGCTTTGGTTATTTGGGATTTTTTAAAAATTTCAAATGATGCTTAGGGTTATTTTTCTAGGCCTGTGAAATATGATGCTAGTATTTTGATGGGGATCGCACTGAATTGCACTGAGTATTTAATTCACTTTGGACAATATGGACTCTTTTTATTTTTTTTTTTAAGACAGTCTCACCATGTCACCCTCGGTAGAGTGCTATGGTGTCACAGCTCACAGCAACTTCAAAATTTTGGGCTTAAGTGATTCTCTTGCCTCAGCCTCCCAAGTAGCTGGGACTACAGGCACCCACCACAATGTATGGCTAATTTTTTGTTGTAGTTGTCTTTGTTTGGCAGGCCCAGGCTGGGTTTGAACTCACCAGCCCCAGTGTATATGGCCAGTATCCTAACCATTGAGCTATGGGTGCCAAGCCAGACAATATGGACAACTTTTAACAGTGTTGATTTCATCAGGCCATGAGCATGAGATGGTTTTGCATTTGTTTGTGTCACATGTAATTTCTTTCCTCAGTATCTTATAGTTCTCCTTCCAGAACTCTTTAACCTGCTTTGCTAAGTATATTTCTAGGTAGTTTATTTTATTTGTAGCTATTGGGAATAGTATTGAGTCCTTGATTTGTTTCTCCACTTGACTGTTGTTAGTATATAGAAAGGCTACTGATTTGTGTACATTGATTTTGTAACCTGAGATTTTGCTTAATTTATTTATCAATTATACCAGGAGTTTCTTGGTGAAGTCTTTAGGGTTTTCTAGACACAACATCATATCATCAGCAAGGAGGGATAGTTTGATTTCTTCTTTCTTGTTTTGGATGCCCTTTATTTCTCTCTCTCTCTTTTTTTGCAGTTTTTGGCAGGGGCTGGGTTTGAACCTGCCACCTCTGGCATATGGGGCCGGCGCCCTACTCCTTTGAGCCACAGGCACCGCCCCATTCTTTCTCTTGATTGATTGCTCTGCCTAACACTACTAGTACTGTGTTCAATAGGAGTAGTGACGGTGGGCACACATGTTTTGTTCCAGTTCTCAGGAGGAATGCTTTCCACTTTTCCCCATTCACTATGATGTTAGCTGTGGGTTCATCATGTATGTCATAATGTTGAGATACATTCCTTCTATGCCTAGTTTGTTGAGTGTTTTTTAATCATGAAAAATGCTGGCTTTTATCAAATTCTTTTTCTTTATCTATTGAGATAATAAGATATTCTTGTTTTTGTTTCTGTTTATGTGATGAATAACACTTATTTATTTGTGCATGTAGAACCATCCTTGCCTCCTTGGGATGAAACCCACAGTGATCATGGTTGATTATCTTTTTGATGTGCTATTGAATTGGGTTGCTAGTATTTTGTTGTGATTTTTGCATCTATTTTCTTAAGGGATAGTAGTCTCTAGCTTTCTTTTTTTGTTATGGTGATCCTGGCTTCATAGAATGAATTAGGGAAGACTCCCTTTTCCTCGATGTTGTAGCATACTTTCTGTATAATAGGTATACATTCTTTTTTGTTCATCTGGTAGAATTCAGTTGTGAATCCATCTGCTCTGGGGCTTTTTGTGGGGAGAATTTTTTATTACTACTTCAGTTTTGCCTTTTATTATTTGTCTTTTCAGGATTTCTATTCTTCCTAATTTAGGCTGGGGAGGTTGTTTATTTCTCGGAATTTATCCTTTTTCCTGTACATTTTCTAGTTTGCATGCATAGAGAATTTTATAGTATTCACAGATTGTATTTTATATTTCTGTGGTATCAGATATTTTGTCTTCTTTTTTATTTCTGATTGAGTTTATGCAAGTCCTGTCTTTTCTCTTGTATTTCTAGTTAATTTGGCTAGTAGTCTATCACAATTTTGCTTATCTTTTCAAAAAACTAACTTTTTGTTTCAGTGATTCCATTGTATGCCCGCCCCCCCCTCCCATTATTTAGTTTGGTTCTGAATTTTGTTGTTTTGTTTCCTTTGTTCACTTTAGGTTTGGTTTGCTCTTCCTTTTTGAGTTCCTTGAGATGTGACATTAGTTTGTTTATTTGTGATCTTTTTGGTATAGATATTTAAGACAATGAACTTTGCCTTTAGAATGGCTTTTCCTGTATCACATAGATTAGATTTTCATAATTTCTTTCCCCTTTCTAGTTCACTTTGAGAATTCTTTTGATTTCCATCTTAATTTCATCATTAACCCAAACATTGTTCAGCAGTATCTTGTTAATTTCCATAACTTTTTTTTGCAGATTTGAATGTTTCTCTTGTTGTCGATTTCTAGTTTTATATTCCACCATGGTCTGAGAAGATACATGGTATGATTTCAATTTTTTAAAATCTGCTAAGAATGGTTTGGTGGCCTAAAATGTTATCAGTCTTGGAAAATGTCTCATGTGCTATTAAGAAAAATGTATACTCAGTAGTTTTGTGCAGCGTGTTCTGTAAATGTCAGTTATGTTCATTTTTTTCTAGAGTCCTATTTAAGTCCAGTGTTTCCTTATTCATTATCTGCTTCAGTGATCTGTCCAAATCTATCAGTGTAGTGTTGAATTCCCTGACAATTAAGATGCTACTGTTTATTTCTTTGCTTAGCTTTGGAATAATCTGCTTGATGAAACTGGGAGCTCCTGTGTTAGGTTTTATGTATATTTATTATGTCTTATTTGCTCCCTTTATCATTATATAATGGCCATTTTTATCTTCTTTTAAACCATTGTTGAGTTAAAGTCTATTTTATCAGATATGAGAATGATTCATTTACTTAGTTTTGGTTTCCATTTGGGTGGAATATTTTTTTCCATTCCATTACTGAAGTCTGTGCAAATCTTGCGGTTTAGATATGTTTCATGGAAACAGCAAATACTTGTGTTATGTTTTTTCATTTATTCTCCTGGTCTATGTCTTTAACATGAGACATTCAGACCCTTGACCTTAAATGTTAGCATTGATATTTAGGATGCTATTCTGTTCAACGTGTTGGATGATGCCATATTATTTTGTTTTTCCTCTTGGGCTATTATTTTTATAATACCTGTAATTTATAAGTTTTGGTTGTTTTTAACAGGGTAGTATCTATTTTGCTGTTGCATACATAAGCACTTTTGAGAGTTTCCTATAGGGCAGGTCTAGAAGTAACAGATTCCCTTAGCTTTTGCTTGTCTAGGAAAGGTTTTCTTTCTCCTTCATTTATGAAATTTAGTTTAGCAGGATACAAAATTCTTGGCTGGTCATTATTCTGTTTAAGGAGACTAAAGATAAAACCCCATTCCTTTTGGGCTTATAAGGTTGTGCTTGAGAAATATGCTCTTAATTTAATGAGTTTTCCTTAGTAGGTTACTTGATGCTCTCACTTTATTGCTCATAAGAATTTCTCTGTCATGCTGACTTTGGCCAATCTGATAACTGTATTATTTCATGATGCCCTTTTTTGCAATGAATCTTTCAGGTGTTCTTTTAGCTTCTTGCATCTGAATTTCTAAATCTACTGGCGAAGATTTCTTCAAAAATTGCATCAAGTAAGTTTTCCAGGCCTTTTGCTTTTTCTTCTTGACTCATAGGATTGCCTATAATTTTTATATTTGACCATTTTATATAATCCTATATCTCTTAAAGATTATATTTGTTCCTTTTGATTCTTTGTTCTTTATTTCGGACCAACTGTGTTAATTCAAAAGAGTTGTCTTCAAGCTCTGAAATTCTTCTGCTTGTTCTGTTCTATTTTCTCTCTCTCTCTCTCTCTCTTTTAACAATATTTTTATACTCTTTTTCAATCAGATTATTAATAAGGATACATACAATTATGTTACACTGCTTGCATCTGTTAAGCAATGTCCAAGTTGTAGTTGAGCCCTTCACCTGGGAGATGTGCCATAAACTTCCACATTGTACCTGTTAGGTGAGCACTTACGAACTCCTGCCCACCTCTTCCATCTACCTGTCTTGAATTTAATTATGTTTTTCTCTCATGAGAGAAAAATTCACAATTTTCTCATCATTGCTCATCTACTAGTTTCATATTAGTATAAAATATATTGGATGCTTGTTTTTTCATCCCTGTGATAACTTACTTGGAAGAATGTTCTCTAAATCTATCCAGATAAATACAAAGGATGTAAAGTATCCATATTTCTTTATGGTTGAATAATATTTGATGGTATACATATACCATAGTTTATTTAACCATTCATGAGTTGATGGGCACTTGGGTTGTTTCCACATATTGGCAATTGTGAATTGAGCTGTAATAAACATTCTAGTACAAATGTCCTTATGGTAAATGATTTTATTTTTATTCTAGGTAGATACCTAGTAATGGGATTATAGGATCAAATGAAAGGTCTACTTTTAGCTCTTTGAGTATTCTCCATACTTCTTTCTAAAATGGTTATATTATTTTGCAGTCCCACTAACAGTGTATAAGTGTTCTCAAAAATTAAGAGTCAATTTTTCTAAGTAATAAGAATATTCTGGTCTATTGCTAAAACTTTCCATTGTGTTTTATATTTCCCTATATGAATTTTTCATTTCTAGCAGTTCTGCTTGTTTTAATAAAACCTATCTATCTTTTAAATAATTTTTTCATTTATTTCCTGACTTATTTTCCTGATATCTTTGAATTGGTTTTTCATTTCTTCTTAGATCTCATTGGGTCCTCATAATCCATATGTGGAATTCTTGATGAATTCCAGTATTTTCATTCTGTTTAGGATCCATAGTTAGAGAGCTGGTGTGTTCCTCTGGCTGATGTTTTCCCTCGGACTTTTCATACTTCTGGAGATTTTGCACTGATTCCTTCTCATCTGGAGCAGTTGCTGCTGCTTTTTTTTTTTGATTTTGATATGTTTAGATGTGACTTTTTCCCCCTTCCTTACACTTAACAGTGTGTTTGTAGCATATATTGGGTAAGGACCCTTGGTTTTGCTTATGAATACTTTTGAGGGGAGTCTAGGTTCTACATGGATGCTTTAATTATAAACATCCTCAGTGTGGTTGTTTTTTCAATTGGTAGTTTTTGTAGAGGCTGTCATGGTGCTATACTGTGTATATGAGCAGATTCTGTCTCTTCTTGACAGGGAAGATAAAAGTCTTTGAAATCCTTTCTCTTTCTTTAGTCCTGTGATCTTAAGAGTACAAATTATATTGGAATGCCAGTTTTAAAATCTGAACCAGTAGGTGGTGCTTATGAATAAGAGTCAGACACACCTTGTATGATTGAGTCAGTAAATGCTATAATGTGCTATACAAATTGCCCTCCCTACTACCAGGGGACATTTATCTAAGCCAGCCATTTGCAGTGTTGTTTTGGGGGGACCTGTGACCAGTTCTAGTTGATTAGGCAAAGCACTACGTAGTGGGTGGCGCCCTGGATCTCCTAGGGGATTTCTTGTTCTCTACCACAGCAGAAGTGGGTAGAGAAGCAAGGCTGAGTAGGATGGATCATGTGTTACAAAGATAGGTACAAGAGTGTTCTTGGCAGGGGTCAAGAATCAGTTCTCAAGCCACTAGGGAAGACACAAAGAAGGGGACGAAATGACCCTGCTGAGCCAGAAATTTTGCTAGTGGAAAAGAGGCAATCTGGAATTCACTGGCTGGCTGTTGGGAGTTTGGTTCTACTCTTCTCTCTCCTCCCCTGCACCAAAGATCTCTTTCTGGTGTCTAGCCACAAGCAATAGGCTAAACTAGCAGAGCTTACCAGCAAAGGTACCACAGTCTGGGACCTTCCCTGCATAAAACCTTGCCCAAGGTCAAAAGCATGCCTTTCCTATGAAGAAAGGGGTGTCCCATAAGGGTGTCTTGGTTTGGACCCACATTATATTCTCCTTTCAGTTCTGCCCATGTGGGCTCCCTTACCTTC
Organism: Otolemur garnettii; assembly: GCF_000181295.1. Taxonomy (NCBI): domain Eukaryota; kingdom Metazoa; phylum Chordata; class Mammalia; order Primates; family Galagidae; genus Otolemur; species Otolemur garnettii. Next base: position 38,058,158 of record NW_003852401.1, read on the forward strand.
CACGACTAGTTCATATACTACATATCTTACCTCTATGCCCTTGAAGAACACTATTGTGTACCTAGGGAACAGGGATTGGCCTGTAGACCTGCCTCCTGGTATCCCAAGTTTAATCCCTGACTGTGCCAGAGGGCAACATACTGGTCCTATATTGTCCATGGGTTACACAAGCAGGCTTAATGTCTCTCCACTTCTAGGCATGCCATACTCTCATGGTATGAGTATCCCCTTGGTCCATGGTCCATTGAAGGTCATTAAGAAGAAAAGTATGAGGCCTACTCTCTGTGGAAACCTCAGTGTGGTAAGGATGCCAATGGAGGGGAAGCAGCCATTCCTGAGAGGTCTGGGTCAATTGTCCTTTGGGGCACCTGTGCTGACTAACATGGGAACTGCCACTCAGCAGTGCACAAGGGAGTGGAAGGGCTGAAGAAGAGTCCTAATGGAGGAAAGCTAGCACTTTGTTCCTTTGTCCCCAAAAGCAGCACCCTGGGAATGTTTAAATTCTGGGATCACACAATCCTCCCCAATCCTTTATCCTCCCCTGGGGACCCACTAGTCCTCTGTAGCCATCACAGTATAGACAGGAGCTTGAAAATATTTGTATGGGGTCCAGGGATGAAAACTGAAGGGCTAACGCTCCCGGGGGAGGATAAAGACACAGAATAGGTGGAGACGCAGTATGGCACCCACTGCCTTGGCTAGGGTGTGCTGACAGAAAGTGACACTGAGGGGACAGGTAGCCTGGTTGTCCTCAAGAAGCTTCCATTTCACTGGTGACAGCAGCTTTTGGACTCATGAAGGTAGAGAAGCTCTCCAGCAGGTCCAGCACCTACAGTCTGCCAGACATGTGAGGGAAGGGGAAACAAAACCTCCACCTACCTTTTCCATGGGGCTTCAACTTCTTCTGGGGTTGATCTCTGCCAAAATCTTGTTACTTTTTGCTCTGTTCTGTGACTTCTTCCTACAGAATTTCTGATAGATTCTGACACTTTTTCCTCATAGTTCCAGCTGAGCATTTTTTGTTTTTCTATCTAAAACTTTCCTTTTGGAGATGATCTGATGACTGATATCTATTTCTAGTCATCCATCTTGTCTCCCTCACCCCCAGAAGTTTCTCCAATTTTTATTATTTTTTTGTAGCGACAAGGTCTCACTAGGTTGTCCAAACTGGCCCCTAACTCCTGGCCTAGAGTTATCCTCTCTCCTCAATCTCTCAAAGTGCTTGGATTATAGGCATGAGCCACCATAGCTGGCCTATGTCAAGCTTTTCAGATTTTAAGCCTATTAAGTCTTTTCATGCTAAGAAGTGGCATTTTGTAAAACAAAACAAATAAAAGAATGTCTCAGAAATTGATTCTATAACCAAGTTACAAATAAGAGAATTGATAACTCAGTCTGGTATTGATTCTTAAAAAATGATGGCTGTCCTTTTCACAGAAGATGCTTTTTCTATGTACGCAATATATAAAACCTTACAATTTTGTATTCCATTCTCAAAATTAATTCTTACAGTTTCAATTCCATCATACTATACTATGAATGACTGTGGTTATTATTATGTTGATGGAATTACCTTTATTGGTATCAATGTTAAAATACAATTATAAGATTAAGGTTGATGCATTTGCCCATTTGATCAGTTTATTGTGAATTTCTGTGTCCCTTTAATCCCAACAAGACTTTGGTGAAAGCAGATGAGACTTAACAAACCTGGTGTTATAGATACTTTCTACACTTGATCTTTGTAGCCACCTTGTGATCTACATACCATCATTCTAAGTTTACAGATTAGAACTAAACTATTGCCCAAAGAGTTAGATAATTGGTTTAACAGCACCTAGTAGGAGTCTGAGCTTCACTCACACTTAGGTTTGCTGGGCACTCCTCACTTTGCCCTGTGATGTTTTGCTCCACGGTGGCCCTAGACAGCCTAAGGACTTGATCTTCACTGACATTGTTATCTTATGTAAGGCTCCTTCCTGGTCATTCACATTGGCTCTAGTAAGTGGGGTTCAAACCATCAACTGAAAAGGAGAATCTTTTTTCTTTCCCACAATTTAAAAAACATAATCTGAGGTTTTATTTATTTATTTATTTTCGAGAGATCAACAATCCCACTTTTATGTACAGAAAAGCTAGCATTTCTGGAGAATAGTGGGGATATCTCTTCTAAAGAGCTGTTCTACCCTCCTGTTTCTCTTTGTTATTTTATACCTAGACAGATAAAGCAGTTTCAGCAATGTATTTTTTTTTGCATTAACTCGTCTTTTTTATTGATTCTGAAGCTAACAAGACATAAGACAGAATGGGAATGACATTATAGGTAGAGAGTGATGGGGGGGTATCATTAAAGGGACAGCAGAATTGTAGGTTATATTCTTCTGCTTGATCTTCACTAATCTGAGGGTTTTTTTGGGGGGGGTAGGGGCTGGGTTTGAACCTGCCACCTCTGGTATATGGGGCCGGTGCCCTACCCCTTTGAGCCACAGGCTCATCCCCCTAATCTGAGGTTTTAAATGAATATTTCTTCCCCAGTTCATATTACTGGTCTCTTCTTGCTCCTTTATTATCACATTTGCTTCCACATCTAACACTTTTCATATGTTCATTGCTGAACATTAATAAGTTTTACTGTCTTTCTGTTCAGTAAGGAAACCAAGACGTCTGTGTTATTTTAGTGTCAGACTCTATTCCATTTGCTTCCAGAGCTCAATAAGGTGGAGGTAAGTGAAAGAGCATATGAAAAAAGACTGACATTAACGCCTGAGCCCTCATTGGCAGAGGGGCATGATATAGGTTCATTTAACTTTTAACTAACTGTAGCTCTCAAATGAAAGCTACAACTTAATTCTAGCCTAAGAATATGGGGAAGAGGTCTGGAAGGGGAGGGAAGAAGGGTGGCTGGGTGGTGGGAGGGTGACTGGAAAGATCACCTATATGGTCTGTCTAACAAGTGTACAAGTGAACTTTTTTAGAACTACAGTATAAATGTTTTGACACAATGATTAAGTAAATTACATGAAGTCTATGTTAACCAGCTTGATGAAAGTATTTCAAATTGTATATGAAAACACTGCACTGTACCCCATGTTTGCATTAATGTATACAGCTATCATTTAATTAAAAAAAACAAACAAAAAAACATTTAACTAACTGGACTTCAATCATACACATCAGCAAAAAAAAAAAAAAAAAAAAAAAGGGAGGGAGAGAGGAGAATGTAGTAATTTCAGTAACTCTGGAGGGTGATGGAATGCCCCAGAAAGAAAGTGCACGGTGGAACATGAATCTCCTACTTCTTACACCAATCTTGCTTCCTGTTACCTTAATATTTGGAGAATGACTAGGTGGCACCTGTGGCTCAAAAGGGTAGGGTGCTGGTCCCATATGCTGGAGGTGGTGGGTTCAAACCTAGCCCTAGCCAAAAAAAAAAATAAAATAAAAATAAAAATAAAATAGAAAATAAAAAAAAGAGTGACTCTGGGGTTTGCATTTATTTTCTATATAACAAATTTCCTAAATGTCAACCAACTACTTCATCTGCTTCTCCCCCAAGGAGACAGCAGTTGATTCCAGTATTGGGAGGAACAAATAGCAGCAACAGCAACTTACAACACAACATATTATTGCCACAGACAATGTTAGATTTACTGGGACATAGTATATATCTGAGGTATTTTATATATGTGTGTGTGTGTATATATATATATATATATTTTTTTTTTTTTTTTTGAGATAGAGTCTCACTTTGTTGCCCCTGGTAGAGTGCCGTGGTATCATAGCTCACCACAACCTCAAACCCTTGAGCTCAAGCGATCCTCTTGCCTCAGCCTCCCTAGTAGCTAGGAATGCAAGCTCCCACTACAATATGGGGCTATTTTTAGAAATAGGATCTCATTCTGGCTCAGGCTGGTCTCAAACTACTGAGCTCAGGTAATCCACTTACCTTGGCCTCCCAGAATGCTAGGATTATAGGTGTGAGCCACTGCACCCCACCATGTGGTGTTGTATTTTATAGATGATATAAAAGAAATTTTCAATGGTAATTTTAATGATTTACAATTTTTGCCTCGTATGCTCGCTTAAAAATCTAAACCCTTTTAAGTTGAATTATGGTCTTATTTCTCTAATTAGTAAAGGACTTTGGGCAAATCACTTCACATCTTTGAGCCATAATTGTTTTACCTGCAGGCAGCACAGTTAGCAGTAATGCCTACTTTTCTATGTCTCTCAGGGTTATTTGAATATTCAATAAGATAAAATATGTGTGAGTAGTTATTCAATAAGATAAAATATGTGTAAGTACTTAAACATTTAAGTTATACAGAGATAATTTTTAAAATAGTGTAAAGCACAGATAGTTTTTTGAAATGGTGTAATCCCATGATGAACTAAAAATTTAGTAAAGTTTTGAATGAATTTTTAAATACATTTTCGGTCATTGTTTTTAAGTTTGGTTACAGGTCATTATGTATATATATGCATTTGGGTGTGTACATATATGTGCATGTATACTTGACGAAAGAAATGTTACAAAGAACTTCAAAGACATTGATTAAAGTTTGAGCTAATTTCATTTTGCTTGAATAAATTTACCCATTTCTATCGTAAGTGGCATCAGAATTGTCATCCTGCAAGTGTATTCCACACTTGTCTGTGTGTGCATAGCTGCACAGACTTTCAAGAGCCTCACAAGTGTAAATGCAAGTTTGCTTCTGAGTGCATAGGACTGAAATTTTAATATGCTACTTTTTTCTCCTCCATAAACAATACAAAGAAGTTGACAGGTTTGAAAGGGGCTTATGTGAAAAGATAATTAAGAGCTTTAGAGAGTGTCAAGAGTCAATAGCTCAGCACTGTCAGCACTCCGGAGTGTTACAGGCTATAATTAGATGGCATGGAGGTGTAAGGCATGCTTGGCAGTTGATTCCTGCATGATCTCCAAGGGAAAAACAAAGAGCAGCCTCCATGAGATATCAGGCGAAGTGGAAAACAGTCGTGCTGGAATCAAACCACTCCAGGGTCTGCTGTTTTCCTTTGGTGTATCGTTTGGTGAAGAGCTGCTTTGCCTTTTGTTTGGCATCTTCATGGGCTGTTTGGCCTGTGTTCATCATTCCCACAGTCCTTTTGGCTTTGGGTAGCAGATCTTCCCTCAGCTCTATGAATTCCAGGTTATTTCTGTGGTGGCTCTAGGCACAGCATGTTCCATGGTTCTGCGTTCATTTTGGATTCCAAATGTTTGAGCTGGTAGAAGGCAGAGCCAGTTGATCTCTGATACGAGAACATTTTGCAAAGAGGTCTTGCAAAGTCCAGAAGAGTCTTTTCCGAAGCAAAGCTGAAAAGACAAAGGGCATGTGTAGAACTGGGTTAAGATGCCTTAAACACTGGAAAGATTATAGAGAACAACCAATCATACAAAGTTCAAATTAAAAAAAAAAAATCTAAATAGTGAAATATGTGTAAGGAAGTCCAACAGTGTTCTAAGTTTCTAAGAAGTGTTCACACATGTACACTTCTATATATCATATTCTTAATTCCTGGTACTTAATATATACACATCTGTAATTTATCCATATATATGTGTATATAATTTTTTCACAGATGTTCATGCTTAAGTGTTTTTCTTTGGCTGATGCTTTAGGTCCACTCAGCCTGTTAATTTATTCCTTAGATCTTTTTACTTGACTGCAAAATGTACCTTGATTTTATTGCCAAAACTCACCTCCATAGATTCCAAAACACTGTCTATATTATTGACCCAAACTGAAAACTCCTAGGTAAATACTGCTGGACAAAAATTGACCTAAAATTTTCTCATTATATAGAAGTGTTATTATTTGAAAAATCAGTATTTCATTGAAAAATTATACTTTAATCAGTGATATTGCCACAAATATGTAAATATTCAGAGATAAATGGAATAAATACAAAGTTTGAGAGTATGTGACACAAAGTTGGTTTGAAATAAACCTTTACGCCCTTAAAACATAACTATTTTTAAAATGATTGAAAATGTATTTCTTGCCTCCAAGAAATTTGACTGTGATCAAAGAATAATCCCCCACACACCTGCTAATTTTTAACATTTCCTTCAAGTCTCTTTAGAAAAAGAAGTTATAAAATATTACAGATGAAGTTGAAGTTCTCATTAGTTTTATTATCTTCTCTCATTCCAAAGGAAATTACTTTAATATTTGTTAAACAATTTATTAAATTATTACATATATTTTTATCTATAAATGTGGACAATAATATAGTCTCCTTATTGTGTTTTGAAAGTTATATAAATGTCAATTATAATATGCCATTCTGTAATTGTCTTTTTAAAAATTTAATGCTACTATTTTTTGGATCTATACATGTTGATATATAGTTCATTTCTTTCAACTACTATATATTATTTCACTTTATGATCCTGCTATATTTTATTCCTTTGTTGCTTAGAATCTAGGTAGTTTCCAGTTTTTCTCTTTAACAAGCCAAGCTTATGTGAACATTCATTCATGTATATGTCTATATGGGGGGAATTTCCCTATATATCAATAGAATATGATTTATACCCATTTTGGCAAATTTTTCATGTTGATAAAACACTTTGGGCTTTTTGGCTCGCAGAGGAAAAAAAAAGAGAATAATAAAAATAATCTGATGATGTGAATAGATGCAACCAAAAACCAATACCTGAATTCAAATCTGTTGAAATGTCGTATCACTTCTTAAATAGTTTTCTATAGTTTATCATTCTATTGGGTTACTTACTGCTTTTTTTTTTTTCTGAGTAGCTGGGACTACAGGGTGGTACCACAATGTGTGGCACAGTGCCTATATATATAGTAGAGGCTGTATATACAGGCTGGTCTTGAAGTCCAGAACTCAAGCAACCCTCCACCCTGGCCTGCCAAGGTGCTAGCATTATAGGTATGAGCCTGGGATCCCTGCCTGTTTACTTTTGGAAGTGTTACATTTTGTCAATGATGCTCAGACATCATTATCATCCTTCTAGAACTCAGAGTATGCAGAATTTTAAAGATCACAATTTCCACGAGTCCAGGTGTTCCTGGAAGCTAACCTTAGGATCCAGTGATTCCAGATTTTGTGGCTTTCTCCTGTACGGGCAAGAGCACGTAGTAGAGCTTTTCATTTGTTTGTTCTATTTTTAAACGTGGTTTCTTCAGAAAAGGAAAGAAGGTAAAGATGAACTCAGACATATTTAGGAAGGAAATAAACATGTAACAATGGATTGCTTTTACTAGCTTTTGTGACCCCCTTCTCTCACTCCCAATCAGACTTGAAAGAAGAGGTACATTAAGTTTTGTACCTGTCCCTAAGGGCTGTTTGCCATTGCTTATTTTTTCTTCCTTTCCTCTCATTGAAATCTAAGTGTGATAAGACAGCTGAACTCTAGTGTGAGCATTAGAGAGAGGCATGGTCAGATTAAATGAGTTACCTTAGGTCAAGATTATTCTTAGAGGAAGCCTCTAGAAACCATCTTTGTCTTTATCGCCCTGGACAACAAGTTATCCCAGCCTCTAATGATATCTTAAAAAGCTATTTAATTACACTCTGAATTGTGGTCATAACCTGTGGTCCCACAAAGCTCCTTCCAATCTGCTTTCCATACTGTTTCCACATTCATCCTTCTGATACTCAGATCTTACCGTACCATTTGATGCTGACAACCATCCTGTGATGCTCTACCTTCTTCCGCACCAGTCACCATGGAAAAAGTCCAAAATCTCTATAATCCAGTCCAAATTAACTTTCCAGACTCATTGTTGTTAATTCCTGCTTTCAGTATTAGCATTCTCCCTGGACCCTCCCTGGGTCTCAAACAGCCTCGTCTTTCATCGCTCTTTGCCTATCTTCAAATGATAACATCCTGATGAAATCTTAGTAACAATTTATATCTTCCTCACTTAAACGCTTTGAAAACTTTCTAGACACTTATGATTCATATACTATTTACCTTTCTATTACTGACATCTATGTTTATATCTAACTTTATAAAACTTGAAACTTCCTGAAGTTTCAATGAAAACGTATCTCCATATGGAGATATCTCCATTCTCCATAGCCTATGACCGTGAATGTAGTGGGCATTCATTTAATAGAGTGGAAGCCAAATAAGGAAGGAAACTTATTTCTCTTCTTTTTTTTCTTTTAAGTGGGCCTGGGCTGGATTCGAACAGCATGTGGCTGGCACCCTACCCACTGAGCTACAGGCACCGCCCCAGAATCTTATCTCTTATTCCTCCCTCTAAGTCTTGCACTTAGTACAGTATTTTAACATACAAGAAATACTAATAAATACTTTTAAATGTATCATTTGGTAAACAGTGATATGTGAACCAAATCCAGCTCAATACCCATTGTTACAACTGACTTTTTGGATCACAGCCACATATTCCTTGATGTATGACTTTGGGATACTCATATAGCAGCAGAGTCGAACATTTGCAATAGACGCTGTGAGTTACAACAAAACCCCTAAATATTTATGAATTGGCCCTTTCTACATATTTTTTTTTTTGACCAAGGGAATGGGCTTTGTAGCAGAGTGATACAAAATCAGAGAGTAGCACAAAATGTTCCTAAAAATATTAAATTTAATTATCACTCAGATTTGTCACTTCAGGAGAATGTCCCGACCCTGATTTCTATCCTCATGAAAATAGCATATATGCATCTGTTGTCAGTTGTTCATGGTGAATGATGATGAAAGATCAGTCCAAGATAGCTGGGCCTGCTTTTTGGAAGCCATCCATCTATCTATCCATCCAACCAACCATACACGCACACACACACACACACAGAGGGGCATACTTTATCTGACATATATAATTGTTAATTATACGTATCATTTTGGAAAATGCTAAAAAAAAATGATCACTCCCCTATCACATAGTTCAAAGTTTAAAATATCACATGGATAGTTTTGTCTGAGTGTTTTTCAGAGTTTAGTCAAGAGATTTCAGGTTTGCATACACATAGTCATTCCTGGCTGAACATCCAAGAGTGACCTGCATATGATTGCAAAGTAACAATGTAATAATTCCATTAGAAACAGTGGTACTTATTACATGCTAACTTGTGTTTACCCTGAAACTCCATCGCCTGATGAATATGCAATTAACCTACTTATTACCACAGAAAACATCTCCTTAGAAATACAACACGTCCACATAATATTTAATCTGATCTTCAAAGGCTTTCTGTGGGAGAAAATAATTTTTCCCAATAAGATATATTATTGGAAACACAAGTCTATGTAGCCAATTTGCTACATCATCTGATTTATTTTAATTAGAGGTTAGCTGCTGAATGTGATTACAGTTATAATTATTACAATACCAGTCATCCACATTTCCATTAGCATTCCACTTGATAGTTAGCAATAAGCAGAAATAAAATATTAGGACTTTTAAGAGAAGAGAGTACCAATTAGTACAATTCTCCACTGGCACAAGATAATTATTAATTATGATCATCATGGTAATTATTCACGAGCTAAATTTCACTGGGCTACCTGTGTGCAGATTCTCTCTGTACTGCATTTTAACATCTGCAGCTTTCTTATCTGCCATCGAAATCCTGAAGCGACGTTTGTATTAAATACACAGTTGACTGCACACCACATAGAAAGGCAGCTACCAAGGCACAGGATGGATTTCCATTTCATTATAATATCCCTGCTCTTTGTAAGGGGTGGCAGGGAGTATGTAAAAACATATACCTTCAAAAAAAGGTAGCCCTAGTCACATATATGTTTTCTGATCACACATAATAAAATCATACCCAAACTAGCCCTCTTGATGTCAGAGGGCTGAAATCTGTTGTCCTGAAACTGTCATTCATATTCAGACTAAGACAATTTATTATAAATAAAAATAAATAAATAAAACTTGGGGATTGTTGATCACTCAAGGACAAAAACTATGTAGATAATTTAGAAAAATTTCTACACACATCGTGCCTGGCTTTCCACTTACACCCACATCATCCATAAGTGCTGAAACACAAAGCCATTATTTAGCAGTATGTGCATTCTTCTACAGAAACGGCTTGGTATAAAAGCACCAAATTCTGCTCCAGGTTCTCTGCCTGAAGTGACTCAAGTTTCAGAAATTTCTAAGGAAATACCAAATGAAACTTGAGAAGAAAGACAATTTGCTGGGGTAGACAGCACTAGATTGGGAATGAGGTAGGTGTTGATTCTGGTTTGGACTCTGCAGTTGCGTAGTTACTTTCTTAAGTAAGTTATTGAACTTCTCACAGCCTGAAGTTCTTTACTCACCCTCAGAGACCATATCTCTTCTGCCTTACTTGGGAAGCTGGTGGTACAGTCAGAGGAGATCGTAGATGAAACAATTTCTATAAGCTATCCGGTGTGGTTCAAATATAAAGGCAAACTTTAATAATTCAAAGGAATCACATTTAACTTAGACTATTGGATGCTAAAAAAATAACTTGAGTATTAAATAGCACCAAGTTTATGCTTTCACTCAGCAGGCAGAAGGGAAAAATCTGAAATTGCCAAAAATGGGAATTTAGGCAAGATATTAGAGCTTCTTTAATCTTTGGATTAGGAAATGCTGATACAAAGTATGAAATGAAGTTTCATTATTTCACTTTTTGTGTATTTAAAAGGAAAAGGCAGATAGCTAATGTTTTGGAAAGGAAGGGTATATGGACCACCCTCCCCCCTAGACAGGGCGGACAAACTCTGAGAATCCCTTTTAGGAGCAAGGGCCTCTGTAGTCGTCCCCAGAATGCATTTCTGTGCTGTGGTTGCCTCTGGAGTGACTGCACCACTCAAAGTGCTGGAGATGCTAAGGAGGAGAAAGATAAATTCTAAATGACTTTTTTTTTTTTTCATGGCTGTTCACGTTTGCTGCCAATGTTTGCCTCCATGCTTGAAATCATGAGCAAAGATTTGTCATTCGGAGAGCTCTATTTCTCATGTGTAAATAGCTGCTGCTCTAATGGGGACTGAGAAGCGGTGGGGGACCGCCGTTATCCAGTGGACACGTTTACCCAACAAAACCAAAAATGTCTCAGAGTAAAAGGAAAGCCATTTGCAGTGTGGCTTTTGCTTTTGCTTACCTATGTTTCTTGAGTTGGATCAGAAAGAAAGACAGATCCAGCTCAAATTTGGGGGGAGCATTTATTATTTTAAGTGTTCGGAAAGCCCTGCTTATGTAGGCAGCAAAGCTATTAAAGATTTATGGAGGCAATAGTCATTTTCTTAGCAATTTAATTCTGCTGCAAGTTAAAAAAAATATACATCTTCTATTCTAGGCCAAATTTCTGAAATATCTGTCAGGAAGAAAAAATATATATGACTTTTTTGCCCTATGAACTGATTATTTTTAGCAGCTTTTATGAGCATAATAATAGTAATTTTAGCAGCTAATTTACCTAAAATCATTTTATTTCAAAAATCTGAAAGCCTCCAAATCAAAGGGTTCTCTTTATCTAAAAAGTTCAATCAAAATAAATGTTTCTCATTAGTTTTACGAGAAGAAATTAAGATTTCTTAGTGCTCAAATATTTAGTAAGCTCCTAAGGAGGTGTGGGGGGTGGGGTGGGGGAAGCAATCTGCCTGTCATAGGAGAAGAAAAAAATTAAAGAGCAGAATTTTTAAATTGTACCTCTTGACACCAATAAATAACAAGAGAGATAGCTAGTACCATTCTTTAGCATGCGTGCGCGTACAATACAATAAGCAAATCTGACTCATCTGCCAGCCTGATTGCTTTGTTTAGAATTCCACTGTCAGAGGTAAGGTGGGGGTGAGGGGATTTATGTAAATTAGGCCCTTCCAAGTGGGGAGAAAGTTGGATTATTTAAATAAAAAAAAAAAAAAAAACTTTTCGAAGTTTAGAAAGTTAGAAGTGTTTTTATTCCCACACCAATTCTGAATAAGAATGACTTAAAGTTTTCAGAATCAGGTTAAAAATATGATCTGGAAACCGCGGTTATGAATTTCCACAGATTTCTCAAAGCTTTGAAGGCAACTGTGATCCTTATCTTCCTGCCTTTCTGGTATTACCATGTGTGAATGTTTGGAAAGTCAGGGTGGATTTTTGGATGAGATCTTTAGTTTCCTGTTTCTATAATGAGATCAGTATAATCAATCAGATTAATCTAAGAAATAAACAGTCACTTGTCTGGAGGTTTTTGTAAGGTGGTGCAACTCCAATTTGTTTATGTTCAATCAGAATCCATAGGAGGGTATGCCATTGTGGACATTTTTTTGGTTTGCTTTTGAGAGCAGCAGGGTCTGGAGTCAAGTACTTAGATTCTCTGATTCCCGCCCCTGTGATCTACACTTGAGGGCTGATTTAATTCACTTCAAGCCCTCTAGTGATATGAACTATTGAATACTTTTGCAGGAATGGAAGTCTTGCAGAAAAGACCAAAAATTAGGAAGTTATAAATTCAAACCTGTATCAGTTGTGGGGAAAATGAGAGAGCACACTCTTCTCAGGGAAGGTTGGTTTCAAGGCAATGGTTGAAAGGTGATTGTGGGGAGCCAGTCATCCCTTTACAGTTGTTGCAATCCTCCCTGCTCACCTTCTGTCCAATCAACAATTCACGAGGTGATTATGAGCATCCTCCATAGTGAATCAGAAGGAGAGAAAGGGAGACAGGCAGAGAATAGACCTCCAGGATTCCGTTCCCCTCTAGAATAGTGGCTGGCAACAGAGGTCTGGGCCCACAGCTCTCAGATTTTGTGGCGAGCACAACTGGCTTCTGTCCACTTGTAATTCCTAGAACATCTGCTGATCTGTCTCACCAGAGAAGCTAAGGGACAGGAGGATTCATGCTCCCTCTCTGTCTGAGGTGGAAGGCATCGTTCTTTGCCATGATAGAGACTAAGAGGCAAACAAGCTGCCTCCTCTGGTCTCCGCGGTCTCTGTGACTCGTCAGCTGGTGCTTTATGCACCTTTGGGGGATATAAATGTCTCCCTAAACTCACACATTTTCCACTATTAAAAGTACTAACAGCCTGAGTGAACTTATATAATAGATATTTTATTAGATATTTTCTTTGTTGTTGTTGTTGTTATTATTATTATTGAGCTACTCAGCCTTCCAAGTAGCTGGGACTATAGGCACAGACCACCATGCTCCACTATTTTTTTTTATTTTTTGTAGAGACTGGGTCTTGCTATGTTGCCCAGGCTAATCTTGAATTCCTGCCCTCAAGCAGTCCTCCCACCTCGGCCTCACAAAGTGCTGGGATTATAAGTGTGAGCAATCACACCCAGTGTGAGCAATCACACACTTCATTTTTTTTTTTTTTAACACCATCTATTATTTTTTAAAATAAGAAGTGGAATTAGGGCTGGCTATGCCTGGAATCTCCCGTTGGGTGGTTACTCTAACATTTGCTAAGATTTTTCTTGCGGAGCTGGATATGAGTTAGCTCTGAGCAGAGAATTGGAGAGGAAGTGCAGGGTAAGACAAACACAACTTCCCAAAAAGATGTTAAAGTGAGGGACAATAGTTTTTCAGCTGGCTGAAAAGATTGATGTGCCATTGGTGCTATGATTATGAATCGAAATTCATTTTGAAATGGCAAATTTATTTAAATGAATTTATTTATTTATATTAAGTCCTAAATACATAGATCGTGAATACATTTATGCCTTTGTGGGATTCAATGTGTTGATTATTTATGTTCAATCAGAATCCATTGAAGGGTATGCCACTGTGGACATTTTTTTGGTTTGGAGTGCTTACATGCTACTAATTAACATAGCTTTCACCTCATTTACTTAATCACAGTGTTAAGACATTTGTGTTCAATACTTGATAGATTTGACTTGTACCCTTGCAATATGTTCCATAGGTGTGGTCCCACTATTAACCCTACTATTATCAAACCACCCCCTTCTTTCCCATCCCGCTCCCCTTCATCCTAAGCTATAGTTGTGGTTCATTTCTCATAGAAAGTGTGAGTGATTATAAATTGGTTTTATAGTAGTACTGAGTACATTGGATTTTTTTTCTTCATTTCTGAGATACTTTACTAAGAAGAATATTTTCCAGCTCCATCCATGTAAACATAAAAGAAGTCAAGTCTCCAAATTTTTTTAACACTGCATAGTATTCCATGATATACATATACCATAATTTATTAATTCATTCATGGGTTGATGGGCACTTGGGCTTAAATGAATTTAAAATTACCATTGACCTATTGCCCATATGCCCCAGCAATTATTCTACATATGTTGCTTAAATTATTTTATATTTTCAGTAATTTTTGAATAGTGGTGGAATTAAGTATAGGTTCTATGATTTATAGATTTGTATTGGCTAATTTTAATAAATCTAAAACTGCTTAGAATGACATATAAAATACCTTAAACCAATCATGAACATGATACAGATTTCTTCCGAAACATTTTCACCTGTTTCTTTAGTATGAAATACTTGATGAACATTTTATAAGTATTAAGTAATATTATTTACTAGCTTTGAAAAGATTCTAAGAAAGAATGTCTGTAAGTGAAAATATTTTTAAAACCTCTGTTCTATAAGAGGTCAAATTTGACCATATTTAAAGCAAAGTGACTCGAAACATACCCATACTCATTTTTGTCCTCCATTTTATCCACTGAGACAGTCATATTAGCTACCAAATCTCCAGACGTGTTCTTTCCAAAGAATCCTCTCAGAAGCAGATGTAGCCCTGAAGTATACTATGCCCTGGGGATTATTGATGGCCTTTTATGAGATATAGAATTGCCACATCAGTCATCATATGGGCCATCCTGCCACCAGTCTATGAGAAAGGGGTTTTTTTTTTTTTATGTTTGTTTTAAGACGGAGTCTCACTCTGTTGTTCTGGGTAGAGTGCTGTGGCATCAAAGCTCACAGCAATCTCAAACTCTTGGGCTCAAGTAATCCTCCTGCCTCAGCCTCTCAAGTAGCTGGCACTACAGGCACCTGCCCCCAAACCTGGCCAGTTTTTCTATGTTTAGTAGAGATGGAGTTTCAGTCTTGCTTATGCTGGTTTCAAACTCCTGATCTCAGATTATCCATCCACCTTGGCTACCCAGTGTGCTACAGGCATGAGCCACTGTACCTGTCTCAAGAAAAATTTTTAAAATTCTTTTTATTATTGTAAGAGACATTATTAAAAGCAATGGACTATACTACATAGACTTATAAAATAAGAAGATTTAGGGGGCTAATGATTAGATATAAGACAATTGAACAAATACCTATTTGATCTATTGTGTTTCTCATTACATTTCAGTTGCCAGAAGGCCCTTAAGTGAGATTTAATTCTCCTTTTGAATAATTGCATAAATTTATATTTTTAGCATACTTACTTTCCAATTTCTCTTCAAGATTTTTGATACTTTGACATTCTGTTCCACCTTTAATGGTAGTTCTATACATATACCATTTGTTATAATCACATCATAGAAGTTTTGATAATAGATTAGATTTTTTTTGTTGTTGTTGGCCAGGGCTGGGTTTGAACCCACCACCTCCGGCATATGGGGCTGGTACCCTATTCCTTTGAGCCACAGGTGCCGCCCAATAGACTAGATTTAAACAACAAATAAACTGTCTCAACAAACACATGTAGAATAGTTTGTGATATTCATGCTAGTGAAGAAACATGAAAGGAGTGAATTTATGTGAGTAATTTTTCATTTTTCTTTTGTAATTTAAAAGTTCTCTGCCACTATTATTGAAACATATGCTCTCAAATTGTATGATGACTACATTAAAACACAAATTATATAGAAATTTATTCTTAGCTTTCATATTAGGCTTATCACAGGGTAGTTCAGAATGGTGGATGAAAGAAATCCAGGTCTTCAATGTTGGGATAAATATCTGTGCTTATCAATATATAAGTAAAATATCTTAGGATTATAAGGCACATAGGAACTCCAGTTTCAGTGACTTATACAATCATTTCCTATTTGCAAATGTTCTTAAAAACATGTGAAATTCGTATAATATTTCTTTCACATACCACCCCTAATACTTTATTTGGTAAATGCTGTCTTTAACTTTGCAACACAGTAACATTTTTCTCAGCTTTGCATGTTTTTTATTCTTCCAGAATACATATTTAAAGACTTGTAAATGTAATGGAGCCACACAACAAGAAATAAACAGCAGATGCCCAAGTTCACCTAGAGATGAATAAATTATAAAACTAGAAAATGAATGACTCGTGTGAGAAAGAACATGTCCCTTCTAGATGTGTGGTGCATGTGCTTGTGGGAGTTGTCCATCATTTTAACAGATCCTCAGAGCGCTCAGGGAGACAACAGAGGCAGGCACCTGCAGGAGGATTCTTTGGTCTTTCACATTAAAACTCCTGAATTTGTTGATATGTGAGCTCTAGTTTGAACTTGAAACTAGGCTTCAAGCAAATATTAAACTCATATGCTTCTGTGCCCCACAATTATTTAAATATCAGTTTTATTGGCTGCAATGAGGGAGGGCAAAAAAAAAAAAAAAAAAGATGAAGAAGACCCTAGCATTCTCTTCCCTTCCTTCTGTAGATTTGGCCCAAATTATTGTGGATCCTCTTTGCCGCTGTGTTCCTCAGTCTAGTGTCTACAGCAGTGTTCTTCAACATTTTTTATCTCATGGCACACTTGAACCTCTAGTTAAACTTCCACAACATACTTAAATTATACTGATCAAATGAAAAGAATATAAAAAAAAAAGAATATACTTTCTATGCTTTGAACTTTTTTCAAAAATAATGTAATTAATGATCTTTAACAATGTTCGCAGCACGTCTAAAATCCTCTCATGGCACACCAGTGTGCTGCGGGACACTGGTTGAAAATCACTGGTCTAGACTAATGTTTCTCAATCTTGCAAGTATAATGCCTAGGAATCTTGTTCATGTGGAGATTTTCATTTAGAGATCTGGATAGGGCCTGAGACCATGCATTGCTAGCAAGTTATCAAGTTCCTAGGTGACGCGGGTGCTACTGGTCTGTGGATCCCATTTCAAGGGCTATTGTGTAGAGATAATAGTCCATCATAAATGTTGTCAATGTTGTCTATTACCCCTTTGATATTTTCAATATAAATTATTTTGGAGCAGGTCTAAGGCTTACAGTAGATTCAATTTTATATGTAATGTAATGGTATTAAAATGTAAAACATGACTAGCAGTGGAGGTACTTTAATTTTAATAGAACTCATCTGTGATGTGAGACGGATGAACAAGAATAAGTCTAAGCCCCCTAAGCTTAAAAATAACTTAAATATATTACTCTGTCTAGTCCATGTGCTGTACTTATAAAGAGAAATACATTCTTTTTTCATGAAAAATTTTAGCCTCTGGCTCACCATAAGTCTCCCCAACACTACCCTTCTCATAAATCTTGCTGATTTTTCTAATCAACCCAAATGATTTTGGCTTTTTGACAACTGCACTAATCATTCTCAGCCTTCCATAACATCATTTTTTGTCATCTCATTCTCTATCCAACACTTCCTATTTTCCACTTAGCTACAATAATCCATTGATAGCCCACATCTTGCAATCTAAGGGGACCTACACTGAGCTTTCCATCCTTCCCATCTTCTTGCTTCACTTTCCTCCCTATCAGTTTTACTTCAATAGTTTATCACATAACCACCCCCTTACATGCTCTCTCAAGCCCCTCACCCCTCTCTTGCTTTATCACTACAGCCTCCTAAAACCATAATGCCGTTTGTGGTAGGCTGAATAATGGTTCTAAAGATACACAATTACTACTTACAGAAATTCTTTTTTAAAATAGTTATTTAAAAACTTTTAGAATATTAGAGGGTATATATGTTTTGTTTACATACTTTGTTTTTGTACAGATTAAGTTAAAGTGATAAGTGTGCCCTTCACCCAGATACCATACATTGTACCCAATAGGTGTACCCCCAGCTTGGTGTTCACTAAGATTCACTTCCATATGTGTACTTAAATGCTCATTGATCAGCTCCAATTTAGTACTGAGTATACATGCTTGTTACTTCATTCTTGTGATGTTTCACTTAGAAGACTGGTTTCCAGTTCCATCCAGGTTGTCACAAAAGATATTAGATGGACTTTTTTATGTCTAAGTAATATTCCAATTCATATACCACATTTTGTTAATCCATTCATGTATTGATGGGTACTTGGATTATTTCCATATCTTTGCAGTTGTGAATTATGCTCCTATAAGCATTGAGTGCAGGTGTCCTTTTTATAAAATGACCTTTTTCCTTTGGATATATACCGAGCATGGGATTGCTGGAACAAATGGTAGGTCTACTTTAAGTTCTTTGAGCTATCTCCCTACGATTTTCCACGGAGGTTGCACTGCTTTGCAGTCCCACCAACAGTGTAAAAGAATATCTTTCTCACCTGATGCTAAATTTTTTTTGGGGGGGGGACTTTTTAATACAAGCAATTCTCATTGGAGTTAGATATCTCATTGTGTCTTTTATTTGCATTTCCCTGATGATTAAAGACATTGAATATTTTCTCATGAGTTTCTTGGCCATAAGTCTATATTAGGGTGACCAGACGTCCCGATTTTGGCGGGACAGTTCCACTTTTCAACAATTTGTCCTATGTCCCTCGCCGTTTTAAAAAAGTTCCGATTTTTGGAAAGAATGCATGAACGGGCTGGAGAACAAGAAGGGAATATATGGTTTTGGCTGCCATATGGCTATTTCGCCAGAATATGAGTTTTATATTATTTTTGTTAATTTTATAATGTTAACCTGTAATAAATAATTGCTCAGACGTGATTATGCAGAACTGCTTATCAAAGTTTGCCTTATTGTCAGGCTCTGCCCTGCGCCGTTCCCTGCCTCATGCAGCCCCTGCACCGCCCCCCGCCATGTTGTCCCACCTTACAGATGTTAAAATCTGGTCACCCTAGTCTATATTCATTTGAAAAGTTTCTGTTCATGTCTTTTGCTGCCTTTTTAATAGGGTTGTTTGGTTGTTTCTGGCTGACTTGCTTAAGTTCTTTATAGATTCTAGTTATTAGTCCTTTATAAGTAGTATAGGATGCATAGATATATTTATACATATATTAAGGATAAAGACATTTATTAGTAAAAATATAATTTTAAAATATAAATTATAAATTTTATAAACCATTGAGTATACAATCTTGCATAATTTTTGTCTGAAGAAAAATGTTATTTATAGCTACTATTTGTTACTCAGAAGCTGATCAATATTTACCCTTTGAATTGGTTATTATTTACTTTTAGTCCATTTTAATCTGAAACATCACTCACTTCACCTTTTAATTTTTTGTTTTTTATAACATTAACTTTTATCAAATAGTCCAATAAGTTGCATTGTAGAGTTTTTCCACATACTTTATTTGTTTATTTCCACATGTTTAGATTTATGTAAATGTTTTTTGTAAGAACAATCTTCAGCCTCCTTCAGTTTTCTTTTCTTTTTTTCCTTCTTCTTTTTTTTTTTTTTTTTTTTGCTACTTCATAACTGGGGGCTTATAATGTCTAATTGTTCCACTGTTGATGCAGCCAAATTTTATCATTTCTTAGGTGGTAACCATAATATCTCTTTATTATAATGGTACATGATTACCTCTATAATTAGCATATAATTAATGTGTTGAGAATATTCTCAAAAGGACTTTTGGAAAACCTCTATATCTTGATATAAGTAACTATAAAATCCTGCAACCTGTAAGTAGTGTAATGGTTATATAAGGTGAAGGATAAAGATACTTCTCATATCATGTATGCCATTTGTGTTCTGAGTTGTTTTATAATATATACTTAGGAATAAGTTTAACCAAGGAGATAAAAAAATCTGCATAATGAAAAACATAAAACATTGTTGAAAGAAATTGATGAATGCATAAATATACGTAAAGATAATGTGTTCAAGAATTAGAAGAATTAACATGACCATATTATACAAAACAATGTATAGACTTAAGGTAATCCATATCAAATTCCAATGACATTTTTCACAGAAATAGGAAAAAAGTACTAAATTTTCTTGGAACCAAAAAGACCCCAAAGATATAAAGCAATCTTGAACAAAAAGAACAGCTATGGATTTGTCACACTACCTGATTTTAAAATATATGCAAAGTTTAAAGCCTTAAAAATAATATGGTACCAGCTCAAAAACACACATATAGACCAATGAAACAGAAGAGAGAGCCCAGAAAAAAAATCCTTGCATTTATGATCAATTGATCTTTGACAAAGATGTCAAGAACATACTATAGGTAAAGGATAGTCTGTCTCTTCAGTAAATGGTGCTAGGAAAACTGGATATTCAGATGCAGAAGAATGCACTTGAACCCTTGTCTCACCATATACAAAAAAATCAATTCAAAATGGATTAAAGATTTAAATCAACTTATTTTTCTGTCAACAGATGAATGGGAAAAATGTGATAAATATACAATGAACGTCAGCCTCAAAAACAGAAAAAAATCCTGTCATTTGTGACAATATGGAAGAAAGTGAAGGACATTGTGTTAAGTGACATAAGTCAGGCACAGAAAGACAAATACCATATAAGCTTATTTTTATGTGGATTCTAAAAGAGTAGAATGCACAGAAGTAGAGAATAGAATGGTAGTTCCCAAGGAGTAAGGAGTGGGAGATGCTGGCCAAAGGGTTCAAAGTTGCAGTTATGTAAGGTGAATAGACTCTGGAAATCTAATATATAGCCTGGTGACTGTGGTTAGTAATACTATATTATATGCTTGAAATTTGCGAAGAGAGATGATCTTAAATGTTTTTGCCACAAAAAGTGGTAACTGTATAAAGTATTATATATGTTAATTAGCTTGTTAGTGGTAGTCATTTTGCAATGTATAAGATCTATCAATTAAGTTCATCAACTTGCCCCTATGCTCTTACATTGGCAGCACTGTATAAACATCTTGATAAGGTTTCTGAACCTTAGTATATCAGTATCTCACAGCTGTTTGTGTTGGCATGTGGTGGTAACTTGCTGAGTGGCATTCATTATTGTAGTTGTGTGTTTTTGTGCTTTTGTGAGAATGTCAGAATTTGAATTAGAGCAACAAACAAACATTAAATTTGTTATTAAACTTGGCAAGAGTGAAAGTAAAATCATGGACATGTTAGTCCAAGTTTATGGACATAATGCCATGAAGAAAATGGCAATGTACAAATGGAGTAACATTTTTCTGAAGGCAGAGGAAAGGTCCCTAATGAAGAGAGGTCAGGGCAACTAGAAATAAGCAGAATTGATGAAAACATTGCAAAACTTTGTTGAATTGTATGTCAAAAATTGTTGGCTGATGAGATGAGATGAGAAGCACAACAGAGAAAGTTAAATAGGTAAAGAAACAGTAACAAAAATCTTAACTGAAAATCTTGGCATGAGAAAACTGTATGGAAAAATGATTCCAAAGGAGCTTGCTGAAGAACAAAAGCAAAGGAGAATAAAAGTTTGCCAAGATGTTTTGAAGAGACAAGATGGTATTTTGGGCCACCTTATCACTGTTAATAAAACATGGATGTATCAATATGACCCTGATACTCAGTATTAAATTGCACAATGGAAGTCAGCCAAATTCTCCATGATCAAAAAAGTTCTGTCAGTCCAAATCAAGAGTCAAAATGATGTCGCTGGCTCGGTGCCTGTGGCTCAAGCGGCTAGGACGCCAGCCACATATACCTAAGGTGGCAGGTTCAAATCCAGCCTGGGCCCGCCAAACAACAATGATGGCTGCAACCAGAGAATAGCCAGGCATTGTGGCAGGTGCCTGTGGTCCCAGCTACTTGGGAGGCAGAGGCAGGAGACTCGCTTGAGCCCAGGAGTTGGAGGTTGCTGTGAGCAGTGAAGCCATAGCACTCTACCCAGGGGGACAGCTTGAGGCTCTGTCTCAAGAAAAACAGACAAAAAAAATGATGTCGCTAACCTTTTTGTTATCACAGGGTTCATTATGAATTTGTACCACTGGACATACAGTTAACCAGGTTTATTGTTTGGAAATACTGAAAAGCCTGTGTGAAAAAGATAGGCAAAAAACTAAAATTTTCACCAGCTGACATGGCACTGTCTATGAGGGAGTTTTTAGCCAGTATACAAATAACTATATTGAAATACCCTCTGTGCTCACCTTCTCTGGCCCCTGATAACTTTTTTCTTTACCCAAAGATAAAGGAAATATTGAAAGGAAGACATTTTGATGGCACTCAGGACATCAGGGGTAATATAAAGGCAGTTCTGATGGCTATTCCAAAAAGAGAGTTCCAAAATTGCTTTATAGGGTGGACTAGGTGCTAGCATTAGAGGATAGCTTCCCAAGGGGAGTACTTCGAGGTGACTTTAGTCATATTCAGCAATAAGGTATGTAGCACTTTTTCTAGGATGAGTTTTCAAACTTAATTGTCAGATTTTCATATAAATCTATCAAAACATCACATTGTACACTTAAACATGTACAGTTGTATTTGTTGATTATATCTCAACGAAGCTGAGAAACAAAAGGGTTTTTATACCTTAGACAATGATATGGAATATAGACTACAGGAAAACATAGGGGGCTGAGGGGCAAGATATGACAGTGCCCCCCTTTCTTTCACAGATATCTGGGATAGACATCTTGAGTTTAGAGTAAAACTATAACTTACCCATTCCCCAGTTATCCTGGGCTAGTGAGTAGTTTGTGATGGAATATTATGAAAGTTACAATCTTATCAATCCCAACATAGCCAGAGGGTTTATGTACAAAAGGAAATCAATTTATTTTATTCCATAGATATTACAAAGCCTAATTTTAGAAATTACTCTTTTTAGAAAATAGTATATCAACATTAGACGGAAAAAATCATTCATAATTATATTGTCTACTTTCAAAAACTCTAATGTTCTTAATGTGCTCAGTGTTTAAAAAGACCTGTTTAGAGTCACAGATCTGACTATGGCATCAGTGAGCAAGCTTTGCGTTATTATTAATATAATTATCATTATTATTTTGCCCAGAAAATGGAATTAATGGTGATTATATCATTGAGTTGTTATAAAAACTGAAAGAGTAAATGTGCTTGATGTGTATAATGCAAGGCTTGGCTATGTCCTAAGAAGTATTCAATGAATATTATAGTTTTTTTATGTAAAAGTACACCCGTTTTTACAAAACTAAGAAAAGAATGAATATGCAATTTTGAGGATATCTGAGTCTTTTGTCTGTTTCAAACATAGGCATACATTTAATTTCAAAGCAGTAAATTTGACATTTCCTGTGTTTTAATTTGACTTATTGAATAGCTGATGATTATTCTAAGAGCAAATTTCAGAACGAATCTGCATTCTAGCTCATGTAATTTGCACACAACCACATGCATCTTTCTATGTTTTCAACCTTATAATGAGATTAACAATGCCTGTTTTTTATTCACTTGTGAAAATATCATAAGGACTAATTCTGTTTTAGAAAAAAATAAGTTATTAGGAGGTGCTAATTTTCTCAACAAATAGAAAATTGCTATTTCTTAGAAAATATAATGGGGCATCAAAACAAAGTTGGATCATGCCATTTAATATCTATATTCAAAAGAAGTTGTTATTTTGGATTCTCTAAATAGTCACTAGCCTTTCAAACCAAGCAGTGCTTAAGGACTCTTGAGAGTTTTGGAAATTTGTATTATACATGGCTTAGGGTAGAAAATATAAATCCAAGGTATATTTTATCCGAATTAGACTTTTGGCAGTGATTACATGATATGCAGATGAGGGAGAAGATACAGAAAGGGGCCCTTGGGGCTGTGGTGGCAGAGCTGCCCCCATGGCTGCCGATTCAGAGATAAGGGAAACAGACAGATTTTTCTTCCCCTGGACTCACAGGGCTGGAGAAAACAAAGAAAAAGGCTTTTATTTTTTCCCACCTTTCCCTCCTATTCCAAAGGTCTCCTTTTCTAACCCAAGCCCGAGGGTATCAGTGCTTAAACAGATTATGATGCAGACATCAGGCCTGACATCTCAACATTGTTATCTCTATCAGCAAGCAAAGCCATGTGACGTCAGTGGCGTGGCTGCACCCAGAGTATGTTGAACTGTATCTCATGGTGTCATCAGAAAATGTCACAATTCCATGGGTAGTTATTTGTGGAAGTATATCTATTAGGGAAGAAGCATATGAGTTAGTCCTATTATTAGCTCATGAATGGATTGCTTATGAAGACATTGATGGTGTGATCTGAATGTATACCTGAATAACACTGGAAAGGCTGTTGCTTTGAAAGTTCCAGAAGGGTCTTCTGACTGCTATTGAAATATCCAAATATATGTGGGGTATTAACATTATTGATAATGATGGTGAAGGCATCTACTTGTCAGTCAGCTAATGGAGGAAATTTGACGTACAGGAACATGTTAAGATTTCAGACTTTATAACAGTAAGGATCACTATTGTGAATATAGTATCATGGGGCCTACCAAGATGTCTATGATAATCACATTTGGAAGTAGTTGTGAAATTATTCAAGGCCACGATCTAATGCCCCCCCAGAAAAAAATAACTTGGGAATTTTAGGGCTATCTTTGAAAACTTTTTTATTTTGTTAGTGCTGGTTGGTTTGGGGCCTTGCTTTATGTAGAAATTCCCAGAAGGCCAAGTATATCAACTAGCTTTGGCTGGATAATAGGTTACCCCAAAACTTAAATGCTTAAGGTAGTAATAATCTAATTATTTGGTTAACAATTTGGGCTAGGCTCCACTGGGTGGTTCTTTAGCTCTTGGAGCTGGCTTTATCATATGTTTATGTTCAGCTGCCAGGTTAGCTGAGGTTGGAGCCCTGAGGATGCACTTTAGCTGTGATAGTTAACTCCTCTACACAATTTCTCATTCTGTAGTAGGATAGCTCAGGTTTGTTCACAAGACAACCGGGCAAGTTTCCGTGAGAGCAAACAGAAATGTACAAGGGGTCCATCCGATGGAACAGAGAGGTCTATCTAGCTTGGAACAGGCACAACATCACCTCCACCACATATTATTCATCAAAGAAAATTACAAGGCCATCCCAGATTCAAGGGGTGCAGAGCTAGACTTGACCTCAAAATGGATGCTGCAAGGTCACATTGTAAAGACTGTGGTTTAGGAAGGAGAAGAATACAGGCACTTTTACAGAGCTTCTTCAAGTGACTGAGGTTTAGCTTGATCTATGATACCTGGGCTCTTTCCAGGTCTATTAAAAAGACAATCACTCTTTTGAGCTAATTTTATTCTCATGATATTCCAGGAGTGGGGAAATATTAGTGGTCCAATGTTGATCTCTCACACAACCCACTAATAGGCTCAGAGGCCATATTTTCTGTGGTAGTATGAAACAGTTCCACAAGTTAGATATTTTTAAGCAATCAAGAGTTTCAAGATGGGTCAAAAAAATTTGAAGGGCCCAAAACTAGAAGTTAGTTAAATTGTAACTGAAGCCAGCTTGTATTCTTGGGCATTGGGGATGAGTTGAACAAGACATAATATATTCAGAAATAAGAGTTATGTTGGATATTGCCATGCATGATTTTCTTCTGACTCTGTATAAAATGCTTCATGCTTATTTTTTATATTTAATTTTGCCTGCAAGCTAAGTAAAACAAATAGCAACGAAATGTAATGTTTTGAAATAATCCCATAGTTTTCAAGTGCTCTTGAGTAATAGAAAGCAACAGGGCTCTATGCGATTTTCTCTACTAACTTAACACTTATTGTTTATGCTGCCTAGAACAGTTTTCTTTAATTGATACTTGGCTTGATATCCTTTTAAATTATTAAAGATTGGAGGCACTCATTAAGAGATTAAAAGACATGGTAGACACAGCTAATTATTAAAGCCCAAGAAGGGGACATGAAATGCATTTTATCTGAGGCTTTAGTGGATTGCTAAAATGAATGAATGGTTTAGTGATAAACCAGTTGGAGTTAATCAATCAAGCAAAACTATAGGGAAGCTATTTGAGTCTAGATTTGAAGGGTTTATAAATAATCATCGTCAGAGACTTACAGCTGCTCCCTATTTCTTTAATTTTAGACTCTTGAGCTGCTAATTGGTCAGGAAATTAGGACCAAGCTCTAGAGTGGTGACTAGAGGAGGCAGCATATGGGTCTTTGCAGGGAAGGCCTGCACTTTTAAACATTGGCAGATCCGAAGTTGGAGAGAATTCTTTTGTGGCACATTGTGATTTAAAGGCTCTCATGAATCATTACAGAGGACAAAGCTCTGAGGAGGCCTATTTTCAACTTCCTCATTTCCTGAACTTTTCAACCTCTCAACTTCTCTCCCTTAACGTCCCAATAATGAGCAGTGTATTATTTTTGCCTGCTTACTAAGAGGGGAATGTTGGTTGCTGACATAGCCACGGTTGGCCAGTGAGATTAGTAAGATGATACAGAGATTTTCACCACTTACAAGTCACTGTCTCAACATGGCTTAGACAGTAATGACTTAAAGTTATTCTGACCTGACAGCTGTTTAGAGGCCCATTTGAAGTGAACTATTTCTCGGTTCGCCTCCAGACTGGGGACATGTTGCTGCTGTGGATTGCAAAATGTCATCTCTGTTGGAATCCTACGTGGCAGTAAGGCTCAGTGTTGAGTCATCATCACGAAGGCTAAAATAACATGTTCTCTAGAATTAGGAACATTTGGCTGGCTTTTGTGTAAAGGTTTTGAGCCCTGTGGAAAAATAATATTTAGTTTCTCCCCAGAGTCACTCTACTTATAAGCTTAATACCATTAACTAGTTCAAGACACCAGGGCATCATTTAATACATTACTAACAATTGACTAAAGCTTCAGAGTAGATATGTTTAACATCCCTTCCCTGGGCCTTCAACAATTAGCTGCATCTACCATGCTTTCTAGTCACTTCTTTAATGAACATCTCCAATCAGAAATAAGTGCCTGGCAGCCACCTAAGGGTGATGTAGGCACTAGAAAAGATAGGGTTCACAGGGTTTAAATCACCAAGGACTGAGTAATTGCCAGCTTCATAAAACTCATTCTTGAAAAGGCACATAGTTCAAAGACAACAGCCAAAGCAGATTCTAACAAAAAGCGTGAAAGTAGAATGGGATGGCAATTAGGGAAATGGAATATGACACACTGGTTAATAATGAAACTTTGTTTAAAAAAATGCATATATTGTGAGAGGCTAAGACAGAAGTACTACTCTAACTGCAGAGTTTCCAGTCATTGAGTGTAGCTCTTCTTGTAATTGTGTGCCTGAATATACATCAAGGATTCTAATAATTCTCTTTGTGACATAACCTTTCTCTTCAATGTTTGGTGACTGTAATTATGCCCAAAGCGTGCCTATTGTACAAAATGTAATAACTTATTTCTGAATTTTTATTAAACTTTGTGCTGATGTTAGTACAAAGTAGGCAAAGATTTTCAACTGTGGAATTAATTTCTTGTGTTTAGTCCTCCTAAATTATAATGGTCAAATCTGTTATCAAGTATCCTCTTTTGTATATTCATGTCTTAACTTTGCAGATAATCTGTACTTCCTTGGAAGGCAGCATTTTTTTATTTTTTGTTATACACCCTCACACTACTGTAATAAGAAAATGATCAGGCTGATGAATGACTCTTTAGTCACTTTTGAGTTCCTTCAGGCATAGAATTAAACCGCTATACTCAATATTATTGCTGTTTGCCACCTAGCCCAAAGTTCAAGGCAGAAGGAAGAGATTATGGGTGAAGGACTCAACCTCTACTCATCCTGTGTATGAACACAGGCTTTGGTACAGAAAGCATGTGTCCTGAGAGTTCCCAATGTGCCATGTTTCAGCAGGACTCTGTCTTCTTGAGCTTCTGAGAATTCACAAACTGGTTTCAAAATTCTCTGATCTAAAAGTTGTACAAAATGAGTGCTTTAAACAGAGCCTCTTAGCCTGGCATTGTGGCACCCACAATAGTAGTCTCAGCTACTCAGGAGGCTGAGGCAAGAGGATCACTTGAGCCCAAGAGTTTGAAGTTGCTGTGAGCTACGACCACACCATGGTACTCTCTAACGGGCAATAGAGTAGGCTCTGTCTCTGAAATAAATAAATAAATGAACAAACAAACAAATACATAAAATAAACAGAGCCCCGTAGGAAAGCGAAGAGAACAAGGAGTTCTAATTCTAGTCATCCTCCTTTCCTTAGGAAACCAGGTGGACCAAATGAAGCAGATGTTTCCCTTAATCATTTGGAAATAGCTGTGTTGTAGAGATTCTGTGTTGGGCTGTAAGGTGGAGCCTTATATCTTTTGAAGTGCCCTGATCTTATTATGCAATTCTGTTTAATGTATTTCTGTGTTTTCTTTTCTGTGCTAACAGAATATTTTCAGTTTTCCTTTCCCTAGATTTCTATTCATCCTTTAAAACTTTTCCCATATTTTGTTTTCATTACAATACCTTTCTCTAGCTCTATTCAACAATTGTTCACTTACCTGTTTGTGTTCCAGATTAAACTTTGGCTTTCATTTTACGATTGTAAATGTAACAATGATTTGTAAATGTGTATTTGTCTATCTGTTTTCCTTATTCATGTGTGAACCATTCGAAAACAAAAATGAAGGCTGCAATTGTTGTATTACACCTTCCTCCTTCACCCTCTTCCTTCCCAGCACTAGGAATATATGTAGAATCATATAACATTCAATAAGCATTGTTAAACATACTGAATTTGGAAGAAAAAATAAGATTTTCTTTAAAAATTTCAAAGTAAACATTTTTGTATAGATATCAAATTTATAGTTTTTCTGTTGAAAATAATCTATCAGTTAATGGGAAATTTTAATGTGTGTATTGCAGATCAACCAACATAATATACAAATTACCTGTAAATGTGATACTATTCTAATAAATATCATATGAAAATGTAGAACAATATTGTCAGTTTTAATGATGGATGTGGGATAGCAAACGTAATGGACTTGTAATTAATTAAGATGATGTTTAGTACCTACCTATAGGATAAATCTATCATAAAGTAAGGTTGGCAAATGAATAAACCCATTAAAAACAAACCTAGCAAAATGGACAAGAAATTGAGATGTCGGAAAAGGCCAAGAAGTGAGTCTTATGACGATTCTCAAGTTCATTCCTAAGTTGATAACGTACTTTGTTAGAAAAGCAATGCCTAGAGTTGGCACTCTTGACTTCCTTGAGACTGCATGCCATTCATTAGGTAGCTTTGGGGTCCTGGTGACTTGTTGCTACTCAGTGTGGTCTTCTGGATCATCAGCATTTGTATTGTCTGGGAGATTGTTGGAAACAGACTCTAGAACTACTTTGCTTCCGTAGCTCTGCTTTAACCAAAGTCCTGGATGATTCACACGTACATTAAACTGAGCAGTGCTTGTCATAATGTATGTCATTGAAATATGCATGATGATTATGGGAGATGAAGTCCATTTGAACAAATAATCAATTGCTATTTTCTTCCAAGAAAGGAGAAGAACATGCATATTTAACACAACAGTTTTTGGATGCCTTTTACTAGGGTAGCAGATTTTATCTAAAAATCAGTTTATATCTTCTAAAATTTATTGTGCAACTGACAGAAGGCAAAAAAGAGAAATTCCTAGTAGTCCAGTCAAATAGCAATTTCTTTCATTTCATTCTGTCAAGAAGTGACATTTTCAACCAGAAGTTTAAAAAAATGAATCCTTTCTGAGAGTTTGCCAACATCTTCAGTGTAGGTATTTTAATTTACACAAGCAGTGTTTTTAGAGCAGGGAGATAGACTTGCGCTCTGTACTGAAGACAATCCTGCCCCAGGGCTATCCAGACGTACTGGCTCCTTGCGGAAACTGAGGGAATTACATTTCACTTGGCCAAATGAGTGTTTTTGATTGACTAGCGATGTTAAAACTGGAGGGAATGGTTTACAGTTAACCTTTTTTTCTTCTATTATCATAACTGTTTCATTTAGATTTTATTCAAACCCTGAGTGGAAGTATCCACCTAGTTTCCTAGATAAAAACCATGACAGACAATAAAAACCAAACAATAGACTGAATGAAGAATCAGGTAAAATGCCCTTCCTTTCTTTCTCTCTTTCATTTTGCATGTTTTAAACTGTGGCACTCTTTGCTGGAGAACCTTCTCACGTGATTTATTGGGTGTTCCCAAATTTGCCCATAAAGTCGCCATTCATAGGGGAAATGGAAAATTTTAGTTAAATGTTCCTTTATTTACAAAATATTTCTTACAAAATTTTACAAACACCTCGCCAACATGTAGAGGATGTTTTGTAAATATTTTGTCAAGTTTTTAAGGAATGTTTTGTAAATAAAGATACGTTTAGCTACAATGTCCCATTTTCCCTATGTATGGTGACTTTATGAGTGATCTTTGGGACACCCTGCATTTTGTCTCTATTGTGAAATAAGGCACAATGTTAGACTGTAAGATTCTAGAGCCTTTTAATGAGGGTTAATACCAGTTGCTCAGCCCATATGCAAAGATATTTGCTTTATATTTTTCAAAGGAATCAAACCAATGATGGTAAACCAGAGTTATTCTGGTTGTCACAAAAGTATCATACTTTTTTTCCCTTCTGAATATACAAACCACTTTTTCTGGGAAGTCCTCTATATAAATACTTGTTACCTGGTACAACCCTCACCCCTAAATCAAACACAAGAAACTTTTGAGGTTCATCTGCTATGAATGTCCGTGTCCAATCTCATCTAATTGCAATAATGGAGATTAACTTCTGAAATACTCTGAGGGATGGTTTTATCTACTGGGCAGCAGAGATCCTTTCAAGTAGCAGGAAAATAGAAATAACCCTGAATCCCCTTTTCCTTTGCTTTTCTTCCCAGGGCCTGGAGCATCAGATCAGATCAACTCAAATATCATTGTCGAAATGGTGCTTTTTCCTGGCAGTTCCTATTTTGTTTACTTTTTAAAGGGACCTTAATTTTTTCTCCCCCGCCTCTTTGTTGCACTAACAGCCGGAGGCATAGAGAAATACAAACCCATCCCCAAACGCATCCAGACTTTTGCTTGTCATGCCTTCTGTTTGTATTTTTGACTGTTTGAAAATTAATTAAGAGATGTTGATTTCAAAGTGCTTTTTCCTAAGTTTCTCAAATATTTAAACAATTTTTACACACTTTTTTTCCCCTTAAATTTCCCCTTTCTCTCTGTTTGTAATAAGATTAATTATGTGAGGTGCACCGCTGCTTATCCCCATGAAAGAAAATCTAAAACGAGGGATTTCAGCTTCAAGAAGGCTATTTTGTCCTGTTTCCGATGTTCTAAAGGGATTAATTTACCATATCGTATAGCCCTGGAAGACTGTGATAATTGAAAACATCCATATTCATTGCATGTTCAAAGGGATCTGTCTGACTTTGTAATGTAAAAAGTGCATTTTTAACCTGAACGGGGACCTGCATCTGCTATTGCTTAATCCTATTAGTCCGACAGTTCCAAAGCTTTAGTGTATAATCATTAGCTCGTGTTAATCCTGAGACATGCCTCCAGCTTCAGCCTGTCAGAAGGAATCCCTGCAGGGAAAATGTGGAGGTGCTGATAGCACAACACCAACTAATCTTATCTTAAATGCTAGCAGCAGCCTCTATCTGTGATAGCCAGGGAATTAAAAACAAATTTTTTATGGGTATTGGATAGCAGGATGTTCCTGCCCACACCCCCCCCGCCCCCCTTCTCCCTCTCTGTTAGTGCTTCTTCCTTGCCCTAGTTTCCCTAGATTCTTTGTTAGGGTGATGCTAGTGATGACTGAACAGGATGAATGGAAAGAGGGCGGGGGGAAACGTTTAAGATACTGTTTCAGCAGTGGAAGCTCCTTGCTAAATCACTTAGGATGCGTGCCAGGTCTTCTATCATTTTTCTTTCTTGACATCAGAAAGTCAAGCCAATCCTGGGCTTTGTGCTGCTGTGGATTTTAAAGTAAGATGACAAAAGGTGTCTTACAGTTATCACCCCCTCCCGTGGCACAGAGTCTGAGGTCTGGGGCCCCAGGTGCTGGCAGAAGCTTTCCTGAGTCAAGAAGTAAAGGCTAGCAGGTGAGGATTTTATAGGTGGGGAAGCAAATGGCCATGAGAAGCTGTGAGGAGGAGAACGTGTAGGTTTGAGGGTTGCTGTAGAGGTATACAAGAATGTCCGTAGAGGTTAAAGCTGTATATTCACACATGCAGAGTGGAATGGCAGTAGAGAGTATGGGCAGGAAACTGGGGCAACATGAAAACTTATCAGGAGTCTTTGCCCTCTAGGAACTTACTCTGGAACAGAACACAGGCAGTGTGTACACGCCTACTTTATAAAGGGGTAAAAACAAGGTGTTGGAGGTCAGGGGACCTGGTTCAATTACTTGGCCGAGTTAGCAAGTTCAACCAAGATATGGCAGTAATTGAAAGTAAAAATAATTGGAAACTGTGAATAAAACGGGAGCAGCACAGGCAGTATGAATAGAGAGTATAGGTAACCTGCATACATTTTAGTGTAACAAAGAGAATTTTTATTTAGGAATAACATAGTGAAAGCTTAGAGTACTTCCAAAGAGAGTTGAAAGTGGGTCCCTCTCATGAAAGAGCAGAGCTGAGAGAGAAGATGACCAAAGGCCTGCAGGGGTATAAATATCCTCTCCATTTGAAGTTGGCTACAAGTCTTTCATTGACCTCTCTGCCTTCCAGGCAGTGTTGCCTTTTCCTATTGGTCATTGGTTACCTAGGTTACTACATACCCACATTCTTATGGGCCCTGCCGACTTCCTGGGTCAGCAGGCCAGATTTTCCTCCCCCCATCTGGAACCTCCTGGGTGTCCCTTCTCATAAGGAGTTTGGAAAATTGAATATTGCTGCCAGCTGGAGAGATAAGGAAGTGTTCTGTGTCAGTTGTTACCATAGCCCTGATTGCAAATTAAGATTATGAAGGGGAGAACTGGAAAACCCCAGTGTGTGGGCCTTACTCTTAGGACTTAAGAGGTTTAAGGTGGAGCTCAATTATCACTATTTTTAAAAAACCTCCCTATGTGATTTTAATGGGCAGTCAGGGATGAAAACCAGTGTTCTGAATATTTGTCAATAAGAACTGGGTGGCTTCAAAAATTTTCAGAGCATCATATTTTCAATTAAAAGGAAAAGGTCTTGGTGGAGTATCTTACATAGATTTTGTATATTCTCAGTGTTGATATGGATTGATTCATTTAAAATATTTCATCAAACAAGTGTTTTCCTTTGTGGAATTGTTTCAATGTATATTTTAACAAATTATAGTAATCAAAGATTTGGTCCCTCCAGGGCTCTACATGCAACAATAAAACATTCATTATTCTTAGTAAAGCATCACAAGAATGGAAAAGCACGAATCCTATGTACTCAATTTTGATATGAGGACAATTAATGACAATTAATGACACTGTGGGGGTTAGGGAAGGGGAGAGCAGAGAGAGGAAGAAGGAGGGAGGGATGGGGAAGGGAATAGCAGAGACAGGGAAAGAGGGAGGCGGCTGGGGCCTTGGTGTGTGCCACACCTTTTGGGGGCAAGACATGATTGTAAGAGGGACTTTACTTAACAAATGCAATCAGTGTAACCTAGAAAATAAAAACAAAACATTCATTAGCACATTGACATAGAATTTTGAAAAACTTCCTGCTTTTTCACAGTGAATACAGATTTTATTTACTTGAAAGTGTGAATTGGTAAAGAAAATTTTGATATTTCTTCAATCTTCTGAACATTGACCAATGTCATTTGGATTTTTGTCAACTCTACTTTTTCTTCCATATAAAATCTTCTGTTCGTAACAAAGATCTGAGGCCTCATTTTCATAATGGAAAAGCTACCATAAAGATCTTCTAAAAGGAGCTGTTCTGAAACGTGTTCATTATAATGGTAGAATATTTCAAAAGCCATCTTTAAGACATCAGATTGGCTTACTTGTTTTCTGTTGGCGAGATTACTTCTCTGCAGAGGAACTTGGATGCTGAGAACAAGTGTTGCCAAATGGGGATACTATGAAAAGGAGCTCTTATTTTCTCCTAAGGGCACCTCATTAAGCAGATAGCTTCCTGAGAACTCAGCCGTTAGCATTCTGGAGAAACTAATGTAATGCTCTTTTTAAAATTGTCTAGTTTATCCTTTGCTATAGATTTTCTTCAACTGTGCAAAACCTAGCTCAATTAAAGAAATATCTAATCACGATTCCTTAGTGAAATTGAAAAGGAACTCAAGAAGCCCCCAAATCTAGGCACAATTGCGCCTAAGCCACCAAAGGGAGGTCCAATACAGTTTTTAAATTCTAGGAAATAATCCACAAGAAGGAATAAATGAATGAAGAAATAGACGTGAAAGGTACCAGGACCACTATTTAGTAACTTTCCCCAAATGAATAAATATTTCATCACTTATATTATTCCTCATAAAAATAAGCAATAGCTTCTCAATAGTTCCTCTATGACTCCATCCGAAGCATAGCAAAGGGGAGGAACTTCCATCCCCTTCCAAAAAAAAGCAGAAAAGCTCTACTCTGGGAGCGTTAGGGAGCCAATCTAAGTCCAAATATCGAGAAGTGGGATCTATGTGACATTTGTGGCAGAGAGAGTATTCCCCATCACATTTTGCATTAATTACTCTATATTTCCAGTCTGCTTGCAGTAAGGAAAGGGTTATGTTAGTAGTTTTGGCCTGGAAAACGTGAATACACATGCATCCACTGCAGAGTGAAAGGTCCATGAACAATTTCCAATTTCCAGTCTCTCATCCCCTAATATGACAACTGAGAAGGTCACTTGTTACAGATGGACAGCTACAAGAAAGGAGGGCCTCTATGTGCCAGGGAGACAGGAACAGAGCCCTGCCTCTGCTCCTAACCAACCAACATGGGTCATACAGTGTGCCTGGGAAATCGTAAACCACTGAGCATTTGGTGCCATTGCTACTGCAGCATAGCCTAGTTACTGTGACAAGTACGATCAAGTAATGCAATGATCAACTACAATATAACCTTGACTAATCTGGACTCCTGTTTGCATTAAATCATTCTAGTTCTGCATCACCTTTTCACTTTTTAGAAGTCATAAAACAACAACAACAATTACTGTAGCTACTAAATCACTCCCCCTGAGCCAAGTCTCAGTTTCTTGGAGGAAAGACTATAAGAAGCTGAGGAAGAGGCCCGTCTACTTTGTGTCCGAGGGAAACTTGTGGCTAATGCCCTTTGGGGCCTTGAAGGAAATAATTGGACTCATTAAGTTGCTTTTCAGTCTTCTTTTCTTTAAGTCTAAATAACCTTTAGGTTAATTAGACATGGTTTCTAGCGCGAGGAAATTTTTCTTTGTGTGGTTAGTATTGGAGAGAATGGTCATAAACTCAATAATTAAATCTTCAGTTTTGCAAATGCTTAAAGAATGGCAAAGTACCTATAAGATGTCTTTAAAAATCAATAGCCCTTGTGAAACTAATAGCTGATATCAATAATTCTGCAAATATTAGGTCATAATTGAGATGCTTCTATTAGGGTGTCAGAATGGTTAATCTCAGTGCACGCCTGGCCAAGTGTGCCATTCATTAACACATAGAATTAGGCAGCAAGGATGCTTCTCAATGCTTATTGCACATATATCTGACTTTGTTTTAAAAATACTGTGGCCTCAGCCGGATCCCAGAGCAACTGAATGACAATCTCTGAGTCATTCTAATATCCAGTTGTAACTGGCGAATGACTAGTGAAGTGAGCAAGAACAGTGAGATACAGTCCGAATCAGAGTTGTGGGCCTCTATCATTGTATTAGCCTTGTAACTTCAAACCAACCATGTAGTCTCTCCCCAGACTTTGGTTTTCTTAGCCACATGTGAAGTATAATAGTTCTCTCTCTGTCTTGTTTCAAGTACACTTTTGATACTAAAAAAAAAAAAAATTTGTGAAAGTGCTTTGTAAATTAGGAAGAGTAAAATCATACTATTATCCCTATTACCTACTTCTAAGCATTTTATGGGAGTAGTAGGACATATAAGTTAATGTTGGTAAATTATCCACTTGCGTATCAGCACCTAAGAGACAGCTAAGAATCCAGTTGGAGTGACTTTGCTGCTAGACAACTTCTCCCTTCCACTCAGATGTCCCATATTTGTACAAAAAATAAGCATTACAACATTTTGACAAATTACTTCCTTTGGCACCATTCAGGTCACAGTGGAAGTAGATCACTATTGCCAGGTTTGCTGTCACCTTTGTGAGCTGACTCATTGCCATTTTTCTCAAGGTCTTTACTACTTGGGGGATTGTGTACCTAATCCAGACCCTACAGGGGGCCGAGGCAGGACAGAGGTGGAGCACAGGCAGCCACTTGGTACTTCACATTCAGATGGACCTAGATTTGATTCTTGACTTAATTGTTTGCTGGGGGTGTGAACTTGGATAAGTTAGGTCACTGCCTTTGAGCTTATTAAATCTTTATCGATTCTATTACCTGACACTTTAATTAAAGCAGAGAAAGCCAGTTTCAAAATAAAAAGCCCTTCTTCAAAGTGCTGATTGTCCAAAAGGGAGGACCAGCAAGCAAAAGTGCAATCGTGTTTACCTTTGGTGTTGCTTTGTAAATAAGCCAGCCCAGTGAGTGGCCGAGAAGCTGTTCAACAAATGGTAATGAATATTGTCATTATCCCTGTCTTGGGCATGCCAGAGGTACAACCCAAGGGATATGAACCTAAGCCCTCAGCCTAAGCATATTGGGTAGTGGCAGAACTCAGCTTATCACATTTCCCTGCCACTGGCCGACTCTGTCTGGGCTGCAGGAGAGCAGGGACTTCCTCTGAGTACAAAGAGGCCTTGAAAAGCCTGCCCTTGACCTCAGCCATCTCTGCTGTTGGCCTTAATCTAAAGCCAATCTACGGCTTTGGGTTTTCTCCAGCACTGACAGGGCAGAAATCCAGATCACGATTTCAGAACTTATCCTGGCCAGCTGGGAGCTGCCTGGGTTATCCTCAGAAACACCTTGGCCTCCTGAGAATCTGCCCAACCAAAATTCCTGGGAGCTGGGCCAGACTACTTCAGGCCTTTTCTGGTCTTGCTGGGGAATCAGCTTTGAGCCAGAACCTATTCCAAGGTGAGCGGTGAGCAAAAGCTTGCCAAAGATTAACCAGCTCTCCCAACCACAGCTTTCCTTTGCAGATTCATTATATCAAAATTAAGGAAACATATTTTTTGAATCATAGAGATTTATCTTTGTAATAAGAAATCTTAACATCTTTTAAAGGAGACCGGAACCATTCCTAGCTCAATGACGTTAACTGATGGTGTTGTACCACAATATCAGAAGATTCTGCTGCACTAGAGCGGGAATCTGCAATGTACTGAAGCCTATAGGTGTTTGTAGTTTAAACAATAAGAGAGAAAAATAGCTGAATCACAACTTAAAAATAGCAGAAGCATTTTTTATGTGTTTTATTGTTCTGTTTTCAAGCCTGACCTTAAACATTCCCATTCATTTGTTATCCAAAGACAGTCAACTACATCACTATCAGCTCAGCATTGATGGTCTGCAGATTTAAAAGATCTTTCACTACAGGTAATTAAAAATACATCAGAGGTCAACATCCTGTTATGGGTTCTCAGCACTTTGAAAGAGAAGGGTTGCCCATATGGAACCACCAGCCACATAGCACACTTCTTACTAACTTGCTTCTCATAGCAACACTTTCTGAAAACTGCTCCAACTGCACTGTTTAGTGCTGTGACATACAGTATTCCACGCTGGACCACATTTTAGGCAGGCTCTGGAACATTCTTCTAGGCCCATGTGTGCACTTCCTGGTAAATTCCAGTTTTAGCAAAGAACTCTGCTAAGTCAATTTAGCAAGACCCCCCACCCTCTGTATCTGGTCATCCCAGAGCCCAATCTCTCTCCACCACTACAAAACATCATTGCAGCGGCCTCTGTACCAATAGTAATGGTTAGTGAAGATCCACTTTACTGTGCTTTAACAAGTATCATTGAATAATTTTTTTCCTTAACACATACACGTGGTAAGATCATCTCAGTAGCCTGCTTCTATGTTGGAAAAACTGGAAAAGTGTTCAAATCAAAATAGTGGCATTTGGTTGGAGATGTTTTCCCTCTCTCTCTGCTCATTTTTCATCTTCCCGGAGGGCCCTCCCTCTCCCGGCATCTCCCCACCTCTGCTATTCTTTACTCCTCTCACTCACTCCTCTCTGCTCCTGACGGGCCAATACATCAAGCTGTGACACCAGCAGAGTCTCATTCCCTCTGACAGACGTCAATTTAAAAGGCAAGAGAAGATTTCAACACAGGGGTGAGGGACGTGAATGGAATTAGTAGTCATTACCCGGAAGCAACATGGGCTCGCTGTAGCTGTTCCCTCATCTGGCTTCTCCTGACTGTGCCCCGAGGATCACCCCCATCACTCTAAATAGTCATGACACAGCCGATGTATGGGTTAAAATGATGAGCAGGGGAGACAGGCAGATCCCAAAGTAAATAGACTGAATTAGAAGCATTACAACAGTTAATATGTCAGGTCCCTGTTGGGAGGCCATAGATCCTGTGTGGTCTATTTCCCCTGCATATTGAAATTGATTGTGCCTGGGGCTATGGCAGGCTTGGTGGGGGAGGGGGGCTGGTGATTCATCCTTCTTGTCACATGGATCAAAGAGAGCAGACAGTGTTATGTGGAATTATTTGCTCTGGAGGTACAGGGAATAGAATTTAATAGAGAAGTGGTGTATAATGAACGAAGGCGTGAGTCTTAGCCAGCGTCTCCCCTGGCACACTACTGGGAAGTATAAATAAGGTCAAGCTCCAACCCAAATCATATTTCTCTGGCTCAGCCCCATCTAACACTGCAGGGACTCTACTTCCCTTCCTTTCCTCCCACCTGGCCACTATTTCTGGGAGACCTCAAGGGATGATTCCCATATTTTTGAGCATAGGCCTCTTGGCCACCATATCTGAGGTTCTCCTCCTCCCCTTCTGCTCACTGTGGTGATGTCTATCAGGGGAAGCTGCCAAGTCCTGAGATAGTCACTGATGCCAGATACAACAACTGTTGCCACCGTGCTGCTGCTGGCACTGCCCTGTCGCCATAATGCCACAGCGTCCTAAGTTAATGCCTGAGAACTAGGCACTAACGCTCTTCATTTAACTTGTTCCCTCTTTAACTCAGAGCAAATTCAATGTCATGTTGACTTTAACAGAATCTATCTTTGTATGTCTATGTGCTCATGACTGCTGCTTCCCACTTGTAAGCCGTAGGCATGAATCCACAGAGGACAGGCTGAGTAATTGTTACTGCCCTGGTTCAGGTTCTCCTGAAAGAGAATTGTGTGCAGCATATGTACAGAGAGTGCACTCAAGACCCATGAATGTGTGAGGGGAGGTGAGGACAAGCAGATGAGCGCCTGTGGGGGGAGTGCAGCAGCCTGGTTGAGTGAGGGAAGTAGGTTAATGGGATGGTACTGCAGTTGCAACCGAGGCCTTGTTTGTGTGCACGGGGCAGATCTGGAGCTGGGCTGGCTCTTTAGAGTTGCTCATAGTTGAGGTAAGGGGCTGGGATTTGTACTCCCTCATCACACAGTTACCGGATGTGGGTTGTCACGGGCAGGGGATGTAAACTTAAGCAAAGTAGTTTTTTCAACTAAGGGCAAATACTAAGAAAGGGAATCAGCTGGGAGTGGTTTTAGCCAACTCTTTGTCCCACTCAGGGAATCTGGCTGGTGCACATTTGATCTGTTTGCCTCTTCTTTTTCCTTATAGACCTTTGAGCTTGGCTTAACACTTTCCTTAGACTGAATTATTTTTGAAGAAGATCCTCAAATTTTGGTAGGCCTTTATCCTCAGTCCTCTTTGAGCCCTTGGGTAAATGATTGCTAAGGCTCATACTTGGAACACTACTACAATCGAAATCAAAACATGTCTTCTTCAAGTCCTAGAAAGGAAGGCAGGAGGCCGTATGGCACCAAATATGTGAGACCTGAGTCTGAAGACAAGACCTGAGTTGCCCTCCTCTGCCTGTCTCACCCCTTAGTGACATTAAACAATTACAACCTCCCCCCCTCCGACTTATCTTTTAAATGCATATTTCCACTAGCCACTTTCTAAGGTTGCTTTTCAGTTTTAGCTTTCTTCAACAATGTGACTATGCAGACATGTAAAAAGCAATGTGATCAGTGCTCCATCAAAATAAGCAAAGCTTGGAGGATATTGAAACTTAGTTAAGAAGGCAAAATAAAGCAATTAGGAAAGAACTAAGAATAATGAAAAATTAGAATAAAAATCATAGTTCATACAATCAGATTTCAAAATGATTGCCAGAAGCAACTCCATTGACACAGGGCAGGGGTCAACAAATTTTTTCTTTGAAGAAACAAATAACAACTAGTTTTCACTTTGAAGTTATGTATAGTTTCTGTCACCACTACTCTGCTGTGGTAGTGTGAAAAGAACCACACATCAAATGTAAATGAGTGAGTGTGACTGTGTTACAATAAAACTTTATTTACAAAAACAGATAACCAGTTGTGAGAACCCAACTTTTCTCTTTATCTTCAGAGCTAAAGAGGAAAAAATGAATCTTCATGATTTATGCAGGGGTATTCAACCAGTGGCCTGCAGGCTGCATACTGGTTTTAGGAGGACTTTTTTTTTTTTTGCTTATCAGTGGTGTCAGATGTTGCAAAAAGGATGCACAGATTTCTTTTTTCCCCATCAGCTTTCATTACTGTTTATGTACTTAATACATGGCCCAAGACAACTCATTTTTCCAATGTGCAGCAGAGAAAAAGTAAGATTGGACACACCTAAGTGCTTGCTGTTCAAAGCAATTCATGTGTGCTCAGCCTGAGCATCACCTGGGAGCGCATTTGAAATGGAGAATCTCAGGCAGCAACTCCAGGCTAGCCGGCTTATAGTCTACATTTCAAAAACTCCCCCCAGGCAATTTATATACACTATAAAATTTGAGTAGAACAAATCAATTCTAATCTTCTCACTTTTACAGATTAACACACTGGGGCCCAGAGTGATCAGATGATTTACCTGAGGTCACACAGCTAGTTTTAGATCAAATTGGGATTAGACACATTCTGATTTTTTTCTGTATTCTACAAATATTTATTGACAGGCAAAACTATGCAGGTTCATGGAACTTGCATTCCTTTTAGAGGAGAATAGACAATAAAAGAATTAAAAATTAGTTGTTTGGCACATGAAA
Organism: Otolemur garnettii; assembly: GCF_000181295.1. Taxonomy (NCBI): domain Eukaryota; kingdom Metazoa; phylum Chordata; class Mammalia; order Primates; family Galagidae; genus Otolemur; species Otolemur garnettii. The sequence continues at coordinate 38,099,357 of NW_003852401.1, forward strand.
AATCAGCACGTTTTGGAGAAAAATAAATAAAGAATAGAGAATGGAGAGAATGGATAGGGAGATTCAGATAACAATTTTACATGCATCCATCAAGGAGGACCTCATTGAGAAAGGCAACATCTGATTAAGGAGGCCATGGAGCTGGCACACAGATACTCAGAGAAAGAGCCTTCCAGATGCAGGGTATGCTAGTGCCAAGGCCCTGTATTGGGAAGATGACTATTGTGGTCCAGGAGCAATAGAGTTTCCCTGTGGCTTGAGGCAGCATGAAAGCAAGAGGAAATAAGGTCAGAGAGAGGTCATGGCCAGTAGGAAGGTAGAGGACGCTATTGTGTAGGGACTCAGAAACTGGAGCAAAATTAGCCTTTTATGCCAACTAAAAAGTTTTGAACAGAAAACAACATAATTGCTCTAGGTGCTGTGTTGAGAATAGAGAACAGGTGGAAGGTGTCAACAGAGTAAGAAGAAAAGAGAGTCATGCAGTCATGCAGGGGAATCGTGGCAGTGGCTCATACCAGAAGTGGCAAGACATGGTGGAGTCTCGTATAGACTTGAAAGACTAAACAAACATGTTTTCCTGACGGATGGATGTATAATAGAGGGTTGGAGAAGGAGAGTGAAGGATGAAGTTGACGTTACATGATATGGAAAAAAATAACTGGAGCAGTGTTAGGGGTAATGACCATGAATTTACTTTTTGACAGGATAAATTTGAGATGCCAACTGACCTCCAGTGGGAGATGGTCCAGTAAGAGCTGAACATGTGAGTCTTGAGTTCACTGGAAAGGTCAGGGTTAGAGTTCTAAATTTGCCAATACATACCGTAGAGATGGCATTTAAGGTCATGAGATTAGATGAGACACTTAAGGGAATAGGTGAAGAAAAAAGAGAAAAGTATATGACACACCTCCTGGGTGTGGGACACAACTGCAACAGGGACTTTACCTAACAAATGCAAACAATAAAACCTAATTGTACCCTCATATTAGTCTGAAATAAAATAAATACGTTTTTAAGAAAAGAAAGGAAAAGAAGAGAAGAGGTCAAAGGACTGAGCCCTGGGAGACTCTGATTTAAGAACTTGGGGAGATGAAGAAGGAAAAGCAAAGCACACTGTACACTGCTCTCCCTCTTAGGACATGGCCACGCAAAGCACACTGTACACTGCTCTCCCTCTTAGGACATGGCCACGCTGAGGAAGCATCTCCTGGGTGATACAGAGCCCCTGAGAGCCTCAGCCAGGGCACTCTTGTCTTTGGCTAAGGCTAATTGTCTTCTATTCTAGCTCCCTGGCTATTTCCTCTAGGCCTTCCTTTTCATTTCATTTCTACCAGATGCTGAGCACTAGGCTTTAAAAAATGTGAATTATGGGGATAAAGAAAGGTTAATTTTAGGTATCTAAAGGTGCTATTCTGGTACCAATTAACTATTTTGTTTGGAGTTTGTATTCCACAATAGAAAGGAGAACGGGGCCCCAGAGCTGTTATCTATTGGTAAGCTCCATCAAACCCTGCTGTTCTCATTTCAGTTAGAAAAAGAAAAAAAAAATTAACAAAAATGAAGACGCTTTTATTTCCAGACTGAAGGAAACTTGTTCAGGAGCATTTAGTCAGGATAGTATTAGAAAAGGAGCAGGCAGGATGGAAGTTGGAAAACCACATGTTAATTTCTGCTGTAGAAAGTGTTTGTACCCTGGGCACTTCCACATGGCCTGGCCATATAGTTGAACTTCCTAAAGGAGCAGTTCTCAACCTTTGGGTCATGACCCACAGGAACCGTATTAAAGGGCCACGGAATTAGGAAGATTGAGAACCACTGCTCTAAAGCAAGGATTATGGTTTTTGATGCATTTTATTTTGAAGACCCATGTGGGAAACAGGAGGAGTTTAAGCAAATGAAAGACATGACATTCTGTTGATAAGTGATTCTAAGGGAGGAATGAAAGTCTGATTTTTTATGTGAAATTTCCCCAAATTTAAGTATTGATTACTTATTTTATGTAGTTTTCAAATAGAGTAAGAGCAAACACACACTCACATATATCTGTGGAAACACCCTTTTCTCCCAAGAGCAAACAATGTGTTCCACAAATAATAAAAATTTTCTAGCAATCATGATAAACTTCCAGAGAAACTGCTGTTTCTTGGGAATAAGATTTCCTGCTTAAATAAAAACAATAACAAAGACAATATGAAAAAGAAGAAAGCTCATGACCTAGTGTCATACTGGAGTTTCAAGAATCTGTGGAAATTTTAAGAATCAATTTGTATTCTTCTCCAACTAAAGGATGATAGGGATTCAGCTAAGTCAATTTTTTGCCCATTAGTTTAAAGTATTTTAGTGAATACCCCAAGAGATTAGAAATATGTGGAAGTTATATCACTAGATGCTAATTTGTAGTGGAAACAAATCTTAGACAAACTATAATAACCTACTAGTAAGCAGGCACAACCCACACTGTAAGTGTGAAATCTCCATTCTGTCCTCAGACATTCCCACAAGCACCTATTGTGAAGGACCCACTTGAGAGTAATATCCAGAATTCTCAGAACTCAGTTTCAGCCAATATGTAGTTGGGTAAGTCACAGTGTTTTCCAGAAAGTTCAAATAGAGCAAGGGCCTACAGCATTCTCACACCTTTCTTATGCAAGAGTCTGGGGGTGCTCAGTAGTCTTTTTGACCAATTGTATGTTTGACCACTCTTTAACCAAGGAAAAGTTATCTATTCCTCAAACTAGTAGATGAAACCACTAGCAAATATTTCATTAATGATCCTTGAAATTCTTATGTGTATGTTTCTAAGAATAGATTATTGACTAGAGTTCTTCAAACACTAGGTAGCCACTGGGATGAGAATTCCAGAGTAGGGCTCTTCAACTGTCAATGACAACTTGGGTATAGATTACAACAAATCTATACATTAGTACATTACACTTACATATAAGAAGCTTGCTATATGGACAATGTAACAGTAGCCCCATATCAGCTATCATCAGACAAAGCACAAACACCTTCTCATTTTGGTTTCCTACCACCAGCACTTACACAATTCCAGATACTCTTGTAATAGCAGATACAAGATGATAGTTTAGTTTCCTATCACTAGCACTTACATAATCCCAGATACTCTTGTCACTGAAGATTGTGACAACACTGGCTTAGAAAATCATCTTCATTACAGGAAATTTCCTCCTTGAAATTGATATGAACATTTCCAAATCCCTGATCTTACTTCTCGACAAAGATACTTCTCTCCACTCTGTGGACTACTATCTTCTTTCACTAAATCAAAAATCCACATCTATAATTGTGAAAATTAAAAAGCAATCAAAAGGTCAGTCATGAATTATATTTATCTATATCTTTCTTTCGTTCAACTATTTTACGAATGAAAACCATGACCAATAATATCAAATCGAGATATTGATACACACATAATTAAACACCTTCTAGCTTTTACTCTTCTCAATAGTTCACTATCTGATCCCTTATTATTTATGATTTGCTTACCTCAAAGGAAGCTTCGAAGACAAATAAGAAGGGGACGTGAACATGCCCTAAAGTATACATCGAGCACATAACTTCCTTCCTTAGTACTGTTAATGCAGCAATAACCAGGAAATTTACCTGAGAAGTGCAAACATTTCAGGCTGTCTGTGGGAGGAGGAAAAGGAGCTATGTAAAGGCAATGTGAAAAACGAGTGGCAAAATACAGAGCTCCATAGTGAGAATCCATGCTCTATGAGACTAGAAAATACAAGCAACATACAAGAAAATACAAAGAAAAATTACGAACATTTGCAGTAGCTTTTAGCCATGGTTGAATAAAGAAAATCTATTATTAGGTTATGAGGTAGTTTGAAACAGGATGAACCAAGATAGAACTTGGTTGGCATGACAAGAAGGGAGGCGAAACAGTTTTTTCTGGACATACGAGCTAATTAGATCTGTGACTAATTCTTGTTCCTCACTAATAACCATCTGTGTGAATTTGGCCATGGAGCTTAATTTCCTGATTCTCATACCCAACTTTCAGAAGAATAGTGCAAATGTGAAGAATCTAATTATTTTTCTCTCACAAAAATGTTATACATTTTGTTTCCATGAAATCTTTAATTGTAAAAAGAATAAATCAGAGAAAAGACTATTGCTTATTTGGGGGGAAAGTAAGTAATAGTATTAATTGCCTGTTATCGGAACTCTCCTCTTTTTGTTTTCTTCATGGTTTTATCCATTATTTTATCCACTTATGTGGATTGATGGTGATACACAAATAACTTTTATTTTATTTACCAAATGAAAATTTAAATCTGTTCCTTTATAGTTTTCACTATCCCTCTTAGTGTCTTCCATGTTATGCCTTTATGTAAATATTTAGGATTCAATGAAATAAGATCTTCCAATTAAAGTTAAGATCATGAGAGCCTGCTAGTCTAATTAATAATATGCAGATTTAAGAATTATAACTTCTGAACAGTTTTGGAGAATATAAATTTCCCAAAAATTATGCAAAAGAAATATGATTATAGAAGATTATAGAGACATAAAAGAGACACCGAGACATAATAATAGAGTAATTCTACCCAGTAGTTTGTTCTTTCATCCCTCTTCAAGGACCATGGCAGCTTCAATTCTGGCATTAAAATAAAATACAAAATAAGTTAAACAGCAGCATTGACTTATTTGAAGTATGAATGTGTAGCTGAATGTAGAGATTAAGAACAATTTGCTCACAAAAGTCAGCAGAAGAGAGTAAAGATATAAAAAAGTGATAAAACTAGGATTTATAAAAGATAAAAATAGAGTTTCCACAGTCTCTTTAATGGAGTTCAAAAAGAAATAAAAATAGAGAAGGAAATAGTTGAAGAAATAAATGAAAATAAATATTTCACAATTAAAGAAAATGGAGACCTCAAGTGGTTACTACTGAACACGTTAATGTTAGGATTATAAAATCAGTGAGAAAACTCTAAAACTCTTTCGAGAGTAAGAACAGATCATCTACAAAAGAAGAATTGAATTGATATTATACTTTTCAATAGCAATGCTGGAGAAAATAATTTTAAAGTACCTAGGGAAAATCATTTTTAATCTAGAATTTTATATTCAGTCAATTTATCATTGAAATATGAAGGAATAACACAAATACTATTAGATATGCAGGTATTTAGAGACTTACTACGTAAAGACGAAAATTGAAACTGCTTTAAGAATGTATTCAGACAAGAGCAGAAATATGTTCCAAGGATGATACAAAAGGCATGGAGAGTTGAAGTGATCAAATATCTTGGAAGTTTTCGTTGTTATAAAAAGGAGAAAGCACAAAGCCAACCAAAAGGAAAAGAGAAGGGCTGTCCTTTATAGTAAAATTTTGAAGTAAAATTTTAGAAAATGTCCACAAGATGGGGATGATAGAATAGAGAAGGTTAACAGACCACAGGTACTCATGCAAGTAAGTGTGTGTATCTCACAACAGTGACATGAACATCAAAGTAATGGACCAATCTGAGAACATATACTTGAGTTTTGAGTCTTAGAATTAAGGGAACAAATGTGGGAACAAAAATAGAATGCATAATTTTTATACAACCAAAAGAAAACTCGGTCTATACATGGACATTGAGAATTAGAGCAGGTGGGGTGGCTTGCACCTGTAATTTCATCATGTAGGGAGCTCAGGAATTTGAGACAAGCTTGGGAAATATGGTGTAACTTCATCTCTACAAAAATTAAGTACATTAGCTGGGTATTAGGCATTAAAATAGTGTGCTTTGTAGTTCCAGCTACTCAGGAAGCTATGGCAGGAGGATCTCTTGATCTCAGGAATGGAGGATGCTATGAGCTATGACCTTACCATTGCCCTCCAGCCCCAGTGACAGAGTAGACCCTACCTCTGAAAAATAAACAGAATGAAAGGAAAAAGTGAAAAAAATAGGGGGAAAAAGGAACAAAACTGAAGGTGTGAATAATAAATGGATGCTGAAGAAACACTTAAAACCAAGATACAAAGAAGATAAATGTGTGGATAAAGAGACACTGGTGTGGGAATCGGAATATCTGATAATATATAACTTAAGGCAAAAATGTATTAAGTGAAACAACTTTATAAACTGATCAAATAAATGATTTCTATAATAAATTTAACATACTCTCAAAATGTAGAGCCTCTGAGTATATTCACAGTAACTCACAGCACTCTAGAGAAAATAGCTATCTTAAAGACATCCTTCCTAGAAACAGATAGATTACACAAATGGATAAGTAACAATCGATGTTAAAGACGTGAACAATTTGAGGTTTAAGCTACGGAGACATGGAATCCGGTAATTCTCAAGCCGAGAGTGCAAATCTTGGGAATATAATAATAATATAATTATATTTTATAATCTTGGGTTATAAAATTAGACTTATTATGCCATAAATGACTTAACAATCCATCAAAAACCATAAATATCATATCGAATTGGTTCTCTACATAGTACAATAAAGTTGGGAAACAAAATGAAAACTAAAATATCTTGTTTATTTGTACCTTCCCTCGAGGTGCTTGCTAAATAAAAATTACTAACTAACAATTGTATTGAAAAGCCATAGCATATAATACTTAGAAATGAATGACAATGGGTGTTGTTGTTGGAGATCTAAAATGGTGCCGAGGATTCCTGCCCCTGGTTTACTGACCTGCTAGTTAGACAGGTGAAGCATACATCCAAGTGTTGATGTAAAGGGACTTTGCAGATGTAATGAAGATCCTCAATTACTTGAGTTAAAGATTATCCTTGGTGGGGCTAATACAGTAAGCCCTCAAAAGTGACTGGGCTATTCTCATTGGAAGACATTTGAAGAAGGAGAAGGATTTGATGCAAGGATGATTTTTCACTGCTGGTTTGGAGATGGAGAAGATCAAGTATAAAAGAATGGGAATGGCTTTCCTATTATATATTATCTTCCCAGAGAATAACCACTGCTGAAGAGCCAGCCACCCCTATAACCACAAGGAACTGAATCTTGCACAAGGAGCTCCTGATGAGAACTTAGCTTTGCCAATAACTTGTTTTAGACCTTGAGTGGAGAAACTAGCCCCCTATGCCTGAAATTCTGCCATGGAGAACTGTGAGATATTAAGGGGCCTAAAATTTTCTCTATTGGGAGATTTGGAAGGATTTTAACTATGGATTCATTTCTTAAATAGATATGAGATTTTTCAAGTTATCTGTTTCTTACTGAGTGAGATTTGCTAGTTCATGTCCTTGCCCTCTAGTTCTCTTGAACATTTTAATGATAGCTATTTTAGAGTTCATGCTTGATTAATGCCATTATCTCACGGCCCTGTGGGTCTGTTTTGTTTTAGGGTATTTTTTTCCTCCTTTGATTTTAGTTACTTCTCTTTTTGTATGCCTGGTTGTAGCTTTTTAAACATTTGTTGGTTTATTTTTGTTTTTTCAGAATGCCAAAGCTTGAATGCAAAAAACCACTAAAATAATGTGAGGCTCAAGATGATGCTTCACTTTCCTTCTGACTGGCTGTTATTCTTGGGACACTAACAACACCAGATTATTTAAATCCCAAATGGTTTATAATTATTTATACAGGTTCTTTGTTCCCTGTTTAGGGCTGGCATATTTCAGCTTTGTACTACCCCCAAAGTATGGGTCTTTATAAGGACCCTCCCGCTTGGCAGGACCTGAGTTCTATTTTGGAGTCTCAGACCTGAGTCTACTGAAAGCTCTCCTCAGTTTCATAAATCAGCCACTGCTTTTGGAACTGGCAATCACCTTGAGGGGGAAGTTACCAAATACTTATTGCTGTCCTTAACAAGTCATAGAGTAATATTCCATAATATTGATTCTTTATTACTTATTAATAATATCTTGAAGGAAATTGAGGTTACTGGCTCGGCAGCTGGAGCTCAAATGGCTAAGGTGCCAGCCACATACACCTAAGGTGGTGGGTTCGAATCCAGCCCGGGCCCATCAAACAACAATGACAGCTGCAACCAAAAAATAGCTGGGAGTTGTGGCGGGTGCCTGTGGTCCCAGCTACTTGGGAGATGGAGGCAGGAGACTGGCTTGAGCCCAGGAGTTGGAGGTTGCTGTAAGCTGTGATGCGAAAGCACTCTACCCAGGGGAACAGCTTGAGGCTCTGTCTCAAAAAAAAAAAAAAAAAAAAAAAATTGACGTTACTTAAAACTTTTAAAAATATTTAGAAATCAAATCTATTTCAGGTGGGATTTTTTTTCTTGGAAATTAGCCATTTTTGTTTTATTTTCTCATGGCATGCAATATTATCAAAGGAAGACTGATGCTAATATGTTTCCTTTTTTTTCCATAGGGAACCTGCAAAATTGTTCCTTTTTGGAATATTTAAAGAGTATTATGTTTTCTTTTTTAGTCTTTGCCTGTGAAATTGCACATTGATATATTTAGCTATGAATTTGTGTTCATTCTCTAGGTTGACAATTTTGTTTCTTTTTAATGTATTTATTTCTTATGCACTGAAGAAATTTTCAATTATTTTATTAGTTACATATTCTATTCCATAGAGATTTTTTTTTCCTCTGATGTTCTTATCAAATGGATTTCAGCCCTACTGGATCTACTCTCTACAACTTTTTATTTCATTGTAACTTCCATCATTATTTCATTAACTTTTTTTCTTTTCATGTGGTGTTCTGTGAAATCATTTGCATGATTGTCTAGCTCACTAAAGTTACTCTTCAGCTTAGTTCATTTTGCCATAGAACTCACCTTTGAATGTGTGGTATTTTTATTTTCAAGTTTTTCAGAGTATTTTTTCATAAATTGCTTTTATAGATATGATGAACAGTTCCATATAATTTCATTACAGCTTATCTGCTTATTTCATTAAATATTTTTCCATATGCTAGTATTCTACTTATTAAATTGAGGATCTTTCTTTTGTATTTTTGATTTTCCTCGTACATTTGCTGATTCTTAGTCTATCTGCTAATGTTTCACAAAAGTTCTGGTTTATCCATTTGTGGATGCAGATTTTGCTTATACCTGATCTTTGCAAAGATCAAAAGAAACATTGCAGCACATGGTGTGCATCTGCCTGTTCTGCAATTTTTTCTTTCTTTTTTTTTGTTTTACTTTTTTTGCCTAATACCAATGCTTTGCAGTTTTGAGGGCACTCCCTTCATCTCTCTGGACCTTTAGCTATCTGGAATTCTCTGCCTTTATTGCTCCATTGACTTACCTTTTAGGATCAAATTCAGTTACTTTCTACTCTCCAAATATTTGTATAAAGTGATAGTTAAGGTCACTAGTAAAAGTGATAGCTTATACTAGTTACCTGAGGTTTTATTATCATTATCTGTATTCTTTGCATATTCCCCCAAACTACTCTGATTTAAATACTATTTCTTTACTCTGTATTTGTGTATTTTCATTACAATCTGATGTAGTTTCTTTTTTTTTTTTTTTTGAGACAGAGCCTTAAGTTGTCCCCCTGGGTAGAGTGCTCTGGCATCACAGCTCACAGCAACCTCCAACTCCTGGGCTCAAGCGAGTCTCCTGCCTCTGCCTCCCAAGTAGCTGGGACCATAGGCACCCACCACAATGCCTGGCTATTTTTTTTTTGGTTGCAGCCATCGTTGTTTGGTAGGCCCAGGCTGGATTTGAACCCGCCACCTTAGGTGTATGTGGCTGGCACCTTAGCCACTTGAGCCACAGGCGCTGAGCCCTGATGTAGTTTCTATTTTAATCCTATTAGCTTTCCATTGAGAAATTCACCAAAATTTTGTGTCTATGATAATCTTTCTTGTTTTCTGGTCATATTGCAGAATATTTTTAAATAGCTTTTATTTCATTCCATTGGAGTAGGGTAAAAGTGGTTGCTTATACTCAGTCCACTCTGCTCTAGTAGCTTTGTAATGAAAATCATAAGGTTGCAATGGCACAAATCGTAGAGCAAAAAGCTCAGAAGTGGTTTATGCAGAAAGTCATGGCGATGGTTCACATCTACTTTTAGGGTTGCTATCATATGGAGAGGATAGGGATAGAAGAGTAAGCATGATATTTCCAGATTTATTTGTATTCCAAGGTGAGTATGATTGGATAGTGGTCCATGGTTAACCAAACAAGAGAGAAAGAACAGTATAATAAAGGCCAAGTTAGACCACAAGCCAGAGGAATGCTTCAGAATTAGTTAAGGCAGGTCTCACATGAATCCTCTTCCAAAAATGCAGGATATAGGTGAATGGCAGAAAAGAAGTTTGAAGACAATAACCATATTGAAGTCAGGGATTTTGGTTGGTTTTAGGATACTGTTTATTGACAGTGATTGACATTTCATTGCAAGATCACTGAAATAAACTAAAATTATCTCTAAACCAAAGCACTAGTCCAAGAATTTTCCCGTTTCCAGTTTTATTATTATTATTATACATACATGTGATTATTAGGTTTCTACTTTTTGCCTTCACAGAATTAAAAAGGCTTAAAATTTAAGAATTTAACAACAATAACATGATTTAAGATAAGGACCATTCACATTAATTGAGAATATTGATAAGCCTGGTCAAATTTTGGGTATTGAGTTTTTTGAAAGTCCAGTGGACATTTTTAATCCTTTCACCACTGTGGAAGTTGGAATTTGATCAAAAGTTTCTGAGTGAATTTACTTTTGTGGTGGAGGATTACACTGGTCATTATGGAGGATAAGTCTGCAAATATCCTGGAGACCTGGTTTAGTTATGGCAAATTTCTTCAATGTGTGAATATCATTAAAGTATTCAGTTTCTCCATCATAAATGAAACTTTAGCTGGATACAGGATCCTGGGTTGAAAGTTATTTTGTTTTAGGAGATTAAAAGTCGATGACCACCCTCTTCTAGCTTGAAAGTTTTCAGCAGAGAGATCTGCAGTCATTCATAATTGCTAAGTCATGGAAGAAGCCCAAGTGCCCATTGACCCACAAATGAATTAATAAATTGTTATATGTATACCAGGGAATATTATGCAGACTTAAAGAAAGATGGAGACTTTACCTCTTTTATGTTTACATGGATGGAGCTGGAACATATTCTACTTAGCAAAGTATCTCAAAAATGAAAGAAAAAGTATCCAATGTACTCAGCCCTACTATGAAACCAATTTATAGCTTTCATATGAAAGCTATAACCCAATTATAGCCCACGAATATGGGGAAAGGAAGGGGAGGGAAGGGGGGAGGATGGGTGGAGGGAGGGTAATTGGTGGGACCACACCTACGGTGCATCTTACAAGGGTACATGTGAAAACTACTAAATGTAGAATATAAATGTCTTAACACAATAACTAAGAAAATGCCATGAAGGCTATGTTAACCAGTTTGATGAAAATATTTCAAATTGTATATAAAACCAACACATTGTACCCCATGACTTCATTAATATACACAGCAATGATTTAATGAAAAAAAAAAAAAGATAAGGACCAGGAACAAAAACCTCATAAAGAATGCATGAAGATAAATACATTCAGAAAAGAAATCAGATGATTGCTGCAACTAAGTATTAAGCAATAATAATAATAGGAATGCAAAGAAAGTAACATTCACATTGTCAAATAAGAGTATGTCTATTATAGAATGTTTTGACTGTGAGGTTCAGTATGGAGTCATCAATTAACTTCCTTTTTTATTTCCAAAGTCTCAAAAAATAGACAATTAATATTTATAAACAAAAATAAAAGATAATTTCAAAAAACAGATCATGCCAAATCTTACAGACAATAGAAAAAGAAGAACTACTCCAAAATCATTCTGCTTAATCTGGATACACCTGATATCAAAATCATTCTGCTTAATCTGGATACACCTGATATTAAAATTGGAAAAAAAATTGTTTTTTTCCAATTTTAGACCAAGACTTTTCTATGGTATGTAAATAATATTGATCATTTTACTTCTGGAACTCCCTCAATGTATCCACTCTCAGCTGTGTACTCAGAGCACTTCAGAAGTCAGTCAAAATAATAAGACAAAAATTTCAGCACTTTAAACATTATGCATTATATGCTATTAAGCCCCTTACTAAAGGTATATGTGCTGGCGTTGCACAATGTGGAAGCAATTCATTGAAGTCAACTCACTTTTAGGAATTGTAGATGTTTGAGTTTATCTGTGTGTATTTAGATTTCAAACTAAGCATAAGTGAGATAGAATGTAGGTAGAAGAAGCTAGAACCTCATAGGCAAATATCAACAGCATTTTAATTATCTAAAATTTTAAAATAAAGGTGGTTGGGAGCTGGAATTATTATCTGTGGTGATTGCTAAACATGGCTGCATATTAAGATCCCAGAGGGAAATTTTTAAAATGGCAAAGCCCTGGGTCTTAGTTAGATTTTGTTTCAGTTGGTTTTCAGGAGCCTTGAGAATTTGTGATTTAAAAATATCCCTAGATAGTGTATAATATATAGCAAGATATCAGAATCACTGATTTAGAAAACTCCCTGGATTCTTCGAGGTTGCTTTACTCATCAAATATGCACCATATAGTGTTTTTTTTTTTTTTACATTAAAAGGTCTAAAATTTTTCTCAAAATGCTCTCAGATCTCAATTTTACATAAATGGTGGCATAGACATTAACTTGAGCAGAAAATCAACCAATCTCTGTGGAACCTAAATGGCTTTGAAGAATCTCTCTCTTTTTTTCCTTTTAACAAATGCTAAAAACACCACTCCACAAAGGGGGGGGGGAGCAATTTTTGTAACTCTCATTGTCAAAAACAGGAAACATCTGAGCTTTCACAAATCCTTTGATGAAAACTTGCAAAACTAACTCCTTAGGCAACATAAACTAAAACTCCCATCTTCCCATCTTCGACATGCCAGTGCTGGAGTTCATGGCCATTCTTCAAGCCCTAAGCATTGTGAACCACCCACAGGGTCTTACAGTGTCATTTGTGGTTATTAATGGAGTATCCAAATTTGCCTTCAGTCTTGATATTCTTTTTCCACTCATTTTTAAATTTACAATAAACCTGAAGCATCTCAGGTTTTCTAAAACTTTTAACCTAATGAATGTTAATTTGAAGAAAATGTGTGTTTAAATGCTGTGGTCTTCTCAAAAAAACTAAAAGAGAAAAGACCTAACTGTTCAATTCCACCACTTAACTTTCTTAATTAAAATCTTTCAAAGGCTTCTCATTCTCCTTACAAAATACAAAATGGAATATGCTGCTTATTCTGTTTGCCATCTCTTCCTCCTCGAGTTTCTCTCGCCTTCTCTGCATTGCTCTGGGTTCAAAGTGGGACATTGCATGGGATGCCTTGGCAAGGCATAAGGAGAGAGGGTGGGGAGGTGGTTCTTTTCTGCTGCTCCTCTGGTTCTGCTTTTCTTCACTGCCAGCAATGTGGGCAGCCTCCCCTCTATACTCCCAGGACCACTGAACTCTAGTAGCTTAATTCCTCCTCTCCCTGTGGGGGCAGGAGTGGGGTGGGGGTGTCCACTTTCTGTTATTGCTATTCTCTGAGTGCCTGGATCTCAATCCTTGTTTGTTTTCTAACTACTGACTACACATCTGTAAGGATTTCTTTTATTAAGATCTCTTTATTAAATTATCTGAGTTATTTTTCTTTCTTCCTGGGAACTTGAACAAGGCTGAAGTTACAAGCCCTGTACGATCTAATCTCTGCCTCCCATACCCACGTTTCACTCTACATTCTGGCCATGATTTCTTCCGCTCAAAGGCCTGCGGTGCTACCTTGCCCTGCCGTGTTCTTCCTCACACTCTTACCTGATCAAGTTCCTCCCTCCCTCCCATCTTTCAGCTTTCCATGTATTTGAAATGATTTGTAGATCAATACTCAGAAGTTCTCAACAAATGTTTGACACTTAGAAAATATTCTGTGGTGATAAGGGTAAGACTCATGCAAATTGTTTTACCACCAACTCAGCCTGGAGACATAGCTGTTGATGGTACAAATGAGTTTGCTTCTTTGTAGAATTTTTTAAATTATTATTTGGTTTAGTAGGCATTGGGCATACTCACTAAAACTATTTAACATGATATAAAAATCAGATAAGTTAGACCACAAGCCTCCTTTAGAATTTACTAGATATATTACATCCCTTTGAAAATTTATATGGAATATATTAGGGTCTTAGAAGAATGTAAGTTCTATGTAATATTGTACAGTATATATATGTGTGTGTGTGCATGTGTGTGTGTTTGTGTGTGTGTATATAAAGCAAGAAAATAAAAAGCAAAGTGAAAGAAATGGAATGGTCTATAATTCCATTGTTGCAAATTGGTTTTAACCTGCTTGGTTCTACAGAAAAGCTTATGGATGAAGAACAGAAACTATTTAAACTATTGATGATAATCATTTACCGTAGGATGCCCCTAACTGTGCCTTTTTAACCTGGTGACCCTTCAATTTGCTCTCAATGAGCATCAACGGGGTTTGGGAAGATCTTAAATATTTCACTGCTATCGACCTCCTGATTGGAGTAAAAGCCTTCCCTTCTCTATCCTAGTAGAGATGTGAGGTCACATCTTTCTAAGGTCCTTCACGTGCATTTTTAAATTTTGAGCCAGTGAGATAAATAGAAACTCAGGTTGTTAAATATTTTTGTGCAGACCACAGAGTTTGAAGAAGAGAAGAGTTTTAATATAAGCTTGGGGTTTTCTGTCATAAAGTCTGGTCTCTCTTCCACTCTTTCACGGTGCTGCTGCGCATATCCCTATCGTGAAAAAACAGGCAGTTATCTTTTCCTCTGCTTCTGAAAAGAGATTGATTTAAAAAGAGAAAGGAAGAGCCAGCATTATATTTGGGCCAAGGCAAAGAGTAACATATGTCTCTTTTTAAAAAATAGCCACTCACTAATGTCTGGATAATAGTAGATGTTCTACGACTTATTAGTGCTCTTCCTTTCGCAAGAGAACTCTGGAAAAATGTTCCCCGGGAAATAAACAATTGAGAACATTGTGTCTTGGCAAAAATTTGTCATTGGTATAAGAACACAGGGCAAAAGCTGCTGCTGACCCAGAAAATGGAGTTTGGTGATGGCTCTGCTGCTTATCCTGAATTAGAATTTGAAGAAGTTTGTCATTAATTTTAGGGTCATTTACATAAAAAGAATCTGGACCATCTTCTTTCTTTCTTTTCTTTTCTTTTCTTTTCTTTTTCTTTTTTTTGTCATTCTCCATAAAGTGCCTGGCATCACAACTCTCAGCAACCTCAAACTCTTAGACTTAAGCAATTCTTTTGCCTCAGCCCTCCAAGTAGCTGGGACTACAAGTGCCCACCACAACATCTGGTTATTTTTAGAGATGAGGTCTCACTCTGGCTCAGGCTGGTCTTGAACCGTTGAGCTGAGGCAATCCACTGGCATTGGCCTCCCAGAGTGCTAGGATTATAGGCATGATCCACCAGACCCGGCATGGACCACTTTATGTCTAAGCATGGATTGTATCTGCTTAAGGAAGGTCATCATTATGAACTCAATCAGCAAATGTATTTGCCTGTCTTGGTAACAATTAACTCCTCATGTGGCCCTTAACCCAACCACCTTTGAGAGGCATTTTCAGAAATTAATTTAATCTCCATTGTATAAAATTAGCACCTCCTGCTTGGCGTGGTGTGGTGGTTCATGCCTACAATCCTAACACTCTAGGAGGCCCAGGCAGGTGGGTTGCTTGAGCTCAGGAGTTGGAGACCAGCCTGAGGAAGACCAGGTTTCTACCAGAAAAAAAGAAAAGAAAAAAGAAAAAATTAGCGGGTCAGTGTGGCAAGCACCTGTAGTCCCAGCTACTTGGGAGGCTGAGGCAAGAGAATCACTTGAGCCCTAGAGTTTGAGGTTGCTGTGGGCTATGACACCATGACACTCTACCCAGGGTGACAGAGTGAGACTCTGTCTCAGAAAAAAAAAAAAAAAGAAAAAAAGAGGGTGGCACCTGTGGCTCAGTGAGTAGGACGCCAGCCTAATATACTAAGGGTGGCAGGTTCAAACTCGGCCCTGGCCAAACTGCAACAAAAAATAGCTGGGCTTTATGGCAGGTGCCTGTGGTCCCAGCTGCTCGGGAGGCTGAGGCAAAAGAATTGCCTAAGCCCAAGAGCTAGAGGTTGCTGTGAGCTGTGATGCCACAGCACTCTACTGAGGGCAATGAAGTGAGACTATGTCTCTAAAAAAAAGAAAGAAAGAAATAGCACCTCCCATTTTAAGAGCAGTCATTTGCAGTAAGTTAAGACGAGCAGATGCTGGTCAGGCCCCTTTCCGACCTGTGTAAATTGATGCAGCCATTGGAGCAAGTGGATGAGTGAGAAGCGCCCTTACTCCTGGGTCCTGACTCTGAGGGGGCCTCCAATAGAGTCCCGTGCTTCTGAGTGGGGATCTGTTGGTTGGGTTTAAAACCCAGATTCCTCAGTGACCAGTGTTCCAATGAGAAAAGAAATTTTTAAGTGTAGGATGGTGAATTCTTCTCCCTCACCCCACCTTCAGCAAAGCCAATTGAGACATTAGTGCATTCAGTTTCTTGAAGAGGTGAAAGTAAAGAATCAGGGAGGGGAAGAGGAAAATCCTCTCGGATAAAAAAGCCAATCATCAGGTGACATCTCCGGCACTAACATTTAGTAACTGATAATTGCTGTAACTAGGGCCATTGAGCTTTGCAAATATTATCCAGTAAATTTTAATTAGCACCCGAGGGATTGAAGAGTTTGGAATAAGCTCCTGGGAGAGGCTACCCCAGCCAGTGGCGATGTGTGCTGAGTAATTTTAGATCAGCTGGCCTGTCAGAGTGGATCAGTGTCATCGCGCCACTTATCCAGAGGAAAATGCACCTGCTTCTACATGGAAATAAGGTGCATTATCTGCCAATTTGCGCTGCTTATTTCTGCTGCTCCCAGGTTTGATGAGCGAGGAGTGCCAGGCCTAAATCAGGAGGCTGTGGAGGAGAAAGGCAGGCGAGTTTTGCTGCCCTTCAAGGGCACACACTGTCACAGGCTCCTCTGCTTTTAGTTGGGTTGGACCTTTCTTGGTGCTGTATCGAATGGGATGTATTTGCTATGAAAGCTGATGATGTTATTTTACAATCTTTTTTTCTTATCATTTTCTGTTGGCATGGAGAATTTTCAGTAGTATTCTGAAGGATGAGGTGGGCAATTAGGTAAAGAGGGACATTGATCTAGGAGGAGGGATCTAGTAAAGCCTAAATCAAAATATTGGCTGGAAATCTTCAGAAACAAATAGTATGTACATACATGAAATATATAATTCATTGAGATTTTTAATAGCACAATACAGGAAACATCCCCTTAGTGTAAAGAAGTCAATAAATACAGAAATACTGGGCTAATACTTATAAATAAACTGTCCAGCTGGCACTACGGTAAGCGTGTTGTGCAGGTATGTCCCCACCTACACATAGGGAAAATGAAAGTGGAGCAATTAAGTGTCTTGCTTCAGGTTACTCAGGTATTATATGACAGTGCCTGCATTTGACATCAAGCAGTTTAACCCAGGAACCTATACTTTCAATAGTTCTGAGACATATATACACACACATATAAAACCATGTATAGACATGCATGTACACACACATGCATACACATTTATATCAGCTTAATGTGTATTTGCCAGCTCCTTTTTCTATCTACTGGTTTTAAACTATTTTAAGATCCAGGATTTTAACCCTGAATTCAATAACTATAATAACTATTTTGAGATGCACTTCAAGAAAAGCCTAGGATTAGACACCAGGGAAATGCAAGTAGAAACCCTATTTAGATACCACTTTAAAACACTAGGATGGTAGATTAGTTAAGATTCTGCATAATCAAAAAGACAGGTAATAACAAGTACTGGTAAGGATGCAGAGAAATTGGAATTCTCATATACTGCTAGTGGAAATATAAATTGGTGCAGCCACTTTGGAAAACATTCTGACAGATTTTTAAAAGTTGAGCATAGTTGTCATATGACCCAGCAATTCTAATCCTAAAAGTATATCCAAGAGAAATAAAAAACATGTCCACACAAAAATTTATATATAAATACTCCTAGCAGCACAACCTGAATATCCATCACTGGATGAATGGATAAACAAAACGGATACAATAGGGGAATGCGGTGCCTGTGACTCAAAGGAGTAGGGTGCTGGCCCTATATACCAGAGGTAGTAGGTTCAAATTCAGCCCTGCCCCCCCCCCAATGGGTACAATGAAATATTATTCAGTCATAAAAATGAATGTGGTCAGGACACGTGCTACAACGTGAATGAATCTTGACAACATTATGATAAATGAAAGTGGTGGTCACAAAAACCATATGTTTTATGATTATTTTATATGAAATGTCCAGAACAGGCACATCTATAGAGACAGAGAGAAGATTCATGATTACTTAAGGCTGGAGGGATGGGGGAACTGGGAGGTGATGGCTAAGGGGTGCAGGGTTTTTTGGGGGGTGGTGAAAATGTTCTAAAATTGATTGTACTGATGGTTGCACTACAGCTCTGATCATTTGTGAATGACATCTCAAAAAGTTGTTTTAAAAGGGCAGCACCTGTGGCTCAAAGGAGTAGGGCGCTGGCCCCATATACTAGAGGTGGTGGGTTCAAGCCCAGCCCCTGCCAAAAACTACAAAAAAAAAAAAAAAAAGAAGAGAGAGAGAGAAAGAGAGAGAAACTTGGGTGCACATCATGATTCTGACCATTTTACTTGGATGGCTTTGGTTAGATGAGTTTTCAACTCCCAGTTTCTTCATTTGCAAAATGCGAATGACCACATCTACCATTGAGAGTTGTGAGAATTAAAGATAATTCTGATAAAATGTTTGAGGTATAATAGATACCTCATAAATGTCAGTGGTAAGGGCAGCTGCTGTTATTGATACAGAATTCCATTTTGTGACCAGTAAAAGAAAAGCCAGGAGTAGAGAAAGCAGAAAGTGAAGAAAGTGAGGACTGAGGAGGTTACAGATGGAGAGACAAAGGAAAGGACATCCAATCAAGGTAAGAGGGAAAAGGAGAGAGGAAAGTCACATGGACATTTAGAGAGGTCAGAGATGAAGGATGATGTGGGATAACTAGAAAATAGAAAGCCACTGGAAGATTATCTCCTTTTTTTTTTTGTTTGGTTTTTTTAATTTTTTTTTTTTTTTTTTGAGATAGGAGCCTCAAGCTGTCCCCCTGGGTAGAGTGCTATGGAATCACAGCTCACAGCAACCTCCAACTCCTGGGCTCAAGCGAGTCTCCTGTGAGCGTCCGCCACAACGCCTGGCTATTTTTTGGTTGCAGCTGTCATTGTTTTTGGCGGGCCCGGGCTGGATTCAAACCTGCCACCTTGGGTGTACGTGGCTGGCGCCTTAGCCACTTGAGCCACAGGCACTCAGCCAGAAGATTATCTTCTAAGGAGAACCACGAAAAGCTCCTTGGTCACACATGCTCCTCCCTTTTGTCTATGGTGTCCAAGACTTAATTCTGACTACAGTATGTGAATGAGCTGATCCACCACTGCTGGCCTCTTCTTTATTCTCCAGTCTTTAAAACTCTTGTTTTTTAGGCTTCCCTCCTCCCACCTTAGTGCCTGCCATGACCCCCTGCACTTGCTATAATGGTATTCTCTTCTGGGGGCCAAGAACTAGATTTTCAAGCCCTGTAGAGGAGATAACTACACAGTTTAAGTGGCCTAAAAGGCAAATGTGAGGGAAGATACTAAGGGATAGACTAGGCCCCAATGGAAATTCATCACTTTTTAGCCTCATTCCCTGTCTTACTCTTTTCTTCCCTCTCACACAGAAGCAGAATGTCAATGGCCAGCATTCATTTGACTCACTTAAGTTGGTCTGGGGATGCAAGATGGAACGGTGATTGGAAAACAGATGTAAACAATCAGTAAGATTTGTGTATTCTTGGGATAATTAATTAACCTTCTCTGAACCTAGTTCCTCAAGGTCTATTGTGGCTATTTTTCAGGTTTCTTATAATTTTAAGAGGTAAAAGATGAAAACTGAAAACTGGTAGCATACTCTCTGATTCACAGTAATTTCTCACACGCTTATATTGGTTTAACATTTTTTTAATGGTTTATCACCCTGCACATTGAGGAATTCACATTTTAACAAACACAAATCATGGCCTCTGCTTCAAAGGAGGCAAGAATGAGTGACTAACACAAATCAAGACTAGACCAAAAAGTAGTGAGTTTTTCTGGTTTTGAAAAAATTTCTCATATAAATAGAGACACAGCTACTTGCTTTTGGCAGATATTTGTGTGTATATGTAAATAATATGCTTTATTTCCCCTTAATTGCTGATACAGAAACAGAAGTACAAAAATATCACATAGTGTTTCCAGTTTTAATGCAAGAATCAAGACTCTCATAGGCTCCTATGTCAACACATAGTTGGCTGGGATCATTTATATTAGGTCTTTATCCAATCTGCATATTTTTAAAAGCATTTTACCATCTTGTATAGAATTCATCAAATCTGCTACAGGAATTAATTTACCTTGAGGTTTCTCAACCTAAGTTTGTGTCACACTTTGATTTGAATGAAGGCAAATGAAGACACATTTATTAACTATATCTTAATTCATTTACTAAGTGTCACCTGTAGACTTAACCCTCTGCCATGCATTGCAAGAGCTGCAGAATATAAAGACCCAGCCTTCATCTCAATTTTTGGAGAGACAGAAAAGCAAATGTATGAGAGGGCTGGAAAACTGTAAGTGAAAAATATACGGCAGTTTTAGCATTTTGGAAAGAAATATTTTAAGAGATGCTAGGGCAAGAGGGAAGCCAAGAGAAGGGGTTTTGTGTAGTCATAATAAGCATTTTATGGTCATGTTTTTTTCTCCTTTCTTTAATAATTCATCTTCTTATCCCCTCTTTCTTCTCCTTTCTTTTTTCTCCTCCTCCTTCTGTGCTGTAAATGAATTTTAAAGCACTTTAGGATTCATCTAACAATGTAGGTTGAGGGCTGAGGTATGTGGTGTTATCTGCATTCTTCAGACGTTATTAAGGGGTGTGTGTTCTACATTGCCTATTGGTAGACATTTTATCCTGAATCACTTTAATAACTGCCTTTAATTTCTACTTTACTCAGGTTATATTAAACATACTAACTAATCTTTGAATAGCACTAAAAAGTTTACCTAGAATTCCCACAGATTATCTCCTTTGATCTCATAATTACCATGTCAGGTAATTTCATACTAACTCATTTTATATATAATGGACTGAGATTCAGAGAGAATAATTATTTTCCTGAGTTCACTCAATAACAAAGTGAGCAATTCTAAGTTCCCAAGTATCCTTTAAGCATTAAAAAGGAAAAAAGATTTATGTGCAAAAGAAAAGATTGTGATATACAGCAAAATGGGTATATTTTCTATTATCTTGGAATTTCAGCTAAAATTCTAAGGCATGAAAAGTTTTTTCCGTATAGTAATGGAAAGTGCTAAATCTAACCCCATAGAATTTGCTAGACATGGAAACCCAGTTCAGCCACCATCAATCACTCCAACAACACAGCTAAGGGAAGATGAGACATTCAAAAGTAGATTTGGTGAAGAAAATATCCTTTGAATAATACTGACAGTTGTCTCTTCAGTAGGAAGGGAAAGGACTGCTTCCTCTCTCTATGCCAAAGGAGTGGGGCACCACAACTAAATATTAGGGTGTCTGCAAGAGGAAGACTGGCATCTCAGTCTAGTTTGAAGAGTGCTGAGCCTTTTAGGTTCCCCCAGAGCTGTTCCCAGATAGAGGGGGGCACTAATCCTTTGGAGAGCTTGAAATGTGTCCCCCTGGGTTAGGGGAGGGACAGAAAGTCTGGGATCTGTCTTTAACTTGGAGAAGTCCACAAACCTGAGGCTGGATGGAGGTGAGTGCAAAACATGGTAGCCAGGTTTGGAAAGTCTTGAAAAGATTTTAATCAAGTGGGATAGTGCATCTCCTAAACCCAAGTCATGTGCTGTAGAGCTGGGTCATCATTTGGATTGTACCGTGATAGACAGAAGATGTTTGTTATCCAAGAAAGAACTACTAACAACTCTGGCCAGATCAGTGTAGGAGATAGGATAGAAAGAGGAGTGGAAAAGCCAGGGGTGATGTTCAGACTACTTCACAATGACCGGGGCTTGCCTGCTGACTAACTAGAAAAGATGTTTCCAGGGCTGGTGCAAACAGTGAGCTGTGCTGATCTATCTGTGATGGTACTTATCAAACCTCAGCCAGCCTCAAATGTGGGGAGCAGAGAAGTAGCCCTATGTTGGGTCTAATGTGAAAACCTAGGAATCCACTTTTATTACAGAAAAAATGACTTTACAAACCTATTGGACCATTGGAGAGGTTGTCTAGAGAGGGAAATTTTGCCTTCTACAGAGAGGGTTTCAAAGCACCCCTGGCCGAACGTTCAAGCTGATGTTTGTGCCTACCAAGTTCAGCAAGTTTACTAATTGATTTACATTAAACAAATTTATTTTATTTTATTTTTTTTTTTTTGAGATGGAGCCTCAAGCTATCCCCCTGGGTAGAGTGCCATGGCATCATGCTCACAGCAACCTCCAACTCCTGGGCTCAAGCAAGTCTCCTGCCTCAGCCTCCCAAGTAGCTGGGACTACAGGCGCCCACCACAACGCCTGGCCATTTTTTGGTTGCAGCCATCATTGTTGTTTGGTGGGCCCGGGCTGGGGATTCGAACCTACCACCTTAGGTGTATGTGGCTGGCGCCTTAGCCGCTTGAGCCACAGGCGCCAAGCCAACAAATTTATTTTTATAAAACAATCATGAACATAGAGGAAAAAAATTGTTGTGGACTTGGTTCATATTTGAGTGAGCTTTAGAACCGAGAGGTCCATACAGTGAAGTTGCTTGGCCAAAGTCATATACGCAGGTTAATAGGAGAATACTAGGCTATGTACAGAGTTCTCTTGAGCAAGGTCAAGCTCTCCTTTTAGTAGAGGAATGACATGTTGCTCTGCTTAAGGTTACACAACCCGCAGATGTGATTTCTCCTATAACAACAGGAAAGGATACTTTGTTGTAGCCTCTAGGAGTAAATAAGATTTTGGTAGCACTAAAGAAAGTAAAGATAAAAGGAGGACAAGCTTTATTTCATATTGTTACAAGCTGACTTAGTTTTGGAGGAAATGCTGAAGGCTAGAAAACAGCGGCAGAATCCAATTATTAAAGAAAGGAATCTAAGCCATACCAGAGAATTAGAGATCAGTTTGTAGTAGTGATCTCTAAGGAATGGCCCAAGAAAATATTTTGGAAGACCCAGCAGAATTGGGGAAAGAATTTTTTTTTTTAATCCAAACAGGCCAACATATGGGAAAGAATGGCTCATATGTGCAAATACTGTAATTGAGAAGAGCACATTATTATTTTTATTTTTTAAATTATTGATCCAAGATACTTTACTGTCCTCTAGTTTACGTTCTTGGATACATGGCATAATCTCTCTTTATTAAGCAAAAGTTCTTGCCTTAGGGGTAGGTCTCTTATTGTAGAGAAGTTTAGGAAGAAAATTCAATGTTGTAAAAGATAGCTGGGGCCTTAGAGCTACTCTCCTGGCGTTCATATTCTAATGCAAATATACAGTCAATTAAAAAAATAATTGGTAAACTATATACTGTGGACAAAAATGGCAAGTAAAGGGAAAGTGAGAGTTCCAAGTGAGTCTGGGAGGAGAGGGCAGGTAGCAAATTGAAAGAGTCGCTGTCGTTGTGATGGGAAAAAGCATGGCAGGGTAGGCTTGATTTGACCTGCAACAGCAGATACCTATGGGATGCTCGTTTGTTATGTCTTTTCTCCTACATTAAAACAACAGCAGATTTTCTGCTTTTAAAATACAAGTTCCTTTCCACCTACGCCTCTTCTTTCTCTTCTCTTAAAATGTCACTTCTACCTACGACGCAGCCAGAGGCTGATAAGGCGGCTTTGCACAGGTTAGCGTAGGCAGTTGTTTCTTAAGTCAAACACACACATCTGCTACCAGTGGATGATTGCTCCGTGTGTTGGCTTGCGGATCTTCACAACTTCACGGGTGTTTTATCAATAAAAATGCCAGTATCAAAAAACATTAAAAAAAAAACCCAAAAACACCAGTATCTTTAATTAGAGGATATGATGGGAATTGGTAGGGTATTAATGGGTGGCTCTCAACTATAACTGCATCTGTGAATCACCCAGGGAACTTGGGAAAATCCAGATGCCAGAGCCCAGGGCCAGAGATGTTGATTTGATTGGTCTCTGTGAGACTCGGACATTAGTGCTTTTAGAGTCTGTCCAGTGATGCTAAGAAGTATCCAGGGTTGTGTGTATGTGTGCGTAGGGGGGAGCAAGATGTGCCAGACAGCCTCAATTTCCTTTCAAAGGACTGTGCCATGTGATTTAAGCCTCACAACACTACAACAAAGGCATTGGGGCCCTCATTTTGCAGAAGAGACTGTATTTCTGAGTGATGGCATGATTTTTCCCAGAGCCACATCACTAAGGTGTAGAAGGCTGTATTTCATTTCTGACATCGTATTCGGAAATTGTGGGTTGGAAAAGCTAATTCAGTTCCACTCAAATAAAATGGTTTACTTGTGAAACGTTTTTCCACCATCTGCGCCTCTGAAAATAGAGTGGCAATTTCCATTATGGAACTGTAGAAAGTTTGACCCCAAATGAACAACTGATAAAAAGTGAAATTAAATAACATACCCGATTTTAGAGAGGGGGATCCCAGAATAGGTATCTTAAAATCATTGCTATTGTTTGCTTTTATATTTATCCATTTCAAAGGAAAGATTCAGCAACCTTTATTTTTTAATGTTTGAAACAGCATTTTTTTTCTCTATTATTTCTGAGCAAGATAAACCCAGGAAGCACTAGAAATTTCATGCATTAGGTTTTTCTTCCTGATGATAACACTTGAGAAGTGTGAAATACGGACAAAACAAAAACCTACTTTTGTTAAGCGATTTTCAATTATTACTTTGGTTATAAATAACTTCCAAATATAGAGGGTATTGCTACAGTGACTGAGACAAACGTGACTGTTCTCATGTTACACTCTTGGACATATGTGAATCTTTGTATAAAATTCTTATTTTCAATTGACGGGTAATTATTGTGTATGATGAAATATACAGAAGGTTAAAAAGAGATGAAAAGAACCAAGGTCCTGCTGATCCCCAGGGTTAGTCATCTTTACTAGCTTTTTATTTCGTTTCTATGACTATCCTTTCTGACTGAACATTAAAAATATGTATGTTTACCTTTTCACGTAAATAGGCACATACTGTAAATTCACAATTCTGTATCTTGCTGTTCTCAATGGCTAAGATTTGAGGTCATTATCTATCAGTACACATAGACCTACTTCATTATTTTTAGTGACTACATAGTGTTACATTGTATGTATCCATCATATTTCATCAGCCTCCATGGTGGACACCTGTGAGTTGTAAATTTCTTGGTGTTTTAAACCATAGTACCGGACACTCTATGAAGTGTTTGAATCAACTTATGCTTTGGCCAACCAAGTATGCATGTCTGTTCCCCAGCACTTTGGTCAATTCTGTATTATCACATTTTAAGGTTTTTATCTAAATGTAATAGGTGAAAAACACTTGCTAATTATTTTAATTTGTATTTTGTACCCTGCAGAACACTAACTCTGTGTTTGTATTTTAGAAAGTAACTTGCATTTTCTTTTTTTGTGAGCTGCCTGAACCTGGTCACATGTTTGTGAAGGGTATAGAGATAAATAACAATGCAAATAGTCATTTGTCTATCAGTTCGCTTCATATATAGAACATTGCTCATTCCCTAAAACAAACAGCAAACAACCCCTGTGGGTTGTTCTTATTTCCCCTTTACCACACAAAGGGCATGACTGTACTGAAGTGCTTCTTCCACTCTATTGCTTTTATCGATATTTTTGGTTTTTTGTTTGATTTAGAAAGAGTCTCACTTTGTCACCCTTGGTAGAGTCCTGTCACATCATAGCTTACAGCAACCTCAAACTCTTAGGCTTAAGCGATCCTCTTCCTGCAGCCTCCCAAGTAGCTGGGGAGCCCATCACAAACCCCGGCTAGTTTTTCTAATTTTAGTAGAGACAGAATCCACTCTTGCTCAGGCTGGTCTCCAACTCTTGAATTCAGTCAATCCACATGCCTCAGCCTCCCAGAGTGCTAGAAGTATAAGTGTAAACTACCATGCCTGGTGCTTTTCTAAATAGTTTTATGATTCCTAATGGAATCCCTAGATTTTCCATCTTTAGTTTTGCCACTTTTAAAGTTTCTACATGTGAAATTAAACCATACTAGTCACGTATGTATCTGTGACTTGATATTTTGCTCACTCAGAAATATTTTCGTAATATCCATCCATGTCTGTACCTTAGTGCCAATGTCTTTCGAGTGTTCTGAAAAGTCCTCAAGTACCATCTCTTCTAAAGTACGTTCCCCATTCTAGAATTCCTCCTCCTGGCTCATGTGTCTTAACTTCCTTTTAATATTTTCCATCACTCACTCCATTTCTTTATGTGACATTTTAGAAAACAAAGATATCCATCTTGGAATACTACATAACTATATCTTTCTTAATCTATTTTATCTGTTATTTAATCTATCCTTTAAACTTTTTATATCTAGAATGCATATTAATTTTCTTTTATCTCCTTAATCTTTTTTTTCCTTGTTTATATATTAAGTCATTTTT
Source organism: Otolemur garnettii (assembly GCF_000181295.1). Lineage (NCBI taxonomy): Eukaryota > Metazoa > Chordata > Mammalia > Primates > Galagidae > Otolemur > Otolemur garnettii. The sequence goes on from NW_003852401.1 coordinate 38,126,028, forward strand.
ATTTGCAATGTATAAATCCAGTTCCCAGTTTCATTTGATAGTCTGATACCCAAAGTCCTGCTGAATCTAATTCTGCTAACTGTTGTCTGTTCTGGCTTGAAATTTCAAGGTGCCTTGAAATCTTTACTATTATAATTGGTATCATTTATTAGTGTCAAAATTCTTTTGCCATTTGTCTGGCATGTTTCCTGGATTTCACTGGAAACTCTTCCCCTGTGAAATGCTATTATTTTTACAGTCCATCTTCTAATTGGTCACTGATCTACAATAACACTACATATTACTGATGCTCATTCTATATACTGATTTTTTAATCTATCTAGTGTTCTTGATAAATTCCTAACTTAATTCTAACACTTTATACATTCCTGATTTTTCTACCTATACAATCATTATTTATTTATTTTATTAAATCTACCTATACAATCATTTGTGAATAATGTCAGTTTTCCAATCTTCCCTCATTTATATCTTTATCTGTACCCTTTATTTCTTTTCTGGACTCACATCATCAGCTATAAACTCTAGAGCAATGTTAAATAGAAATGATAACACTAGGTATACCCATCTCCTTTCGAGCTTCAGTTGCTTGCCTTTCAATATTTCAGCATTAAGCACTATGTTTTTTTATATAAATTTTAGAGATGCCTTTTAACAGTTTAAAAACAACTTCTATTATTCATTTGATAAGAAGTCTTTCTCATTTGTCATAAAGGGATATTGAATTTTATTTTATTTTTTTACCTACTCAAAAACACAGCATGATTTATAGTTACTACTCAACATAAGCCCACCTCAATGGTGATATTTTTACTTTTCACATAATGTTGGAATTAATTTGCTAAATTTTAGTGTAGGCATTTCATATCCACATTTATAAAATCGTCCTGCAGTTTCCCCTTCTTGTTATACTCTTTTCAAAGTGGGTACTAAAGTTCTGCAGATCTACAAAAGGCTTATTTTGACAGTATTTTCTATGTTTCTATTCTTCCTGAGATTTTTTGTAATATTGGTGGCATTTTTTCTCAAATGTTTGGTAGAATTTGCAGGGGAGCCATCTGGACACATAGGGCTTTTTCTGTGGAAACATTTTAATTTTTTTAAAATAGTTTTATTGAGGTGTAATTTACATACCATAAAATTGGCCCATTTCAAATGTAAGCTTCAACAATTTTGAGTAAATTTAGAGTTGCGCAACCATCACCAAAATCCAATGTTAGGAGACTTCATCATCTTAAAAATATTCCTCACATCAATTTTAGTTATTTTTATTCCCACCCACAGTTCCAGACAACCACTAATCTACTTTCTACCTCTACAGATTTGCCTTTTTTTTTGCCATTTGGTTATAAATGCAATCATTCAACATAGAGCCTTTCAGCCCTAGCTTCTTTTACTTACCATAATATTCTTGAGTCATCTATCTTGTACCTATATGATCAGTAGTTCACTCATCTGTATTGCTGAAAAGTCTTCCACAACATGAATACAGGTACACTTTGTATTGTTTTTCTACTCACTTTGTGATGAACGTTGGGTCCTTCTTTGAAGCAATATATTCACATTATTTTCTCATTTAAAATTTTTTATCTTTATTTTTAATTAGTATACGTACATAACTGTATATTTTCATAAGATGCATGTGATATTTTGGTACAGGCACACACTGTGAGTTAATCAGATCAGGGTAATTGGGGTCTCCATCTCTTAACACTTGACATTTCTTTGTGTTAAGTAACATTCCAATTCCACTCTTTTAGTTGTTTTGAAGTCTATCCTAACTTATTTTTGATTATACTTTTTTGTGTATTTTATCTTTTGTATTGTTTTCTTAATTTTGGTTTTTCACTTATTTCTGCTCTGATCTTTTTATTTCTTTTTTCTACTAATTTTGAATTTGGTTTGCTTTTGTTTTTCTAGTTCTTTGTGATGCATCATTAGGCTGATTATTTGAAGCGTTTCTGCTTTTTGGATGTAGATATTTGATTGTATAAGCTTTCCTCTTTTTATTGCTTTTACTGTATCCCACAGGTTTTGGTATGTCATGTTTTCATTTTCATTTATTTCTAGAAATTTTAAAATGCTCTTTTCAATAACTTCAGTGACCCACAGGTCATTCAAGGACGTGCTGTTTAATTTCTATGTATTTGTGCAGTTTCCTATGTTCCTCTTATCATTGATTTCTAGTTTTATTTCACTGTGGTCACAGAAAATACTTGATATGATTTCTATTTGGCCTTCTCACTCTGCCCACTTTCCTCTCATTTTCTATATGGGGCAACTTACCTTGTTATCATTGAGTTATTAGTGTTCTTTATATATTCTGGACACAAGTTCTTTATCAGGTAAATGATTTGTAGATATTTTCTACAAGTCTGTGGCTCATCTCAGTTTTTAAATGTTGTCTTTTTAAGCATAGTAATTTGTTATTTTGATGAATTCAGGTTTTTAAAAGTTTTTTGTTTGTTTATAGGTCATGCTTTTCTAGGTATTGTAGAATGCTATTAGGTATTCTATCTGAGAAACCTTTGTCTAACCCAAGACCAAAAATAGTTTTTCCTAAAAGTTTTATAGTTTTAACCTTCACACTTAGAACTATAATCTATTTTGAGTTATTTTTTGTATCAGGTGTGATGAGGTAAGAACCTAAATTAGTCATTTATATTCAAATAGACATCCAACTTTCAAAGATTGGCAACACTGAATATTTATGAAAATATGAAATAAATACAATTTGCATAAATTTTTGGTGGGAACATAGAATGGTAGAATCAGTTTGGAAAAACATATGTCCCTTTCTTAAAAAATCTCACATTAATTAACCCTGTGACCAAGTAATTACATTTTTACCCAAGGGAAGTGAAAATGTACATCCATTAAATAAGTTATCTGTCAATATTCATAGTAGTATTATTCATTGTAGCCCCAAAGGAGAAATGGCTGAGATGTCAATACACTGGTGTATTCATGTAATAGAATATACTACCCAACTATAAAAAGATAAAATAATGTTGTTACACACAATAACATGGTGAATTTCAAAAGCATTATCCCTGAATGTCAGAGATAATATACAAAAAATGACTATTTTACGATTTCATTAATATGGATTTTTAGAAAAGGTAAAAGTATGAATTTCTAGGAAAAGTCCTAATCTTTGTCTTACAGACAGATGGGGATGATTATTGCTTTAGAAGAAGAATGAGAAACTTTATAGAGTGATGTACTGTTTTATATTTTGATACCCAGATGCCTGCATTTGTCAAAACTGTGGGTATACACTTGAGAACTTTGGATTTTGCCATGTGTAAATTTTATTTCAAAAGAAGAAAACTATTGGAACATTAATTAAGTTCTAGTTGAATATTCATATGTTGAACTTGCAGTTGCACTAAAATATGAGATGATTGATGGCTGTATGGATAGACATAGCTCTATGAATAGGCAAATATGTAGTAAAGTATAGGAAAAAGTTAATGGCAGAATCTAGATAAGAGGTCTATAAGTGTTCATTGTGAAATTCTTTTAACTGCTATGTATTTGAAAATTTGTATAAAAATATGTTTAGAAATAAAAAATATGCCTTCATTGTTTCCTCAAACCTGGCATTATTAATACTTATCTTGCTGCTATAAGAAGGGAGGAATCTTGATTGAAGACATGTTCTAGAGAAGACTCCACCTTTTCTTCATATATTTGTCTATATTACATCTTCAGAAGATATGAAGCTTTAGTCTACATCTCATCTAAATGAATTTATCTCTTTAGGGTGACCAAACTTGCTCCTTTTCCAATTGTGACAGTATCCACTGGATTTCAAAGAGTAGCTTTGTTACTTCATTCCTTTCACTTACTGAAGCCAATCAGAAACATTTTTAAGGAACTCTTTACTTCAAAAAGTTTTGTTGGTTACTGAGCTACCATGTAGAACACATAAAAAGATCCCACAATCCAAAAGAGATGAAGTTATTGTTTCTATTCACTTTGTTCCCAATGATTCAAATGATCCTACTTTTTCCAAAGTGGGAAACATTTTGATTTTGTTTCTGACAAAATTTTTATTGACAGCCTTTGATAAGCCATACTCAAAGGCCACAAAATCAAATAATAAGTCATATCCATGGTGAGTTTGAAATCTATAGAAGAGATAGCACTCTACCCAGGGCAATAGTGAAACTATCTTAAAAAAAAATTAAGAAACAATGTAACCTAATTGTACATACCCTCATATTAATCTAAAATAAACTATTAATGAAAAACATGAAAAAAATTGGGAGGTGCCTGTAGCTCAAAGGAGTAGGGTGCCGGCCCCATATGCCAGAGGTGGTGGGTTCAAACCCAGCCCTGGTCAAAAACTGAAAAAAAAAAAAAAAAAAAAACCATGGAAAAAGTTAAGATAAATCTTTAGGTGTCTTGCAGTCTGCTTTTCTTACAAGTATGAGAGAAAAATAAGAAAGAAATCTATAGAAGAGAAGATCTTTTATGCTTTTCCCAACAATATAGTATTAACATATTAAATTTGTAAAGGAAAGACTCTCCACAAAACTTCTATGCTCATGTTACAACTATTTTCATTTTTGCACATTATACTTTGTTTATGCCATTATTTACACTAAATTTTTACATGATTTCTAATTTTTACACTTGATTTTATATTGATAACATTTTCTTAAGTGTATACTATCCTGGAATGACCTCTTGTTCCCTATAATAAAAATGGACACAAGAAAGTTTCTTCCCAAGAAGCAGTAAGCAATATCACAGTAGACTTTATTTACTAGGAACTGGCAGCTTCTTCTGCCTTCCCTGTGGAAGTTCTAGGAGTGCTGGTCTTTTTTACACTCAATTTTTTATATTTCCTTAAAAGCCTACAAAGGTGAAAAGAATTTGCCTTTGCAAAAACAATTGTAAGCCTTCTGAATATGTAGCAGATGTAGGGCTTGTTTTAAATATATCAATGTCTTTAAATAATAGTTGTTTTTTAAGCTATGAAAACTAAAGACAATTAAAAAGGTATAACCTGCCATTTCACATAGAAAAACTACATGTCCTTTAGTAAAATATTATTATGATGTGTCCTTTGTTGAGTCTCAAGAGAAGGACAGTAGAAGGTGATGTTCAGAATTTTTGAGTCAAGAAGGCAATTGAGAGTTTGTTTTGGAGAAACCTAAGCACTTATAATAAATTCTTAATTACTTAGCTTCTTGTCTGTATTTGCTTTTTCTCACAAACAAATGTTATTTACTCCAGGGATGGACAGCTGGGTTTGTGAAATATGTGTGAAGTGTTGCTTTGGTTGGAAATATTTCAGATCAAATAATATTGTCACAATATCTGTTAAATCAGTAAGTAGTCCTCCAAAATGGGACTATAGATATGGGTAGTTTTATTTTCATATTTTTTAATATATATTAAGTGAGACTCTGTCTCACTTTGTTGCCCTTGGTAGAGTGCCATGGCATTACAGCTCACAGCAACCTCCAGCTCTTGGGCTTAGGCGGTAGTAGCTGGGACTGCAGGTGCCCACCACAATGCCTGGCTATTTTGTTTTTGTTGTTGTTGTTGTTGCAGTTTGGCTGGGGCTGGGTTTGAACCCGCCACCCTCGGTATATGGGGCCATTGCCCTACTCACTGAGCCATAGGTGCCGCCCTATTTTTATAATTTTTGAAAAAAAAAAGTCATAGCTGACAGTGAGCCTTTCTATTATTAATTTATAAATATTCTATTAGATATTAAGATTTATTTAAACAAAACTAAGGTAAAATTGTAAACCTATGCAGTGTCCTCTAAAAGAAGGTTACAGGCTGCTAGGTTGGGGGGCTTCTGTGGAGGCAGGGTTAGTGAAGCAAGATTTGAAGGACGAATCAGAGATAAGAAGTCCATGGAAGAGAAGGGGAGGGCAGTGGAAACACCATGTGCAAATGCCTCAGGCAATCAGCAGAATGTCACAGAAAAGGAGGAAAACTGGTGAGATGGAATGCAGAGAGAAGGGGAGAGTTCACTATGGAACTGGATTGCTAGGCAAGATCTAGATTCAGCAGGGCCTTTGGGGCTGTTAAAGCCAGGGAGTCAGGGTGTTTGAGTGCACACATGGTAGCCAAGGCAAATAGGGCCGCATGCATACCTATTATAACAGGTAAGTCAGAATCCAGCAAAACTTTGCCACTGACAGGATATCTCTTTAGGAAAAGATGCAGATGAGCAGTTAGTTAGAATACTGCCCCTCCCCATCCCCCTTAGGAGGCAGCTCATTCAGTCTCTAGAGCCAAACAGCCAGGCATAACTCCTGCCTGTCACTGATTAGCTGTGTGACCCTAAGCAAAATAAACTTTCTGAGCCCATTTCCTGTAAAAAACAGTCACACTAAAGATATATTCCTTACAGAGCTGTGAGAAAATAAGATAATTAAAATTAGAAAGTATGCCAGTACAATGCCTGGCATATAGTAAGCATTTAATAAACAATAATAATAATAATAATACTTGTCATTGTTCTAAAGAAAGGGTTAAAATATTATTTCTAGTCAGCCACATTTAGTGGCTGCCTTTTTTTATAAATAAAGTTTTACTGAAACACAGCCATGCTTATTTGCTTACCTAACGCCATAGCTGCCTTTACATTGCCATGGCAAAATTAAGTTGTTAGAACAGAGATTAAATGGCCCACAAAACCGAAAATATTTACTGTCTGGCCCTTTACAGAATAAGTTTGCAGACCCCTGGTTCAAGAAGGGTTAAGTACTGCTTGCCCCATGGATTACTACTAGCCATCATGGGTTCCTTCAATAGTTTTCAGAGGACATCGTTAGCAACTCTCTTTAGATATTCCAAGTACTTATTCCATTTTTTAAAAGTGCACTTACCCTTGATCCTAAACTAGCTGCCAGCATTTCTACTCTTTTCTAGTTTAGCTTAATGAGAGCTTCTTAATAGAAGCCTCTTCCTCTACTAGCCTCTCTTTCTTTGGTTAAACAAACAAACAAACAAAAAACATCCCTCTTCTGATTGTGCTATAGTTATTTAGAACTATGGGACTGTAATCTTAGGCTTTGTTGACTAAGGATTGGTCTTAGATGCTACCTCCTTCCCACCTACTTGAAGTGAATTGCTCCCTGATGGGATTTACCATAGCCCCACCATTTTTGTCCTCACATAAATCTTCACACAAAAATTGAAATAAGAAACAATTATGTGCCTGGCATTAGTCTAAACATATTAAATGATTATCTCATTCAATCTTCACTTTGTTAAAATCCATTTTATAGATTAAAATTCTGAGACTAAACAGAAGAAGCACCTTGTCCACCATGCCCTTGTTGGTCAGAGGGCCAAGTCCAGCCAGGTGACTGTGGAGCCCAGTCCCTTAATCCTTCCTCACGCTGAGAGCTAAAGGCTGGCATTCAAGGTACCTGAATCACAATCTCCACATCATCTCAAAAACAGGAGGATTCCATAAAGCCTTAGTAACACAGACAAGGCATCTAGTTTTTGGAAGGTTGAATCCTCATTTATGAATAAGTCTAATATTCAGAAAATCCATCTAGATTGTAGGTAAAGGCAGCAATACCAAGATGGCTCACAAAATAGAGGCAATATTTAGTCCCAGCTAGAGACCTTTTGATATGCTTTTAGGAAAAAATATCAAAGACTAGCTAGCTTGGAACCCAGAGTCTGGAGAACATAAGCATATCTCAGAGATATTTGGTTCCAGACCATCACTGGATATCTTTTTCATTGTGTAAAGTGAGTTACATAATGTATTTTTATTTCCAAGTACATTTTAAAAATATGTTTATGCTGTCCTATAGCTCATAAAGTGTGCCATACCATTATGTCTAAAAGTACAATATAAATACCTTGATTTTTAAATACTTTATTGCTTAAAAAATGCTAAAAATCTAAGCCTTCAGCCAGTCATAATCTTTTTGCTGGTGGAGGGTACTACCTTGATGCTGATGGCTGTTGACGGAATAGCGCAGTGGTTGCTAAAACATGGGAGGGTTGTGCCAATTAAAAAAAAAAGACAGGAGTCAAGTTTGCCAGATGATCTTATGTTCATAACAAATTTCTCTGTTTTGAGCAATTTGATAGCAATTTACCCACTTCCTTAAGAACGGAGTCAATCATCTCAAACCTTGTCCTCTGCTGTTTCAACAAAATTTATGTAATATTCCAAACCTTTTGTTGTCATTTCAACAATATTCATATCATCTTCACCAAAAATAGATCCCATCTCAAGAAACCAATTTTTTTGATCATCCTTACAAAGCAACTCCTTATCTATTCAAGTTTTATCATGAGATTGCGGCAATTCAATCACAGCTTCAAGCTTCAGTTCTAATTCTAGTTTTTTTACTATTCTCACCACTTTTGTGCTAACTTCCTCCATGGAAGTGTTAAACCCCTCAAAGTCATCTACAAAGGCTGGAATTAACTTCTTCCAATCTCCTGTTAAAGTTGACATTTTGACATTCTCCCATTAATTATAAATATTCTTAATGATATTTAGATTGGTTAATCCTTTCTAGGAGGTTTCAAACTTCCTTTGCCCAGATCCATCAGAAAAATTCCTTGTTATGGCAGCTATGCTATTATAAAATATATTCCCTAAATAATAAAGCTTGAAAGTTGAAATCATTCTGTGAGCCATGGGCTACAGAATGGATGTTGTGTTAGCAGGTATGAACAGTAGCCATCTTCTTGTTTGTCTCCATCAGATCTCTTGGGTAACAAGATGCATTATCAATGATCAGTCATATTTTGAAAGGAATCCTTGTTTTTTTTCTGATCAGTAAAACTCAATAGTGGCTTAAAACATTCAGTAAACTATGCTATAAACCAACGTGTTTTGTTGTTCCCTTTCCAGAGAACAGACAGGGTACATTTAGTATAATTGTTAAAACCCTAGGATTTTTATAACGGCAAATGAACATTGGCTTCAACTTAAAGAGTAACCAGCTGCATTAGGCTCTAAGATGAATGTCAGCTGGTCATTTGGAGCTTTGAAACCAGGCATTGATTTCTCTTCTCCAGCCATACAAATCCTAGATGATAATGTTGCTAATACGTACATATAAGGCTGTTTCGTCTACATTGAAAACCCATTGTTTACACTCTGGGAGGCTGGGGCAGTAGATTGCTTGAGCTCAGGAGTTTGAGAGAGCAAGAGCAAGACTCCCTTCTCTACTAAAAATAAATTTAAGAAGCTAGCCAGACATGGTGGGCACCTGTAGGCCTTGCTGCTCAGGAGGCTGAGGCAGGAGAATCACTAGAACTCAGGCATTTGAGGTAGCTAAGAAGCATCGCACTCTATCTAAGGCAATAGAGAGAGATTCCTTCTTACAAAAAAAAAAAAAAAAGAAAGAAAGAAAGAAAAGAAAATATATTGTTTAGTGTAGCCACTGTCATCAATGATTTTAGCTAGATATTTTGGATAATTTGTTCCAGCTTCTACATCAGTACTTGCCGACTTGCTGCTCACCTTGCATGGTTATGTTTTGCTATGTTATGTTACGTTATGTTGTTATGTTAAATTAAGGCTCTTCCTTCCCTGAACCTCATAAAACAACTATTTCTAGCTTCGTATTTTTCTTCTATAGCTTCATCACCTCTATTAGCTTTTATGGAAATGAAAAGAGTTAAGGCCTTGCTTTGTGTTGGGCTTTGGCTTAAGGGAATGATGCAACTGGTTTAATCTTCTGCCTAGACCACTAAATTCTATATCAGTAACAAGGCTGTTTTGCTTTCTTATCATTCATGCATTCCCTGGAGTAGTACTTCTAATTTCTTTCAAGAGCTTTCCCTTTGCCTTCCCAACTTGGCTAATTGTTTGGGGCAAGAGGCCTAGCTTTCAATCTGTCTCCGCATTCAACATGCCTCTGCACCAAGCTTAATCATTTCTAGCTTTTGATTTAATGTAAGAGAGGTGGGACTATTCCTTTCACTTGAACATTTAGAGGCCATTTCAGGGTTATCAACGGGCCTAATTTCATTATTGTTGTTTCTCATGGCATGAGGAAGCTGAGGAGATGGAGAAAGGAGTCTGTGGAGCAGTCAGAGCACAGATAATATTTATCGATTAAGTTCACCATCTTATCTCAGCATGGTTTGTGGTGCCCAACTATAGTAGTAATAACAAAGATAACCCATCCCGGATCACCACAATAGATATAATAATAATGAAAAAGTTTGAGATAGTTCAAGACGATCAAAATCTGACGTGAAACAAACAACATGAGAAAATGGTGCTGAAAGGTTGGCTCAACATAACGCTCCCGCAAAACTTCACTTTGTAAAAACACAATATTTGGGAAGCACAATGAAACGAAGTGCAGCAAGGCAAGCTACACCTGTAGAAATGGAGTTAGTTTTGGGGACTGGCAGGTGCACAAGCATGCACACATACGTGCAAAAGTTTGGGGAGAGCAGATATAAAACAGTATAGATTCTAATATCTCTTTTGAATGGTGACGAAGCAAGGGGCATTTGAAATTTTCATTTCAACTAGACAACCACACGTATTGCTCTATGCAGAGAAACTTATTTGAACTAGTCAAATCGAGGAAAATGAGTCTTTCTGTTTCTGCTCTCCCGTTGTGCCTATTGATGGTAATTTGTACAGAGGTTTATCCCCCATGCTGTTTAGAAATGACACTAACACTCGCTTGCTGTTTACCTTTCCAGGATCAGGAAACTCCAGTAATAGATTTCTTTAGAACTGAAGATAAGGGTGATTAGTTTTCTGAATTTAGGCCATTTTTGTCTTGTCACTGTGGTAAACCTTTAAAAGCTTTTGTTGAGTTGATGGCTCTTTAGATCCCAGTCATGTGAACATGTGTTTAGTTCAAGTACAACTGATCAATAACACTGAGAACTGTTTAACCAGTAGTTCACTTGGCACAATGAGAAGATAAGGTAAATAACGGGGCCCCTCCTTTACCACTCACAGGGTGGCTTGGGATGAAATGAAATAGCACCTATATTAGAAGCAGAGAACTGTCAGGTGCAAATCTGTGTGATACTGAATATAAAAGGCAGTAGGAGTTTAGGGAAAGAATTCAGAGAATCAAAGTTTACATTTTAGTATTGGAGAAGATTTTAGTTTTACCCAGTAAACATTATGGAGAAAAGGTGACTTGGGGTACAGGAATGCACATTGAATTTGGTAAGTGGTAGGGGGGTTATCTGTTATGATAGTCCTGAATCCATATAATATTTACCCAAATGGCAATTAAAGGTTTCTGTCTTCTACTACTGACTTTGTCACCTATAACTGGCTTTTTATATTTCATTGGCTGAAGTTACACTTTCTTTTGGTGTTAGAATCTCCTTATATTAATATTGTTGTCTTACAATCTTGTGTTCTATTAAGTTACTTTAAAAAAGTTAAGTTCCTAGGGAGGGGGTTTGGAGGGATCACTTCTGAGGTTTATCTTATAGGGGTACAGGTGAATCTAAGAGTAGAATGTGAACGTTTTAAAGCAATAACTGAGAAAATGACGTGAAGGCTGTGTTGACCAGTTTGATGGAAGTATTTCAGATTGCATGTGAAAACCCCACACTGTACCCCAGAAATGCATTAATGTACATAGTTACCATTCAATTAAAAAAAAAAAAAAGTTAAGTTCCTACACAGCCTTTATGATAGGCAAGGCCACAAACCTCCAGAGGTGTCTAATTTAATCAAGTTGTCAGAGGTGAGCAGAAGTCTTTAAGACAACTTGTTACGATGCAAAGGGCAAGTTAAACCTCAAAATGAGCTATGACAGAAGCTGTGATTCTACTAGCGCTCCCTGCAGTTGACCAAACTGAAACCCATAGGGCTTCTTCCATGAAAGACCCTCTGTGTTACTCAATCTCTCTCTCCCATATACCAGGACCTCAAGGATTCTCGAGCAGACTGCTACTTCTTAATCTAGAAGGAAACCAGTAGAAAAAAATTTCTCACTGTAGAATCTTATATTAATCCTCTCAAAACTAATAACTAGGGTTTCCTTAAATATTATACGTGAAAACCATGATGATCTAATCTTTTAATGAACATTTTAAATTTTGATATTAAATTATGGGTTAATTGAATATCTGCCCATGTGTTTCTAAGCTATATGAGATTTCTTCTAAAATATATTTCTTCTTAAAGGTGACCGAAACTTTCTTCTATCTTTTTTTTTTTTTTTTTTTTTTCTGAGACAGAGCCTCAAGCTGTCCCC
>NW_003852401.1:38138325-38178450 GCF_000181295.1 Otolemur garnettii
AAGCCAGGAAACTTGACTTGAAGTGAGGATGGCTTGGCAGGCCCCGGGCTGGATTGGAACCCGCCACCTTAGGTGTACGTGGCTGGCGCCTTAGCCGGTTGAGCTATAGGCGCCGAGCCTCTTCTATCTTTATAATTACTTAATATAGTCATTTGTTTTTCTCTAAAAATTGATGTAAAACAAAAACTGATCCCGGGGGGAAACTGATAAACTTTACTATATAAAATTGTTTAGCATCAACTACCCTAATGTCAAAAGAGAAAAGAAAAGAAAAATATTTACAGCACCCATGTTTATGTTTAGAATTAAACTCTTTATCATTTAAAGAAGTACTAATAATAATTAAGTAAAGAGTAAAGAAATTTGTAGGAAAAAGGGAAAGAACCAATAGCTTAAAAATATACAAACAAATTTCAATAGTATCTATAATTTTGTATTAAAATTTAAAACAACTGTAAAATAGCATTTTAACTTTCATAGTCAATGAAAAAAATCATTGGTTAAGACGTGAGGAAATAAAGAATTTCAAAGGATGTTAACAGGAATGTATCCTGGAACATCCAGTTCAAAGGAAAATTTAGAAGTATCTTTCAAAATTTTAAATGTATATACTATTTGACCTGGAAATTCTGTTTCTAGGAATCTCTCTTATAGATACAACTAACACATATAAACAAAGATATGTACCCATTGTAATTAGTAGTAAAAGTCTAGAAATATTCTACAATGCTCATCAATAGGAAGCTGATTGAAAAAAATTATACATTCATATAAGAGATTGTCTTGGGCCACTTGGGATTGCTTTAGGTCCTGACATGCTGACAGAATTCTCTCCCAGATACATTGTTAAGAGGAAAAAAAAAAAAAAAGAAAGTGTGGAAAAAGGGAACACGGGGCACAATAATATACATAAAAAATTTCATAGAATGTACATAAGAACCTTTAAACTGTATTCCCTCCGATTTGGAATAGGATGGGAAGAAAAATTATATACATGGTTTATCTGTTTTGCTATTTTGCATGTTATATGAAATCTGAGAGTAAGTAAAGTGCACCATCTCAGAATGGATGGTCTGAGTACCATAGGCTTTTTAATATCCCTCTAAGAAAAGTAGAGAAAACATTCAGCCTCGATATGTCTAAGGAAATTACAGGAAGAATGAATAGAGAGATGAAATTCAGGATGCATGTTACTTTCAAATCCAGACACCTAGAGTGTTTCACAAATATCTCAGGGCAGGCGACACATTCCCCGGTCTTACCAGCTAGTTCACATTTCATGTAACTCCTGCCAATTCCTCATGTTGGGGTAAATGAACACAATTATACCTAAAGGATTAATAGAAAGCCCCCTAAAAATGTTGTGACTATGATAGGAAGATGCATAAAATCCTCTCCCATATTGTCAAGTCCGTTTTTTATGCCTGGTTCATATGGATGTTTAATACATTGCCCAGAGGCCATCAATTGTGCTGTGTTTTCTTTCCTTCTGTAATAATACCTAGCTATTTGTTAACATTTTCATAACACAGTCTTAGCAGATGGTAGGTGCTTGATGTACTTGACATTTTTCATAAGCTGTTTAAAGGTTGTTAGTTGTTTTTGTGAAGTAGCACTAATTTGGGGGAGTTGTGACATCCCTGTGGCTTCATGGTTTTTGCTTTCCTCCCCACTGAGGTTTCCATTGAATTCATAGGAACTGCCATTTATTGAAGCCACATGACTACATAGGAAATACACACTGCTGGTGGACTTCTAAAGAGTTCTTTTTGAAATGAAATGCATTTTAAATGCACCCAGATGAGTATATGCAGGTTGCAAGCTTCCCCCTTGGTTTGCTCCATGTTGACTTATAAATGAACTTCAGTTGGTTTCCAGTCCGCAGCTGAAAATATACCGAGTTTAACGTTTTCCTTGTTTTCTATTTTTAATGAGGACAGCCAAACCAATACATTTGGGTCTTATACTCTTAAGTTTCTCTTTTCTTACTGAACAAAACTGGAGTTGAGTATTCCCAGACCACAGAATATACTCTCGCTCTCTCTTTGTCTCTCTTGTTCTAACAGGAAGTCACCTGCCCAGAATTATCTTCATGAACAGAAAATTGTATACACAATAAATATTTTGAAAACATTTTCTTGCCAAAACAGTGCATTTCAATGTTATGGTTGCATATATTCTCTGTCTGTCTGTCTCTTCTCTCTCACCCTGTTGGAATTCAGTATCACAGGGATCCTAGGTCCTTAACATTCTCAGAAACCTAACGTATATAAATCTGATACTTGTTTTCACTGTCATTATGAAAGGTAACTAAAAACCAATATAGTGATTTTTAAATAAAGTTCTGATTCCTACCAAATTAAAAAAGAAATAAAGCAACACATTGATGTTAGAACATACCTGGGAAGATGTGAGATTTTCTTTTCTTCTTTTCTCTTTTCAAAGTGGTTCTTGTTAAGAGTGGGTAAGAGTCATGCATAGTTTTATAATTGTGATAAGAATGAGAAAAAAAGGTCTTGGGCTATGCATTGGGCACAGGTCAGATAAACGACATTTCTTTTCTCAATTAGTTCCTTTGCTGACAGTCTCAGCAAAGAGGCCGCATAGTGTTCTTTGATTAAGTATGTCTCTCATCACAAGAAGTAGCCAGGTAAATAGCCCCAAAGCACTGTTCTAACAGATGAAAGGCTACGGGGCCACTATGGATTTGGCGTACGGCAGTCTCTAGTGTTCTCCCTCTGCTGGTTTTCCATGGGTACATGAATTGAAAAAGAGAATAAAAATAGTACACGAACAACCCAAACAAAATTTTCCTGGGGGTAAAAAGAGTCTGAGTGTATGAGCAATGACAATGGGAATTGCTTACTTAAATAGAGGCAATTTTCAAAATCACTTTCTACAATTTTAGAAAATACCTAAATGTTACTTCTCACAGTTCATCCTTATGTAAAACTGATTAGGCCAGTTATGTTTTAGAATGTATTTTTCCCATATTTTACAAAGGTAGTGCAGTGCACATACATGCACATTTTACATTACGTAATGGCCCTCGGTGGGGTCCAGAGCAGTTCCCCTTAATCAAACCCGTGAAGATTTCTATGATAAAAAGCATCAATATCTATGCCAAGTACGAAAAGCAGACTCCAAATAGTCTCATATCCATTCAAGCGAGGTTTTGCCATGAGATAAATATGGGGCTACTTTAAAAAAATAAAACCCCAAATTTTGGTTTTCAGTGCTTCTGCATTTTGCCTTTGTGGATAAGGGATAGTGGATTTGTATTAGATTAGTACTACACATTGTGCAAAAGTATGTAAAAGCCTTTTTCAATGACACCAAGAAAATTGCCTAGTATTTTCTTGTAACTTGGAAAAACACCATTGGCAATGATTAAGGTTCAAAAATACAACTAATCAGAAGCGTTGTCACCATATATGTAAGCACATAGCTCCAGTAAGATTCTCTGTTCTAGAAACTGGGAAAATACATGGGGCTGAAAAGCCTCACAGCTGAATTGCACTGGGTATCATTTCTGTGAAGAAGTGAAGTCCCGTGCTTGTCACTGAATTTGTGAGCTTTAATTGATGTAGTTAAACTTTGACCTTGAGGGTTAAGGTGTGGCCAAGACACAAGGGGTTATGTTGTCATTAGTGATCTTTATCCCAGTTGCTGCCCATCTGACACTTTTAGAAATTATCTGTCATTGGAAATGGTGACTGCTTTAATGAACAGCAGCAAATTCAATGTTTCTGACCTTATTGATTAAAGGGCATCAGCTACAGGCAGAAATTTCATATTAATTGGCCTAAAATTTTAAAAAGGGACACGAACTTAATAAACTTAGAACATGATAATGGTTATATGGAAATAGGCTGGTTGAGAATAGGAGAAAGGAGACATCATATGTCCAGTTTTGTCAATTAAGTTTTATTTTCTCTTTCTGGTTTGAATGTATTGAATGTTGCCTTCTGGTGGTGAAGCAAAAATATTGGACCTCAGTGGAAAACCCTGTTCAGAACACAAAGTTCTTTTGAGACCCAGAGGAAGTGGGAAACTTCCCAGGTAAGAATGCTTGGGAAGTCCCCAGCTGCCCACAGAACAGAGATCAGTGAACCTTGTCAGTGAAACCCATCCTTTTCCCCCTCAGCTTTCAGCTCTTACATAGATGCACCTGACATGCAAAGCTATTGTCCTTAGACCTTCTTTTAGCCTTTCCTGACAAGCAACCATCACTTCCTGATTTTCAACCCTGTGCTTGTTTCTGTATGAATGTCCAACTCCTGTCTTCCCCACCCTTTCTGCCCCCATCAGCTTGATCTGGAAATAGAGTATTTGATATCTACAACTTTATTTCTGCTGAAGCCAAAGTTTTAGTCCTG
Organism: Otolemur garnettii; assembly: GCF_000181295.1. Taxonomy (NCBI): domain Eukaryota; kingdom Metazoa; phylum Chordata; class Mammalia; order Primates; family Galagidae; genus Otolemur; species Otolemur garnettii. The sequence goes on from NW_003852401.1 coordinate 38,142,705, forward strand.
GCTTGTCACAAATAAATAAAATCTCCCCCATCCTCCCCAGATGTCTACAGTGATCCCCATATCAAAGCAAACTGAACTAGACCCTAGCTAGATTCTATTCCTGTCTGGATCCTCTTGAAAAAAGGGGCAGTTAGTTGAATAATATAAAGAAAATTCAGCAGAGGCAGAGACTCTTTCATTTATCAGTTGTCTAATTTTGGGCAAGCCACATTACTTCTCCAGAGTTGAGATTCCGTTCTGCTGAAATGGAAGATCATTAAACTAAATGACTGCCAAGTCTTGCTTCGACTTTCAAAGCTTATTAAACATCGATTCTTCTGTTTTTGGCAGACCCTGCTATCCCAGGCTCATTGGCCAGTCTCCCTGTGAAGCAACAGAGCAGACCCTCCTGAATCTCCTCCTCTCCTTCCCTGTCCAGCTATCGTCTACTTACTCTTCCACACTAGTTGTTGGCTCGTCCTTCCTTGGCCTCTCCCCCAGACTAATTAAGAGAAGACTGTTTGTACACGTGCTCAACCTGGAATTATAGTAGACATGAGATTATATGTATTTTTTTTCCCACGCCAGAAGCTTGAGCAATAATGTTTACTTGTTTCAGGCTTACACTTGAGAATTAGTCAAAAGAATCACTTATCTGGCAAAACCATAACTCAATAGGAAACCACATTCATTTAAATGTTTTCTAAAAAACATTTCTTCCCTCTCAGCTCTTAATGGGTACAATGTTGTTCCTCTGATTCTGCCTACAAGAGTAATTGCTGGCACTGGGTGGGCATAACTTTAAAAAAAGAAAGGGTAATTGTAAAAATATACTTTTGTGTCTGCAATTGTCATAAAACTGTGTAGTAACTGATAGTTTAATACTGGAGGACTGTGATTTTCTTTCTTTCTTTTTTTCCTCCCTGTCTGCCCCTACATTGGACACAAGGAAAATAGATAAGTCAACTAAAAACAAAACATTGGTATTTTAACAATATTTACTAGTAGAGATTTCATGAAATTTAAGCAAGTGGAGAGATGTTAATTATGGAAATGAGAACTTCGTGGCACTAGCATCCGTGATTTTGTTATAAAATTGTATTTGATATAAACTATGTCATCCAGGAGAGTTATTCCTAGAGTATTTGTTTAGAAAGAAGAATGTTCTCACTCAAGAAATCTAGGAAAAGGAGTATGCCACGTAATATATGTACTCAGGAAAGAGCCAGTTGAACATGAGGTACAGAGAAGCCTCCAGGCAGAAGAAAGGGAAATAATCACAGTCAACTGCTTCTTAACTGAAATAAAGTCAGATGCCAATTTTAACATCTGACTAATTAGCCTCAAATCAGCCTGTGCAGACCTTACCGACTTAGAATCTGGGACAAAGAGAAATTATGATTTGGCAATTGCTTGAACATGTTGAGATAAGGAATTTGTGCTTAGGGAAAAATAACCCACAGGATTTAGTGTTTAGAATTTTGACCTTTAGAAGGTTCATTAATCTCTGCAGTACTCCATTTTTCAGTCAATGAAATGGGATATTTGCCAACTACCCTGTACAAGATTTGTAATATGAATGTAAGTAAATCATTGAGAAATATATAGGAAAAAAGGAGTCTATCAACCATAGTCATTTCCTTTTCATTTCTTTTATGTTGATTTTAAAAAATAAAAGTGATTCATGCTTATAAAGACAATTTGGAAAAGAGGTAGGAGAGGCATAGCCCAGGACTAAGATCCGTAAGGACATTTCAAGTCTAAATGGGCCTCAGAATTTGGAAATCCTGCTTTCCCTAGGCTGGTTTCCCTGTAGGAATCTCTGATGTGGATGGGGAGTAGAAAGAGGGCTTTTTTCCACAGCCCCCTACTCTCTCTGTTCTGGAATCTGATGCTCCACTGCTCACCTGCCCCGAAGCCCACTGCCTCTCGGCTAGCTGTGGGATCTTTCTCTCTCTGTGGCCTCTTCTATTCCTTTTGTCCATCAGTGCCTTCTGGGGGGGGGGGGCGAGCTTTCCTCTGGAATTTTTATGCTAAACTTACAGGTCCCCTCTTCTCATATACATCCCTAAAGAGTCCAGAGTGCTGCAGGACTGAGGCTTGGAGGGATGGTTACCCGGAACCAGGCTCAGCCTGCCCCAGGGCCCTCCATTGATTTTTCTCTCAGGAACTTTATCATCTTTGCTTCCAGCCCAGCCTTTGGGTGGTAGGCAGCTCATCCCACAGGACCTTGGGTTGTGTGATAGGCAAGTGGGCTGTTGTCCTGGAATGAAGCACAGAAGCCCGTGCAGCCCTGGCTGAAAGTTTCCTCACAACCTTCTGAAAGTGCAGCCATCCCAGCAAGAGTCTGATTGTTTCTTTCATTTTTGTTCATGAAAACACATGACCTGGTGATAGATGGGGCTAGCAGCTTTCTGTGTATGGGGCTCAAGAGCTCTCTAACAGTGATCTTGGCTGAAACATCTATTTGCAGGACAGAATGTTTCTGGAACGTGGTTATGGAGCTGTTTCCTCGGGAGCAGCCCCAGCTTTGCCTCCAGTGCTAATCTGATGTGGTCTCCCTTCTAATGAAGCTAGGGCCTGGGTTGTCCTAACTCTATTCGGTTTCTGCCTTCTATAGCTGAACTCTAAATGTTAAAGTTCTTCACAGATTTTTCTGTGGTTTTATTCTTTGTTCTCTTCTCACTGCCTCTTTAAGGGGTCTCCTCTATTCCCAGAGCCATCAAATGTATCAATTTTTATCAATTAGGTGTCTCCTTAATATATAACTCTTGGCAGAACTTGCTTCTGACCTCCGAGGAGAGAGTGGTTTTGAAGAGTGGGGGTGATGGAAGTAGTAAGGTGTGTCTGGATTCTTAATCTGTTTTGAGGGTCAGGACAATGGAATGTCTTGGTTGCTATGGGAAAAAAGATAGGAGGCCACAAAAATCTTAAGTTTTTTTCCCTGAGCAAATGGCTGAATAGAGTTCTCATTTGGGATGGGGAAGATTGTGAGATTGTGAGACAAGCAGGTTTGGCAGGCAGAGTCAGAGTGCAGTTTTAAGATGCCTAGTGGTCACCCAGGAGAGATTGAGAAGGCTGGTCTCTATCAAAACGTGGAGGGAGGAGAGAGGGCTGAGATGTGTCAACATAGAATTCATCAAACAGGACAAAGCCCCTAGTAAAATAGTAGAAATGGATTAGATATATTTGTGCATTTAATAATAAATATTTTCTATCATGTATTTATATAAAAATAGGCATAACGTAAATGCATGTCATATATGTTATTAATATTTCCAAGTCTTTTGATCACATGGCATCATTACTTTTTAAAATGGGTTTACAAATTTACGCTCACTTCATCTGTTGGCAAATGTATCCATTTCCCTCCAGAACATAGGTTTTTACTTAGGTATCCCACCCTGACTGAATATGGGGTCCCAAGAAACAAGTAAAGCATTGTATTTATTTGCACACTAAAAGGTAGCAGTTCCCCAAGATGATGAGAAGTTCAGAGACATTTAGTGTCGTTTACACAAGATGGGCTCAAGGGGTTTTCCCATTGAGTTTAAAAGATTAACTCCAAGGGAACTGGCCTTGTTCAAATAGCTACTGTGAAAATCTGATGGAGATCGAGATGACCAATACTTCTCGAAGATTGAAAAAGAGAATTGGTTGCCCTGATGCTGCCACATGCAAAATTGGGAGCAGCAGAAAGTAAACCCCCCAAATAGAGCAAACCCCATTAAGAAGATAGCATTCCATTTATGAACAGGTAACGAAGTTTTGTAGGTCCATGTTGTTGTTATCATTATACCAAGAATTGCTAAGGCTGTATTTATAACTGATAAAGGTTTGATAAATAGATTAGCATTGCTTTGTTTCATATTTTCTCTGCCCAGTGTCCCAGGGACCCCATTCCTCCACTTCATCAGGCCTGGAAGTTGGGTCAGTTTCCCACTAGCTTGGGAAATGAGCCAATGACTGCTAAGTGATCCTTCTCTCCAGGAAAGCACTTTCAGGCTGGGGAAAGTAGTTGAAATTTATAGTAATACTATATCTTTAGAGAGCATCTTTCTCTTAGGAGTTTGCTGAATTTTACAGGCATTCAGCTTGATTCTCCCCAGGACCCAGGAAAAACTGGTAACAGTAATGACATATACAAATACCTATAAACCTTAATGATAGGGGCAGATACTCTCCTAGGAAAGAAAATGTCTACCTTGAGCGTAGTCTTCCTGCTTGATGCAAAACTCTGCTGAGAGGCTCTATGTCTACTGCCTGTCTGCCCTGAACCCTGAGGGCTGAACTGCAGTGTGGTCTGAATGGATTTCCACTTGCAAAATATTAAAGGGAAAATGGTTCTCATTGCTACTTTAATAGAGACTCATGGTTCAACAATTTGGTTCAACAACAATTTATTGAGTGGTTCCCACATACCAGTCCTTCTGAGTTAGACCTGGCCAAATGCCTAGATTCTAGGATGTGGTTCCCAATGGCGTGCCCACAGAATCATTCTAGGCAGGCTGAATCAGCACTGACTGAGGTGGCGTGTTAATAGAGACCTCTAAGTCCTGCCTCTCGTGTCAAGTGGATTCCAGGTTTCTGCCTTTTGAATAAAACCCATCCCAACCAAAAGGTGGTTTTCTGAGCTATCAAGGCCAGGAGTCATTGCTCCTTTTACACTATGATAGCATTATATTTTAAATAATTTGGGAAAAGGGGCTATAGAAAGAAGTAGGATATGATTGAACCGGTGGGAGGCCGTATTGTGAGCAGTGAACATTAGATTTTGGAACTGGACTGTTTGATTCTCTCCTTTTCCTCTTACTAACTGTGTGACGTTGCACAAGCCACTCTCAAAAGCTTTAGCATCAGCTTTAGCATACAGTTCTCTTCTATAAAATAGAGATAGTAATCTCTATTTTTCAGGTTGCTTTGCTGATGGAATAGGATAATGCATGCAAAGTGTGACCCAATGATTACTCTGCTAATGGCAGTTATGTTGTTGCCATCTTTGCTATCACTAGGATAAAAATCAAATTCTCCATATGTCATCCCTTTCATTAGAATATTGAGTCTTTTATCAGCTCTGCAAGGACAGGTATCCCACAGACACAAGCACAGGCACACTATGTGCCCAGTGTGCATAGGTGGAAGGTCTGACCAGTAGCTCATCTGAAACCTCATTCCCTTTTAGTCTCAATCTAAGTTTTTGCTTTAAGGCAGAAGTTAAAAGAAAATAGTCTTGTTCATGTATAAATTCCTAGGTTATTTTTCCTTTGAGCAAATGTTGGCATCATTAGTATTGTGGTCTTTGGAGAGAGGGCATAGGGCCTCCTGTGTGCAGACCTATCTAAGGATATACTGCGTTATCATGGAAGGGCTGATACATTCTATGCTGGAACTCTAGATTTTGTCCTGAGGGAGACAGAAAAGTGTGGGGGCACTTCCTGAAAAATCAATGGACATCACATAAAAACTGCAGGAGAAAAATCCCTTAAGACTTTTATGACATGTGGCCTGCTGCCTCACAGTTTTATTCATCACCAGTTAAAGCAATATATGCCCTGTGTGCGGGTGGGGGTGGGAGGAGAACAAACCTGACACAAGATGCAGATCAGAGCCTCAGCCATCAAACCAGGAAGGAGAGAGTTCACAATGCCAAGGTCAGGCATCTGCTCACATTTGTGAGGATGTTTTATAAACTCATCCAATAAAACTGGCTGGGGGGTGTTGAAGGATGCAGCTGGGCTACCAGCCCCTAGAGGGATTCTCCAACTCATCCCTCTAATTCTACTTTCTTCAAAAAGCAGAAGGAAAAGGTATACAGTTGGAGAAGGCAATCAGGGAGGGAGAGGGTGGGGGACAGATGTAAACATGTAACAGTAAGAACAACGAACCCAGCATTTATCAACATGCTTTAAAGCTGGGTTTGCAGATATTTGATCCAAGGTGTGCAGCAGACATTTCCTGGTATTTCTGTCACCATGTCTGTCATCATGATTTTAGTATTTTTAAAAGTGCTATCATATTGTCCTTCAAAATCTTCAATGCTGCATTCATTCATTTATATATTCATTCATTTAATCCTTGAGGCATTTTCTATATGCCAAACAATGTCCAACTGGGAGATGGATCTGGAGCTAGATGGTTATCCGTGATGAGATATGTGTGAGAGCAGAAGTTGTCCAGCACGGGCACCAAACTCACTTGAAATGCTGTGGGGAAAGTGAAGAACATTTCCATGGGGATGGTCCGCTGGGCCACCAGATGGGTGGGAAGGGAAGGGACAGCCTATTGAGATCATGCTGGAGAGAGTGGACTTTATCTCATGAAAATATGGAAATATTGTCAGGCAGGAAAATGGTATGTTCATTAAGTATTTTGCACATATGTAACAGACTCAAGAAAGAAAATAGATAACGGAGACAACGGTGAAGAAGAAATTAATGAAAAGGCCATGAGCATTAACTACAGACCTGCCACCCTATAAGTAGAGTGTTGGGTGCTTTCATAGAAATATTCCCTATGAAATCCTTATCCCCACCTCAATGCAAAAACTGTTGTGTAGCAAGAATTCTTTCTATATTCCAGGTAAGAGAGTCGAGGCTCATCAAGGTTATGCAACTGGCCCGTGCTGCCAATTCAATAAATGACAGATGTAGAACCCAAACCCAGGGGTCTCTGATGTGAAGGGCTGTGCTCTCTCCTCTCTCAACCACGCTGCCCCAGGAGCCAGTTGCTCCGGGTCAGGATTTCACAGGGTTTGAGGGATGATGAGAATCTGTCAGTAACTTAAAAAAGGGCTTGAAACAACAAAGTGAAATACAGTCCAGCTGCTACAATTGAATAAGACCCTGAATCTTAATCTTCCTGTCACAAAAGACAAAGAAGGATGGTCAGGATTAACACAGTTGGCAATCTTAGCAGCCCGCCATCAGCGGTACACTCCGCGAACACACTGAACAGCTCTTAGTCCTACCCAAGCCATTGTGACTGACAAGAGCAGCGCTCTGTCTTCGGAACATGCACAACACAGACGATTTTGCCAAATGAATTATTCATTCAAAGCTTCCAACAAAAACCTCGTTGCTTTTCATTCAGTGAGGGGGATAATAGGAGGGGGGGTTGGAAGTGCTGAGGTGACAGGAAGGATGTTGACGTTATTTAACAGACAGAGGTGCTGTAATAATAAGCTTTAAGATAACAGTTACTAAATAAAGCAAAGCCTAGGGAAATATGCAATTAAAAAAGAATGGAAATTGATTGGTGAAAACAAGGCAAGGATCACAAATGCAAGCTGGTTTAGGACTTAAGGTAGGAGGAGAACATAAAGAAGAAACAGTTTTTCTGAAATAGCTACTGTTTCTTAAAAAGTCAAATGATTATTAGACATTCAAATGAACTCTTGGATGAATACCGAGTCGGGTGTGATAATAGCAATAGGAAATTTACTAGCCACAAGAAATCTCAGGCAGATGGTATTTTTAAAATGATTTTCCTTCTAAAGGATGGAAGAAATTTGGGAATTGCCTTTCAAGGATATTCTTAGGACATACATATAATAAATAAAATAGAAGAACATAAGTCAGAAAAAAATTAAATGCCTATAAGACACAGGTCTTAATATTTCAAAATCTTGCAGATCATTGATAAAACTATAAACTTCTTAATTAAAATGGGGTAAGAATATTCATAACAACTCACAAAAGGGGAAATCAATTGTTTGATATAAATTTATATGAAATATCCTCCAAAGCAATAATCACAGAAATTCAAATGAGAAGAGCAATTTCAGATACAACTTAGGCAGGCAACTCAAATGGCAATTTTTCTTTCAGATTTTAAATAAGTTCATTAAGGAAAGGAGCATTGCCATACATTGGAGTTAAAAGTGAAGCCAGTATATATTTCTGAGGATAATTTTGATAAGAATTGTATATACTAACAAAATAAAGAGAATTATAGTCACTTACAGTCAGCAATTCTTATTTAGGAATTTATTCAAGGAAGTAAGAAAAGTAGTATGCAGATCTTTGTGATAGACTAGTTGTCCAAAGAACCTCTTTACCAGCAAGAATGATGGTATTACTGAGCTTGCCACTACACTTTGAAGTAGACAAGATCTTAACCCTGATTTGAAAAGCAGAGGGAACAAAACTTCCTGGATGTTAATTAATTTGCTCAAGGTAACCCAACTTGTAAGACAGGAGTGAAATGGAACCCATGTCTGCCTATAGAGCCTACGTTCTGTTGTTTGCAGAAGAGTAGAAGCTTCCTACACAAACTTCCATTTAATTGGTCTACGAGATTAATCAACAATCTCTATTCCCTCTGCAAAACGCAGGAAAGGAAGCTCACCTTGTGCTGTGCACCTGTCGTCAGGTGGCGTACCTCTGTTGAGCCCCAACTTTCTTGTCCCTCCAGCTGAGTTCTATGTTTACCAACAATCAGTTGTGTTTCTCACCATCTGTTTATTCCAAGTACAATTATTATTGTCATTATGGAACATAATTAAATATTGTCTAAGTTCCTGGCCCCAGATGAGTATGAAAAGATAGAAGTTTCTATTTCAATGAAAACTAAGTTAAATATTTTAAACAGACTTCATGCCTATAAGCTGATAAAAGAAAAAAACTATCGCTGTCAACCTAAGTGGGATAAGACAGTTGTAAAATACAAGGAAGATTTTATTATCTCAATATTAATCATTTCCTAAGTAATGACTTCATGTTGTCTTTAAGTTCTTACTTCACTTAAATACTAATAAATAGGAAATGTTTACGGGGGTACTGCAGTAGGAAGAATACTGCCCCCAGTTAAATGTCCTCATCTTAATTCCTATATTTTATGAATATGTTAGGTTACATGGCAAAGGGGAATTAAGGTTGCTAATAGCTGTCTGTAAGGGAGATTATCCTTGTTTACCTGGGTGTTCCAAATGTAATCAGAATGATCCTTCAAAGCGGAAAAAGGGAGATGGAAAAAGAGAGAGTTAAAGAATATGTGATGATAGGTACAAGTTCATAGGGCCGACACCTGGGAAGGACTCAACCTGCATTGCTAGCTTTGAAGGTGGAGGAAGGGGCCACAAGCAAAGAATGCAGACAACCTTTAATAGCTGGAAAGGCAAGGAGATGAATTCTCCCCTGGAGCCTAGGAAGAACAAACATCTCACCAAAGATGATATATAGATGGCAAATGAGCAGATTAGAAGATGCACATCATATGTCATCAGGGAATTGCAAATTAAAACAATAATGAGATACCTCTACATCGTTATTAAAACAATAATGAGATACCTTTACATATATATGAGAATGGCAAAAACCCGTAACACTGTCAACATCAACTAATGAGGAAGGTGTGGAGCAACGGGAATAGGAGTTCATTGCTGGTGGGAATGCAAAATGGTACAGCAACTTTGTAAGACAGTTTCTACACTGACCATAGGGACCAGCAATTATTCTTTCTGAATTATTCTTTCAACTCTGCAAAGGAGTTGAAAACTTATGTCCACACATAAACCTGCACATGTATGTTCATGGAAGCTTTACTCCTAAGTGCCACGACTTGGAAGGAGCCAACATCCTTCACTGATTAACAGGAAAAGCATAGTACACTCAGACAATGGACTGTTTATTCAGCACTAAAAAGAAAGACAAGGAATAATCTTAAATGCACGTCACTGAGTGAAATAAGCCCTTCTGCATAAGCTATATGATATGATTCTAACTAGAGGACATTCCGGAAAAGGAAAGACAATGATTGCAGCAAAAAGGTCAGCAATCACCCAGGGGTTAGGAAGAAGAGGGGGTGGAATAGGCAGAACACAGGGAAATTTTAGGGTGGTGAAACTACTCCGTATGGTCATACAGTGATGGACATGCGTCATCATTTCTTTTTTTGACGTGCGTCATCATAACTTTGTCCACACCCGTAAAAAGCATCACACCAAGAGTGGACCTTAATGTAAACTGTAGACTTTGGGTGATACTGATGTGTCTGTGTAGGTTCATCAGGAGAAACAAAAGCTGGCGTCTGGTGAGGGATGTTGCCTGACTTTCCTGTCCTGTCCTCAGGATACGTTTTTTTAGATTTTTAACACGGCCTACGTTATGTCAAAGCCCAGGTGATCAAGCACTTGCCTTCCTCTCTCATCCCTTACCTCTTTCCTCTCACTTTCTAACTGTAAAGATCATCATTCTATTACCTCAAATTCCACTTTTATTTTGTGGCTTTCCCCACCAGGGTTTTTGCCCTCTCTGTTCCCTCTTTCTGAACTGTTCTCTCCCCAACCTATTTATCTCCCTTGTTTTCTCAACTTCAGATGGAACTGATGTCTACCCATTGTATTTCCCAGACTGTTGGGAAGATTGAAAATCAAATACTATGTGACTGCAGTCTCTGTGGAAAAAAAAAAAGAAGGTATTTTATAATTGTAGAACGCTAGTCCTAGTAACCCAAGTTACTCTGTAGTGTCAGGAAAGACATCCTTTAAGAAGCAATTATGCCATTAAATAGGAAAGAGCACCAGGAAGAATTAAGTGAGTGAAAGAGGAAGCTGAGGCTGGGTGGCATGGGATCGGCGATGAAGAACAGACGCTTGGAAGATGTTCTTAGGCTCAAATCACAGCTCCTCGTGACCGTGAGACTTTGGACAACTAACGTCTTTATCCCCAGTTTCATCACCTGTTAAATGAGAAATATGATAGCTTCCTTCCTGGTAGGGGTTTTGTGAAGATTATGAGTGTAAATACTAAATGCATTGTAAATATTATCTGCATTATTGTGAATTTTGTTTGGGATATGTTGAATTTAGGTGCCAGTAGGCTATCCAGTGTGCAAGTAGGCAGTTGAGCTCTGCTTCTGAATCTCTGGAGTGGGTTACAGGTGGGTGGATTTGTGAGTCATCAACCTATACACAGAACTTAAAGTCTTGGGAATAAACAAAATGATCTCTAGAGAGTGTGAAGACTGAAAAGAGAAGAGGTTTGCCTTCTGCATTTAGGAAATGTAAATAAAAAGAGAACCAAGAAACAGGGCTAAGAAAGTAAAATGTGGTCTTTGGAAAAAATTAAGAGCCTGCGTCAGGGGAATCAAGGCCTATAGTCTTTGAAGAAGACAGTCCATTTGGAGAAATCAGTAATTTAGTGATTCACCTTCCCATTCTAGATCCACCATGTATGTGATTAAAATTATGCTTGAGGAAAATGACAATGATTACATACCATACAGCCCCAAGAGTTTCTGACAAAGTCAGATCTCTGAATATTGTATTGGTGGAAGTCAAGAGTCTTGTGAACTTTTGGGACTCCTGGTATGATCTGCACATCTCTTGAAACACAACCCTTTGACACTTACTTATTTTTGTAGGACAATACTGTCCATAACATCATTGGTAATAAAGCTACTCAGGCTTTAAAAACACATCTAAAATAATACAATTTTTTCTTGACTGTTGGTTCCCGCTGCAGTAAAATATACATTTTGAGTTACATAGCATTGTGGATGGTTTAATTAAAAGCTACCACTCCATGAATATTAGAGAGATAAGAAACGTGCAGCCAAGGGTAAGGTGCCTTATCTGAAAATGCAAAATAACAAGTGGTAATGTTATCTTCTGGGTTGGATTTTTAAATAGCGATGCTGTAATGTCCCATAAAGCGGCACTCCTGATTCGTAAAGTTGGATTGTACCCTTGCCCTGGATCCCTTTGCTGGGTTCTGAAAACACTGGACATGAAACTTGAAATAAGATCTTTGCCTAACAAACATCTGTGATTCATACCTGATGTGCAGAAAACGGCAACCCCCAAACAAGCGTCTTTGAGCAGCCTGGCTATTTGCTGAAATCTCATGGGAAGACCTCGATTTAATTATACGTAGAAAAGCAAAGTGTTTCTGTTCTTGAAGGAACCATGGTCTCCATGGGCTAACGTGGACGATGCTGGCACTAATGCAGTTACTGATAATTGCCATTTTACAGAGCTGCGGGTGGGCGGGGTCATTCAATTAGAAATTCCGTGTTGCCTCTACTTCACCTGGTTGGGATCAGAAGGTGCTTTAGCTTGAAGTGAAATGAGAAACGGAAAGCCATCCGCTCGCCCCTTCCGGGCCACTAACCCTGCTTTCCTAAGCTTGCAGTGTTTTGAAAGCTGCTCTGTCTGGCCTTTGAAATTGCATTCAAATCCTTCTCTCAAAGTCCTCAGACAGTAACCAATCTCATATGGCGAGGGCAGCTTGAGACTGAAAAAGAAACATATAACTGTGATGGGTCTATTGAATATACTAGAAGGCATCTTAAAGTGGAATAATACAATTGGTTTCAAAAGCTACACTTCCCCCCAAAAGTCACCAGCAAGGGTAAATTGGATGGGAATGCGTAAAAATTGAGTTCCTTGGGCTTTTTTCCGTGACTGGGTACTAGTAAATTTTCCTCAATCTCCTTTTATTTCCTGGCTGCTCTTCTCTCACTCACGTACTATAGTAGAATACAAACAGCTGGTTCCTTTGCAATCCATTATGACATTTATGATACTGCCGTCCTTATAAAGGCGAGCTTTATTGTTAGGGATATGCTGTTTCTACAGTCTAACAACTTGTTATCTGACAGACTGTATATCTGCATTTTTAATTTATAATTAATCACAATTTGGTCCACTTGAAACTGACCCCAAAAACATAAACATGGGGAGGGTTTTTTTTTTTAATTGCTTATAAGAAGAAGAGTTGAAACGTGACTAATTACTCAAAACCAACCCTGCTTCCTTTGTCTCTTTTGGGTGAAAATATTATTTTTAGCTAGTTCCTAAATTTACGTGAGCCGTATGTTTAACTCTGATACTTCCCTCCTGGTATTTATAATTTTATTCATAAACTTGGGAATTGACAATGTATTGTAAATAGTCTTTCAAGAATTCCTATTTTAGGACCTGTGCACCCAAGAGGGAAAGATCAGCTGCCTCTACTGCTTTAAACCTTAATAGGTTTAAACCTCAGTCAGGGGAGAGAGAGAAAAAAGTATGTCTTTTAAACTAATACCATGTCATCTTCTTAATCATGCTGATTCTGAATAATTCAGCCTCTATGGAGGTTGCAGAGCCAGGATCTATAGCTCTGTCTCTCTCCGGGCTGGTGGGGGGAGGCGTTTATTATTACCAGGCCTGACAGGAGAGAGTGCTGGCAGGTTAATTGCTACAGCAGGACTAGCTGGGAGTTTGCTGATGATATACAGTGACTAAAGGGAGTGAAGGAGATTGACTATGCCTGTTACAGCACAAATATCTTCATGCACCTCAGGTTTCTCTGAAAGATATGAGAAATAAATGTTCGCTGTTCATTTTTTGTCTGCACAATAAAAATAGCCTCCAGCTAAACATGGCAACTACAGCACAGAGGCTTAAAAAAAAGGAGAGAGAGCCAGCGAGAGAGGAAATTTGCAAATTAACATTATTACAAACATTCCTGCCTGAAAGTGCTGAAAATCAATTTCAATATATTTTGCATTTTAATGAATTGCCAAAGAGATAAATCAGCTGGTGTTTGAGGAATGCTTGCTTGGCAATGATGTTTTCTTATCACATCTTGTCTTAACTGATTGCATTTAAAATGAAACCAGTGTTAATTGAAGGCGTGGGAAATGTAACTGCTAGTTAATGAAGTAAATGCATGCTATAAAGTTATGCAGAAATAGAAGTTTGCTTTAATGTACTAACTCTAACATTGTCTCCTTGCTTTACAGGTCCCTAATTCCAAGGTGGTTCTATTCAGTGTTATAAATGGTTGAAAGGTAAGGGACAGCATCGCCTGAGCTATGGGTAAAGGCCACTATGTTTTAATCTCCCAGTGGAAACAGGATGCAAACACTGTTGTTTTTATTTTACACAGTAAACAACACATTTCAACTCCTGAGCCATTGGGGAGCCTTTGGGTCAAGTCTTTCTTTTAAGAAAATAAAGAACACGACTTTTTAATCTCTGAGCTGTGTGCACTATTTAAAATTGCCCAGCTGAAAGGAGAAGTTGGTTGGCTAATGCTACTGAGGTTGTAGCTTCTCCATGTTTTATCTCTCCGCACTTGGCAAATCCTATGTGCTCATTCAGATACTATCGAATAAACACATAGGATTCGATAGTATTTGGTGGATGAATGGACGATTGCTCTCCTTTGATCTTTGTGTTCCTGAACAACAAAGAAATCCTCACATTTCTCACTATATGTGTATAGGTGTTTAACAAACATAACACATTACAAACTAACATTCTGTCATAGCATATATAGAATATGCAGGTACTTTTCTCCGTCTGTCTTCTACAAGGATATAACCCATCTCCAACTTCATGTAGCATTTCACTGTTCTGTAGGGCTTGAGTTTTCTTCTTCCTTTAACTGTGTAAAACAAACACACACAAAAAAATGTGATCTCTTTCTCAGAAAATAATTCTTTGAAAAGTAACAAAAGATATTATTCAGTGAACTAAAATTAGGTAGCCACAAAGGTGCAAAAATTTGGGGCGGTGCACCAAATGGGGGTGGTGGGCTCAAGCCCGGCCCCAGCCAAAAAACAGAAAAAAAAAAAAAAAAAGAAAAGTGCAAAAATTTTCTTTTGCACTGCAGAGTATTTTATGTCTGGAAGTGGCTGAGGTGTCTTCTACTTTCTATCAATGACACAGAAAGGGTGGCCTTATGAAATCATACGACCAGTATGAGACTTGCTTTCCGTAATGCACACTTGGGAACTTTTTTCCTAAATCACTTTTTTTTAATTTTGAGGAATTTATACTAACTATGCAACAATTAATGGGAAACATACTTTACAATGGATAGAAAATATGCCCTTTAGATAGTAATCATGGAACAGCTGGGAGATCTGACACAGAGTGCTGTTTGCTACGTAAACTGGACCTTGCTGATTAAGATATCAAGGGTAACATGGTTCTTCGTCTTTAAATTGGGGATACAATGACAAATAATTTAATGCTTAATCCTTATTGTGCAGATTGTAACTACTCTCAATTCTTGAGGCCTTTTAAAATCAATTATCCCCCGCAAACACCCTGAAAGCCCATGTCAAGCCAGAAAATAGCGTTCTGTTTTTAAAATCTCTCTGGTGTCACCTTGCCACCATCAAATTTATTGCTCACTCTGACAGCAAAGAACTCTTTGTCGATAAAGATACTCTGCTTGATCACACTTTAGTCAGTCTCCAGAACCCTCTCCTAGGTTTTTTTTTGTGGCACTTCCTTATAAAATCTAGTTTTAGCAAGAATCCTGCTAAGTCAGTTTAGCCAAGAACCTGCTGTACTAGATACGTGACTGTTCTAATCTCATCAGGGTCCTAATCACCCACCCTCTACTCACCTCTGTTCACCCAGGCCTGGCTTCAGCAAGAATCCTGTTAGACTAGTTTAGCCAGAATGCCCTTCTTTCCCCTGATGTTACGCTGTTAAAAATGTTTCCATCCACTGACCCATCCCTGCTCCTTGACTATCAATTCCCACTTGCCCACCCTATATTCAGAATACAGCCAAGTTCTAATTGAAGTCTCTTCCATCTGTTGATACCACTTTATCTTCTGCCCAGCTCTGGCTTTTCTTTGACACTGGGGAGCAAGGAAACAGAAAACAGTGACCTCCCACTGTATCTTCTCTGACCTTTTGCTCAATGATAGGTGAAGCAGCTAATTTCTGAGTTTGTAGAAGTTAGATCATTTAGAACTGTAGTCCACGACTTCTGGGGTCACGGGCTGGTACTTGTCTCTGGCCTGTTAGGACTGGCACCACAGCAGGAGGTGAGCAGAGGGGGATGAAGTTTCATCTGTATTTACAGCATCCCCATCACTCACATCACTGAGCTCTGCCTCCTGTCACTCCAGCAGCAGCACTGGACTCTGATAGGGCAGGCACCCTACTGTAAGCTGCACATGGAGGGATTTAAGGTGCCTGCTCCTTCTAAGAATCTAATGCCACTTACCCTTGGTTCAGGGAAAAACAGTCTTCCACAAAACTGGTCCCTGGTGTCAAAAAAAGTTGGGGACTGCTGATTTAGAAGGTGAACGTTCCCCCTTCTCCCCCCAAAATGAGGCTTAGTATTTGAGAAGATATGGTTGTGTATCTCCTGGACTGTTCCTGTTTTGTCCATTGTTACACCTAGAACACTGGAAAAAGTAGCCACGGTCTTACCATGCCAGCCATCCATGTTCCTGTTCAGGTCAGCAACATCTTCAGGTGCCTTCTTGGTGCAAGTGCCTCCGTGTGAAGCTGTGGAGCAGGGATCAGTGGCTTACTGGAAAGCTCAGAACTTCAGTCACAAGGCTTCAAATCTCAACTCACTCCTACCATTTACTCTTTATACATCCCCTAGCAAAGTGTTCATATGTTCTGAGCTTTACCTTTCTTTTCCATAACGTGTGCCAGTTATCCCTACTTTATAACTCTTGTGGGGTTAATTGAAGGTTATATGGGACAGAAATGCACCTAACTATAACATAAGTTGTTGAACAAGAGCAGTGATAATAGAGGTACTAGGAGTCATGGCTTTACAAAAAGTGGGGATGTTAAGTTAAACTTGAAAACTCAAGAAAGATATTTTTCTAAGATGTCATATTAAGCTGTAATGTCCACCCTGGAGATTTACCTCATGTTTATGTAAAAACTCTTTATGATTGCCAGCTTGTAGAAGTAAGTGCCTTCATTTCATTTTTGCAAATATTTTAACAAAATAGTATGTAGCATAGCACTCTCTCCTACTGGTAAAATCAGGGCTCTATTTATTAACACGTTAACATCTTCCCGTCCTGCTTGTCTCATGCAGTCTTGCAAAGACCCAGATATAAACCCTTCACACAACCAGACTTTATAAACATCATATATAAAACATGCAGTTGCTTAATAAACATGATGTGTTAAAGTGATGAGTTCTTATGGTAATCCCAAGGGTAAAGAACCTTTAAATATTAATCTAATTCTTCCTGATACATTTTTCTACAGAGAACATGAAATGGCTTGTAACCAACTTGGCTTTGAAAAGCCACCACTGGCAGCTACTTTTTCCTGATCATTTACAAGGCCAATGGCAAGTATCAGAGGGATCACTGGCCTGCTCTTGGTTGGAAATCCTATTACATAAAAAGCTTGGGACATTTTTCCTTTAATTGTTTTCATTAAA
Source organism: Otolemur garnettii (assembly GCF_000181295.1). Classification (NCBI taxonomy): domain Eukaryota; kingdom Metazoa; phylum Chordata; class Mammalia; order Primates; family Galagidae; genus Otolemur; species Otolemur garnettii. The sequence goes on from NW_003852401.1 coordinate 38,159,837, forward strand.
ATTGATATAAACAATATTTTAAAGTAGGTACCAAAAATGAATGGTAACCAAACTTCAAACTGACCCAACATCTTACGTTTGTCTGCGGAAAAGTCATACATGTAGTGTTTTCAATATAAACATGAAAACATGAAGGAACATGATGTTTATTCTTACAATGAAACAAGAGTTCAAATCCATGTGGCAGTTTTAGCTTTGCTAAATAATATTTCCCAAATAGCTGCTTCTCTTTTTTCTCTCCTCTAAAATCTTCCTCAAAAACTATATCTGAAAACTTTCTACTGTAGAATACCCATTATGGAAGAGGTCCATAATGGAGACTGTCGCATTTAAAGAATAGTAAAAGGGGGGGGGAAATGGCCTTTTTCAAAGATGATAAATGTTAATATAATTACTACGTCCTTGGGGGTCAAACTTATTTTCTGTCCACACTCTCATTTTGAAATGCTGCTAGTGATATTTGTTGCTTGTTTGTTTTTAACCTTTAGGTTAAGAGTTAAAGCTATCAGGATTTCTTAAGAAGAGCTTGAAATTCAGAAGCAATTAAGCCTTGCTTTTAAAATTGGTTTCCAAAATGGGTAATAACAAAGTCTTACTGAAATGGCATGGCCCTAATACTAAATGTCAGCAGTCATCCGTCCTAGATCCCCTGGGTGCTGCTCATTTTGCAGCAAAGCCAAGGGTGAATCAACTGCAGTTGAAGATCCATGTCTCCCATGCCGCGACAGTTTCATCATATGCCCTGAGAGGAGAAATCTTCACACATGGCAATTAATTGACAAGTTGTAGAGATTTGTTTTAAAAGGCTCACATCAACCAAGCAAATATATTTTAGTAGGATTATTACCTATAGGCATGACTCCAAAATTCTTTCCTCTTGTTTCTTCCTGTTGGCATATGGCCAGTGGTAGTTTGAATGCGATTCCCCAATTATTCCATTATTCTTGAATCTACAATCTTGGCAAGGTCTCATTTTGGCTGGTTGGCATTCCCCATCTTTGAAGTTTTGCTTGATCATGTGATCTTCTTTGGCTAAAGACAGGTAGGCAACAGTTCTGCTGTGCTACTTCTGAGCTTAAGTCTTTAGAGGACCCATGAATCTACTTGCATTCTTTACCTTTAATACTCTTATAAGATGAACCAGTTCTGGCTCACTTGCTGGTCCGAGGTACCTAAAACACACATGTTGCTGACTTAGACTTGCAGAACTGTAGCACAAAACACAATAGCACCACCTGTCCTGTTGATCCACATAAGTTAATGATTCATATGCAAACCAATCTTTTTTGTTTCAGTGGGGGGTGGGGATGATTGCTTATTATTACACAGCCTTATTATAGCAATTGTTAACTTATACAAGGAATTTAATTGACCAAAGCTTATTTTGAAATACCTATTTACAAAATGTTAGATGTAAGTTAATTATATTGCCATCATTTTCAGTTTAATATTAAACATGTGTTCTGGGCTGTATAATATTTTCAGTTTCTATGGTATATAGCTAGGATGGTTACAGAATTTATTTTTTGTGCCAATTTTCAGTGTTAATAGGAAGAGAAGTGCAAATCTTCAAGGAAAAATGGACTTTGATTAGCAGCGACTACCACTGGCATGCATCATGCATATTTTCAGATACCTCTCAAAGTACTAATACTGGGCTTGATTTCTCTATTGGATCTCCAAATCCAGAGCTGCATTTCACCAGTGGTATGGACTTGCCTCCTAACCCATAGGTGAAAAGTTAAAAGATCAAGATGCCACTGGATAATTCTGTTTTGAAACAACATAGTATAGGGCATTATACTGGGAATTGAGAGGCCTGAGACTTAACCTTTGATTAAGTTAATTTTGCTAGGGATAACAGGTAATTTCAAGAGCAAAAGTCTCTTCATAACTGCTTAAGCCATTGATCTCATGTGACTACAAAGTTCCACATTTTTTTAATCCTAGATCTTTCACTTAGATGTGTCACTTTTCAGTACCATCAGAAATGAAATTATGTCACTACTATAATTAATAATATAAGTTTGGGAGAAACTGAGAGGAAGTATCTACTGAGACTTTTCTGGCTGTTCAAGTATCTTTCCATTAAGACTTATTTAAGAAAGGAGATGCATAAAAGATGAAAAGAGAGACATGTAGTGACAGGGAAATGATGCTCATAAAGTAAAAACTCAGATGAAACTTATGCATAATCCTAAATTAAAAACAAGATGAATTGTGAAGAGAATGAGAAGAATGGTTATGGCATTAGCTGAATGCTTAGAGTCACCAAGACCCAGACAAGTGGAGTTCTTGCCATGGCCCTGTGCTTTGGAAGGTCCTATTCAGGTTCCAGTTACTCTCTTCCCATTTGAGGGATCCAGGGCACATTCCCACATATACCAGAACCCTATGCTTTGTGCTTCAGGTTGTTGGGTCCATCTAGGTAATTTCCTGCCAAAGGCCTTAAGTCTGCCTTCATTACCTATGTAGACCTTTGTCCTGAGCTTGTCCTCCCAAGGATAGATACCAACACACAGCTGTTAGTAGGGAATTGAGCGTAGATTGGGGACTGAAGTATGCATGAGGATGCGAAGAATGAAGCCAGGGTTGAGAAGAGGAGTAAGATGGGCCTGTAGTTGGCTTCACAGTGATGTAACTTATGTAATCACATAGATACTTATGAAGAGAAGGACCCCACACTTAGATTAAGACTGCGTTATTGCTGTCTTGGTATTTTTAATAATTTCATATTTGAATTTGTGCTTTGAATGTGAAGTCTAATGGGACAAATGAGCATGTACATGAGTAGAAGAAGTACATGCCGTGTGGATAACCACCACCATCCCTTGCCACTCCTTTTGCATACACCATTCATGGTTCCCTGTGTGCACTGAATCTAGTAGATTCACATGTACAAGTTAAGTGTGTTAGGTCTGTGACTAAGTGGGTGTGCCAATAGTTCTAAGAGACATGGTTGCCATTTGAACCAGAACTTGCTTGAAATGCAGAAAAAAAAAAACAATGATAGTAAGAAGCATGAATGGCCAAAGAACACTATCATATCATTTCTTATTTATGTTACTTCTCTTTATTAGCAAACCATGATGAATATGATGACATAGAAGGAAGGAGAAAGATAGGGGATATCTATAGTTCCTTTTCCTTTCTCTCTTTTCTTTCTCATCAGTAAGCCAAAGGTAGAAAATTAGATAGATATGCATACATGAAAAAGGGAACTAAGAAGGAGTTAAATTAATTTTGTGCAGTATTCCTGCTATGGTGATAACAATATTATATGCATGTGTATACCAGTTATGAAATACAAATCATATAATTTAGGTAATTCTGTATATGAGTTAAACACACCTATACATATATTTGCATGCAAAGCTGGCATTGCATAATATAAAAAGGTGCAATATAAGGGCTTTACAATATAAAATATTTGCATTTAAATTGGCATTGTGTAACATGAGAATATAAGATTCATGCTAATCATTCAAAATTTTAATTTTTCTTTACTCCTACAGCAAATGCAAAATACTATGAACAAGTTGATAGAGGGAGACTGCAAAAGAAAGGGAAGAACTTCATATTTTAGCACATTTAATGACACTTTTCTCCCACTTTATTAATAGGGGCCTTGCATTTTTATTTGGTACTAATAAATTGTGTAGCCTATACTGAGTGGGCTATAGGTGAAAGGCCGTTGATAAGAAATAGCTCTCATTGCATATAAATTTTAACCAGTCCTTCTAAGTTCTTCATATGTTCATTTCTCAAGGTAAGAGGATAGAACCAACCTAGCAGATTGAGGTAGATTTTATAACTTAAATATTTGGATACATGATGTATGGGGATCTGTATTTTCTCTTGCTCCAGGTTCTGCACTTAATTAGGTGTGGGCTTGCTGTTTGAAATCAAACAGCATTATACAAATAAAGGGCATAGAAGAGTTTTAGTTTTTTGAGAAGAAGGCTGTTGGTTGCCTCCATCAAATACAACTGTACAAATGTTGGAGAAAGTAGAGTGAGGGAACAGACGTAGAGTCAGGGAAAGGGTCTGTAAGAAAGAAAGGTGGCCAGTCTAGGGATTGGAAAGGCTTTATTAGAAAAGGAGAGAAAAAGAGCCGAGTGGAGTCTGACCAGAAGTCAGCTCAGCTGTCATACAGCTTCAGGAGGCTTTTATTACCCCTTATCAGTAGGGCTGAATGTGGGAGGGGTTTGCTAGAGGGAATCATCCTCTTCTGTAGGGGGGCTGATTTTAGCACTGAGGGCAAATCTTGGAGTTACTCCCTTGATTGGCCACCAGTCAGGTGGGAGGAAAAGTTACTGTTCTTTTGTTTCCCAGAAACACTGATCTTGAAGCATTCCGGGGTGGGGGTGGGGAGGGCTGCTGTGATCATGTCTTTGCATTTGGTTTCTGATCTGTTTCGTTTCACTAGCCATTCTCCCCAGGTGACTATACTCTTATTAGGCTGTAAGGATTCCTTTCCCACATAGAGGAATTTATATATAGTTCTGAAAAATGTTAAATCCCATAGAAACTCCTGGGGAGATAAAGGTGGTTGTGACCTAATATGAGATGGAAAAAGGAGTCTAAGCAGGTATAGGCTGGAGCTCCTGTCAGGAGATTGGTTAAAGGCAAATGGTGGAGGGGTGCTGCTTCAAAAAGAGAAAATATCAGCACCCTCCCAGCAGAGCTTGGTCTCTAGGTAATAGCAAGATAGCATTCTAGGCTGGCAGAGGTATAAATAGGCTTCCTGGGTCTTTGGAACTGCCTCTACTTTTCTTCTTTCATCTGAATGTTATATGATTGAAAAAGGAAAGCCCTTGAAGAAGAGAAATGTCCTGGAAGAATTGGTAGAGTTGCACACCTAACTGGGTCTGGGCAGCCCTTAGATAAACTCAAACCAAGATTACTGCACTGGGGCCTATCCACCCTGAGGCAAATCTCCTTTCCCCAAAGTCACTAAAGAGTCCTAGATTAGAGCCTGGGCTTTGGCCTCTCCTCCCTGAGTATACATCAGCAATTTTGGTAAATTACATTTAAGGCTACTTATTGGAAACCTACAAGTAAGATGGGCCATAACATTTATCATTGAAACAAAGACACAGTTGGGGAGTAAAAGGGAGAGGAATAAATAACTACCCAGGCATTATTGGTATGAACTAAGAATGTTGCAGGCCAATAGGACACATGGTCACCCCACCCAAAAGCTTCATTTGTATAAATCAGGAAAAGGAAACTTTTGAATGAACAGATTAGAAAATGTTTCTCCCCACAAGGTAGACAGTTGTAAAACCAAAATAAATGGCACAATTTTTGGACAGAAATATCAAAAATAGGCAGTCATTCTAAACCCTACAATTAGAAAAAGATAATGCCATCTGGTCTGGCACAAGTAGGGGACAATCAAACCAAGCCACACAGGCCCCTAATAAGAGAGTCAGCATGTCCTTCGAAGCTTTGAAGCAAGGCAAGGACTTCTCTCTTGTTATCAATGTCCTAAATCCCATTTTCTTCCAATAGAAGGCTAAAAATCTCTTGTTTAGTGAAGCCACTTACCTACATGGATTATCTTGGCTATCTCTTCTGGCTAAGTTGTTGTAGCTTCTATACCAAGAAACTTGCCTTCAACGTGGTTTTGATTTGCATTTTCTTGATAATTAGGGATGATGAGCATTTTTTCAAGTTTTGGCCATTTGTCCTCATGAGAAAAGTTTCTGTTCATGTCACTTGTCCAGTTTTTAATGGGGTTGCTTGCTCTTTTCTTGTTGATTTACTTCATTTCTTTGTAGAATCTTATAATTATCCCAGTGTTGGAATTGTAGTATGCAAATATCTTCTCCCATTCTGAGAATTGTTTCTTTACTTTGTTGATTGTGTCCTTAGCTTTGCAAAACATTTTACCTTGATCAGGATCATTTATTTATTTATTTTTTGTTGCCAGTGGAGCAACAATTGCCATTTTAAATGGCCTCCATTGCCAATGGGGTCTTCTTCATAAATTTTTTCCCTAGGCCAATAATTTTAAGAGTTTTTCCTGTGCTACCTTCTAGAGTTTTTGAAATTTTGTGTCTTAGATTAAAATCTTTTATCCATCATGAGTTAAGCTTTGTAAGTGGAGAGAGGTACAGGTCCAGTTTCAGTTTCTTATATGTGGCTAACCAATTTACTAAGCACCCTTTATTAAATGGGGATTCTTTTCCCCAATGTATGCCAATTAATTCAAGAAGGGGGGCCGGGGGAAGGAATTTAGTAAACTCTCACCCAACAGGTAAAATGCATGGAAATATGGCACACTTTATGGGTGAAGGACACATCTGTAACTCAGACTTTTACCTCACAAATTCAAACTATGTAACCTAATCTATGTACCCTCATAGTAATCTGAAACTTTTTAAAAAAACCTGCTAGTTCACTTTGCCCTTTAATATTATGTAAATGGCTTCTTTTCTTAAATGTTATGGGCCAATTGCTGTTAGATTTAAACTATCTTACACATGCAGCTCCTGACTTCTTTCAGCTTTAACAAAATTGAAGAGGACTAGGTTGTTGCTTGGGATTAGTCTTTGGTTTAAGGAAATATAGATCGTTTGATCTTCTATCCAGACCATTAAAACTGTTTCCATATCAGTAAACAGGCTGTTTGGCTTTCCTGTGTGTGTGTTTGCTGGAATAGCAATTTTAATTTCCTTTAAGAACTTTTCCTTTGCATTCATAACTTGGCTAACTGTTTGGCACAGGAGGCCTAGCTTTTGGCCTGTCTTAAATTTTGACCTGCCTTTCTCACTAAGCTTAATCATTTCAAGCTTTTGATATAAAGTAAGAGATGTGTAACTCTTCCTTTCACTGAATACTTAGAAGCTATTGTGGGGTTATTAAGTGGCTTAATTATATTATTGTTCTTTCTCTGGAATAGGGAGGCCTAAGGAGGGACAAACAGGCAAATGGCTGGTCAGTGGAGCCCTCAGAAAATGCACATTCATTAAGTTTGCTGTCTTGTATGGAAATGGTTTATGGTGCCCAAATAATGAACAATAGTAATATGAAAGGTCATTGATCATGAATTATCATAATGAAAAAATTTAAATATTTTGAGAATTACCAAAATGTGGCACAGAGAGCTGAAACGAGCATATGTTGTTTAGCAAAAAACAACACTGCTGGACTTGCTTAATGCAAACTCGCCACTAATTTTTATTTTGCAAAATGTGCAGGATGTGCAAAGCACTATCAAATAAGGTGGGTCTGTACAGTGATCAAAAACTAGTAAACAGAACTCATGGTAAAATATTTTATAACAGAGTGGTGCCTGTGGCTCAGTGAGTAGGGTGCTGGCCCCATGTATGGAGGGTAGTGGGTTCAAACCCGGCCCTGGCTACACTGCAACAAAAAATAGCCAGGTGTTGTGGCAGGCGCCTGTAGTCCCAGCTACTTGGGAGGCTGAGGCAAAAGAATCATGTAAGCCCAGGAATTGGAGGTTGCTGTGAGCTGTGACACCACAGCATTCTACTGAGGGTGATGGAGTGAGACTCTGTCTCCAAAAAAACAAAATATTTCATAACAGAGACCTTATATACACTGGTGAAGCAAAGAATAGGTTATCAAGAATGGATAATCATCATAAGCATGTATGTACCTAAAATAGTGCGAAGCATATGGCAAAACTGAAAACTTCAAGTAAGAATTTGGTGTTTTAGTGCCAGATTCTTAGAAACAGATATATAAAGCAGACAACAAATAAGTAAAAATAAATGTTTTAATATCATGAATCAAATTGATTCAGGAAGACCTTCATGTTTAACAAACAAAATCTTTTTTTTTCAAGTTATAGGAACATTTCATAAAACATTGTCAGAAAGAAAGGCTCATTACATTTCAAAAAAACAATAATACATCAATAAAATATAGTCTGCTGCAAAACTGTTATATGTGTAAAATTAAGAATACTTATAAATTAATTTTATATGTAGTTCTTGATTATTAAAAATAAATTTTAAAAATTGTATGATGATCTTTCAGTTAAAGAGAAGGTAAAGAAAGAAATCTTAAATATTTAAAACTAAATGACAATAAAAACACTTAAGTTAAAATTTGAATTAAAATAATGCTAAGAAATCCATATATTTAAATCTTGCTTTACAAAACATAACATGTTGAAGGCAAACAATGTAAGTCTTCCACCCTGCAAACTGAGTGAAGAAATACAACTGTTTCCAACCCCCCACCCCCGCCAAATTTAAATGTCAGGGAATAACTTTTTGAAAAATAACCCACTCAAATACACACAGAACAACCTCACACTTATCTCTGAAAGATTCATAAGATAGAAAAACTTCTGATAAAACTATTGGAGAAATCCAAAATGGAGACAGTGCAAACCATCAAAATAGAAAATGAAAAATATGAAAAGTACTACAAATATGATCACTACAGTCAAACATAATTTAATAACATGTAAATTAGCTGTAGGTTTCTAAATTTGTTTGGAAATAAATGAAATGAATGACTTTCTGAAATAAATGACTTTCTGGGCAAAAAGGTCAGGTAATATATCTGACATTAGTAAAAATAGAATATATGAACAGATAATCACTTAGGCAACAAAATAGAAATAAAAGAATACACTGGAGAAAGAAGATGCACACACACATACACAGAGACAAAACAAAACAAACAAAAAATTCAATGTTTAAGTTGTTTTGCTTATAGGTTCTGTGAAATTTCCAGGGAACCATTCCCATTAGCTCTTACAATTTTGTACAAAAGAAAACTATAAAATACATTGAAGTATATGTAAAGTGACAAAAAAGTTTAGAAAACTTGAATAAAAAGGAGAAAAGGTTGATTTATGTTATCAAACTATTTATGTTCAAAACTAGTTTGGAACAATAAGAGAATATAAAATATGGAAATATAATTATAAACACAAATTGAAAAACTTCTAAGTAAAATAGCTGCCAGCTAATTTCAACTATATATTAAAAACTTATTGTTTATTCTAGGAATTCAAGGATGGTTTAATATTAACAAGTTGATCTCTACATTGAGGGAGGGGGAAAGTATTAATAAATTGCCAATAAGTGTTCCCAAAAAGCTTTGGAAAACATTTAGGATAAAAATTCTTAGAATATAAGAAATACAATAGAACTTCCTATAGTGGAAAAACGTATATTATAAAACAAAAACTAAAGTGAAAAATGCTATATTGAAATTTATGAAGAAAACTTTGTTGAATTTGCATTAAAATTGTCAACAAAATAGAATATCCATTATCACAATTTAACGTAATATAGTATTAGTAATCCATAGTAAGAATGAATGACAAGATATTACATGAATAAAGATTAAAAAGACAAAATTATTAGTATTTGCGGAAGGTACATTCAATGAACTCGACAGAATGAACAAATTAGGTCTTAGAAAAATTATAATTCAGCTAGTTCTCAGGCTACATCAACTAAAATATGTCAATATACCCTCATTGTCAGACAAAAACAAAAACAAAAAAAAAACAGAAGAGTAATGAGAAAGAATACATCCACAATTGCAAAATAATTTATATATATTACATACACACACATACACACGTATACATACAATGTATATAAAATACATAAATCTATATGTATGAAAATGCCACCTCAGCTTTTTTTAAAACTTGAAATTTGTAAGTAGATTTCAAAATGGAGATTTACAAGCACATTACAAAAAAAAAAAAAAAAAAAAGGCAGTATTGCCCTACTCAATAATAAAATAAATTTTAGTAATAAAACTAGTATGGCATATGCTACAGGAACTAATAATTCAAAATAGCATATTGCTGTGCTGTCCAATGGAAACATATCTATAGTGCAAGCCATACATATGTGGTTTTAATTTTTTGTGTAGTTACTTAAAATTCTATGAATGTTAATAATACCAGTATAAGCAAAATGTTATTTCAACATGTAACCTATTTAAAAAATTAATTCCATGAATTCCATTTTATATATTTTTTCAACTAGGGTTTACAGCATGTCTCAAGTATTCAATAGGAGTAAGAGGCTAAGACTACTATCTTGGGCAGCATGAACTCAAAATTGACTCATATGTTAATAAATAGTACAGGAAAAACGAGAAAGATATTGTTTCATAGATGAAATTGAGAAGTATAGTTCTTTTTAAAGAATAATAAACTTTGATACCTTATGTTTCATACAAACATAATCTCAAATGGAGTAGAGACCTTCATGGGAAAAGGAAAATTGTTAAAAAAGAAAAAAAAAAAAGAGAGAAGAAAAACAGAAGTGCCCCATGAGTGATGAAAGAATCCCTCAATAGACCCTTAAAAAACCAGTCATAAACAATGTTCCAGTTTAATTATATGAAAATCAAGATTTTCTACTCATTAAGAATTTCACATACACAAAAATAATATGCAGCTGATAAACTGGCTAGAAGAGATGTGAAATGTTAAAGACAGACTAAAATTCCAGTAAATCAAAAAGAAAAAGACAAAACCCAAAGGAAAAGGGATGTGAATAGGCAATCGTAGAAAAGAAAACCAGAGTTAACATTGATTCTATCACATGTGTCTTTCCTGGGCTTTTAAGACCAGAAGGCTTTACATCTTCATTCCAATTGCTTTGTTTACAGCTAAAGTATTAATTGTACACTTAGAGTGAGGGGTGCAGAAGATGGGAGGAAACAAAGGCAACTATGTTTCTTCTTCTATTCAGCCTCCTTTGTATTGTGACCATTTTTTCTGTAATGCACATAGGCTTTTCATCAACACAAACAGGGATTATTTTCTTTCCCACTGACTGCTTTAAAAAAAAATCAGAATTTTGCAGGAACACACATGTTTTGGTTACAAATTTGCTTTTGTACATTTTAAGTGGAAGTTATAAGTGCACCCTTCACCCAGAAGATGTTCATTGTATGAACCGCTCCTACCCATCCCATGTACTTGATTTGCATTGAGTTTTACATCCATATGTGCAGGTAAGAGTTGATGAACTAGTTTCAATTTGGTATTGAGTAATGTGCTGTTTGTTTTTCCATACTTGCAATACTTCACTTAGAAGAATGGTCTCCAGTTCTATCCAGGTTGTTACAAAAGATACTAGATAACTTTTTTTTTTTTTTTTTTTTGCAGTTTTTGTCTGGGGCTGGGTTTGAACCCACCACCTCTGGTATATAGGGCTGGTGCCCTGCTCCTTGAGCCACAGGCATCGCACTGATCACTTTATATATATGGCTGAGTAGTCCTTTATGGTATACATATACCACATTCAGTAATCCACTCGTGTACTGATGGGCCCTTGGGTTGTTTCCACATCTTTGAAATTGTGAATTATGCTGCTATACACATTAAAGTGCAAGTGTCTTTTTTTATAAAATGTCTTTTTTTCCTTTGGGTAAATACCTAGTAATGGGATCATTGAATCAAATGGTAGGTATACTTTTAGTTCTTTGAGATATCTCTGTATTATTTTCCATAGATGTTGTACTAGTTTGAAGTCCTACCCACAATGTACAAGTATTCCTTTCTCTCCACACCCATGTCAGCATTTGTTGTTTTGAGACATTTTGATAAGTTCTATTCTACTGGAGTTAGATGATTAAGCAAATCAGCAAAAAAATAATCAAACAGCCCCATTAAAAAGTGGGCAAAAGACATGAACACATAAACAATGTTGCAAATGAAGATAGTCTAATATTAGGCTATAAAACACTTGAAAATAACACTTAACACTTCTAATCAGGGAAATGCAAACCAAAACCATTATGAGATACCACCCTTGAGTGCATTAAGTGTGTACTTAAATTGTATAAACTTTTCAAATTTACCTCTTTCAATAACTGACTTTGTAGTAAATTCTCAGAAGACAAAAAAAAAAAAAAAATGGGAAAAGCAAAAGAGTGATTAATAGTGAAACAAAGAAGCTTATTTTATATTGAAATATTATATTCTATAAAGGGAGATGAGTCAATAGTGTGGTAGCATATGTGTGTTCACCCAGGAATTCTCCTGATTATATAGCAACTGAAATGATATTCAACTAATATATGCTTATTATGCATCTTCCAATGGTAATATTAAGCCACTGTGACCCAGCTGAGATTTTAGAAAACTGGTTTTTTTCTTCTTCAATATGTGAAAGACCTAACTTGACCTGGCCTCACAATATTCTGGTGGGTATATATCTTGCAGATATCTCAACAGAGATTAAACATAAATTATATTTGTTTTATTTTAGTACTCACATGTACATAGTAGTTAGTATTACTTTGCGTTAGAATGAGCATTTTTGCAGCATTTTCTTTTAGTAAGTTTTTAAGCCCTTGATATTACTGTGTGAATAACTCAAAGTATTTGTGTGGGCATACAAATTGCTTCACTCCTCTAATGAGGGAAATAGGGAAAAGGTTGGGTTTTGATGGTGGTAAATGGACATGGTATCCCATGGAAGTACCTGAGCAATTAGGGCAGTCAGAGGATGTCCTGAAAAGAAGGATGCTAAGTTGGCAGGAAAAAAAGAGTTAGAAGTTGTTTAGAATGTGTTATATTTTATAAATTCAAAGAAGGGCAATATTTGTAAAATAATATTTTTGTAGGTATCTACGTATGTCTATAAAGCAGATTAAAGGCTAGTTATAAAATGTCAATACTTAGTTAAAAGGTCTTTTACACTCCTCTCTGTTTATCCTAAAACTAGCCATTTATCCAAAGCAAAACAAAACAAAAAGCAAAACTCAGGTGCTCAAGCCCTATTATTAATGACTATTATTCAACGGTATCTAGATTTCTTTCATGGTTAAAAACGTCCATAGGTGATTCTGATGTGACGCAAAGCCACAATTTATAAAGAAAATAATACCTTCTTACATAATTATTTTGTGATTACATTACTATATATGAACATTTGATTGTTAGGTCTGATGTCAAAAGTACACCCCACTTAAAAAAAAAACTGGTACTCTCTACTGCCACTTGGTGGCAGCATACATATATTGCAAGGGCAATTATTGTAGAAAGCCAATTAAATAGAGTATTAAGAACTGGAAAACCATACAGAGATCATTTAGTCAAACTTCTACTTCTTAGAGTTATGAAAACTAAGGCCCATCTACATGAAGTGATTTATCTCCAGTCAAAGAGAGTAAGTGAAAGAGCGTGAAATAAAAAAGATCTCTGGAGTTTTAATTTAGTACTATTTCTATTAATGTCAAATTATAGCTCTAACTTCAGTGTGACAGATTTGAGATTTAGTTCTTGCTTGAATTTACTGCTGTGTGCCTTTCGACAAGTTACTAAAACACTTTGAGCCCTGCTTTTCACATATGTAAAATGTAAAACAGTGAGACTTGAATGATATATAGAGTAAGAGACCGTGGAACTGTGCTTAACATGTACAAGCACTTAAAAAAAATTGGCTCTCATCTCTCTTAAACAATTTCTATCCATTTAACAGTAAAAGTGCCATTTAGCTAGCAAACTGCTCCAGAGTTGACAACATTTTGGCAAGAGATACAAGACTTTTCCCCTCTCTGGGATTCCTTAGACCTGATATTTGAACTGCACTTAACCATAAACTTCTGTTATTTATATTGTATTAATGCATGTGATAGAAAAAAATTTTAAAAGGAATTATGCATGAATTTAGCAGCTGCCTGACTTTCAAAAAATATAAATCAGTATTGGTAGCTAAAACCATAAACAGTATTTTGACAAGAATGATTAGAATTCACTTAAAGTTTGTTGTAATGGGCAGCAATCTTCTTCTGACTCATTTAAGCTACCTGTTAAGCAAAGAAGAACAAAACAAAAAACCTTCCAGAATTCTTGTTTAAAAGGTGTTTTAAAATAAAACAAATAATTTTTTGCAACATTTCCCAAACTTTTATCAAATTGGGTAAGGATTCCCAAAGATTATCATTTTAAAGCTTTATCTTTATTTTCACATTCCTTACATGACTCAATATATTTTTAATTTATATAGAAACATAGAAAATGTTTGCATATAACAGCAGGCCAATAATAGGATCAGGGTATTCAGTTATAAAAAGGAATGAGGTACTGATACATGCTACAGCATGGATGAAGTTTGGACACTGTGCTGAGTGAAAGCAGCTAGACACAAAAGGCCACACGTGTATGTGCCAGAAAGTCTCTAGGACATAGAAACTGAAAGTTGTTGCCATAGGCTTGGGAAGTGGAAAATAGAGAGTGCCTACTTAATGATACAGCATTTCCTCTTGCGGTGATGTAAGTGCTCTGAAAGTATAGAGTGGTGATAGTTGCTCGATGTTGTGCTTGTACTCAATTCCCCTGAATCATACATTTTTAAATTATTAAAATGGGGAATTTTGTCTTATGTGTATTTTGCTAAAGAAAAAAGGATTAGGGAAAGATTTAGTGCTTGGGAAAAAGCGAACTAGTCAAGAATCAAGAATAAAAGCGAACTAGTCGGCTCATTGCCCATAGCTCAGTAAGTAGGGCGCCAGCCACATACCCCGACGCTGGCGGGTTTGAGCTGGCCCAGGTCTGCTAAACAACAATGACAACTGCAGCCAAAAGCAGCCAGGCATTGTGGTGGCACCCTGTAGTCCCAGCTACTTGGGAGGCTGAGGGAAGAGAATCGCTTAAGCCCACGAGTTTGAGATTGCTGTGAGCTGTGATGCCACAGAACTCTACCTTGGGTGACATAGTGAGACTCTGTTTCAAAAGAAAAAAAAAGTGAACTAGTCAAGATCAACTCTACCACTCAATTTTTCTCTTGAACGTTAAAAACAATTTAACATTCAATAAAGAATTCATAAAAATTATAGAAGCACATATAGTGGACAACTATGAACAGCTATTAAAACAGCAAGACATAACTATTTTCTCAGTGCATTAGTCCTCAGCAAAGAGTAATCTAAACCCATACCTGGTCTTTGTTTAGTACAGTTCTGAAAAAAAAGTAAAGATAAATGAAATAAAATCCAACTGTTTCTCTTAAGTACATCTTTGACATCTGTTTGGTTAACTCACTCAGCCCTGTAGGTATACGTGTGGCCATTACAATTTGCAGTTTCCTCTGCATCCGCACTTTACTCATAGTTCATTCACACGTGGAGGCAACAGCACTCCTGTATTCAGTGGACTCTGCAGAGCGGGTGGTAATCAGGGTCATGGGAAGAAAAGAAAAAGGAGGAAAAGCCTCCAGTTGGCCTGCTGAACAAGGGACAAAGTGATTGCAAAAGAGGACTGCTTTATTGTCAAGCTGGAAAATGGTATTTTCCCTTTCATTTTCTTTTCATCTTTCCTGTCAGTTCTTCTGTCCACATTTTCCCACATTCTTTAAGCAAGAAAGACACTAATTGGCTGCATTGTTTTTATTTTCTTTGTAAAACAACTATTGTTTTAATTTTCTTCTTGCTCTGCAAATGTTACTGTTTTTAACCACAACAAAGGAGCTTTGGTGGCTGACGAAGGGGGTCTCTTGAGAACTTAGCTTTTTCAATTGCAAAGACAGTTGAATTTTTTTTTTTGCATTGACTTTTATTGGGTGCTTTGAGCTTGAGTCTTGGCTTTTTGACAGGGGGCAGAGAAACACCACATTTTCTTTGAAGTTCTAATAAGGGATCCTATTTCCTCATTAGGACTTTTAGGTGTTTTTGCTGTGGCATTTAATAGCTAGATGGGTACTCCAAGATGATGACATGGAAATAATCTGATGTTTTAGAATGTGCTTTGGCCATTCTCCTGGCCCCATTTTGCTTCTTGTAGTAAATGGCTTTAGGAGGACATAAGTTTTACATATATTAATATTTAAAAGTAAATATTTTAGGTATACATTTTACACATAAGTATGCATATATTTAAAATCCGTTAATCATAAAAAATTAAGATATAAAAATAAGCAATATTTTAAATGAAATGGGCCATAATCCCTCTAACCAATAGATAACTACTTTTAAATTCTTGGACTATGTATACATGATATCTATATAACTCTCTACCTACATGTGCATGTGTATACATGCACACATACACACATCCATATACTATGTGTATATATACATATATGCTTCAAGTTTAATGCATATAACTATTTCATATGAATATATATTTTTGTATGTGTGTATATATATTAATCAGATTTTCATGTATATATAAATGTGTGTATATATGTACAATTTCATGTTTGTATATAAATATAAGTCACATAAATTATGTATGCATGTGTATAAATATATGGCCACTTACTTTCTGCATACATAGAAATATGCTAATTTTAAAAGGTACAAAAATCAGCACATTTCTGTAATAAGAAAAATAGTTATGCCTCACTGTTTTAATAACTTCATAGTTTTCTACTGTGTTTCTATAATTTTTATAAACAATTCTTTATTGAATGTTAAATTGTTTTTCATTTTTGCTATTATTGAGACTATGAACAATATGGTGGGTAAGGTTATTCAAACATCTCTTACAAATGAAAATACTCAGAAATATCAGGCTAAATGCAAAAAAATTATTTTTATTTGCACTCAGGAGTTCAAGACCAGCCTGAGCACGAGTGAGACCCTATCTCTACTAAAACTGGAAAAATTAGTAGGGCATAGTGGCACGGGCTTGTAGTCTCACCTACTTGGGAGCCTAAAGTAAGAGGATCACTTAAGCTGAGGTGTTTGAGGTTGCTGAGAGCTGTACTGCCTTGGCACTCCAGGTGGAGCAACAGACTGAGACTCTGTATAAAATATATATATATATATTTATGCATATGGTTGATTTGGAAGAATTAAAAAAAATACATGAATGGAGAATGTTGCACTGATGTGGGATTTGTAGCTGCACTGTCAGTAGATTGCAAATCTTCACAGCTCAGACAAGGAATTGGAAAACTTTTTCTTGTGGGACCAAATAGTAAACATTTTATGCTTTGTGGACCAAGAGATAAAATTAAAGATATTATGTAGGTACTAATATAACCATTTACTTAATATTCATTCATAGTTCTTAGGCCATAACAAATAGGCAGCTGACTGGATTTGGTCCCTGGGGCCATCATTTGCTGACATCTGACCATAGACTTATAGTAATGGTGGAGACCACATGGGAAGAGATAAGACTTAATCCATATAAGATGGGAAGTTAGAACTAAGAATCTGTCTTTAGATTTGTCTTTTATTTTTTATTAAATGATAGCTGTGTACATTAATGCAATCATGGGGTACAGTGTGGTGTTTTCATATACAATTTGAAATATTTTCATCAAACTGGTTAACATAGCCTTTATGTCATTTTCTTAGTTATTGTGTTAAGACGTTTATATTCTACTCTTAGAAAGATTCACTTGTACCCCCTTGTAAGATGAATCATCGAAGTGATTCCTCCAATCACCGTCCCTCCACCCATCCCCCCTCTCTTCTCCCTCCCCCCCATATTCTTAGGCTATAATTAGGTTATAGCTTTCATATGAAAGCTAGTTTCATACTAGGGCTGTGTACATTGGATACTTTTTCTTCCATTCTTGTGATACTTTGCTAAGAAGAACATTTTCCAGCTCCATCCATGTAAACATGGAGGACGGAAAGTCTCCATCTTTTGTTGTGGCTACATAGTATTCCATGGTGTACATATACCACAGTTTATTGATCCATTCATGGATTGATGGGCACTTGGGCTTCTTCCATGACCTAGCAATTATGAATTTGGCTGCAATAAACATTCTGATAGAAATATTTTTTGTTGTAATGTGGTTTTTGGTCTTCTGGATATATACCTAATAAAGGAATTATAGGATCAAATGGCAGGTCTATTTTTAGTTCTCTGAGTGTTCTCCAGACGTCTTTCCAAAAGGAAAGTATTAGTTTGCATTCCCACCAGCAGTGTAGAAGTGTTTCCTTTTCTCCATATCCATGCCAACATCTCTGGTTTGGGGACTTTGTGATATGGGCTAATCTTAATGGAGTTAGGTGGTATCTCAAAGTAGTTTTGATTTGCATTTCTCTGATGATTAAGGGTGGTGACATTTTTTCATATATCTGTAGGCCATGTGCCTATCTTCCTTAGAGAAATTTCTCTTCAAGTCCCTTGCCCATCTTGAGATGGGATCACTCATTCTATTCTTGCTAATATGTTTGAGTTCTCTATGGATTCTGGTTATTAAACCTTTGTCAGAGATATAACCTGAAAATATCTTCTCCCATTCTGAGGGCTGTCTGCTTGCTTTACTTACTGTGTTCTTGGATGTGCAGAAGCTCTTTAGTTTGATCAGTTCCCAATAATGTATTTTTGATGTTGCTTCAATTGCCCAGGGGGTCCTCATAAGATTTTCGCTGATTTCTTCAGGTGTTTTCCTTACACTTTCTTCTAGTATTTTTTATGGTTTCATGTCTTAAGTTTAAATCTTTAGTCCAGTGAGAGTCTATCTTAGTTAGTGGTGAAAAGTGTGGGTCCAGTTTCAGTCTTCTACAGGTCACCAGCCAGTTCACCCAGCACCATTTGTTAAACAGGGAATCTTTTCCCCACTCAATGTTTTTAATTGGCTTGTCAAAGATCAGGTAACGGTAAGTAGATGGATTCATCTGTTGGCTCTCTATTCTGTTCCATACATCTGCCTCTCTATTTTTGTGCCAGTACCATG
>NW_003852401.1:38180816-38198714 GCF_000181295.1 Otolemur garnettii
AAAATATACCCTGCTCATGGCTGGGAAGAATCAACATTGTTAAAATGTCCATATTACCCAAAGCAATATATAATTTTAATGCAATCCCTATTAAAGCTCCACTGTCATATTTTAAAGACCTTGAAAAAGTAATACTTCATTTTATATGGAATTTAGATTTGTCTTTAATGAAAGAGTGAGCTAGAAAAACATCCATTGTCCAAGGCAGACTGAAAGCAAATTTTGTTGGCCTCCTCTTTGAGTAGGAAACAAGACAGGAACTCTTGAGAACTTAAACCCCCAAATGTTCTTCCACAGGATTGGGGGAAAATTTATTTGTGGTCCTAGAATACCAGCCAAGAAATTAAGCTAAAGTGCTCCCGCCTAGGTAGTACTCCGACTACATGAGTGCAATCTCCTCTGGAGAGGTGCACTTTCAACCCTAGCCTCAGAGAATTCCCATAGACAAAGTTTAGCTAAACATGAGCTCCTCATCTAAATTTACACAATAATGAGGAAATCAGCTAAAATGAAAGAGAGTCAGAAAAAATATTCAATACCAGAATTAGTTTCCCAACACCACCAGATGTCAGAATTATCAGGGATGGGATACAAAATAAATGAATAAATAAATAAATAAATCTGAACTTGAGTAAGGAGAAATAACATTCAAAGAGACTAGGTAAAATCTTATAAAAAATAAGAATAAATGTAATCAATAAAGCTAAGATTCAATGTTTATGTAAGATAGGTAGATTAAATATGAAAGTGAAGATGGAAATGATACTGCTTTCAGAAAAAGTAGCAGATCAGATTTTTGTCTAATTATATAAGGAAATAGATTTAAAAAGAAAAGAAACATTATCTGATAACTTACTGGCCCTTCAGCAGTAAGGTATAGGAAGTTTTTTAGGGTTTCCCTTCAAATAATAGTAAGAAGTAGCAAAAGACAGAATAGTCCACAGGAAAAAAAGTCTATGTATTCATTGTACAGAGGGAATTAAGGATTGAGCCCACAGCAACGTGGAGGAGCTGAGCCTTACATGGAGATGGGACCTTCAAAAGGGCTTGAATACTTACAACGGAAAAGAAGATTTGTTAACATAAATGATCAAGTGTTCGGATTAAGATATCAGAAAAGCTGGAGAACATGGAAGGAAGTAGATAATAAAGATAAGAGGAGACCTTAACAAAACAAAAAAATCATAAAATTTGATGATTACTATGCCCAAGTGATAGTGCTTTGAAAAGATTTATAAACGAAGAAACATTTTGATTAAGAAACAGTAAAAACACAATGAGGGAGACAAGACAGCAGGTTCCAAGCAGCCTGCACATACTGCTCCAAAGGACTGAAAGTCACAGGTGTCCACCTACAGACTGGCCTTCTTGGAGTTGCATTGTGAATCATCAGCCAAAAGACGGGATACATACAGAATGAATGAGAAGGTGATGCAGCTCCACTCCACAAAGTCGGAAGGAACTTGGGGGAGGTGTCCACACGTGAGGAGGGACAGGAGCAGAGAGCCCTAGGGCTTCCTCCACTCACCCCTGCAGACACTGTGGCCCCAGCTGACCTGTGAGGTGCCCTGCTTACCACCCTACCACTGCAGACCTCGGGACTGATCAGGGCGCTGCTTGGAGTCCTATAGGTACACTGCTCCAGAGAGCAGGCACAGCAGGGAGTTTCATCCCTGAATCACTGCAACTAATGCCTTAAGCAGCTCTCAAGTCCAGATTTCCAGGTCTACACAAGGCTGGGCGTTATTGCAACTATTTCTGTATGTGCTGGCTAGACCCGGGAGAGGGCAGGGAGAGCACCACAGAGAAACATTGCAATGTTTCTAACTGAGAAACCTTGCAATGACTGCCTCTGTGGGACGTGGGTAGAGGGAGTGTCCAGCTCTTTGGCCCTGCCCTTGCAGCCCCATCAACCCCCAGATGTCCTGCTCCGCAGCTCCCCACTTGGAGTTTCTGTGCTACTATGGCCCCCATGGTCCCACCCATATCACTCCTATTCTGCCTCCAGGTTCTGCTGCCCTGCTCTATGCTGCCATTGATGTGGGGGTGCCACCCTCAATACTCAAGCACAACCACTGGGCAGAAGTTCCCCAAGACTCCCCTCACTCATTGCCTACAGGCCCTGTGTCTGATGTTCCCATCAGCTGCAGGAACCTGTGAGGCTGCCACTGTGGCTTTCATGTTGCTGGGCAGGAACCACCCTTGTGGTCCAATGCTCTGCCAGGGACCCTCTAGCCTCCAGCTGCCATCATACCTGGAACTAATTAGCATGAACACCTACAGCCATGACACCCATGACCATTGCCTAGACAGACTCACCCAAAATAAATAAATGGGACTTAATTACATTAAATAGCTTTAGCACAGCAAAAGAAATATTTAACAGAGTGAATAGACAACCACAGAATTGGAGAAAATATTCATAACTATACATCTGATAAAGGGCTACTATCCCACAAGAATAAAGCAAACAACCCCATTAAAAAGTAGGCAAAGGACTTGTACAGAAGTTTTTCAAAAGAAGATAGACAAATGGCCAACATCTAATCATCAGGAAAATGCAAGTTATTAAAACCACAATGAGATACTACCTTACCTCATCAAAATGGCCATTTTTAAAAAGTCAAAAATCAATAGATATTGGCATGGATGCAGTGAGAAAGGAATGCTTACACACTATTGGTGGTTCTACAGTACAACCTCTACAGGTTGGAGATTGCACAGAGACCTAGAAGTAGACCTACCATTCAAGAAAGCAGTCTCACTACTGGGTATCTATCCAAAGGAAAAGAGCCAGTAGGCTTGAGTTATACATGATCCAGTGAGACTCCAACTGTGTCATCCAAGCCAGTGCCTATGTTATCCTTCCCCTGAATACAGGCAGTGTGGCTCAGGGACTGTATTCTTCTTCTTGGGGTCAAGAAAGGGAAGAACTCAGATGACTTTGTTTTGTATCAGATCAGCAAAAGACTTTGGGGTGCCAGCTTAGCTGTAGCAAAATAAAGTACCAAGAAGACTTCTGAAGCCACTGAGTCTGGGTCTTAGTTCCTGAACAGCATTTCTGGACCCACCTTGGCCCATGCTATCCTGACAAGGACCCAGTCCAGGCAGGATTCACCACTTACTGAATAAAGAGACCTTGGGCTTTGAATAAACATCAGAGGTAGCTGGGCAATATTAACTCCAGACATTGGGTGAGTCTGGGCTGGCTTCAGATGTAACCTTGTGCTGGTGACCATAATGGAATGCCTATATCAGTCCTCCCAGCCCCAACTCCATCAGTCAGCACAGAGGTAGGGAGGAGAGTTAGAGACTTACCTGGTATCCAGGGAATTTTCCCATATCTTACAAGTCCATCAAAGTGATACCATCAAGAGTTTGCAAGTCACAACAGTACTAGGCTTGTGCCCTTCTCCCATCCTGATATGGCTACAGTGACCAAACTTAGATCATCACTGTCAATTCCCTTTGAATTCACACAAGTGCAAGTTGTGAAGATTAAAATAAACGCAAACTCTTCAATGCTCAGATATCAATGAACATTCACAAGCATCAGAAACATACAGGAAAACATAACCTCAGCAAGTGAACTCAATAAGGTACCAGAGACCCATCCTGGAATGACAGGGATATGTGACCTTTCGGACAAATAAATCTAAACAGGGGTCTTGAAGAAGCTCAGTGAACTTTGAGACAACACAGAGAAGGAATTCAGAAGCCTGGTAGAGAAATTTAACAAAGAGAGTAACCAAGCAGAAGAAAGAATTAGGGAGCCTGAAAACAGGCTATTTGAAAAGATAGTCAGAAGAAAAAATGAAAAAGAATAATGAAGTATGCCTACAAGATCTAGAAAATAAGCTCAAAGGGGGGAAATTTAAGTTATTGGGTTTAAAGAAGAGGCAGAGAAAGTTTGGCATAGAAAGTTTATTAAAAGAAATAATGACTCAGAATATCCCTAATCTAGAAAGAGATAGTCATAGAACATCAAGCAGATTTAACCCAAACAAGGCTGCCTCAAGGCATTTAGTAATCAAGCTCTAGTGGGCAGGACCTCTGCAATAGCAGAATCTATACCTGCCTTTGACACCAGAGTTATGGACATCATCCCTCCTCCCAAGGCTGTCATCTCCCCATCTCTTCTGGTCCCCAAGAAGACATCTCGTCCCTTTTGACATGAGATTTCCTGGGAATGCACTACCCAGTAGCAGCATTGCCTCCATGCAAGTCTCCAACAGCATGGGCATGCCTGGAAAGTTAGTCAGGGGACCAACCACAAAGTCCGAGCATCATCTTAATCCAGGAGCCACCCCTCAGCCTACATTTGGGGCTATAGTTGATGAGTGGGTCTCTGGGAAAGTGCTTATTGCTTCTTGTGGTAAGATTCAAAGCAAGTTCAGAACTTGAAAAAGATTGTTTTCAGTTCTGGATTTGCCAAATATTAGCTGCATGATTCTGGGTAAATTGTTTAATCTTCCTTATTCTTGTTCACCTTGCAGGATGTTGCGATGTCATTTGTATAATGTGCAATATTACCCTTGTTCTTGAATAAATTCATATCCTTAAGCAACTTACTTAAAGAGGTGTACTTATATGTTTAAATTACTCCTTGTCTCTGTTACGGGCTTGGGACTTATTTCCTCCCCACTCCTCTAAAAATTCATATATTGAGGTTCTAATCCTAGGACCTCAGAATGTGGCTGTATTTGGAGATAAGGTTTTTAAAGGGGTATCTAACATAAAATGAAGTCACATGGGTAGAAGCTATCCACGGACTGATATTCTAATAAGAGAAGAAAATTAAGACACAGACACACACAAAAGATAAAGGCGACACGAAGCCAGAAGAAGATGGCTTTGTAGAAGCCAAGGAGAGAGACCTCAAGAAGTCAACCCTGTTGACACCTCATCTCAGAAGTCTAATCCCCAGAACTTTGAGAAAACAACTTCCTCTTGTTTAATTCTCCTGAGCTGTGGTAGTTAGTGATGGCAGTCTTAGCAAACTAATATATCTTCTTGTGGCCTCTGTTTTAATTCGAAAATTCAATATTTGGCCTCACAGGTAGAAACAATTTGGCATTGAAATTTCATGTTACAGTCTTTCTTTCTTATTCTCATTGCTAGTGATTTCTATATTTGCAACTATGTTTCCACCCTGTAAACAAAGTTCCATGCTCATTCCTAGTCTTGCTTCTAATATACAATAAATATGCAGATTCAGAATAGATTTTGAATAGTATGTGCCATTTTTATATATAGGCATAGATATTCATATATTCATAATTTATGCCTTTTCTGTATTTTCTCTATTTTCTGGGATCTAGCAGTCTCTGCTTTTGTGACTAGTACATTAAATATATAAATTAACTCACCAAAAATTGTCTAATAATAATAATAATGTGGGAAAAGGTAAAGGAAAGTGATAAGAGGAGGCAGAAGAAGCAATCAGGGAAAGTCTTAGGACCTTACGAATGAGATTAATTACTCTAAAGGGAAGGACATTAGCATCACCGGTGAGCCCCACTAGTCTTTACTGACTTGCTAGAGGCATCCCTGAGTTCTGTTTCTTCTTGGTCTCCAACCAAATGATCACCAGTGTCTGAGAATGCTATTTGAACAACTACAGTCACTGAATGGAAATGGAATATGTCTTTAGAGAATCAATAGTAATTTTGACAGCTGATTAAAAAGCAATGTCAAATGGCTCTTGGGAAATCTTAGTCAAATTCATAAGCAGGGAAATGTTGGCTGTTAAAAGTAGAAGATGGAAGGAGAAGAGTGAAGGCTCCAGAAATATGTCACGTGTGGGCTTCATCTTATCTCTGCCACGTCGTAGCTAGATGACTCTGGGCAAGTTTCATACCTCCTTGCAATTCACTTCTTCCATTCTGTATAATGGGCATAATAATATACCACCACATCGTTTTAGGAAGTTAAAATCAGTTGTTGAAAGAAAATACTCCACAAAATACACAGAAAATGATCTTCCTTATTCTCACTGGTGTTCACCTCACAGGATGTTGTGATGATTAACTTAATGCCATTTGTATAATGTGCAGTGTTCTTGAATAAATTCATATCCTTAAGCAACTCACATAAAGAGGAACTTCTATGTTTACATTGCTCCTTACCTCTGTTGTGGGCTTGGGGTTTCCTTCCTTCCTTTATGTTCTCTATGACCTTCACTCCTCATCAAAGAGAAAAATGACTTTTTGTCTCCTCTTTGCTCACTCACAGAAGATACTTCACTGTTATGAACTTGAAGCATTAAATAGAAGATAAAGGAATGGCCTGTTATCATCAATTAGGAGGGGAAAAAACATATTTGCAAGAATTCCAAATTAGAATACAACAGCTTTTCTTCAGGCCCTTATTTCTGTATGCTACTCTGCTGTTTACAGTACAAAATTAAGTTTAAAAGACATAGTTCCTTACTTTAAAGACTTTATAGTCCTTGCTTACAAATTATATGCCTGACTCATGTGAAATTTTCAGGATTACGGATTTTGCCATTTTGATATTTGCATTTAAATTCCTGTAGGTGAAAGGAGGAATAACTTCAGCACAAAATGTACTGATTTGTACAAGCAAACTATGTGTGTATTTTACCTATATGCATTTATGTTCTATCATGTTTCATATAGGATTGCGGTGGCTTACAGGAATAGACATAATACAATATAATCACAAAAATGTTTAATATAAACAGGGCTTAGATCGAGCAGGAGAAAAAGACTATGGAAATAATATTCAGGAAAATGTGTAGTTACTCAGTTTGTACTGTCATTTTGACTTTATGAATCTCAAAAAAAAATTCATAAATGCTCATCATCATTAATCATCAGAGAAATGCAAACCAAAACTACTCTGAGATACTATCTAACTCCAGTAAGAGTAGCCCACATCACCAAATCCCAAAACTTCAGATGTTGGCGTGGATATGGAGTAAAGGAAACACTTCTGCCCTGCTGGTAGGAATGCAAGCTAGTATGTCCCTTTTGGAAGGAAGTTTGGAGAACACTCAGGGATCTAAATACAGACCTGCCGTTTGATCCTGCAATTCCTCTTTTAGGAGTATATCCAAAGGACCAAAAATTAT
This sequence comes from Otolemur garnettii, assembly GCF_000181295.1. Taxonomy (NCBI): domain Eukaryota; kingdom Metazoa; phylum Chordata; class Mammalia; order Primates; family Galagidae; genus Otolemur; species Otolemur garnettii. Next base: position 38,187,913 of record NW_003852401.1, read on the forward strand.
TTGGCAATAAATATATTTGCACCAGATTGTTCATTGCAGCTCAATTCATTATTGCCAAGTCATGGAAGAAGCCCAGGGCCCATTGACCCATGAATGGATTAATAAATTGTGGTATATGTATACCATGGAATGCTATGCAGCATTAAAAAAAATGAAGACTTTACCTCTTTTATGTTTACATAGATAGAGCTGGAAAATATTCTTCTTAGTAAAATATCTCAGGAATGGAAAAAAAACCCACTATACTCAGTTCTACTGTGAAACTAATATATAATCACTCACACTTGCATATGAAAAATGAATCTCAACTATAGCCTAGGATGGAGGAAGGAAGGGGAGGGAGAGGGGAAGGGAGAGAGTGGATCAATAGAGTGAGGATTGGTGGGGGAACCACACCTATGGAGCATATTGCAAGTACAAGTTTGATCTATCAGGTGTAGAGCATAAATCCTTAATCCTGTAATAGGGTAAAAGTGGTGAAGGCTATGATGTTTAATAGGATGTAAACATTCCAGTTTGTACAAATAATCATCATATTGAATCATATAATGACATAAATGTATTTATGATCTATGTATGAAAGACTTAATAAAAAAAGTAAATTAAAAAAAGTCAGATATTAAATAGTTCTATGTATCAGCTGGAGTTAGTGAGTTTCCACTTACAGTAGTCTATTATTTTGTATTTTTAGGAAAGTTTACTGTTTTATAATGAGTTAAAGAGGTGACTTATGTCTAAGTGATTTTCTTGACTTAAGAGTATAATATAAAATAAGGAATACAGCTATTTTCAATGTCCTACATAATCTTGAACATTTGAAATATGTTAATAAAATGGCCAATGATCTTTGTGTTTATTAAAAAAATTGATAAACAAAATTGATTACAAAAGCCACATTATATGCAGTTATCAGACTGCATGTTAACAACCTGACACCAAGGGACAGCACAGAGAACTATTCAAAGATAAAGATTATTAAATCTTTTAAATGAGAATGTATTTAGCACAGGTATAATGATGCCTATACATGCTTCAGCCTGGAACATATTATTAATCACATTTCAAATTGTGTCTTAAAGTCATTAGAAATAGTTTGGGGTCTCTGGCTCAGCCATTCAAAACTCATCTGCAACATGTACCACTCAGGAATGATTGTTGTCCATTTATCCATATCTGAACAGGAAAAACAACATGTTTCAAAATGATAATGAAGAATAAAGTGAATACAGAAAGCTACAAAAGCCAAATAATGTGCTGAGGGAAAGTACGAAGCAAACAAAACCCAACTAAATCTGTAAAAAACTAGGGCCATGACAGGATAAATCCTATGGAAATACCTCAGCCAAAATACTGGGCAGAAGAGCCCTATCAAGCCAATTCCAGTGTAATCCTTTTTGTATGTTATCATCTGTGAGTAAAGGTGAGTCTTCCTCTGTGTAATGCACCCAATTTATCATCCATAAATCATGAACACAATTTGGGGTAGTTCATGTTACTAAAACATGTCTTGCATCTGTGTTTATCCCCATGGTTGTGTTCATACCACATGACCCTCACCTCTAGGTCTATTTGGTCAAGTCAAGGATGATCCCCTTAGCCAAATTTGGTAACTGAACCCCTTTTCCCAGGAATTTGAAATGGGGGCATAAAACTGCAGGGTCCTCTGAGGATATTTATATCCTTTGGATTGAAAAGCCATTTGTAGTTTTGCAAAAACAATCTTTAAAAGAAGAATGAAGCAGATGTGCAGGGAGAAGTCAAGGTTTGGAAGTAAGAAGAGGGAAAGAAATAGAAAAAGAGAAAGGAGGTGGCAAAGAGAGAACACTGGTATAGGCAAGTGAGAGAGCAAGAGAACAAGATAGCAATTCCAATTGCAAGAGACCTTGAGAAAAAATAATCCTTTCCTGGTTTCCTCCTGCAACCCCGGTAACTATCTGTGCCTATGACCTAACTGTCTCTTTACGCTTGGTTACTAAGAGATTCCCATATTCATTTCTTACTTAAGCTAGCACAAGTAAATTTTTGTTGTAACTGAAAATTGTGATTTTTATAGGCCCACAGGCCAATTCCCTTAAAATACATCTAAATGTTACAAAAAATAGAAAATGATATTTCTTAAAACCTCATTTTTTTGCATATGCATATATCTCTGAGAATCAGAAAGAAAAGGGTAGGAAAAATATTCAGTGTAATGGACATTAATAAAGTGAAATAAGAAAGGAGGGGGAAAGTAGGTTAATAGAAAAGTAAGACACAGAAGAAAATAAAGTTGTAGGCCAAGTAAGGAGAAAAAATAGATATAAAGTAATAAGGAGGACAAGAAAACAAGAAGTGCAAGCATATAAGTAGATTGAAAGTAGAAATACCTCTGAAAATCTCAGACCTATTTCTACACTCTGAATATTTTTAGGTCTCAGTGGCAGTTTACATTATTTTTTGATAAAGGACCTGGGATAGCTACAGAGGGTGAAGTTCATCTTTGCTGAGTGGGTAATTATCTTTCTTTGTTCTTTCTTCCAAGTAAGTCATCATAGAAGCAAAGAAATTCTGATTATTATTTAGTTCGGAATACACTGTTTGACAATAGAGAAACAAATTTGGCTAAGTAATTTGGCTCCTCTAAATCCTAGAGAATGAACATAGTGAAAGAAATCTTTCAACTAGGGTAGTGCCTGTGGCTCAAAGGAGTAGGGCACCGGTCCCATATGCCGGAGGTGGCGGGTTCAAACCCAGCCCTGGCCAAAAACAGCAAAAAAAAAAAAAAAAAAATCTTTCAACTAAATGAAATATTCCTTAAAATATACTGATGTAAGTACTTCAGTGGAGAATGAAAAATAAAACAAAAATTCAGGTAAAAGGTTGAAATAAACGTAACAGTTGCATGTTTCCTTTTAGGAAACTGTCTTTTTAATTTGAGTGGATAGTGAATTGAGAATACCTGCCTCTAGGGTGAGGGAAACTAAGCTTTCTCTGTCACACTGTATTCTTTTGGGTCACTTAATAAAGACACAAGTTGGGTTACAGGAAAAAATAGTGGGAAAAAATCAATTTCTCAGATATAAAGGACTGCTCTTGGAAACATGAGGATTGTTGTAGTGACTTTGCTCTTCTGGCCTCTGAAGTCTCTATCTTCACCTTGGCCCCACAGGGAGAGTGACTTTTAAAACCACTTCCGCATTACCCATTATATGCCTGTTGAAAAGAGAAAAAGAAAGCAAAACAGTTCTTTTCCTGTACTTTCAAACAGCCATCTTATCCAAAAATCTATTCAAGTTGTTAGAGCTCAACCTTTCCTGGCAAGGGACCTAGGGGAGGTTTTTTACCATTTGAAAAATTGGTGCCAGTGTCTGTGGCTACAAAGAAAGGAAAAGTAATGAAGAAACAAGCATGGTTATCAAACACTCAGTAGTGAGGCTATCTGTACAAAGATGTGTAGAGGCAACTTCTCAAAAAGGCAACCTATCAGAGCTTGCCTTCTTATGGTTTATTTTGTAAAGTACAATAAATATTGACCAATGCTCCTGGCTTTCCCAGTTTCCCAAAGTCCTCTATGTTCATATTTTTTATTTACCAAGAAAAAAAAGAGTACAGTATTTTAAGTCATTACTCTGTACCTATATTATTTACAGTCACTCCTCATTACCTTGCTACAGACACACCTTTAGGAGTGGGGGCTGGGGAGGAAGACCCATCTAAACAAAAGAAAATCCAAAAATAAGAAGTGACAGATAAGAGTAAATCAGCACAAAACTTTGGAAGTTTTTCCAACATTTTCATCTAGAATTCTTATGATTTCATGCCCTACAATTAAATCTTCTATCCATCTTGAATTATTTTTTCTGAGTATTGAGAGATATAGATCCTGCTTCATTTTTCTTCATGTGGCTATCCAATTCTCCTAACACCATTTATTGAATAGGGCTTCTTGTCCTCTGTGTATATTATTGTTTTTCCATTTGTTTGCATCATCTATGATTTCTCTACAAAGAGAACTAGGCAATACTGAGAAAAGAAAGAGAAGTAGGCAATAATTCACCTTCTTGGTTAAGTATATTCCTGGTATTTTTATTTTCTTTGAAGCTATTGTGAATGGTATTTGCTCTTTGACTTGACTCTCAGGTTGCTGTTATTGGTGTATAGAAATGCTACTGATTGGTGTGCATTGATTTCATAACCTGAGATTTTGCTAAATTCATTTATTAATTCCAGGAGTCTCTTGGTGGAGTCTTTGGTTATCTTGGTATAAGATCATATCAACAGCAAAAATGATAGCTTAATCTCTTCTTTCTTGATTTTGATATCACTTATATCTTTCTCTTGCCAGATTGCTCTGGCTAGAACTTCCAGAGCTATGCTGAATAGAAGTTGTGTCAGTGGGCACCCTTGTCTTATTCTTAGTGAGAATGCTTTCAAATTTTCCCATTCAGTATGATATTGGCTATGGATTTGTCACATATGGTTTTATATTTTTGAGATTTATTCTTTCTATGCCTCATTTGTTGAAGGCTTTTATCATGAAGGGGTACTGAATTCTGTTGATTCCTTTTCTGCATCTATTGAAATGATATGGTCTTTGTTTTCGTTTCTGTTTATGTGATAAATCACATTTATTTACTGTGTTGAATTTCTTATGTTGATTTATTATGTTGAATCCTTGCATAATTACAGTGAAATTCACTTGGTCATGTTGGTTTCATTTCTTGATGTGATATTAAATTTCACTTGCTAGCATTTTATTGAGGATTTTTGCACGTATATTTTGAAAGGATATTTGTCTATAGTTTTCTTTTGTTGTCGTGTCCTTTCCTGGCTTTGGTATTGAGGATACACTAGCTTCAAAGAATGAGTTGAGGAGGACTCACTCCTTCTTGATGTCAAGAAATAAGTTCTGCTGTATCGATACCAACTCTTCTTTGTAGGCCTGGCAAAATTTGTCTGTGAATCCAACTGGTCAGGGATTTTTTGGTTGTTGGTGGAAGTTTTTTCTATTACTGCTTCAATTTCACTTTTCATTACTATTTTATACAAAAGTTTTGTTCCCTCCTCACTGAATCTTGTGAGATTGTGTGTTTCCAAGAATTTGTCAATTTCCTCCACATTTTGGAGTTTATGTGTGTAAAGGTTTTCATAGTATTTAAATATATTTTATATTTCTGTGGTATCAGTTATAGTATCTCCTTTCTTATTTCTGATTAAGTTTATATGAGTCCTTTCCTCTTCTATTCCTGGTTATTCCAGCAGCAAGTATATAAATTTTGTTTATCATTTTAAAGAACCATTTTTTTGTTTGTTTGTTTCATGGATCCTTTGTATTTCTTTTGTTTTGCTTTCCATGTCATTTAGGTCTACTCTGAATTTAGATATTTCTTTTAAATTCTTTTAGCTATACGCTTAGGCAGAAATTTATGAAGAAGACCCCATGACAATCACAGCAACATGAAGATAAATAAATGACACTTGTTTAAATTAAAAAGCTTCTGCACAGCTAAGAAAATAAAACAAAACACAACCTAAAGAGTGGGAGAATATATTTACAAACTATACATCTGATAAAAGGCTAACAAGCAGAATCTATAGAAAACTCAAACAAATCCTCAAGAAACAATAAACAACCCCATTAAAAAGTGGGTCAAAGATAGGAATGGAAGCTTTAGAAAACAAGAAAGACAAATGGCCAATAATTATGAAAACAAGTTCAGTATCACTAATCATCAGGGAAATGCAAATTAAAACCACGAGGAGGTATCACCTTACTTCTGTTAGAATGGCTTTTATTAAAAACTCCCAAAACAATAGATGCTGGCAGAGAGATAGGAATGCTTACACATGGTTGGTGGTACTGCAAATCACTCTGTGAAAAACAGTATGGGAATTCCTCAACGAACTAAAAGTGAACCTACCATTGGATCCAGTAATCTCATTACTGGATATTTACCCAAAGGAAAAAAATTTACTTTATCAAAACGAAACCTGTACTTAAATGTTTATTATAGCAGAATTGACAATTGGATAGGTATGGAATCAACCCACTGGCCCATCAACTCATGAGTGCATTAACCAAAATAATAATGTGTACCATGGAATAATAGTCATAAAAAAGGATAGATTAATGCCTTTTGCAACAATTTGGATGGAACTGGAAACCTTAAATGAAGTATCTAAAGAATAGGGAAATAAACTCCATATCCACTATTAAACTGGAATTCATAGGTGAGCACTCATGTGCACAGAAGGAAGTAGATTTCCTTTTTCTTTCTTTTTTTTTTTCTTGGCTGGGGCTGGGTTTGAATCCACCACCTCCGACATATGGGGCCAGCGCCCTACTCCTTTGAGGCACAGGTGCCACCTGGGAAGTAGATTACCATAGCAATCAAGTAGGGGCCAGGGAAAGAAGGGAATGAACAAAAACCTACCTAATGGATACAATGAACACTATCTAGGTATTGAGTGCATTTGTATCCCTGACTCAAGCATTACAAAAGTATACACTATATATGCATATATATATAAACAAAAATATTTTTACCCACATAATATTGTAAAATAAAAAAGATCTCAGATTGCATCTCAGATGTACATTTGTTGATATATTCATCCCATAATGAACTCCATTCTCAAGCCCTGATAGTGTGTGACATTCCATTTTCAACTTAGAGACTATCTCATACAAAAGTTAGCTATTCAGGGCGGCATGTATGGCTCAAAGGAGTAGGGTGCCGGCCCCATATGCTAGAGGTGGTGGGTTTAAACCCAGCCCCAGCCAAACAAACAAACAAACAAACAAAAAAAAAAACCTGCAAACAATTAGCTATTCTATAAACATATCTTATATCTTCAACAAAATTTTATGCCTCTATAGAGCTGGAATTTTACTTTTTTGTAATTTTTCGGAGTACTTATACTTACTATGATAATAAGTACATTCATTCATCTAAATATTTGAAGTATCTCAACTTGATAAATATTGGTTGAATGGATTAATACATGAATGAAGAAGTATATGATAGCATCATGTACCATCCAATGTAAATTAAAAAAAAAAAAAAAGAAACACAAATACAAAGAACAAGCCAAGAGAAAAGGAGCAGAGCTTTCTGTAAAACTTCTCTCTTTGTTGGGTCATTCTACGAAACTTGATGGAGTAAGAGTGTTATAAGCAAAGGAAAGTGTCCCAAGCCCATTCAGCTATGTCATTTAATACTTTTATACCATCCAGGGATTTTATTTAAAACCTAAATTTATAAAGGCTTTATAGATAACAGATATATGAATATTTACATATTTAAATCTTCATTTCTAAACAGATTTTCTCTATCATTGCATTCCAAAATATTTGAATAAAATACGTAATTAAAAGCCAGATATTATTATTCTTATGCTCCATGTTTTTTTAATAGCAAAGCCTTTCTTCTCCCCAATGCTTTCTGATTTCCATAGGTGCAGTTCTCAAGTGAATTCTGCTTTAGATAGTGGGACCTGTAAGTGAATCATCCGTATATGTTTTAAGAATTCTTCATAATGGCATGGTTACACATGGTTGGTGTGGGCTACGGGAATGCATAAAATAATATTTAAATATCTAAAGTCATTTTTGTCAGAATTATTTCTTTCTGGTTAGACTACAGTCGAATTTATTAAAAATTTTCCTTTAAAAGGGTTTGAATTTTGTTTCCGATGGGGTCCTAGGATTTATTTCACTATTTAACTTGAGCTAGATTTTCTTTGAATTACTCACCTTATAGTTTCTCTATTATATGGGGCATACAGGTAAGTGACAACCTGGACATTGTAACTCTGGAAACTAGGCCTATTTTTCATAGCTATTGAAGTTTTATATACCTAAAGGCCTTAGGCAAATGTCCTTCTATCCTTGGAGAAACCCAGGATGTAAGAGACTGTATAAAATCAAATGTTTTTTATCCCACACATTCCATAGCATTTTACAGATTATTTTTTTAAATACTGTCGGTCAATGACCACAATGTCAGGGAGCAAAGCTACTGCCCGATCTGATGTAGCTCACCCAAAGCAATGGGCAGATATCATAAAGGACTGGGATATGGGGATATTGCCCAGGGCACTGAGTACTCTTGGCTCCCTTTTTCAACGAACGCCACAAAGTCCAATGTTTACACACCAATCCCAGACCAATGTCTTTTATTAGCTTCCCAGGGAGGAAGTCTCTCCAAGAGTAATTATCAGCAATATATTTTTGGCTGTCCAAAGCTGGGTATAGACAAATAATCAGGACTCATGTGAGGGGATATAAATGAAAATAATAATTGATGTACTTACATGTCATAATTAGTGAATATTGCAAAACAGTGCTGATGGATTGGGAAGTTTGAGTCATATCCAGGTGTTAGACAGTTTTGTGATTGTTTTATATCTAGGTCTGTCTCAGAGTAAGCCACCATAGCTTTTTCACCCTGTACCCCACAACTAACTAATGCACGGCACAGAGTAAGTGCTTAGTTGTGGCTGCTGCTGTTCCTATTCCTCTGTGCTGTCTTTGTATCAGTTCTCTGAGCCTGAGGCAAAGCTTGTATGGAATGTGCAAACCCAAGGCAGCAAGAGTAGGGACAAGGTAAAGCAGTGCAGGAAAGCAGGGAGAGCCACACACACTGTCAGATCAGCCAGTCGCATTGTCCTAAGGAATGTTTCAGGGAGGCTGTTATGGAACCAAAGGCTTGATAGGCTTGTATTCAGATATGCCCTTTTGTACTTGTTCTGATTTGTCTCATCTGATTTTGTTACTCTGTTCTACCTTTACTGATTTTTTTTGTATTAATGAAATACTTTAGGCATTCCATATTTATTTATATATTGGCATCATAACCAAACCTCTTACAACCAGGTAGAAAATTTCCATCACCTAAAGGCCAGACTTTTTTCTCTGTGTCCTTTAAAAGTTGGGATACTTGCTATCTCTTTAGTTATTGTTTCATTTTTGTTGTTCTGTTTGTTTTATAAGTTAGAAATGTTTTCCATCGTGGATGGGACAATGAACATATTAAAGTTACATATCTTTTCAAAGATGTTGGATATTATTCTGACGTGCACGCAAGTTACTTGGAGACAGTTCAGTCCTTTTCAAAGCTTGCTTTTAAACATTTTGGAGTGGATCGCAGAATACCCTTTTATGGCTAAATTATTTCTTAACCCTTTTGTGGATCCTACCTGATGCTCTGTGTTACAAGGTTTTTATACTCTGGCTGGGCTAAACACAAACTATTCCTACTCGTGTGCGATGTCTAGGAATTGTTCTGCTTACTCATTTCTAATGATTCTTTCTCTGACCTTCAATAGTTTCCTCTCAAGTACTGACAGGTAAATCCTCAACCAAACACACAAGACATCCTAACTACACATCTTCAGATCTCTTTGTCAGTTTAGTTTCCTCCTTTCCAATAGTTGAGCCCACAAACTCCAGTTGCTTTGGCTTCCCTGAGATAAAATCTCCGTTCAAGTCTGCAATTTCTTCAGGCTTTGTTTGGATTTCCCTTCCCTGCACAGCAGTCTGGAAACTGACCCTAAGAAGAAAGTTGGTGCCCTTGGGGGACTCTCTTGCTTTGTTTCCCTTTCTTCTGGGATGACAGTTTTGTGCTGCCTATTGGTCAGTGTCTGAAAAATGTTATTTCATAATTTTTTTGCTTTTTTAAATTGAAATATAAATTTATTTCAGGCTAATGTGAGGGTACAAACCACCAGGTCAAAATATTTGATTTTGTTAGGTAGAGTCCGTCTTGTGGTTGTGTCCCACATACAAAAAGTGTGCCAAACACCCCCACCCTGTGCCCATTCAGTGAAGCACCCCTCCCTCCATGACACCTCCCTACAACTTGAATTGAAATGAGTTTTTCTCCTGTGTGAGCATGCATTAGATCATCTACTGGCTTCATATTAGTATTGAGTACATTGGGTAGTTGCTTTTCCATTCTTGTGATATTTTACTAAGAATGTGTTTCAGCTCTATTCAGGAATATTACAAAAGATATGAAGTCACCATCCTATTTATGGCTGAATAGTATTTCATGATGTGCATATATACCAGCATTTGTTAATTCATTCCTCAATTGATGGGCATTTAGGTTGTTTCTATGTATTGGCAATTGTAAATTGAGCTGTGATAAACAGTCTAGTGAAAATGTCCTTATGATAAAATGATTTTATTTTTTTTCTTCTGGGTAAATGCCTAGTAATAGAATTGCAGGGTCATATGGGAGATCTAATTTAAGATTCTCCATACTTCTTTCCAATGAGGATGTATTAGTATGCAGTCCCATCAGCAGTGTAAAACTGTTCCCCTCTCTCTGCAACCATGCCAACATCTGAAGTTTTGAGACTTTGTGATGTAGGTCATTCTTGCTGACATTAGGTGATAATCTCAGGGTAGTTTTAATTTGCATTTCTCTGATGATTAGGGATGGTGAGCATTTTTTCATATGTTTATTAACCATTCATCTGTCTTCTTTAGAGAAGATTCTATTCGTGCCTCTTGCCTAGTGATCTATGGGATTGTTAGCTCCTTTCTTGTTGATTCATATGAGATCTCTGTAGATCCTAGTTATCAAGCCTTTGTCTGATATGTAATATGAAAATATTTTTTGCATTCTTAAGGTTGTCTATTTGCATTGGTTCTTGTTTCCTTAGCTGTGCAGAGGCTTTCCAGCTTAATTAAGTCCCATTTATTTATTTTCGTTGTTCTTGTTACAATTGCCACAGAAATTTTTTTTTTTTTTTTTTTTTGAGACAGAGCCTCAAGCTGTCCCCCTGGGTAGAGTGCTTTCGCATCACAGCTC
>NW_003852401.1:38198782-38206403 GCF_000181295.1 Otolemur garnettii
GCCACAACGCCCGGCTATTTTTTGGTTGCAGCCATTATTGTTGTTTGGCGGGTCCGGGCTGGATTCAAACCCGCCACCTTGGGTTTACATGGCTGGCACCTTAGCCACTTGAGCCACAGGCACTGAGCTGCCACAGAAATCTTCATAAAATCTTTTCACATGCTAATATCCCCAAGTGTTTTTCCCACATTTTCCTCTATTCTATTGTTTCATGCCTTAGATTGAAATTTTTTATCCATCTTGAATCCATTGAAGGGCGAGAGGTGTGTGTCCATCTTCAGTCTTTTATATATGAATATCCAGTCCTCCAAACACGTGTTTGGTTTGTCAAAGATCAGGTGGCTCTAAGATGTTAGTTTCATCTCATGGTTTTCTATGCATTCCCAAATGTCTATATCTCTGTTTTTGTGCCAATACCATGGTGTTTTGATCACTATGGACTTGTAATATAGCATAAAGTCTAGTAGGGTGATGCTCCCAGGTTTGTTTTAATTACTAAGAATTGCATTAGCTATATAGGGTTTCTTATGGTTCCACATAAAATGAAGAATTATTTTTTTCAAATCTTGAAAATATGACAATGGTATTTTTATGAGGATTGCATGAATCTGTAGATTGCTTTGGAAAGTATTGATATTTTGACATTGTTGATTCTTTCCAGCCATGAGCATGATATGTTCTTCTATTTGTTAATATCTTTTGCTACTTTTTTTCTTAGGGTTTTGTAATTCTTTTTGTAGAGGTCCTTCCCCTTTTTGTAGGTATTTTCCTAGGTATTTCATTGGTTTGAAGCTACTGTGAAGGAAATTATGTCCTTGATTAGCTTCTCGTCTTTGCTATTTGCTTTGTATAATTTAATACAAAGGCTGCTGATTTGTGGACACTGATTTTATATCCTGAGACATTGCCATATTTTTTTAATCAATTCTAGGAGTTTTGTGGTTGCATATCTGGGGTTCTCTAAGTATTAGATTATATCATCAGCAAAGAGCGAGAGTTTCACCTCCTCTGCCCCCATTTGGATGCCTTTTATTTCCTTCTCTTGCCTGATTGTATTGGCTAGAACTTCCAGCACTAGTTGAATAGTAGTGGCAATAGAGGACATCCATATCTAGTTTCATGTCTAAGTGAAAAAGCTTTCAATTTTACTCCATTCAGTATGATATTATCTGTGGGTTTGTCATAGATGGCTTTAGTCAGTTCAAGAAATGTGCCACCTATGCCTATGTTCTTAAGAATTTTTGTTAGAAAAAGATGCTGAATTTTATTGAATGCTTTTTATGCACCTATTTGAAAGAATTATATGGTCTTCAGTTTTGCTTCTGTTGATATGGTGAATTACATCTATGGATTTGCATATGTTGAAACAGGCTTACATCCCTGGGATGAAACCTACTTGATAGTGATATATAATTTTTTTAATATGTAGCTGTAATCTATTGGCTAGTATTTTAATGAGAAATTTTCCATCTATACTCATTGGTGTGAAGTTCTCCTTTTTAGTTTGGTCTTTTTCCTGATTTTGGTATCAGGGTGAAGTTTGCTTTGTAGAACATATTGGGGAAGATTCCTTCCTTCTCAATTTTTTGGAACAATTTCTTCAGTATGGGTATAAGCTCTTCTTTGAAGATTTGATAGAATTCTAGTGGAAGCCATCTGGGCCAGGGCATTTTTTTGTTGGGAGATTTTTTTGTTTTATTGTTGCATTGATCTTAGTGCTTAAAATTGGTCTGTTCATAAAATCTATTTCTTCTTGGTTATGTCTAGGGAGAGGATATGGTTCCAGGTATTGATCACTTTCCTCCACATTGTCAAATTTCTGAGCATCGAGTTTCTTGTAGTATGCAGAGATGACCTCTAATACCTCGATGACATTTATTGTTATTTCTCCTTTACTAGTTTCTACTTGAGGTTATTAGAGATTTTACTTATCTGTTTTCAGTTAATCTGGCCAAAGATTTATCAATTTTATTTATTTTATCAAAGAACCAACTGCTTGTTTCATTGATTTTCTGAATGATTCTTTTGTTTTTAGTTTCATTAATGTCTGGTTTTAATTTTGGTTATTTCTTTTCTTCTGATGGGTTTGGGATTAAATTGTTATGTTCTTCTTTTTCCAATTCCATAGAATGGTCCATGAGTTTGCTGATGCACTCTCTTTCTGCTTTTTGGAGGTAGGCATCTAATGTGATAAATTTCCCTCTTAAGATTGCTTTTGCTGTATTCCACAGGTTGAGATGACTTGTTGCTACATTGTTATGTTCCTCCTTTATCTCTTCTTGGACTCAACTGTCATTCAACATAAGGTTGTTTAATTTCTCTGCCTTTGTGTGGGGATGAACATTTTTGTTGGAGTTGCGTTCCAACTTTTTTGCCTTATGGTCTGAGAATATACAAGACATAATTTCTATTCTTTTAAATTTGTTGAGATTTTATTTGTATCCTAGGATATGATCTATGTTCTTTAGCTTTGGGATGGTATATTCTGTATATGTCTATTAAACCCATTTGTTCTAGGGTCCCATTTAAGTCTTTTGTTTGTTTGTTTAGTTTCTGTTTAGAGGATGTGTTCTGTACAGTTCTGTCAGAGGGGTGTTAAAGTCCCTGGATATTATGGTGTTATGGGATGTCATATTGCTCAGACCCATAAAGGTCTGTTTCATAAATCTGGAAGCATTTAAGTTGGGTGCCTAAATATTTAAAATTGAGATATCTTCTTGTTGTATTGTTCCCTTGACCAGTATGAAATATCCATTTTGGTCTTTCTTAATTTTAGTTGCTTTAAATCCACCTGTATCCGAAAATAAGATTGCAACCTCTCCTTTATTTTGATTTCTGTTTGCTTGAAGTACTGTTTTCCATCCTTTAATCCTGAGTCTTGATTTATCCTTCAAGGTTAGGTGCATTTCCTGGAGACAACATATGGACAGTTTGTGCATTTTTATCCAACCAGCCAGCCTATCCGTCTTCAGTGGAGAATTCAAACCATCAGCATTTATTGAGAGAAGTGATAAATGTGGTAGAGTGCTATTCATCTTATTTTTTCAAAGTTTGTTATATAGTTTTATCCGTTGATCCATAGTGGAAGTTAAGTTTTGAGCTTTAGCTTCTGGGTGTTTATTTTGCTGGTGGTCCATTGTGATGATCAGTGTTGAGAATAGGTCTAAGTATTTCCTGTAGAGTTGGTTGTGGCAGATTTCCTCAGTGTTTGCATAGACACAAAAGATTTGATTCTTCATCAATTTTGAAGCTTAGAGTAGCAGGATACAGCATTCTGGGCTGAAAATTCTTTGGCTTAAGAAGGGTAAAGGTGGATGACCAATCTCTTCTGATTTGGAAAGTTTAGTTGAAAAGTTTGCTGTTACCCTAGTAGCTCTGTCCCGGTAGGTCAGTTGGCACTTATTCCTGGTTGCTTGCACAATTTTGTCTTTTGTCTTAACTTTGGAAAGGTTCATCACAATGTGTCTTGGAGAAGCTCTGCTTGAGTTGGGATGACCTAGGATTTAATATCTCTCTACATGGAGTGTATTGGAATCTATGATGAAGGTGGAAGAGTTTTCGTTTATAATAATTAGGTCAATTTTTAAAGTTTTGTTCAAATCATCCATACACTAATTGAGAGATAAGTAAAAATGATTTTAGTAAGATGGTTGATTTGCCTATTTTCTGCTTTAGTTTTATAAATATTTGCTTTATATATATTTGTTGAATCTAAGTTACTGAGTGCCTAGAGTTTTAGAATTTTAAAATTCCTGGTGTGCTGTGCTTTAAATGTCTGTCTTCTCCTAATTCTTGTTGAAATTTAATTCCCATTATTCTGGTGTTGATGGTAGGACATTTAAATAGGAGAAGTTTGGGTATAATACATGGAGCCTCCCATCTTCATAGATAGAATAATACCACTAGGAGAGTGGATCTACTCCTTCTTGCTCTCTTCCTGTCTCTCTCTTTCTCTTGCCCTTTCATCTTCTGCCACAGAGTGAGGCAGTGGAAAGGCTGTTGTCAAATGTCATTCACTTGATCTTAGACTTCCTACCCTCTAGCATCATGAGCCAATAAATTTCTTTGCACTATATATTGCCCCATCTCAAATATTCTGTTATAGTAGCACAAAATAAACTAAAAAATGGTCTATTTTCATATTTATTACTATATATTTGTAAATACATTTTTAAAGTTAACTTTGAAATGTTATTTTTATTAATGGTTTCCCTTTTTTCCTTTCTATTTTTGAAGAGTATGTTATTTTCAATCTTTTTATGTATAATCATTGTGCATCTTCATAATAAAATGATTCACATCTAAGCAAAAAAGAGCAGTATTAGTCTATAGAGCAGTATACAGTGTTAGTCTTACACATGTTATATTTAGTTCATTTATTTTTGATTATTATTAAAATTCTTAGACCAATAGTTAATATGTTACATGTATTTATTTTCTATTCTCCAATGTTGAGGTACTTTTACTTTTTTTTTTTTATCTTGTTCACATTTCAACTGATGGAATGTTTTTAATTTTATTCTTTTTCTTTTAAAATTTTAATTGTAATGTGTTGCTATTTAAACATTCCTTTACATGTATATCCCTATACATGTTATTACAGGGATAACAACAAGCAAACTTGAACTAGTGTGGTTTCCTTTTCCTTTACCATTGCTAAATAAATCTAGAACTTTGTAACACTTTAATTTCTTTTTCCTACTGCTGTCCTTTCATTTTGTTTCATGGATTTTAGCCTAACTATATTTTAAAAATTATGAGGCATCATTTTATATGTTTTATAGAGTCAAAATTCATTGCCCTTTATTTGCATGTTTTCTCTTTCTTCCTGTATTTTATGTTTCTGTGGAGATAATTTTTTTTTCATTCACTATTGTGAAATAGTACTCCTTGAGTATTTTCTTAATAAAGAAAATGCTCTTGATAATTTTTCTCAATTTTTTTTCTAAAATTATCTTCATTACATCTTTGGGTTTTTTTGCAGTTTTGGCCAGGGCCAGGCTTGAACTCACTACCCCTGGCATATGGGGCCAGTGCCCTACTCCTTGAGCCATAGGCACCACCCTCTTCATTACATCTTAAGAATTTTTTTTGTTTGATAGAAAATTCTAGTTTTTTCTTTTTCCCTATCTCATTACTTTAATATTCAGTTCCTTTTCCTGTGACCTCCATTGTGATTACTGAGAAACCAAATGCCACTTTTTGGCCGTTAATTTGAATGCCTTCTGTCTTTGTCACTCATCACATTTTTTCCCAAGATGTTTTCAAAATTTTCTTTTTTATTTTAAGGATTATTTCCATGATTCACATAGATATAATAATCTTTGCATATATTGTCCTCAGGGTCCTTGTAACGTCTTAATTCTTTGATCTGAAACCTTAGATAGTTTTTGGAAAAATTTTGTCCATTCTGCCTTCAAATATATCTTCTGTACACTCTCTCTTGTTTTTTCAAAGTTGAGTTATACATCTATTCATCCTTTCTTCCATTTTCCACAAGTATTTTTTTCCTCCCTCTTCATATTTGCCTGTCTGAGCTCTCAGAGATCTGCCAGTTCTCTAACGATAGTTTTTGCTCAAAACTAATCTATTAACTCTCAAATTTAGTTGTAGTTTCACAACTACAAACCCTATTTTGTTATTTTTCATTTATTTCAGCCTTTTTGGCAACATTTTTCACCTTTGTGTCCATTTTCTATGTTTAGTCTATTTTCTTAAACATAATTATCCTAAACATTTTAATGTCTTTACCTGATAACACAAATGTCATGTGTAAATCTCTTTCTATTATCTTTTATTCTCTTCAAGTTTTAATCATATTATTCTCTCTTTGATATGTTTAGAACTTTTTAATCGAATGCTGGTCATTTTATTTGGCTTTTCTTTTCCTCAGTGGGAATCTCATGTTGCTTAAAAATGTTCCTGTCTACCTAAAATTGGAGGCTCTTCAGATTACAATTTTTAAAATGCTATGAAATATCACAGATATTACACAGTGAAATAATAACATTTACAAATTTAACTACAACTTGATATATCTCTAAGAAACTTTTTTCCTATTCCTTTATCTATAAACTTTTTAAGGACTTCCTCATATAATAATTGCTTTATAACATATATATGTATATATATACACACACACACATAGAGAGAAAATTATTTTATATACATGTTTATATTATTATGAATTTACCATAAATAAAATTTGCTTTTAATGATTAATAAGTTAGAAAAATTTCTCTTGGTTTCATAATTTACTATCAAAAATGTTGTAATAATTATCATTAATTGCTTTTAAATATGGCAAAACCTCTGTAGATAACTTCCTCATAAATTCTATGTTATAAATTCATTACTTATTTTATCCACCATAGGTTTGCGTATTTCAAGAATCCTAATAAATACCCTTTTATACCATTCCCACCACACACACACACACACACACACACTCCATGATTAAGTCTATTCTTGACAGGAGAAGATTTCTGTTTTGACTAAACATTGATGAGAACCAAACCCTTTGTTTGCATTTTTGTCTGATGACCAAAGTAATTTTCTGTAGAACAGCTTCTGGCTTCATACTTCTCAGTTCTTCAATTTTTTCTTCTCCAACTTCACATGCTTTTAGATCTGCAAAATGTAAGACATGGCCATGCTGTAAAATTGCCTTTGTTCTTGTGCTTTTGTAAACTAGTGGCAGATAAGTCATTAGAGTGGGCAGTAGGAACATTTCTGGAAGCCATTTTTACGCTTAAACAACAAATTATCTACCATATGTGGTTCTCACAAATCACCCAGTAGCCTTAACTCAAACTTCTCTTTAGTCAGATCTCAAAAAATCCTGTGGCCATTTCAGTATGACCCAATACAAATGGAAAATATGGAGGGGAAATTGGAAGAGAAAGAGATAGCAGTCTCATCTAGGTTTATCTGATTGTAGTGAAAATATAACACTTTTGAAAATTTGGCAAAAGCATGTGATTGCATGTACTAATTTCTGGTTTTCTTCCAAAAAATCAAAAACATCCAACCATAGATTTGGGTCCCTGGAGCTTAAGCCTCATTAGCTTTAGGACAAATCTGACTCTTATATAAGGTGGTCAAGTGGAAGTAAGATAAAAAGGTTATAAAAAACATGATGAATCATTAGAAATAGACTGAAGGTAGTTTTGAACAAGAAAGTAACAGGCACTCAATGAATGAAGGAACTTGGATAACACTGAGGCATAAAAATATAAAAAGGAAAAATTACAAGAGAAACTTTATTGGGAAAAATATAATAATGTACCAGGTAACCCGTTTTCTATTACTTACTATGATATTGGCCTATACTAAGCATTTTGAGTCCATACTCTCATTTAATCCTAGTAAGATTTTTGTGAGGTTGGTAATTATCGTGAGCCTTACTTTACAAAATAGGAAACCAACGACTAAGTAGCTCAAGTAACTAGTTCAAGTTTACATAGATAGTAAGAGGTAGCCCTGAAATCACACCTGGGTGTGTTGGATTAGTTGTTTATGTTTTTAGCCTATTTATTTATTTTGAGACAGAGTCTCACTTTGTCACCCTCAGTAAAGTGCAGTAGCATCATAGCTCACAGCAACCTCAAACTCTTGGGCT
>NW_003852401.1:38206748-38240318 GCF_000181295.1 Otolemur garnettii
GCTATAGGCGCCGAGCCGCTAATCTCAAACTTATGAGCTCAGGCAGTCCACCTGCCTTGGCCTCCCAGAGTGCTAGGATTATAGGCATGAGTACTGGCTTAAGCCACTTTTTTAGAGTAAAAAAAACAAAGATTAGAGAAACTGAGGCTATTAATTATAATTTAGTATGATCAACAATAGAGAAAATTTCTTTTTTTATTTTTTATATTTATTTATTTATTATTATTTTTTTTTTTTTGCAGTTTTTGGCTGGGGCTGGATTAGAACCCACCACCTCCAGCATCTGGAGCCGATGCCCTACTCCTTGAGCCATAAGCACTGCCCTATTTTTTATATTTATTACCACAAACTAGTATTAAAAAATCACCTACTCCTGTCCTTATTTTGCTAAATCCAAAATCAGATTTCTTTCTTCAATAGTATGATCTAGATATGGCAGTGACAGTTAACAAATATTTATTCACCAACAAATACTGAGAAATTTTAATAATACCTAATTTTTAAAAGCTTGAGAAATATAAGGAGAAATTAGCTAATGTTTTTGGACAATTTTAAATATTAGAAAGTATTCTAAGGTTTTAGCATTATACACAACACTGGTTATTTAGTAATGGTTTGGGAGAACCAATTTTAAATTTTCTGATCTTCATGTATTTAAATTCACAACAGTAATGTTTTCCACATTGACTATGGGAGGAAAAATCCAGTCATGTATTTCATTTCCAACTGGGTAGAAAAAAAGTCTGTTTGGACTATTAACTTTTGATGTTTTTCCTAAGGCAAGTGTACAGGTAATTTTTATTCCTTGATTAGGGGAAAAGTGATGGAAGAGGGCAGTATTAAGAATTAAGCAGCAAGACTGTTAGCTCTCACATCAGAAAACTTATCCTTATACTGCCTGTCAATGTTGTTAACAGAGACTGTTATTTTACTAATCCTTATGATCCAAATGATTTCTTTTTTTATGTTGCAGAGCCCAGCAGGTGAGAGAGTGGATTTGTTAAGCTGGGTGGGTTTATCCTTCTTTTATGTGTTTGTTCAATTTTATGTTCATTTACTTATTGTACACATATGGCAATAGAAGCTGCTAAAGCAATCACTGTTCTGCAAAACAACAAAGCACAGAAGCAGATGTTGTATTTCCAAGATTTTTTTTTAACACAAGAGTATTATGATTAAAGATCCTTTCCTTCCCTCCTCCTTCGGGGGATACCAGAGGTTGCTTGCTGGAAGCTTCCTAATGACTTGGTGAAAGGCTCAAATATGCCCCTGTTATGGCAATCCACCCCAGGGGCAAACCAAACATGAACATTATACATTTATTTTATTTTTCACAATTACATGGATGAAGAAAATCACCAAATGGCATCATATCATGTTTGTTATAGGTGTATTAACTACATCGAAAAGGCAAAACATAGCACCTTTTTTCAAACAGAGAAAATCATTTTGTACTATGAAGGCTGGTCTTAGTAAAAGATTTAATTTACACTGGGGCAAGAGGTTAGCTTCTATTTTCAGTCATGTGGCTGTTTCAAGAATGAAACATTGTGAATAATATAAGAAATGGAGGTTTAGTCTGAGAAAGGGAAAACATACTTTGCAGTAGGAAAGAGAATTTAATACTTAAGATTTTTTTTCATTTTTTTTAGTAAAGGTGCCTTATTTCAACTAGGTAGGAATGCTAGACTTCAGGTTTTCGTATTTTTTTCTTTTTTTTTCAGTTTGGATATTTGACCTCCAAGCAGAGATGACTGAAACTGCCTTTGAGCATCAACCTTTTTAAAAGACTTTTTTTCCTCCTCCCTAAGGGCTATTTGTCTCTTGATGGCATTGTCTACATTTCTCACCGAAAGCTAAGCATTTGTCCTTGCACTAAACTCTGGGGTTGCCTGATAAGTGAGAAACTGAAAAGGAGAAGAATTAAAGGTCAATATGTTTGTTTTGCTCTCAAGTGTGTTGGGGTGTGTGTGTGTGTGCTGTGTGTGTACTGGGGAGGGGAGTGGGCTTGGGTGTGTAAGGGAGGGGCATAAATACTTTGGTGATATTATCTACTTATAGCCTTATAAAGTTTGAGCTGCATCAGGACAAGCATTACCATTAGCATAAAGAAGAGAATAAAACTCAAATTGCGATAACTTCTGGCTCAGTAGAGGGCAATAAGTAAATGATACACATTAATATTGCATTCTCCCCTTTTCCTTCCCTTGTTGAAGCTAATTGGAAATTTCAATCCATTTCAGACAATCAACACAACTGTCAGTCATTTTACATAGCACAGTTCTTCCAGGAAGAAGAAAATGGAATATACTTAGAGCTCAAGTAAGAGCCCATGTGTCTTAGGATTATTATGTGATCGTTAGCTGACTTGCACCCCATAGGCAGTTCACAAGTTCGCTGCATGTTAGAATCATCTGGGGAACATTGAAAAAAATCCCTATGCCCAGGCTTCTCTGTAGGACTATTAAATCAGAATCTCTGGAGGTGGGACCAGAAATGGGTGTCTCTTAAAGCTCTTTAGGAGAAGGAAAGTTTGCCAAACACCTCAAGGAGATAAACTTATTTCACACACATGAAATAGGAGCAACTCATATGTCAAAAGGAGATTTTATGTATTAGTATATAATTGATCTATATATATATATATAACTATGTTCAATGCATACTTATTCATATATTTTAAGCACTGAATTTTAGGATAGCAACACAGAGAAGGGAGGAAGGCACTTTGCCTCTGCCACAATCTCCCCTGCTGTGGTCAGTTTAGAGTCAGAGAGATATCTTCTATGGGTAAGCTGGAGACTCCCAGCACTTCCTTTTCCTCAGTATCACAAATGTCATCAATCCTTGCTACAAAAGCCAGTCGTCACAGGCCTTTAATCTAGTCTGAAGAGTTTCTGGGAGTTTACACTGCTTTATTGCCCCTGGAGTAGTAGCCCAGGTTGTACACCCCCACCTCTGTGACCTAAGCTACTATGGCAATGCAGTGTCTTGAAACCACTCTCAGTGCTAGAGTGTATCCTGCACTGGACACCAGTATCTACTGCCTCTCTCCATCCTTAAGGCCCCACTGTTATTCTACTATTTTCACATGAGTGTCTGTAGCATCATGGCCCTGGCTGCATATAGCCTAGACCTGACAGATCAATCGAGACCCTGGCATCTAAACCTATTGGCCACACTTGTCCCCAAGGAACAGAGGGACTTGCACAGCAGTAAGGCTTCATAACAGCCTGCTGTCTCACTGTAACCAGGCATACCCGTTCCAAGATTAATAGTCCAGTGGCTCCCTCTCTCTCAGAGAGACCATCACATAATCCACCAGTCCTCCATTACTGTGTATACTTGCATCAGGACTGACAGCCAAAGTGGCAGCAGCTCTACCTACCAAAGAGACCACTGTACAGTCAGTGGATCCAATAATGAGTTTGGCAGCTTCTCTGTCTTCCTGAAGAAACCACTGCACAGCCATCTGACCTACTGTGTGTGCAAGGCTGGCCCAACAGCCAGCCTGATGTAGCCATACTACCCAAAAAAACCCACTGCATAACTAGCCAGCTCACCACTTTTGAATGTGCCCAGGCTGAAAACCAGCTAGGCATCTTTAATCCTAGAAAAACTGCATGTCTCAGGTGAAAAACTTTCTCAGGCTAATCTACTGAGGCAATCACAGGTATTGCTAGTGAAGATTGCAGCCAAATGAACTGCATGAGGACCACACTACTGAGCCAACATATCATCCTAACTGACACAGTAGATTCCATGGATATCCAGGAAAAAAGTCTTTATGCAAGCTATTCCATAAACTTGGAGAAAACAACTGTTTCCCTAGATATGTGGATATCAACATAGGGATATTAGAAACATTTAAAAAAAAAAAAAGGAAATGTGACACTCCTAAAGAAACACAATAAATTTCTAGTAACAAACCTCACAAAAGATATTTACAGAATATCTAAAAAGGAATTTAATATAATGATCTTAAGGAAACTTAGCAAGATACAAAAAAAAAAAACAAGAATTCAATAAAATTATAAAATTTATAAAATTATAAAATCACCTCAACGAGAAATTTAAGAAAAAGATAATATATCATAAACAAGAAACAAATGAAAATCTTGGAACTGAAGAATTCAATGAATGGAGAGCTTCATAAACCAATTAAATCAAGCAGAAGAAATTAATTTCTGAACTTGAAGATAGCTCTTTTGAAATAACTCGGTTGTGGTGGTGGGGGGAAGAAGAATTTCAAAAAAGAAAATCCACAGTATTTATGTGACATCATTAAATGAACAAGTATTTCCATCAAAGGGTTTATCAGAGGGAGAAGAGATAGAAAAAGGCAAACATAGAGAACCTATTTAACAAAATAATAGCTGAAAACTTTCAAGTCTTGGAAGAGATATAGACATTTAAATCTAGATATTCAAAGGTGTCCTACTAGATTCAACCAAAAAAGATTCTATTTGAGGCATAGTATAGTCAAACTGTCAAACATTAAGGACAAAGAGAAAATTCTAAAATCTGTAAGAGGAAAGCACGTAATCATATATAAGGGAATCTCCATTAGACTATAAGCAGATTTCTTAGCAGAAAACTTGCAGGCCAGCAGAGAATGTATAAAATAGTAAAAGGCTAAAAGAAAAAGTGTCAGCAATTTATACAATAGTGTACAAATTGATCCTTTTAATACAAAGGAAAAATAAAGAGCTTACTAGATAAGTAGCAACTAAGGGATTCCACCACCACTAAACTAGTCTTATAAGCAATTCTTAAGGGATTTCAATGACCAGAAACAAAATGATAATTATTGTCATGAAAATGTATGAAACTATAAGCTCACCAGTTGAGGTAAATTTGTAATTAAGCTCAGAATACTCTAGGTTTGTAATAATGCTATGTATATCTTTCAATCCTCTAGTATTAAGTTTAAATTTAAAATAGTCAAAAACAACAGTAGCTACCATTAGTGATGAAGGAACACATATTGACAAAGATATAAACAAAAATATAAATTGTTGAAGTAAGGAAAATATCTATAGTATTTTTATGCAATCAAAGTAAAGTTGTTATTAGCTTAAGATAGTGTAAATCTACAGACTATGTTAGCCCCATAATTAGCATAAGAAAGAAATTACAACAGCTACATAAATGAGAAGGAGAAAGACAACAAAGCTTAAAACCACAGATAACTACCAAATCACAGAGGTAAACCAAAGAAGAAAAAAACAAAGAATCTACAAAACAACCAGAAAACAATTAACAAAATGGCAGAACCAGGATCCAAATGAACCAAACAGACATTTGCAGAATTCACATATTTGCCAACTGCAAATGGAACTTCTCCAGGATAGATCATATGGCGGTGCACCAAACAAATTTTAACAGTATTTAAGGAGATAGAGATTATGTCAAATATCTTTTCTGACCACAATGGTATAAAACTAGAAATTAACAAAATAAAAAATTTCAGAAACTTTACAAATGCAAAATTAAGCAGTATGCTTCTAAGTCTTCTAAATAACTAATTAATTGATGAAGACATTGAAAGGGAAATTAAAAATAATTTTATAGACAAATGAGAATGGAAACATATGATACCAAAACCTATGGGACATAACTAAAGCAATTCTAAAAGGGATGTTTATAGCAATAAATACCTAGTATGCACTAGAAAAAATAAGAAACTAAAGCCAACATTGGTAGCATGAAGGAAACAATGAATCTTGATGTAGAAATAAACAAAATAGAGAATAAAATAACAACTTAAGTGACCAAAAATCAAGAGTATTTTAAAAATGATAAATGAATATGACTAAATCTTTAGCTAATCCAATTAGGAAAGAAGAGAAGACTCAAATGAATAAAATAAGAGTTTTAAAAGGATACCTTATAAGTAACTGATATGACAGAAGTACAAAAGCTCATATGAGACTATTATAAACTAAATGTCAATAAATTTGATAACATAGAAAAAAATGCATACATTCCTGGACAAATACAATCTACCAAGACTAAATAATGAAAAAGCAGAAAATCTGAAAGGACAAATAATGAGGGATTAACTTAAATTAGTAATAGGTCTTCTATTAAAGAAAAGTCCAGGACCTGATAGCTTCACTTCTGACTTCTACCAGCCATTTAAAGAAGAACTAATATGTATCCTCCTCAAATTACTAAGAAAAATTGAAGAGAAGGGAATACTTCCACACATACTTTAGAAGGCCAGCATTACCCTGGTTCCAAAATCAGACAACACCACAAAAACCCTATAGGTCAATATCTCTGATGAACAAACATAAAAAGCTTTTCAACAAGATATTAGCAAACTGTGGCATTAAAAAGATGATTCACTATGATCTACTGGGATCCATCAAAGGATGCAAGGATGGTCAACATCTACCAACCACTAAATATGATTTATGCCAATAACAGAGAAAATAACCTCTCCAAATGTACATTTCAATAGACACAGGAAAAGAATTTGAAAAAGTTTAACATCGTTTCATAGTTAAAATCTCTCAACAACTTAAATGTGTACCTCAACACAACAAAGGCCATATATGACATACATACAGCTAATATATTGGAAAAGAAAAATCTTTCCACTTTTAAGATCAGGAATGAGAAAAGGATTTCCACATTTACCACTTCTATTTAACATAGCACTAGAAATCCTAGCCAAAGCAATAACGCTAGAGAAATAAATACAAGGCATTTGAATTGGAATGAAGAGGTCAAATTGTTCCTGATTGAATATCACATGATGTTATATGCATACACCTTAAAGACTCCACAAAGAAATTGTTATAAATAATTGAATTCAGTAAAGTTGAAAGATACAAAATTAGCATCAATATTATTTCTATATGCTAATAATGAACTATCTCTGGTGGGTGGCACCTGTGGCTCAGTGAGTACAGCGCTGACCCCATATACAGAGGGTGGTAGGTTCAAACCCAGCCCTAGCCAAACTACAACCAAAAAATACCTGGGCATTGTGGCAGGTACCTGTAGTCCCAGCTACCTAGGAGGCTGAAGCAAGAGAATCACCTAAGCCTAAGAGCTGGAGGTTGCTGTGAGCTGTGACTCCATGGCACTCTGCTGAGGGCAACAAAGTGAGACTCTGTCTCTAAAAAATAATAATAATAATGAACAAT
This sequence comes from Otolemur garnettii, assembly GCF_000181295.1. Taxonomy (NCBI): domain Eukaryota; kingdom Metazoa; phylum Chordata; class Mammalia; order Primates; family Galagidae; genus Otolemur; species Otolemur garnettii. The sequence goes on from NW_003852401.1 coordinate 38,213,909, forward strand.
CTAAAAAAGAAATAAAAAAATAAGCTCCTTTATAATAGCTACAAAAAAGATAACTAGGAAAAAACAATGGAAGTAAAAGATCTCTATACTGAAAACTATAAAATACTGATATAAGAAGTTGAAGATGACACAAAGAAATGGAATATATCCTTTGTTAATATATTAAAAGAATTATTAGTATTAAAATAGCCATACTATGTAATCTACAGACTTAATGTAATCCCCATCTAAGTATCAATGTTATTCTTCACAGAAATAGAAAAAAGCAATCCTAAAATTCACAGAGAATCACAAAAACCTCCAAATAGCCAAGGAAATCCTAAGCAAAAAGAACAAACCTGGAGGTATCATACTACATGATTTCAAAATATACCATAAAGCTATGGTAACCAAAACAGCATGCACCAGCATACAAACAGACACATAGACCAATGGAACAGAATAGAGAATCCAGAAATAAGTCAACCTATTCACATTTAACTGATTTTTGAAGAATATGCAAAAAACACACAGTGGGGAAAATAAAGTCTGTTTAATAAATATTACTTGGAAATTGGATAGCGACATGCAGAATCAACTCAAAATGGATCAATGACTTAAACATAAAACCCAAACTATAAAACTACTAGAAGAAAACATAGGAAAAAGGCTTCAATGACACTGGCCTTGGCAGGGACTTTTTAAATAAGCCCCAAGTGCTCAGGCAACAAAAATTTAAAAAGTGACAAATGGAATTATGTTAAATTAGAAAGTTTATGCAAAACAAAGGGAACAATTAACAGAGTTAAAAGAAAATCTACAGAAAACATTTTAAATATTTATAAACTGTACATCTGAAAAGAGGTTAATATCCAGAGACTATAAGTAAGCAACTCAACAGAAAAATTCTAGTAACCTGATTTAAAACCTAAAACTCAATGAAAATTGGTCCAGTGGGAGCAGGGGTGGGTGGGTGTGGGTAGGTATGGGTAAAATCATACCTAGTAGGTACGATGTATAATGTGTAGGTTATAGGAACACTTAAAACTTTGTGTTAAGCAGTTCAAAATAGTCTATGTAACCTAAACATTTGTACCTCCATAATATTCTGAATTTTTTTAAAGATGAGCAAAATACCTTAATAGACGTTTCTCAAAAGAAGACATGCAAATGAACAGCAGTTATATGAAAAATATTCACCATCACTAATCATCAGATAAATGCAAATCAAAACCACAATGAGATACTGCTTCATTCTAGTTAGAATAGAGATTATCAAAAGGTCAAAAGAAAACAAATGTTTGCAAGCATGTGGAGAAAAGGGAACACCTACACATTGTTGGTAAGATTATAAATTATTACAGGCATTATGGAAAAACCACATGGAGTTTCCTCAAAAAGTTGAAAAGAGAACTACCATCTGATTGAGCAATGTCACTACCATTAATGTATTTGAAGAAAATGAAATAAGCATGCAAAAGCAATATCTGCACTTCCATGTTTATTTCTAATAGCTAAGATGTGCAATCAACTAATTGTCCATCCATAGATGAATGAATGATTATATGATATATATGTATGTGTGTGTGTATACAATTGGAATACAATGGGATACAATTCAGCCAGAAAAATGAAATTGTGCCCGCCTGCTGTGACTAGAGCTACTGGGACACCGTGACAGTGCTGCGTAAGAAGGGCCCCATGGCCGCCCAGGCCAAATCCAAGCAGGCCATCTTAGCAGCTCAGAGACAGGGAGAAGATGTGGAGACTTCCAAGAAATGGGCTGCTGGCCAGAACAAACAGCATCCAATCACCAAGAACACAGCTAAGCTGAACTGGGAGACAGAGGAGCTGCACCATGACAGGGTGACTCTGGAAGTGGGCAAAGTGATCCAGCAGGGCTGGCAGAGCAAGGGGCTCACACAGAAGGACCTGGCCAAGAAAATCAATGAAAAGCCTCAAGTGATTGCAGACTATGGGAGTGGACGGGCTATTCCTAATAACCAGGTTCTGGGAAAAATCAAGAGAGCCATTGGCCATAAGCTCCGGGGGAAGGATATTGGAAAGCCTATCAAGAAGGGGCCCAGGGCAAAATGAACACAAAGCCTCGAAATCAGTGCATTCTGGCTGATCTCGTCTGCCTGGTTCCCCTCGACCACCAGTACCTATGTGGGCCTCCTTGTGCAGCTGAGCGGAACACGGGGTCAGGCTTGCTGAGCCCCTCCCCAACCCACACCTGCTGTAAAACAAACAAAACTTTGCAAACTAAAAAAAAAAAAAAAAGAAGAAAAGAAAGAAAGAAAAATGGAATTGTATCATTTGCAACATAAATAAATCTGTAGGACATCTTGCTAAGTGAAATAAGCCAGACATAGAAAAGACATAACACATTATCTTACTTATGTAAGACCTCAAAAAAAATTTATACCATAGAAATAAGGAGTAAAACAATTGTTAGCAGAGAGTGGGAAGGGGAGGGCTGATGGGAAGATGGGGAGAGGTTAGTCAACTGGTCAACGGGTACAATGTCAGAAGATAGGAGGAATAAATTTTGGTGTTCTATTGCCAGTAGGGAGACTAGGGTTAACAGTGAGGTATTATATATTGCAACATAGCCAGAGGAGTTAAATGCATGAGGTGATATGCTTACTACCTTTATTTGATCATTATATGACATACACATGTATGGAAATATTAAATTGTATCCCATAAATATGTACCATTATAATATGTCAATTAAACATTTAAAAAGTATGTTCCAATATAGATGAGCAGAGAGTTCAATCAAGAACAAAACTTACTCCTCTTCCACAAAAATTCTTGGTGATAGTATAATCCAAATCTGGTAAGAACTTCCTCCACTGGTGTCAATATTTCTTGCCCTTTCACACTAGTTCTCCAAGTGTGGTCATCTGACCAATTTTATCAGATTACCCAATAACCTGTGAGATATTCAAATTGTAAGGTCCTACCCCAGACCTATGGAATCAGCAAGTCTCATGGGGCCCAAAAAATCTGTATTTCATTAGGCGTTTCTGGTAATTTTCATGCACTCTAAAGTTTCATGCCTTCCTACAGGGCAGAGTTGTTCTTATTAGTTCACTACTTGGTAGAAGGAGTATCATGGCCAGAGCAAAGATTTGGAATAACTAAAGCTATTGTAGCAGCACTTGCTGTAATGGTAACGGAGAATGCCTTTTCTCTAACTTATTGGCAGAAATCAGTATCTGAAAGCAATAGCAGGGATTTTAAAAATAATAATAGAAAAGCATTACATTTCAACATAGAATAACTAGCTAATATGAAATTTAGGAGAAACATGGTCTAGGCTGGACAAATAAAAAACTAAAATTAAAGAAGTGTAGACAAAATCTAGACTTCTTTACACATTCCAGGAGAGGTAAATCTGAGTGAAAGTTGTTATCAAAAGATCTTTGCAGAACATTTCCTGCTTAGTTTATTGCTTCTCATTTTGGGCTGAACATTTTGAATCATCTGAGGAACTGAAATTACTGATATTTGAGCCTCTATCAGAGTTTCAGAGATTCTGATTTTATTCGTCTGGGATGCAGCCTGGCATCAGGATTTTTAAAAAGCTCCTTGGGTGATTCTAACATGCAGCCAAGCCAAATTTAGAAACCACTGCTTAAGCTTTCGAACTGCTCCCTCCTTTGTGCTGGACTTCCCATGATGAGATTCAACCATAGTTGAGGTTTATGTTTCTTTTATTTTCTTATTATAACATAAAATGGACTCACAGCAATCTTTCTTTTGTGGACCTCACTAATCCTTTCTGTGCTTATGGCTACTATTTTAGGCTGCACCCACTTAATTTTTTTAAAAAATATTTTGTAGCATTATAGATTCCTAGGATTGCATGGGGAACTCTGTATTCGTCACACAGCCTCTACAACAGTTGAGATCTTGCATAAATATAGCACATTATCAATACCAGGAAATTGGCATTGGTACAATCCTTAGAGCTTATTCAAATTTCACTAGTTCTGTCTATTCAACAGGGTAGTTTATAAACAATAGTAATTTGTTTCATAGACAGGTCTTCTTTATGAAGCTAATTTCATTGATGAGGATTCTGTCTTTCTCATCTAATCACTTCCCAAAGGCCCTACCTCCAAATATCCTTACACTAGCGATTAGGTTTCAACATACGAATTTTCAAGGAGACACAACATTGATACCATAGTACATGCACTTAATATTTTGTGTGTGTGCATTTAATTATACCCCATTTCATGTGACTGTTAACACAATCAAGAAACAAACTATATTATTACATCCAAAGCTCCCCACCTCCTATTCCTTTGTAGCCACCATCACCATCTGTAATTCCCAGCAACCTCTAATCTAATCTGAATTTCTATAACTTCATTATTTAAAAAATGTATATATATATATAAAATCAAGCATTGTTAAATCTTTTGAGATTAGCTTTTGAGATTAAATCCCTATTCAGAATGATTTCTCTCAGGTACATCTCAATTATAGTATGAATCAATAGATTGTTTCTTTTTATTGTCATATAGTATCCTATGGTAAAATTATATCTCAATTTGTTTAAACATTGGCCCACTGAAAGACATTTGAATGATATTTTTTACATTTGATCTTAGTCAAAAGACCAAGGTGCAATGAATAGTACTTTTTAAATGTACCCTGTTAATCTCTGACTTTTAATGGATATTTTAGACTATTTACATTCAACGTAATTATTGCTATGTTAAAAATAAGGTCTACTTTGTTTTTTTACTGTTCCTTCCATTTTTCATTCCTGTTTCTCTTTTTCTCACATTCCTGTGGGGTACATGAACATTTTTTAGAATTCCATTTTAATTTATTTATAATACTTTAAGCATTTGTTTTCTTAGTGGTTGCTCTAGGTATTACAGTATTCATATGCAATTTATTATAGACTACTGGAATCAGTGTTTTATTACTTCAAGCTAAGTTTCAAAACTTTATTTCTACTTGGGTCTTTTAACTTTGCACACTTTGAAAATATGGTTTTCCTTTTTTTTTATTAAATCATAGCTATGTACATTAATGCAATCATAGGTTATAATGTTGTTTTATTAAATCATAGCTGTGTACATTAATGCAATCATAAGTTACAATGTGCTGGTTTTATATGCAATTTGAAATATTTTCATCAAACTTGTTAACATAGACTTCACGGCATTTTCTTAGCTATTGTGTTAATACATTTATATTCTATACCTAGTAAATTTCACTTGTACCCTTGTAAGATGCACCCTAGGTGTGGTCCCACCAATTACCCTCTCTTTACCCAGCCTCCCCCCTATCCTCCCCTCCTTCTCCCTTTTCCCTTTCTTCTTAGGCTATAATTGGGTTTTCTTTAGTATTTTTCTACATACATTGGGAACCACACCACTGGTGTCATAGATTTTGCTTTAACCATCAAGTAAGGTTTGAGAAACTCATGAGGTGAACGATTATTACATCTACTCCTATTTTTGCCCATTCTGTTGTTCATTTTTCTTCTCTATAATTTCTAGTCTTCTGTTCACATTTTCTTTCTATTTGAAGAGTGCCATTCCCAATACATGGTATGTGGGCTTCTCAGTGCCACTGAGTATGAGTTTCAGTAAACACTGAGTCTGGACTGTTTACTGCTGCTGGGTGAAGAGTGGGATATCTTGGGCCTATGAGCACAGCAGATTAAGCCTGCCACTGTTTATGGATATGGGGCAGGAGGATGATTCCCCACTTAGGCTGTGCTGCTGCTGCAGTAGATCAGTTCCCTCGCTACTCCAGAGGCGGGGAGAAGCTCACTGCTGCTGCCACTGCTTTGTATTAGGCCACTTTTGCCCCAAGTCTGGGGTGAGGTCTCACTAAAACTACAGCAGCTATGGATCATGAGACTGGACCCATTTGCTTAGATCATAATACACAGCCTGAATCTTGCAGCACTTCTGTAAGTGAGTCATTGCAAAAGTTTTGAGACACACAACACTCAAGAAACATAAAATTTACACAGATGGAAACAAATGAAGCCCTCTCAGCAACACCCATAAGGCAAGCTAGTTGAAGCCTGCATGGGTGAACCAGAAAGAAGGCTGTAGACTGCGTTTCTTGGACCATAACACAGCCTGTCACAAAACTTTTGTAAGTGACCCACATATCTGTTTTCTAGTTTTGTCCTACAAATGACCCTACATTGGGTAAATTAAAGTACATAGATGTATTATTCTACGGTTCTTTATTTCAGAAACCTGATTCAAATCTCAGCAGGCTAAAATAAAGGTGCTCAGAAGCTTGAGGGGGTGAATCTGTTTTCTGGGCTTTACTGGCTTTCAGAGGCCATTTGCTGTCCTTCGCTCAAGGCCCACTGTCTCCATTTTCAAAGCAAGCAATATTGTACCTCTCTAACTCTGCTTCTATTGTGACACCTCTCTCTCTTACTACAAATAAGAATAGCTCTTTGGCTTGGCACCTGTAGCAGAGTGGTTATGGCACTGGCCACATGCACTGAGGATGGTGGGTTCAAACTTGGCCCAGGCCTGCTAAACATCAATGACAACTACTACAAAAAAATAGGTGGGCATTGTGGCAGGTGCCTGTAGTCCCAGCTACGTGGGAAGCTGAGGCAAGAGAATCACTTAAGCCCAAAAGTTTGAGGTTGCTGTGAGCTGTGACACTACTGCACTCTACCGAGGGTGACAAAGTGAGATTCTGTCTCAAAAGAAAAAAAAAAGAATAGGTCTCTCATTTTAAGGACTCATGTAATTAGGTATGTTCCATGGTCTAACCCAGGATAATATCTCTGTTTCAGCTTGTAACTTTAATGATTTCTGCAAAGTTCCTTTTGCCATGTAAGGTCAAATATTCACAGGTTCCAGGGACCAGGGTGAGGATGTCTTCAGGGGCCCTAATTCTGCCTATTACACCCTAAATGAATGGCCTTGAAAAAAATTATTGAGCTCTTCTGGCTTTATTTTTCTCCTACATAAAATGTAAAGAAAAATACCTAGTTTATGTCATAAAAATAAAAATGCAAACAGGTATATTAAAGTAACTAGTATAGATAATAAGATTTCTTTTTCTTTAGGACTTACTCTCACAGTATATTCACTGAAACAAGTACTCCTTCTAACAAACAGAATTAAGGAATTATAGAGTCCATGTGCTTTCATATTGTTTAAATTATCTGAGTGGCAATTAACTAAGCACATATATAAAGGCTTTGATTTCCTCTCTTGTGTTCTTTATCTTCTCTGGTTAAATCTATAAACCCTTGTCTAACTCCAGCCAGTAGCGTTAGAGCTTACTTAAGCTTACTGTTTAACCTTACTTCCATTTGAATTCTCTATCTCTATAATGTGTCCAGAAATGAATATGGTTGTGGTTCTCAGCCCTGGTTGCACGTTATAACCTGGGGAGCTTTTAAAAAATACTGATGTCAGCTCGGTGCCTGTGGCTCAAGTGGCTAAGGCGCCAGCCACATACACCTAAGGTGGCGGGTTCGAATCCAGCCCGGGCCGTCAAACAACAATGATGGCTGCCACCAAAAAATAGCCGGGCGTTGTGGCAGGCACCTGTAGTCCCAGCTACTTGGGAGGCTGAGGCAGGAGACTCGCTTGAGCCCAGGAGTTGGAGGTTGCTGTGAGCTGTGATGCCACGGCGCTCTACCCAGGGTGACAGCTTGAGGCTCTGTCTAAAAAAAAGAAAAAAAAATACTGATGTCAAATTTCTACTTAGTATGGATATTTGGAGAGGGATCTGGGAATGAGAAGCTCTGGCTTCTGGTTTCTGGGGCCAAATCATGGACTACACTGAATCAAATCAAGTGAGAGATTATTTCAAAAGAGGAATTTGTCTTTTATGACTTATACTCTTCTTTTTCCAATGTACTTAACTTGTGCTAATATGAAAAGAATGAGCAGTTTGACACACTGAATTACATCCTTATGTGGTAGAATTAGAGTAGCTCAGAGCAGGTATCTTTAGATGCTCCATTATTTTTTCCTGATCCCAGACTCATGAACTGCTTGGGTAACTTTTACCCTACACATCGTTATGCCTCCAAACTCAGCAAGTCAAGTCTCCCATTGATGAAAATAGACATTCCATGGAACATGTGGAGTGTAGGTCAATTCCAGACCTATCTCTTGTGTTAACTGAGGCAGATAGAAGTGATATTATACTTTTAGCATTCTTTCTAGTCAGTTGTATAAAGAAGACAAATTTTTATCTTTTTAGGTGAGTGGGCAAATGGGCTCTTCCTTTTCATTTCCCTGTATATGTAAAGTTAAGGGTAGAATACTATCTCTGAAAAGAATCAACTAGTTTAAATGAATCAAATTCCCTTCTGAAAGATGAAGAACCTGAGGCTGAGATGATTAAGTTTACATGTCAACTTAGCTAGCCAGGATGTCCAGGTAGTCAGACATTGCCTCTGAGTCTTTCTGTGAAGGTGTTTTTTTGGGATGAGATTAACATTTAAATTGTCTTGGAGTAGAAGAGTTTTTGCCTACTATAATGTTTGTGAGACTGACCAATCAGTTGAAGGACTTAAAAGAACAAAAGCTGGCTTCCCCTTGGCTTGAAGCAATTCTGCCATCTGACTGCCTTTGTACTTCAATGGCTACTCTTCCCAGCATCTCCAGCTTGCCAGCCACCCTGCAGATTTTGGATTTACCACATCTCCACAGTTGCATGAACTAATTTTTTAAAATAGAGCTCTCTTTTTATGTATATACACATCCTATTTGTGTTGTTTCTCTGAATAAACCCTACTAATAAAGCATTCCATACAGGTAAAGGGATGAGTCCAAGTTCACCAAGGTAGAAGGTGGTACAATGAGAAGTAGAACTTTATTCTCATGACTCATTTATACATAGTCTCACATGAACATTAATTTATAACTATGGTCAGCAAGCTATGACCCACTGGTTAAATTCTATTTACTTCTGAGTTTTGTAAAAGAAGTCTTATTTGAATATAGCCACACTCACTCATTAATGAATTGTATTTTTCTATTTTTTATGCTAAAACAGAAGAGTTGAGTAGCTCCAACAGAGAAGTATGGCCTACAAAACCTAAAATATTTACCTTATGACTTTTCATGGAAAAAGTTTACTGACACCTGCACTGGGATGTCATTTGGTTTCTGATCACACTACAGGGAATGATTCACTGTCATTGGATGAGATTATCAAGCTCATATCCTCCTTAGGCCAATGATCTCTTAAATGTTAACCCTTCCAGGTTGTCAAATTGGGGAGACATGGCTCAGAAGGCAGAGGTATCTCTTTCTAGGTCTGTCCAACTCATGCTGCTCCCTGACTGTGGTTCTCAGAATCTGACAATTCTGACCATGTAACCCTCATTCCTCCCTAGCTCTGTCTTCACATATTTGATAATCCGTTCCTTATTCTCTCCTGGATGACCTACCTGTTTCTTGGACTCATAGTGGAGTAATATTTTGTTCCATATAATTTATCCTTGATATCTATCTTTTTATAGGTCCTATTTTGCCCAGTCACACTCTATCTTCTGCCACTACTAATAATGCTTCATTGTGTAGAATGGATTTGGCTCAGTGCACTGAATTATCCATTTAGAAGCCATATGTGGCCTTTCATTTGGTTTTAACACAGAAATAAAACTCAGATCAGTGTTCATATTTAAATCAACCTACTTGACCAGAAAACTTTTTCAAAATTTACTTTACTACCTAAGTAATTTCTATCTTTACACTGATGATAAAAATATAATTTTTTTTTTTTTAGACAGAGTTTCACTCTGTCACTCAGGCTAGAGTGCCATGGCATCACAGCTCAAAGCAATCTCAAGTTCCTGGGTTTAAGCAATCCTTTTGCCTCAGCCTCTCAAGTAGCTGGGCCTATAGGAGTGTGACACTATGCCTGGCTAGTTTTTATAATTTTAGTATTGATGGGGTCCCACTCTTGCTCAGTCTGGCTTGAACTCCTGAGCTCAAGCAATCCATCTGCCTTGGTCTCTCAGAGTGCTAGGATTACAGGTTGTAAGCCACCACACCTAGCCAAAAGCATAATATTTTTGCTTAAATTATTTGGAGAATTACTTAGAGCCTTCATTTCAATTAACATTATAATATGGAGATGAGATGATTTTATTATATTATTTCTAAAATGTTGAGTTGGGCTTTATACTTTGGATAAGAGTAGGCAAAAAAGGAATTAAAAAATTAATAGTGGGAAAGACTTCTGATTGCATGAGGATTTAAGGATTAGATTTTGAGTTTGGGTGATATTTGGTAATATTATACTTTCTGTTAGACTATTTTAATGCAGACATTATAATCAAAATACACATTTTAGGGCAGTGCCTATGGCTCAAAGGAGTAAGGTGCTGGCACCATATGCTGGAGGTGGTGGATTCAAACCCAGCCCTGGCCAAAAACTGCAAAAACAAACAAACAAACAAACAAACAAACACATTTTAAACAAATGGATATCTATATAAGTGTAGGATTCATCTTATAACTACAGCCTTGGACTTGTGACTCTAGCTCTGTCTTCTTTAAGACATGCCTCCCGAATTTTTGTCTAATTTTTGACATAAAGTAAAGGTTTTAGCTTTTATTCTGTTACTTAGCATCCAATTTGGTAATTCAGAGTAAGGGGATGTAATGCTTGACTGCCTGGGTTCAAATCCTGACTCTAAAACTTACTTGATAAATAATGTTGTGCAAATCATCTCTTCTGTGTCAGTTTTCTCATCTATAAAATAGATATAATCATACTACATCTCTTAAGAAGTTTCTGTGAGGGTTAAAAGAGAAAATGCACATAGGGTGAGATCTTATCAGTTCTTGGAACATGGTAAAAAATATAAAGAAGAAAACAAATATTAGCTATTATAAAGTTTCCATTATTCCATGGATACTTTATGAGGACTACTACTATGAGGGACTACTTTATGTAGGTACAGAATTTGTATATATATGTACATTTCATATCTATGTCTGTGTCATGTGTATGCATTTATATTATGTGCTATTCCTTTTCTTTTCTCTCCTTTTCTTTTCCTAGATTAGGTCTCACTCTTGTTCACACTGGTCTAGACCTGAGCTCAAGCAATCCATCTGCCTAGGCCTCCCAGAATGCTAAGATTACAGGCATGAGGCCACTATACCTAGCCTATTTTGTATTAATTCAATTGAGCAGCCCACATTTATGTCTAAACATGTCCTCTATGTCTCCTGTGTACAGAAATGTTGCTATAGTTATCTATTGCTGTGTAACAACTCCAAACTTAGTGATGTATACAGCAAACAGCAATTCAGACAGTGCACAGGGAGGATGTCTTGTCTCTTCTCCATGGTTACTGTCTGGACCTTCGGCTCATATTGATTCAAACATCTGGAGTGAGATCATCTAGATACTTATCATTCACATGTTTGGCACTTGTGATGAGATGACTGAAGACTGGGCCCACCTCAGGCTGTGCTGCACATGATTGCCCATGTGGCTTGAAATTCTCATAGTTTGGTGAGTAGGTTTTAAAATAACAGCCCAACAAGGAGTGTCCTGAGAGCAAGCATTCCAAGAGAATGAAACAGAAGGTGCTTGATCTTCTGTGACCTAGTCTTAGACATTCTGTAGTACCCCTTCTGTTATACTCCATTGTAAGCATTGGAGAACTTTTTTCTATAAAGAGTCAGATAGTATGTATTTTGGGCTTTGAGATCAATACAGTCTCTGTTGCAACTACTTAATAATGCTTCAAAAAGTCCTAGACAATATGTATGGTGATGAATATCCAGTATTCACAAAATCAGGCAATGTCTAGATTTGGTACACTGGCCACAGTTTGCTGACTTCTGCTTTATTAGTTAAAACCATAAAAAAGTCCACTCACATTCAAGACAAAAAGACACAGGATCTACCTCTAGATGAGAAGAATGTCAAAGAATTTGGAACCCTGTATTAAAGCCACCACCTGTGGAAGGGTTATATGGGTCTGTCTGGGTATTCTTTTCCTCATTTGCACAGTGGAGAGTAAGTATTGGAACATCTTGCCAAGTTCTTCACAAGCCTTGTTAAGGACAAAGTTGAAATATGAAGTTAATGACAAATTTCAAAACAGTTAGTGACTTTATTTAATTCATGATTCCATGTAATATACCTCCTTATAGTAAATATGCCAGTTTTCAAAAAAGTAATGGCTTGCTGGGCATGGTGGCTCAGGCCTGTAATCCTAGCACCTTGGGAGGCCGAGTGGGTGGAAGAAGTTCGAGACCAGCCACACTGAGACCTCATCTCTAAAAATAGCTGAGTGTTGTGATATGTGCCTGTAGTCCCAGCTACTTGGGAGGCTGAAGCAAGAGAATCACTTACGCCTAAGTGTTTGAGGTTGCTGCATGTTATGACACCACAGCACTCTATTGGGGGGTGACAAAGTGAGACTGTCTCACAGAAAAAAAAAAAAGGAATGGCTTCGTGTACTTTAGTACTAGGCAGACTTTTATGAAACTCCTATTAACTGTTTAAATTATGCAATTTTGGTTTAAAAGTAAGATTTTTGTTTTGTTTCTTTCTTAAAGAGATCTGCAGCTTTTCAGATCTGGTATTTCATTCTATTGAGAAGATGATGTAGGTTTTTATAATTGGAAAAAGTAGGGCAAGCTGAGTTCACTCAGATCACACTAATGATTACCGAAGTAACTGGAATTAGAACACAAGTTTCCCAAGTTTTATTTTGTGCTTTTTTTTTTTTTTTCTTTTAGTAGATGCTATTGTCTCTTGGGCCTGGCGATAATCATTTTTTGACCTTTACCTCTCCAGGCTACTGTAAAGTGGTTTGGGGCTTTGTCAGCTTTCTTATAGGTTTGTGCTAAATTGTGTCCATAAAGTAGGCTGAATTCCTCAGGGCAGTATGATAGCTGTATTATCACATTACTTTAAAATGTTGTGCTGATTAGTTTGCTTCTCTTTTGGTCCAGCTCTCTCTTGAACTTAAAGAATATATTACCCAATATGAAAGATGTGCATCTGGTGAACAACACTAATTTGAGGGAATAAAATTCCTGATGATTGCATCTGTCAACCCTTAAAACGCACTGAGCTTCGTTAGTAAATTAACCACCGTCAGCTCTTTCCCTTGGAACAGATCGCATAATTCGGCCTTTGTGTTGATTTTTCATCCTGTTCTTTAGAGACAGAACAAATTAGAATAATTGGCTGGTACAGGAAAAGCACAAAGAACTTTCTTATATCTTTGTGATGCATCTATTAATAGGGGTTGGAAGTGATATCAGAGGCATAAACCTGAAACTCAGAAGGGCAATGGGGAAAGAATATCATTTCTATAAAAATCTTTCAATGTTGATCCAGAAAAAGAAAACAGAAGAAATGTGAACCTGAGGAGAATATAAAAGAAATCACACAATTTGGTGTTAACGACATGAGTGTGAAATTAGTAAGAATCAGGAGCAATCCTTTTTCACAAGGACTCAGGAGCAGATGAAACCATAAATACTTTCTGCTCTTGGAAAACCTTTTGTAGCAGTAATCAGGGGCGGGTAGAGGAAATGCGTCAGGGCATCGGTGTTCAGAGCAAAGAGAAGGAAGGAGAACAAAAGGAGAGAGGATATTTTTAGAGCTGTCATTTTGAAATTTACCTGCTTCTGCTTCAGCGCTGCTTTGCCACCGTATTGGTCCAGTAGAAATCTCTCCAAGCGGGAGCAGCCGTATTTTAAAATAATGGGATTAGAGCCAGTGACTTTAATCAAGGTCTCCTTAGCTCAAGTGCATGGAGGAGAGGGTGGCAAAAGAGTGAGGCCACAAGAAATTGTTCACTAGGTGAGTTTTTCTCAAACCTCATCAACTGGGAGAAATTGACCATTGTATCATGTCCCTCGACAGAAAGCAAAAATATTAAAAGTGAAGTGGCAAAGAGTGTGAAGCCTGTTCAGAATGCAACTTGTATCATCTTGGTCACCTGCTGATGAGTATTTACCACTTACAATGAAGATATTTCCCTGGGCAATATGTTCTTGGAAGGCCAGAACTGAGTATGTCTGTCTCATCAGCATACCCTTAGAGCCTGGCACAGTGTTGATACATAGTTGACTTAAAAGTAAATATTACTTGATAGGCCAAATGAGTAGATGCAGGTGATTCACATCCTATTTTCTGGTGCTGTGCCCTCCAGTGGATTTTCAGTGTCAGACTGTGAAAATATTTATAAGGTGCATTGGCACTATCCCCTATTTTGTAGATGAAGATTCTATATGATAGGAATTTATATCAACATCCCAAAAGCCTCAGAGGGATTTCCGACCCCTTTCCCTCTCCTCCCCAAAAGATTCAATATGATTTATTATAATAGTAATTTGGATAGTCCTCTAGTGATTGAAATCATGTCTCAATGATCACCCAGGCATAATCAGAATGGCTGATGGATTTGGGAGCCAAAATATTCCTCAGTATTTATTGCTTTGATTTAAAAATAGACTACTGAAGATGAAATGGCTTCAGACACAATATGGCATTTCATGATTCAGCATGAAGTCCGAGAAATATGGAGGCCATGTGAAGCCTACAGTGATGAAATTCTCTGTTATTGAAGGTATTGACTGTAAATGAAAGATTCTACATCAGTAACATTCTTTTTGCATACTCAGATTAATTTCCTATTCTCTCTAAGAAAGTAATGAGGTAGTTGGTATGAAAGATGGTATGGGTCCCAAAGGTGAAAGTATTGATTTGTTATAATTTTCAATTATGGAAGGATACAAGAGGCTCAGAGCATTACAGTGTGTTATGTGTAACAGGTTTTAACATGGTTTATTTATGAATTTGTATAGGTATATTTTCTATATGTAGTTTGTAGGCTTTTTTTTTTTTTTTTTTTTTGGCCGGAGCTGGGTTTGAACCTACCACCTCTGGCATATGGGGCCCGTGCCCTACTCCTTTGAGCCACAGGCACCACCCTAGTTTGTAGGCTTTTTTAGAGTTTTTGTAGATAAGTGTTTTATAACCTTGGAATATTGTGGTTTTTCAGTCCATTGTCTTAGGACAGCTACAACCCAGACTAGCTCTTGTCACTACAAAGTACTGTCACGATGATAGTCTGTGTTTGTTCACTAGTATATGGTGTAACACCTTCTCAAGGAGAATAGTTAAAAAATTACAATGGATAAGAGTATATTATACAATCTCCTGTTAACATATTTTGTATGTAATCATAAAAATAACAAATGATCACTGTAGAAAATTTGAAAACTTCCTAGATAGAATAAAGTCAATGATATTTGCAGAAAATTAAGTTAATGTAAAATTGTTGACAAATATTAGTGCTTTTAACATTTTCTAGGACTTTATATAGCTTCTGCTTCCTAAGACTATATTTATAATATTTTAATAAAGATTTCATCATGTGGACACACACATGAACATATCTTTCTGTCAAAAAAATAGAAAGGCATGTATTTCCGAAGTTCAGACTGGTAAATGGAATAAGAAGTTGGTAAAAGATGACAAGCAGGAAAAAACCAAAACATTGAGTAGCATCCTTTCAATTGGTTACAACAGTCCTGATAATAATTACCTCATCATGGATAATTTAATGGGGAATCTTATTCAAGAAAAATGCATTAAACTCACCCTTTCTTGAGCCCAAGTATTCTTTTCACAAAAGGCAACCAACCATTACTGTGGTTCCTTATTCCCTGCCGGGGAGAGAGTAAGACCTACAAGATTGGATCTGTGAGGAAGAAGGTGCCTTCTACACTGTTATAAAAGGCTTCGGAGTCTCGGCTTCTGTATTACTGTAATCTTAAACCACTCTATTTTTCAGACACTGTATGGTGCTTAATTTTTAGAGCTGCAGAGCTGGCAGATGGCTCTGATTCAACAATTGTTTTGTCATCAAAATGCAATCAAAATATAATGACCTGGAGGTATCATTAAAGAGTAGGAAGGCGTTGAGTCTTTCTTTGGTTCCATAGTGAGTGGGAGGTGAAGAGGCTTACAACCAAGTGAGAAGGGAATACAAGATTATTAAGCCAGGTTTAAGTTACCAGGAGGAAGCATGAACAAACAATCAACTGTTATAATGTTAGAAAGAGCATTAAGAATCACTTCTATTACATAATTTGTATTGCAGTCTTCTGAAACTAATGGCATTTATTTTGAAAATAACTAATAAATGCAGGAAAACAATTCTTTCAGAGTTGTAGGATCATTTCGAGGAAAGGATATGTTATCATTGACCGCAAATACCTTAATGATTCCCTTCCAAGGGCTGTTGTAGAAACTGTCAGCTCCATGACAGCTTGAAATGCATACCGATTACCAGAATGTATCATTCATTTTATCATTTAACAAACATTTGTTGGCTCTTTTTTATTGGGATTCACAAATGGAAAACAAAATAGAACAAAAAGAGAAAAAGACCCTGGCCCTCACGGAGAATATATTCTATGGAGTTGAGCAATAGATTGTTATTTAAATAAGAGACTTATGTAAGTTGTATTCATATTGTATCATCCCTATCATGCAAAGGCAGAAAGGTTATCATTATTTTTTTAAAGTGTGTGTTTCACATTCCTACTTAGTTTTGAATCTATCATTGCTCCCTCCAGGGAAGAGAGAACTGCAGAGAACAAAAATGTCCAATCTCAGCTATTCAATCTCATGATAATTTTTCTAACTTCCACTGGAGATAATAGATTAGCTATTAACATTTTGTGAGTGTCATAAGGGTAGATTTTGCAAACTTCAGCCAAAATTTATTCTATGAACAATAGCTCTGGAAAGAACATATAAAGATGGAGGAGCTGATTTTCCTTCCCCAAACTTAAGGTAATAAAATATGGGAGAGACTCCTTGAGAGAAGCCTTTGGTACTTTAAAATTATCTAGATAATTCTTGATATATATTAGAGTAGAAAGAACTAAAGCCCCCTTTCCAATCTGGTGCCCTGGGAGAAAATGGCATGCTTTTTCTTTGAGGTTTGAGAGGCTTTCATTTATTTATTTATTTATTTTTATTTCAAAATGTTAAGTTAGTACAAATGTTTTGGGTCCTATAGATCACTGTTGTAATGCTTGAGTTCTGCCTAAATGTGTGTCCGTCACCCAGACAGTGTTCATTGTACCCATTAGGTAGGTTTTTGCCCATCCCCTACTTGCCCCCTCCCCCCGGTTGGTGGTGTTCGTTTTTCTATTCTTGAGATACAGCATGCTTTCTTTTAGGGTTTGAGAAGTTTTTATTTTATCATATTTAGTTTTAAATCAACCTTACTGAGGTATCATTTACCTACCATTAAAATGCATATATTTTTAGTGAACAGTTCAAGAAATTTTGGCAAATGTGTACATTTGTATAATCATTATCACCATAGAGAACAATCCCACAACCCTAAGAGAGTTTCCTTTCTGGCTCTTTGCAAAAATTTTCCCACCTCTTCCACCGTGCAGCTAATTGATCTGTTTTCTATCATCATAGATAGATTTTGTCTATTTTAGAATTTATAGAAGTTGAATAAGACAGCAGGCATGCTTTTATATCTGGCTTCATTGTTTAGCATACATAGGAGATTCATTCATATTGGAATATTTTTAACCAAAACTTTAGCCTGGATGACTGATTTTGTCTAAAAAACAGAGCCTCTGGCATTACCAGTTTCTATTCTTGCTTTAGTAAGACCATTTAAAACTCTTCTAAGAAGCACAAGGTTGAAACAAGGAAGGTTATTATCAGTATAATAGAGGTGAAGTGATTTTTGTTGTGTAAGTTTCTTTTTCTGTAGAAGTGTAAATTGACCTGGTTGGCATCACTGTGTTGATAATCCAGGAGGGCATTCTTCCCACAAAAACCTTGATATTATAAAACTTCTAAAGGTAGTTGTCCTAGTACAATTATATTTTTCGTTTGTTAGAAACACTTCTAAAAAATCCAAAGGGTCATAACCTGAAAGAAACTATCATTCAACTCTAAGCTAATTCTTTTGCTAACATTGAGTCATCTGACCTTTAAATGCCCTTAAATAGAACCATACTCTTGCAAAACAATGCTCTCTTAGTCCTCTTTGTGCTGCTACAACAAAATACCTGAGAATGGATAATTCATAAAGAATAAATTTTTTTTTCCCTCACAATTCTGGAGATTGGAAGGCAAGAGCAAGGTAGGTGCTGGCAGGTTTGTTTGTCTGCTTCACTCTGCATTTTCCGGAGGGGTAGAACTCTGTATCCTCCCATGACAGAAAAGCTAAAGAATAGCTCCCAAACTAACAGAACTAGCTGGAAGACTGTGAGGCCCCTTTCATAATGGCCTGAACCCATTAATAAGGGGGGAATCCTCATGGCATTTTTTAAAGGCTCTGCCTCTCAATACTACCACATTGGTAACACCTGAGTTTTGGAGAGGACACATTCAAACCACTGCACTATCTTATTGGATAGAAACATACAGATTAAGATGGATAGGTACATGCAGTAAGGTATAAAAACAAAGAATCTTACTCAGTTTAGCTTCCTGTTTTTATTTAAGTTTCTGTGATGTATATGTATACTTTAGAATAACCTCAGGTTAGTTTTGGGTCCATTCTTTATATAAATGTGGAAGTGGAAGTACTCCTTGTCCACTTCTCCCTCCCTTCCATCTCTCTCTCTCTCTGTCTCTCTCTCTCTCTCTTTTTTTTTTTTTTTGAGACAGCATAACCTCAAACTCTTGGGCTCAAGAGATCCCCTTACCTCAGCCTCTCAAGTAGCTGGGACTACAGACACCTGCCACATGCATGTCTACTTTTTCTATTTTTAGTAGAAAAGGGTATCTCACTCTTAGACTGGTCTTGAACACTTGAGCTCAGGTGATCCTCCTGCCTCGGCCTCCCAGAGTGCTAGGATTACAAGCGTAAGCCACCACGCCTGGCTTGTCTTTTCCTCTGTAACTCTCTCTTACTTCCTCTTTCTGTCTTTCAACTTTTAAGCCACCTGACTTAACCCTGCACTGTTGAGGTGTCAGTATTTAATTTCAGGATGATTGGAACTAGTGTGAAAATCTGTGGAGATTTTACTGTTTAGAATGCACATTGCCCAGCTTCTATATTGAGGAGAGTTTTTCATTTGTGCACAGTAATCCTTCCTCAGGGTTTTTGGATAAAGGCCACAGAAGGTGAGCCATATCATCCTGAAAGGCACGTAGAATTCATAGCAATTGTTCTCAAAAAGCTTACTTGCTGAAGATGAATTTGAATGTTGCTCTATTGGCAGCTACTCCAACATTCACAGAGTCTATTCCATTTTATATCATCATCATTGCCCACTGTTTACCACTGTATACCTTGCTAATGGTCTGGTTTCTATGGCTTATTAATTTCATGGCCAAATAATATCATAATTTATTGCACAGTTTAATGTGGAGGACTGAGACTGTATAAATTCTTGTGCACTTTTTTCCCCTTTGGAATATTAAACAGAGATCAGGCAAAGTAATAAATTTATTTCAAATGTACTTGATAGCTAAACATCAATTAGGACTGATTGGCAATATTTCTTCTTTCAGCAACAGTGACAGTTTTTAAAGATTAAACCATTAAATGTAGACTTACTTAAAATGGAACTCAGTTCACTGGGATCACTTCTCAGAAAAATAAAGGAAAACTTTTAATTTCTTTTGTGATGATTATCTGTGACTTATTCAAATATTGACTAATCAGGTCCACTTTGGCTAATTTAATTTCTAAGAATTCATTTAGTGTTTTATTAACTTCCCCCCCTTCCCCCATCACTCTCATGATGGTGGATGATTAGAACCTTAAAACATGCCAAGTCACCTTCCATTTCTGCAAAGCTAGCTATAAAAGCCCTTCTACTTACCTATGGTAGTTGACTATCTTTTAGAGAACCAGGGTTTTAATTCTTTCCAAAATTCAAATAAGTAAACAAAAATGACCCATTAATAACCTACTGAATTTCAGAGATTTACTATGAAGATTCTGGAATTAATTTAAACATACCATTTTAAAGCTAAAACAACTGAGACCTAACCTTAAAGATGGCTGCCCAGGTTGGGGAAAGGGGTGGGAGATCAGGTTCCAAGTTGAGAAAAAGTTGGCCAGGACTCATTTGGAACACTTCTGAAACTGAAGTGTAGGCCACTAGTGTTTTGGGAAAGTTGGCACCTGGCCACAAGCTTGTGATTTCAGATAAACAGTGAGGCCAGGTCCTTGACCTTCTGCAGTGGGCAGGAAAGAATACTGTCATCTACAAATGCTTCCAAATGCAGGGGCATGAGCAATGAATTCCAGTTGGTGTGAGGAAGAAGGCTAATCTGCCTCATTCCAAATGTAGGTGTATGTAAGATACTCCTTGAGAAAGAATTTCCCTGGACAAGGGAAATTCCAGTGCTGCTTCTTTAAATCCGTGCTCTGCAATTAGTGGTGGAGGTGCTTAAACTCTCCAACTAATTCTTATGTTTAAGTCCAACAATTCTGTGATTGATTATTTAATAAATAAATAACCAGGATCACAAAGAATGTGAAGGTCTGTGTGTTAGCAGGTAAGGATGGGGTAGAAGAGCAGTGTGGAATAGGGTATTGATTTGAAGAGATCTTGGAAAATAAGTATAGCTATTAGATTTGTAACTAAATTCAGTGGGAAATGAGCCTACACCCTGCCCTACTTTCTGCATATTTAGAAGTTGCTTTCTAATTCTGTGTTTTCTTTTTCTGCCCATTTCTCCCTCCACATAGCACCTGGCAATTATTATTCTACTTTCTATCTCCATAATTTTGACTACTTCCGTAGCTCATATAAGTGGAATAAGTATCCCATTTTTATGGCTGGCCAATTTCACTTATAAAGTCCTCAGGTTTCATCCATGTTGTAGTATGTGTCATAATTTGCTCTCGTTTTAAGGCTGAGTAATATTCCTATATATGTGTGTGTGTGTGTGTGTGTGTGTGTGTGTGTATTAGGCTTTGATTATCCATTCATCTTTTGACCGACAGTTGGGTTGCTTTCACAAGTTTAGGTGTTGTGAATAATGATGCTGTAAACATGGGTATACAAACATCTGTTCAATTCTGCTTTCATATATTTTGGGTATCCCCTCAGAAGTGAAATTTCTGAATCATGTGGTAATTCTATTTTTAATTTTTTTAGCCTCAACCATAGCTGTTTTTCATAACAGCTGCACCATTTTGTATTTCCACTAACAGTGGGTGCAAGGGTTCTAATTTCTTCATATCCTCAACAACACTTGTTACTTTTTGTTTTTTAAAACAGTAACAATTCCAGCAGGTATGAGATGGTATCGCACAGTGGTCTTGATTTGTCTTTCCTTAATTAGAGATGATGGGAATCTTTATAGGCTTCTTGGCCATTTGTATATCTTCTTTGGAGAAATGTCTGCTTAAGTCATTTGCCCATTATTGAATAGGGTTGTTTAATTTTTTTGTTATTATTATTGTATAGTTTTAAGGGTTATTTTTATATTCTGAACATATTCCCTTATTAAGATATAGTCCACAAATATTTCCTCCCATTTCATACTGCCTTTTCACTCTATAGATACTATCCTTTGATCCACAAAAGTTTTTAATTTTCATGAAGTCTAATTTGCCTATTTTTTTTATTGTCTGTGCTGTTGGTGTTATAGAAAGTATTTCAAAAACTGATGTAAAAATTTTGTGTTATATTTTCTTTTAAGAGTCTTATAATTTTAACCCTTACAATTAGGTCTTTAATCTAGTTTAAGCTTATTTTTATATATGGCATTAGTTAAGGACTCAGCTTCATTCTTTTCCATGTGGATATCCAATTTTCTTAGACCATTTCTTGAAAAGAGAAAAGATTATTCTGTAATCCCTTTCTAAATTCATTTGACCATATATGCCAGCATTTATTTCAGAACTCTCCATTGGTCTATATTCAAGGTCTGACAATTAAGTTCATAAACTCATCCTAGAAAAAGTGCTAAATAACTCATTGCTACCTACCATTACAGTCACCTTCAAAGTATTCCCCTTGGGAAGCTATGCACTAGCTATGCCACCTAGTCCATCCTTCAAAGCAGTTTTGGAACTCTTTTTCTGGAATGATCATCAGAGCTGTCATCGTATTACCTTTGATGTCCTAAATGTCATCAAAATTTCTTTCACTATATCCTTTATCTTTGGGTAAAGAAAAAAGTTATTGAGGAACCAGATCGGGTGAATAAGTAGGGTGTTCCAATATGATTTTTTGTAACCTGGCTAAAAACTCCCTCATAGACAGTGCCATGCAAACTGATGTATTGTTGGGATTCAAGACCCGTGAGTTGTTGGTGAAAGGTTGAAGTTGTTTTTATCTAACCTTTTCATGCAGCCTTTTCAGCACTTCCAAATAGTAAATGTAGTTAACTGTTTGTCAAGTTGGTACAAATGCATAATAAATAATCCTTCTGACATCAAAAAAGGTTAGCAGCATTATTTTGACTTTCAATTTGGACTGATGGAATTTTTTGGATGTATAGAATTAAATTTCATTGCACACTTTGATGCTTTGTTTCAGGGTATTGGTATACCACCAGGGATAACATGGCCCAAATACTATCTTGCCTTTATAAAAGGGGTCTTGACTCTCCTTTGCTTTTGTTCATTGGTAAGCTCCTTCAGGACCATTTTTTCCCACATGATTCTCATGCCAAGATTCAGTTAAGATTATCCTGTTTGTCCATACATGTTTTCCTGGTCTGCTATGTTTCTCACAATCAGCTAATGATTTTGATGCATAATTCAATAAATTTTTGCAATGTTTCTTTCAGTTCAGCTTGTTCCTGGCTACCCTGACCTTTCTTCATCAATGACGCTTTTGCTCTACTCAGAAAAAGGTTTAATCTATTTTTACACTGCTGTTTTCTTTATGGAATTCTCCCCATAAACTTGGACTAACATGTCCCTGATTTTACTTCCACTCTTTCCAAGTTTAACAAGAAATGTAATGTTTGTTCATTGTTCTAATTCAAGCTCCAACATTCTCATGACAGCACACAAAACACTCAATAACAATAATGAATTCCACTTCACATGACACTTCCACATGTCAACATACACATAGCATTTTCACTATTTTCTTCTTACTTAAAAATTTTTCATGCTGGAGGTGGTGGATTCAAACCCAGCCCTGACCAAAAACTGCAGAAAAGAAAAGGCAAGATGACTAGGCAATAACATTTTGGGCTGCTCCTGTGGCTCAAAGGAGTAGGGCACCGGCCCCATATGCCAGAGGTGGTGGGTTCAAACCCAGCCCCAGCCAAAAACTGCAAAAAAAAAAAAAAATTTTTTTTTCATGGTATTACAGGGGTACATAAATTTTGGTTATGTAATTTTCTTTTGTATATTTTAAGTAAAAGTTATAAATGTGCCTCTCACCCAGAAAGTGTGCCATGTACCAGTGCAATGTGCCCATTGGGTGGGAATTTACCCTTACCCTTGTCTCCTTCATGTGAATTTCACTGAGATTTGCTTCCCTATGAGAACAAAAGTACTGATCAACTAGTTTCCATTTAGAATTGAGTAAATTAGTGGTTGTTTTTCCGTTCTTGTGATGCTTCAGTTTTTATTGATCCATTCATCAATTGATGGGTACATAGATTGTTTCCACATCTTTGTGCTTATGAATTATGCTGCTATAAATATTTGAGTGCAAGTGTCTTTTTAAATAAGTAGTCTCTGGGATTGCTATATCAAAAGGTAAGTCTATTTTAAGTTATTTAAAAAATTTCCATGTTACTTTCCACAGAGGTTGGACTAGTTTGCAGTCCCACCAAATAATAATTGTTTTTAATACATTAGTTTCTTAAGTTATATAGAAAATAAAATATGGAAATCCAAATCAAAATTACAATAGTGATAACTTTTAAATTAATATAATAAAATCCCCATACTTGACCACTCTTGGCATTGACTACCTCCTAAAGTTGACCTAATTCTCACAGACCAGACATACAATACGAGTACATATCAGTACAGTTGGCCTCGTTTCTTAGGATGACTACCTCTGTCTGTGGGCCAGTTTGTTATAGTCCCTTGAGTGCTAAACTTATAGAGGTTCTACTATAAAGATCTTTGGAATGTATTGGCAATCATGTAGAACGATTAGAATCTTGTCGAAAATAAAAAGTGAAGTCACAAATTGTTGTTACAATAATAGACATTGTTATAATTATCTATATATTTACCTTCAATGAAATTTTTATTTATATGGCTTCAAGTTGCTGTCTAGCATCCTTTTATTTCAACCTATAGGAATCCCTTTAACAGTATTTTCAAGGTAGGTCTAATGGTAACAAACCCTCTCAGATTTTGTTTGTTTGAGAATGTCTTAGTCTCTCCTTCCTTTTTGAAGAACAGTTTTATTTGATACAAGACTGTTAGTTGAATTTTTTCTTTAAGCATTTTAAATATGACCTTCTAACCTCTAAATTTCTAATGAGAAGTCCACTGATAGTTTTACTGAGGTACTCTTGTATATAAAAATAAATTCTGCCTTGCTGCTGATTTTCTTTTTGTCTCCTTTGATAATTGGATTATAACATGTCTTGGGATGGATTACTTTGAGTTCATCCTACTTGGAGCTTTTTGAGGTCTTGAATTTTTTTTTATTAAATCATAGCTGTGTACATTAATGCAATCATGGGGTACAATGTGCTAGTTTTATATACAATTTGAAATATTTTCATCAAACTGGTTAACATAGCCTTCACCACATTTTCTTAGTTATTGTGTTAAGACATTTATATTCTACACTTAGTAAATTTAACATGTACCCTTGTAAAATGGACCGTAGGTATGGTCCCACCAATTACCATCCCTCCTCCCATCCTTCTCCTTCCCCTCCCCTCCTTCTCTTCTTTCCCCTTCTTCTTGGGCTATAGTTGGATTATAGCTTTCATATGAAAGCTATAAATTGGTTTCATAGTAGGGTTGAGTGCATTGGATACTTTTTCTTCCATTCTTGAGATTCTTTGCTAAGAAGAATATGTTCCAGCTCCATCCATGTAAACCTGAAAGTGGTAAAGTCTCCATTTTTCTTAAGGCTGCATAATATACCATAGTGTATATATACCACAATTTATTAATCCATTTGTGCATCGATGGGCACTTGGGCTTCTTCCATGACTTAGCAATTATGAATTGGGCTGCATAAACATTCTGGTGCAAAAATCTTTGTTATAAAGTGATTTTTGTTCCTCTGGATATATACCTAGTAGAGGAATTGAAGGATAGAATGGCAGGTCTATTTTTAGATCCCTAAGTGACCTCCAAATATCTTTCCAAAAGGAACACATTACTTTGCGGTACCACCAGCAGTGTAGAAGTGTTCCCTTTTCTCCACATCCGTGCCAACATCTCTGGTTTTGGGATTTTATAATGCGGGCTAATCTTACTGGGATTAGATGATATCTCAAAAATGGTGTTAATTTGCATTTATCTGATGATTAAGGACGATGAGCATTTTTTTCATGTGTCTGTAGGCCATGTGTCTGTCTTCTTTAGAGAAGTTTCTCTTCAAGTCTCTTACCCACCCTGAGATGGGATCACTTGTTCTTTTCTGGCTAATACATTTGAGTTCTCTGTGGATTCTAGTTATTAAACCTTTGTTGGAGACATAACCTGCAAATATCTTCTCCCATTCTGAGGGCTGTCTGCTTGCTTTACTTACTGTGTTCTTGGCTGTACAGAAGCCTTTTAGTTTGATCAAGTCCTAGTAATGTATTTTTGGTGTTGCTTCAATTGCCTGGGGGGGAGGGTCTTCCTCATATTCCTCATAAATATTCACCCAGGCCAATTTTTTCAAGTATTTTCCATGAATTTTCTTCTAGTATTTTTATAGTCTCATGTCTTAAGTTTAAATCTTTTATCCAGTGAGAGTCTATCTTAATGGTGAAAGGTGTGGTTCCAGTTTCAGTCTTCTATAGGTCACTAGCCAGTTCACCTAGCAGCACAATTTGTTAAATGGGGAATCTTTTCCCCATTGAATGTTTTTAATTGACTTATTGAAGATCCAATAATGGTAAGTAGCTGGGTTCATCTCTTGCCCAGCTGCTTGATCCCAGAATGGTAAATAGCTGGGTTCTATTCTGTTCCATACAGCTACCTCTCTGTTTTTGTGCCAGTACCATACAGTTTGATCACTATCGATTTATAGTATAATCTGAGGTCTAGTAGCATGATTCCTCCTGATTTGTTTTTATTTCTGAGTAACGTTTTGACTATTCAAGGTTTTTTCTGATCCCATATAAAATGAATTATTATTTTTTCAACATCTTTAAAGTATGACAGTGGAGCTTTAATAGGGATTGCATTAAAATTGTATGTTGCTTTGGGTAGTATGGACATTTTAACAATGTTGATTCTTCCCAGCCATGAGCATGGTATGTTTTTCCATTTGTTAACATTTTCAGCTATTTCCTT
>NW_003852401.1:38240574-38384541 GCF_000181295.1 Otolemur garnettii
TGATCTGAGTGGAAATGATTTCAGTTTAACTCCATTCAATATGATATTGGCTGTGGGCTTTCTGTAGATGGCCTCTATAAGTTTAAAAAATGTCCCTTCTATACCAGTTTTCTTAAGAGTTCTGATCATGAAAGGATGTTGGAATTTATCAAAAGCTTTCTCTGCATCAATCAAGAGAATCATATGGTCTTTGTTTTTTATTTTGTTTATGTGCTGAATTATATTTATAGATTTACGTATGTTGAACCAGCCTTGAGACCCTGGGATAAAACCCACTTGTTCATGGTGTATAATTTGTTTGATGTGTTGCTGGATTCTGTTTGCTAGGATCTTGTTGAATATTTTCACATCAGTATTCATTAGTGATATTGGTCTATAATTTTCTTTTCTTGTTGTGTCTTTTCCTGGTTTGGGTATCAAGGTGATATTTGCTTCATGGAATGTGTGAATGTGTTGGGTAGTATTCCTTCTTTTTCTATATTTTGGAAAAGGCTAAGTAATATAAGTACTAGTTCCTCTTTAAAGGTTTGGTAGAATTCTAATGTGAAGCCATCTGGTTCCAGTTTTTCTTTTTCAGGAGATTTTGTAGAGTTGATGCTATTTCAGATCTTGATATAGGCCTGTTCAACATTTCCAGTTCATTCTGGCTAAGTCTTGGGAGGTGACGTTCTTCCAGGTATTGGTCTATTTGCTTCAGATTTTCATATTTCTGAGACTAGAATTTCCTGTAATATTTATTCAGGATTTTTTGAATTTCTATGGAGTCTGTTGTTATTTGGTTTCTGCCATTTCTGATTGATGAAATTAGAGATTTTACTCTTTTTTTTCCTGGTTAGGTTAGTCAACAGTTTATATGTTTTATTAACCTTTTCAAAAAACCAACTTTATGATTTATTGATCTGTTGTGTAATCCTTTTGTTTTCAATTTCATTTAATTCTGCTCTAATTTTGGTTATTTCTTTTCTTCTGCTCGGTTTGGGATTGGATTGTTCTTCCTTTTCCAGTTGCTTGAGATGTCCCATTAAGTTGTTAACTTTCTCTCTTTCCATTCTCTTGAGGAAGGCCTGCAGTACTATACATTTCCCTCTTTGGACTGCCTTTGTGGTTCTGGTTATTCATGTCTTCATTATCATTTTGTTCCAATATTTGGTAATTTCCTTCTTAATTCCATCTATGACCCAGCTATTTTTCAGCATAAAGTTATTTAGTTTCCATGTTTTGGTATGAGTATGCAGATTCCTGTTGTTATTAAGTTCAACTTTTATTCCATGATGGTCTGAGAAGATGCAAGGAATAATTTCTATTCTTTTAAATTTGCTGAGGTTAGACTTCTGACCTAAGATGTAATCAACTTTGGAGGATTTTCTGTAAGCTGATGAGAAGAATGTGAATTCGATTTTGTTAGAATGAAATGTTCTTTAGATGTCTGTTAAATCGTATTGTTGAATGATTAAGTTTATGTCTAAAATTTCTTTGCTGGGTTTCTTATTGGAGGATCTATCCAGCACTACCAAAGGAGTGTTAATATCTCCAACCATTATGGTGCTGGATGAAATCAAGTTGTTCATGTCTGTTAGCATCTCTTTTATAAATTGAGGCCCATTCTGATTGGGTGCATAAATGTTAATAATTGAAATCTCATATGTTGAGTGTTACCCTTAGCAAATATGAAGTGACCTTCATTATCTTTCCTTACTTTTGTTGGTTTAAAGCCTATTGTATCTGCTAATAAAATTGCAACACCTGCTTTTTTCTGATTTCCATTTGCCTGAAGTATAGAGGACCATCTCTTTACCCTGAGGCTATATTTATCTTTTAAGGTAAGATGAGATTCTTGTATGCAGCAGATATCTGGCCTGAGTTTTTATATCCAGTCAGCCAACCTGTGCCTCTTTAGAGGACAATTTAAACCATTCACATTAATTGAGAATATTGATAACCCTGGTAGAATTTGGGGTATTGAATTTTTCAAAAGTCCAATGGACATTTTTAATACTTTTGCCACCTTGGAATTGAGAATTTGATCAAAAGTTTCTAAGTGAATTTACTTTTACTTTGGTAGAGGATTGTGCTGGTCATTATGGAGGATAGGTCTGAGAATATCCTGGAAAGCTGGTTTAGTTATGGCAATTTCCTCAACATGTGAATATCATTAAAATATTTAATTTCTCCATCATAAATGAAACTCAGATTAGATGGATACAGAATCCTGGATTGAAAGTTATTTTGTTTTAGGAGATTAAAAGTCAATGACCACCTTCTTCTAGCTTAAAAGTTTTCAGCAGAGAAATCTGCAGTCATTCCAATATTCTTCCCCTTGTAGGTTATGTTTTTCTTACATCTAGCTGCTTGCAGACTTTTCTCCTTCTTATTATCTTTGGCAAAGTTAATTATAATGTGTCTGGGTGATACCTTATTCAGGTTGAGTCGTGCTGGGGTTAAAACTGTCTGCTATCTGAATTTCAGAGTCTCTTGTCATGTATGGTAAGTCCTCCTTGATTATCTCATGGAGTAGAGCATCTGGGCCTTTCGAAACAACCTCATCGCCTTCAGAATTCCTATAATTTGAATATTAGTTTTCTTTGAGTTATCCCAGAGCGCTCTGAAAGAATGATCTGTTTTTGCTCTCCACTTCTCTTCCCCTTTGTGCTTTTGGGAGCATTCAAAAACTTTGTCTTTACTGTCAGAAATCTTTTCTTCTTCCTCCTCCATTCTATTACTGAAGGATTCTACTGTTTTTCTCAGATCTTTGAGGGCTGCAAGTTCTTATTGCAATGCCTCAAAATCTTTGGTAATTTTGTCTTTGAATTCCTTGAATTCTTGAGACAACTTTTGAAATGCTCCTTGAATTTCTAATTCCAACTTTGCCTCCATTCTATTAATCTTATTTGCAATCCAAATTCTAAATTCATTTTCTGACATCTTAGACATTTGTTTATGAATGGGGTCTTCTGGTGTGTCTGTCATGTTGTTCCTTGGGGGAGTTGATCTACTTTGATTATTTATGTTACCAGAGTTTTTCTGCTGATTCTGCCCTTTGATTACTTTTCACCATTTGGCTAGATGAGGAGATAAGGTGAAGTTGTGTTGGGGGCTCTTGGAGTAGGGATTAACCATTCCTTTGCCCAAGTGCTGGGACTGATGTCTTTACCTTTTCCCCTAGAACTTTACAGAGGACCCATAGAGTGCTATGGCCTGAGGCACTGGGGACCTCCTTGGTGTGGTGGGGCTAAGTGGCTCTGTCTTGTTTTGAGCTGGTCTCTGTCCAATTCTAGTGAATCAGTAACTCTGGCTTGAATCTCAGCTGTGGAGAAATACCAGCAATTAAGTCACTCTGCCCCCCATGGGAAACAACTGGAAAAGGAAAATCAAACCTTCCCCCTACCACACACCCAGGGTACCACTTTGGATAGTCCTCAGGTGATTGGCCCAGGTCAAGAGTTCCAAATCAATTGTCCTAGTCAGCACCCAGTCTCAAGTGGGAGGGTTCAAAAGGTCTTCAGAAACTAGATAGCAAGGGTCTTCTGTCAGCTTGAGTATGACTCGCTCCAGTGCTCCGTGGAGTCAGAAGGACCCACCCAGCAAATGAATTAGTCCAGGAAGATTAATCCCAGTCACTGGTATCCCCACAGGACTGTGATCCAGTTCCCTCCAATGAGAAGATGCTCTAGGGGTTTGTGCATGCCTGAGTCACAGGGAAATCTATGTCTCCTTGGCCAGGCTGCCACACTCTGCCATGAACTGGCAGGGGCAGCTGAAGCCTGACAACCTTGGGTGCTTAATGGAAGCTGGGGTGATTAACTCAGTTCCAGGCCCACCCCATATTGATATTGCTGCCACTTATATTCTCATAGAATTTGCATTTCTGTCCTGGCTATATTCCCCTGTGGTCCAGGTGCTGTGACTCAGCCCTGCCCTGTGCCACTGCCAATGTGCCAGTTCTCACAGAGCTGGTGTCTGTCTCTGCTGCACTGTGTGTTGAGATGGGCGCCATTAGAGCTCACAGCTCTCAGTTCCTGCCTGGGCATACTCCCTGGGCTGGTGCTATTGCCCCACCTGCTTTTGTCTCAGCTATGATCCCCTGGGGAGGGGTCTGGGAGAATCTTGGGATCACTAAAGCAACACTTCTGACTCAGCCCTGCCCTGGAGTATGCTGTCTCTACATGTGCATATTCTAGTCTCCATCCCTGTCTCACACAGCCTAGTCAGATACCACCTCAAGCATACCCTTTACTCACAGGGCCTGAGTTTCCATCCCAGATCTGTTCTGCCAGTGCCTGCCACTGGAGTAGAGGCTTATCTTTCTCTGGTCACCAAGAGAGGCAGGAAGTATCTCTCCAAAATATCTCCAGAGGTGTGAGCCCTATTGTTCCCACCACTGCTGCTCTGCCACAGGGTACTGCCTCTCCCTCTCCCGTATGGGTCCCTCAGTCCACAGTCCTCTCTTTATACTCATGCCACAGAATCAACACAGACCTGCAATAGCCCATGCCTTGTCCAAGAATCTGGACTCCATGGGGAACAGGCTTCCAGAGCTTGAGGTGAGAGTGGAGGGGAGTGCTGGGAGTTCTGAATTGCAGGTAGAGAATATGTCCAGTTTTATACCTGGTGGGAGAGTGCCATGGTGCACTAGTGGGTCCTCTCTAGGGAAGGAGTTTCGTTATTTAGGTCTCTCCCATGTGATAAATAGGAGGAGTTCTGAACTGTTTGCTTGTTTGTAGAAAGTATACTGCAAGCTGTTCTCATGGGGGAGGGGACTCCCATTTGCTTGGTGATGGATTTTGTACCTATTGTTTGTTTACTTGGGGTTGCAGCTCACCTCAGCAGAGTTGATGTTCTTCAACCTTCTATCTTGGCTTAGCTCCAAACCATCAGCATACTTGCTAAACTTCTGTCCTTTAACTCTTGTTCTGGCTGGGAGCCTCTGTGGAAAGCTGACTCTCAGTCAGCCATCTTACCTCCACCCCCTAGCTTCTTGAATTTTTATATTCACATATTTCATCAAATTTGAGAAGTTTTTGGCCATTATTTCTTCAAATAATCCCTCTTGCCCTTCCTCACTCTTCTTGTGAGACTTCCATGACATATGTTGGTCTGTTTGATGATGTGTAATGTTACCTTCAGGCTCTGTTCATTAAACTTTTTCTTTCTATTCCTCAGAATTGATCATTTCAATGGCCCTATTTTCAAGTTTAATAATTCTTTCATTTATTTAAATATGTCTTTGAGTCCCTCTAGTGATTTATTTTATTATGGTTATTGTAATTGTCAGCTATAGAATTTTTTTGGTTTCTTCTAGGTTTTTAAATCTCTTTATTGATGTATCCATTTTGCTCATACATCATTTTCCTGGATTTTATCTTTTTTTTTTCATTTTTGAGTTTTTTCAGATAGTTGTGTTAAAGTCTTTGTATGATAAGTCTGCTATCTCCTCTTTCTCAGTGACAGT
The DNA here is from genome assembly GCF_000181295.1 of Otolemur garnettii. NCBI lineage: Eukaryota > Metazoa > Chordata > Mammalia > Primates > Galagidae > Otolemur > Otolemur garnettii. Next base: position 38,246,024 of record NW_003852401.1, read on the forward strand.
TTCTTTACTGGGTTTTTCTCTCTCTACCATTTCTTTGTATAACTTGTGATGTTTTTGTTATTGTTGAAAACTGAACATTTGAATCTATAATGTAGGTAACTCTGGTAATCAAATTTTCTTTTTTCCTTAAGATTTACTAGTTTTGGGGTTGGTTATGATATGGTTTTGATTTTTTTTTTTTTTAGTCTATCTCTGTACCATTGATTTTTAACTGGTATTTCAGGGCTCACTACTATGTCTTTAATTTTTAAAGATTATTAATTAAATTACTTTCAAAATAAGTTCAAAGCATGTACGTATATTCTTTTTTAAAAAAAAATATTTTTAACCAAAAAATTGAAATATGCCACCGAAGTTTAACTATAGGTTCAAGTGTGCTGTGAAGTTAAAAAGGTCGAAAAACTCTGCACTATACAAATGATCAACCTGAGGCATAAACTTAAGATGTTGTTAGGTCTTTTCTATGCCTATACTTTTCCCTGGGTGTGCATGATGACTTTCTAATTTCTCCTGTATACGTGGTTGCTTTTGAATGTATTAGTCTCATATGTCTACATCCAAAAAGGGAAAAAAGAGAAAAATTAAGATAAGGATAGGCACTAACTTGTTAAGTCCCCAGGGAGTTGCTTTTGTCTAAGGAAGAGCAGCTTGTAACAATGGCAATGAGGTGCAATGATGGCTGCTCACTTCCATTTTTACACCTCCCTGATCAATAGCAGCAATCAAGTCAGAACATAAATCACTGGTACTGGCAGGACAGGGTCCTTACTACCTACTGTGGCTCCCACTAGCCATGCACAAACTGCCCCAGGAATAATGCCTAGCCACCAGGCATAGGGGTGAGTGAGAGATGAGTGGCCTCCTGCTAAACTAAGAGCTAAAACTAATCTCAATTTACCATTCAAACCTCTTCCTGGAAGTGTTCAAGCCTTCCTCAGACTTTAGAGTTCAAAAATACAGTAATCTTTCCATATCCAAGTGGGATATGTTCTACAACTCTTACTGGACCACAGATATTACCAAATTCTGTATATACTGTTATTTTAATCTGATAATCAAGATGGCTACTAAGTGTGGTGTATATAGAATGATTCATGTTCTTGGTGGCATAAGATGGGATGGTGTGAGATTCCATCACACTTCTCAAAATGGTATCCATTTTAAAACTTATGAATTATTTACTTATGAAACTCCATTTAATATGCTTAAAATTGAGAAAAGAGAAACCACAGATAAGGGGGAGACCACTGTTGTTCCCTCAGATTGACTTTGCCAGTGTCATTGTTGTCTTTGCAGGAACACAGATTCCTGGTGCTTCCTATTCCACTGTCTTCCCAGGACCACCTCTTCTGTTCTATTTTTATGATAGATCTCAGTATGATAACTTATATTTTACCTCAGCACTATGTATCTTATAGACATATTGCGAAGTTTATGTGAGAGTAAATGAGCAATAGAGGTTGCTTTGCAAGCAGTTTCAAACTGTCTCTGGAATTCACTGGGCTATAGAAAAAAAGGATAGAAACCAGAAAACAAGGGAGAAACTACCAGTTTCATGACAATCTCTTACCTGTCTTTGTGGTATCTCATTTTGAACCCAAGCACAAACTCACCCATTGTTTTTAATCATGATTTGATTTTTTTCTTCCATCACTTATCCCTGCCAGTAATGTGTCATCTTCAATTTTAACAAACATGCTCCTCTTGTCCCCGTCTGTGTTAATAATACAAACATCGATTGAACTTATGACCCACTTGTCATGGAAATGTTATAGATACCAACGTATAAATTTCTTATTTCAGAATCATCTACTAAGAGTGTTGGTTAAAATATTCTTCCTAATATTTGTAGTTTTTTAAAAAAAACTCTTAATATGCGATACCTTATTCCCTAACAATTCCAGATAAATGAAGAATTTCTACGTATTAGTGAACGCATACCAGTCTGTATGTTTTTCTGCAGGTAGGATTTTACTCATGCTAACAATCCAGTTTACTGACTATGTCTTATCTCCAGTAAAGCAATAGTGTCAATTGTAGCACAGTGGGTTCACTGGATTAGATCAGAAGTGAATTTCTGAAATTCCATTTCCCTTTATAATCACTTTGAATAAATGATTCATCTGTTCAGATCAAATTATAATTTTTCCTCCTGACAAAATCTTTCAGGCACAGGTTCAAACTCTTTGATAAGAAAATATTTAAAATAAATTGTCACATGCATGTTCTAAATACAATAATAATTGTTAGAGATAAGGTTTTGCACTAGGAATTTCTATTTTTTATTTTCTGGCTTATGAAAAACAGGGTTTGTTTTTGATTTCTGGTTGGTGTGTTAAATGTTTATGATCCGAACAAATTTTAAATTTTGTCTCATATCTTTTATCTGAATTAGTAATGGATATTGTGATATGCAGGAAGGGTGTGATATACATATAATTGCTAACTTCAAAGAACATATTAGCCTATTGGGGAACACAGACACACATGCATTTGTTGACTAAGTGAAATGTTAGTGAAAGAGATAAAGAGAAACCTTTGAACAGCCAAATCAGGTTTAAAGACAGGTATACAATTTTTAAAGATTATTTTTATTTATTGATTGGTTAATTTTTTTTTTTAATGATTTAAAGAGGATTATTCTGAGTCAGATTTTAAGGTAATGATCCACAGCCACACCCAAGAAGTCTTGAGCCATGGATTTGTGGTAGTTAGGTTATAGTTTGGGATTATTTTTTAAAGAGCAAACACACAACGTTTTTCCAGCTACATGTGGAAAATAATGCAGTTTTCAAAAGTCCTGGGTTTTTCTTTAAGCAATTTAGCATTTTGAACATTCTCATAATGAAATTAAATACAAGAGAAGGTTTCTTTTTGTAATCTCTTGAAATGGTCCTTGGTCATCTACATTTTTCAACATTAGAAAGGTAGTGCTGGGAGCAGGAAACTCCAATACTGTTAGTGTTTCATAAAGCAAAGGGAATTTATAAAAAATATAATGTTCTACAACTGATTTTGCAAGACTTGCAAAGTAATTTCAAATAAAATACAAATTATTTTCTACCTGTCAAAAGGTAGAAATATTTAGATTGAGTCAATAAATGACAGAGTTTCCAAGTGAAGAGTGTACTTAAAATAATCATCTAGATCTATACTTTAAAGGTGGGAGACATTAGCCATATGGGGGTATTGGTATTTAGATAAACTTACAAAATTAAATTAAAAATTCACTTTTGAAATAACAGTAGCTTATTTCCAGTGTTTATTAGTAACATGTGACTAATAAATCCACAGTGAACAGAACAGAAATTTTCATTTATTACAGAAAGTTCTCTTCAGAAGGACTAAAAATACACATGGATGTTAACAGAAAGGGAAACTGAGGTCCAATGATACAATATAACTTTCCCAAGCTCATGCAACTATGTTTTTCTAGAAACTCAGTATGACACATAGGAAATAGTAGCAAAGGGATAAAAAACCTGATTATATCTTCTGAACTGCCAGAGTGGGGTTTAACAATGCATACATAGCTCTTAACAGAACTAAAACCCCCGATGAATTAGTAAGACCTCGCTGCCTAAATTTGGACAGTTAACATTTTAGGCAATCAATTCTGGTAGCAGAAAACATTTTAGCAAACTGCTGCCACTTCCATGCTTTTAGGTATTACTTACTTCCCAATTATGTTTTTCAGTTTCATGTGCAGGGTCCCCACTCTAAAATGTGTTTCATCATGCACCATAGGAACCAAGAAATCTTACTGGGGATATGGCTATATTTAAAAATGTTGATTTTGAAATGCATCATGCAGGCTGGCCAGGTTTTTAAAGAGATTCCTGCCATCACACAATCAAAATGTGAAATCTTTTCTCACCTTGCAAAAGTCAAAGTCAGTCCCTGCATTTTCATTATTTTGTTGAAATCCAAATATTATTTTTCCATTCTCTAACTTGTTTTCATCACAGTGTGATCAACTATTGCCAGAGAAGGAAAGGTTAGATTTATCAATCAAAGTTTGCTACAGGCTTTCTAAATAATTGAACCCTCAGGAGAAACAATCTTCATGTCTTTCTTTTACATTGTTTCAATATCTTCATAAAAAGTCATTTCAATATGTTTGGTCCTGTAGCAGAGGTTCTATGCAGTGCTTATTTTTCTTTTAGGCCAGAAAGCCTGTGAGTCTGTGGATAAAGCTGAGTAATGAGAAACAATGGGAAGAATGGAGAGCGGTTTACTGCTGATGGTGGGGAGGCCACAGATACCCATGATCAAGCTAGAAAGAGCCTGTATCATTTAAGAGACGAATATCATGAAGCCATGCAATCAGCTTTCCCCCTAGAATTACATACCGTGTACTTTCATCCTCCTTCCCCTTTTGCTTCAGAAAAAGGTTAGGAAGGTCTAGAAGGGTGTATATTTGTAGAAGTGGAAGGAAAAATGGTTAAGGAGTCTTCTCTGGAGCAAAGAGGCTATGAAAACTGAAGCTAGCAAGTGGAAGGCAGACTTTTCACCTAAGTCCTCAAGTGGCAAGTTAAATTCTAGATATACAAAATACAAGTCAAAGAGTGCTCCTGTAAACCCTCAGGCCCCGTAAGGAGGAAAGAAGAAAGGGCCACTGAAAGGTGATAGTCATGATGCAATTTAACTCTGAATGGCCACCAGATACCTTCTATCAGCTCAAGTTTTCTTCCTGCCCTGCCAAGTTCCTAGTGGGGAACTCACAGCTCCAAAGCCTTCTCTGCCATATGGGGTCCTGTCAGTAAGCATTCTGCCTCCACTCAGCACTGTAGTAACTCAGGTGGAAATCTTGAGCCTATTTTCAGGTTCTAAGAAGAAATTACATGTACCTAAAAGACTTAGGAGCACAGTGGCTTTTATTTAAGATTTGGGAGAGGCAGTACACCCATGCTCTGCAGGAGCCCGAAGCTGCACACACATTTCTCTCATTTCCCCTCTTCCCTCTGCTCTCTGTGTCTTCTCCTTGCTGGATCATCCACAGGACTTCACATACTTATTCCTTATGTTGTACTGATGGCAAGACCCACCTGGGATTTATGATGTACACCTTCTATCTCAAACACTTGTTATTTTCCCTCCAGCAGCATATGTCATCTTAAGAAGAATTCTGGTGCCAGCTTTTAAATAAATTATGGCTTCTTCATCCCTTCACAAATTAAAAGCTCTTCCTGGCTTACTATCCTGGCTTTGATGCTTCCTGTGCTCTCTGCTGGTCTCATGTGGAAGCCACTCTTCTGTCCTTGCCTGGTGTTGGCCTCATGCAGTGCTTAGGTCTGCCCTGCCTCAGCTCCACTAGGGGCAGCAGAAGCTGTGGGATAGTGCTAGACAGCAGATGCTGCCTCACCTGACACCTTGAACTCTCTTCATCATCGTACTCACCAGTGGATAGCTATCTTGATAGGATGGGCATAAGGATGAATTTCTGCTCTACCAAGGCCCATTTGACACAATCACCAAAACCTTTCACCCAAATAATACCTAACCCATGCGATTATCAGTGACCAATTGGCAGCATTCTATCTCTTATGATATATGCTTCAAAGTAACTCCAAAAAAATTTACTAGTTTCTCAATAATTTGCTAAGCTTAGGGATACAGATTGAATCCTCTTTTTTTTTTTTTTCAACTTATTGCTGTGTATAAATGTCATATGATGAGGGGAGGAGAGGTAAAAATGGAGAATTCTTGCATGCAAGAGACACTACATATTAGCTTAAAATAGACTGTTTTGACTATAAGATCTTTTATGTAATCTCCTTGGTGGCCACAAAGAAACATCTGTAGAATTTACATAAAAGAAAAAGAAAGAAAGTAAAATTTAGCAATGCAAACAAACTCAAAAGAAGACAACAGGAAAGTAAAAGAAGGACAAAAGAACCAGAAGGAAACAGAAAACAGTTAACAAATGACAATAGCAAATCCTTCCTTATCAATAATTACTTTCAATGTAAATGGACTAAATGCCCCATGAAAACATAATAGTACCTGAATAGATTGTAAAAACAAGATTCAACTTGTCTTGTTGACATAAGCTGTCTACAAGAAACTCACTTTAGATTCAAGGATGAATATAAGATAAAAGTGAAGGGATAGAAAAAGGTATTCCCCTGTTAATGAAAACCAAAAGAAATTAGGAGTAGCTATAATTACACAAAAGTAGATTTTTATTTTTTATTAAATCATGTACTGATTTAATAAACAGCTGTGTACATTAATGCAGTCATGGGGTACAATGTGCTGGCTTTATATACAATTTGAAATATTTCATCAAACTGGTTAACATAGCCTTCATGGCATTTTCTTAGTTATTGTGTTAAGACATTTATATTCCACATTTAATAAGTTCCACATGTACCCTTGTAAGATGCACCATAGGTGTGGTCCCACCAATTACAAAAGTAGATTTTAAGTCAAAAACTATCCCTAGAGACAAAAATGATCAATAGATACTGACAAAAAGTGGATTCAGAAAGAATACATAAACATTATAAACATATCTGTGCCTAGCATCTGATAGCCTATGAACATAAAAAAAGACAAGTCTAAAAGGAGAAATTGGCAGCAATACACTAATAATAGGAAACCAATACTCCCCTTTCCACAGTAAATATAATACACAGATAAAAATCACTAAGGCAATGAAGGACTTGAGCAGCAATATTGATAAATGGAGTTGACAGACATATACAAAACTTTTTATGCAACAGAAGAAAAATATACATTCTTCTCACATGTACTTGGAACTCCTTACAATACACGACATGTTCAATTACAAAATAAGTCTTAACAAATTTAAGAAGATTGGAATTGTATCAGTGTCTTTTCTGATCATATTGGGTGAAATCAGAAATTAATAATAGTAATAAAATGATAATATTTACAATAAATGGGTACTAAATAATATACTCTTTAACAACTATTGGGTCAAAGAAGAAATCAAAAAGCAATTCAAAAATGGAAATGAAAATAAGTCAATTCTATGCTATCCCAAAGATATTTAGGATTAAATTTAACTAAGTGAAAGATCTGTACATGAAAATTATAAACATTAGCAAAAATGGTGAGAAAACAAATATATAAGAATATAACTCATGATCATGGATGGGAAGAATGCACTCACCTAATGGGCACAATATAAGGGTATATGGCACACCTTCTGGGTGAAGGGCACAGCTACAATAAAACCTTACCTAACAAACACAAACACTGTAAACTTATTGTTTATGCCATCATAATAACCTGAAATAAAAATAAATAAATAAAATTTACATACAACCCTATGCAATATACAGATTCAACACCATCCCTATCAAAATTTCAATGGTGTTTTCATAGAAAAATTAACAAAGAATGATAAAATGTGTACAGAGCAACAAAAGCTATAAAACAGCCACTTAGTCTTGAGAAAGGAAACCAAACTTAGAGGCATCACATTTCCTGATTCCCAATTACATCACAAAGCCATAGTAATTAAAATAATATAGTAGTGGCATAGAAACAGACATATAGACCAATGCAGAAGAATAGTAAGCCCAGTGATAAACTCAAGAATATGCAGTTAGCTAATTTTCAACAACTGCGCCAAAAGACACAGGGGAGAGAGGATAGTTTCTTTAATAAATGGTGCTTAAAATTACCTGGATATCCTCATGGATCTCTATCTATATGGTACTCATAAATCAACTCAAGACATAACACCTGAAACTGTAAAAATGTAAGAAGAAAACAGAGAGATGTGTTGCCTTGCTACTAAAATCAATGTTGGATTTGGCAATGATTTATTTGAATATCACACAAAAAGCATAGACAGAAAAAGCAAAAATAAACAAATGGGACCAGAACAAACTAAAAATATTCATCACAGCCAAGTAGACAATCAACAAAATGAAAAGGAAACCTATGGATTAGGAGAAAGTATTTGCAAACCATGTATCTATTATAATAAGGGGTTAATATCTAAAACAGGAAATTGACAATTGCACAGCAAAAACTGAAAAACAAACCCAGATAAACTAATTGAAACATGAGCAAAGCATGAACAGTTTCTTTCAAAGGAGAAACAAAAATGCCAACAGGTATATGAAAAGATGCTCCATATCACTAACCATCAGGGAAATACAAAGCAAAACCACAGTGAGATATCACTTCACCACTGATAGAATGGCTATTATTAAAAAGATGAGAGATTACCTCTCTAGGAGGTAGAGAAAAGGGAAATCTTGTACACTGTTGGGGGGAATGTAAGTATAGACATTATAGAAAACTTTATAGAGGAAAACTTTTAATCAAAAATTAAAAATAGTACTACCTTATTAAAAACTTGGTATATTCCTACCAGTTGAAATCACCACTTTGTAGAGACATCTGCGCTCCTATGTTCTTTGCAGCCTCATTCACAATAGACAAGATATGGAGAAAACCTAAGTGTCCATCAGTGGATGAACAAATATAGAAATTGTGGTGGAAATATGGAGTGGAATATTATTCAGCTTTAAAATAGGAGATACTGCAATTTGTGACAACACAGGTGAAACTGAAGGACATATTCTAAGTGAAATAAGACAAACATGGAAAGAAAAATACTGTTCCATCTCATAAGTGTAATCTAAAACAAGTTGAATCGTTGAATACATTAGAGTAGAGAGGAGGATAGTGGTTACCAGGTGTAGTAAAGAGAAGGAAATGGGAAAATGTAGGTCAAAAGGACACAAACTTGAAGTTTTGTAGGCTAAATATGTCTAGATATCCAATGTACAGCATCAGGACTGTAATTGATAACTTTAGATTATATACTGAAAATTTACTAGAAGAGTAGATTTTATATGCTTCTACCACAAAAGAAAAATATGTAACTATGTAATATGGTGCGTATGTTTTTGACTCAGTATTTCACTATGCATATATATTTCAAAACACGTTGTACACTTTAAATATATATAATACAAGTAAAGCATGGCCAGAACATTGATCTCATTTTAGTGAGTTTATTTCTCCCCAGATTTTACAATTTTTAGCTTTAAAATTTATAATCGAATATGGGTTATGCTTTATCGGTTTTTTCTTATGTTTTTTTCAAGGCCAATATCATTGGAAGCAGAGGTCCCCATCCACCATTTTAAAAATTCTAAATATTTTCTTTCTCTGAATTTTATGATTAATTTCTCCCATCTTTCCTAGATTTTCCTGCCTCAAAACACCATCTTCACAGACTGATTTAATTCCTTTAAAAACGAACATATTGGCTTACTTAGTACTTTTAATTTTAAAATAAAGGAATTAATTTTTTCTTGAAAAAGAATACAGATTGGTTGATGGAATGAAGAAATCTCCAAAAGAACCCTTACATTTCCAAAGAGTAGTATCCAGTCATCTTTGCCTTGATAAACTAATTAGCCACAGAGTAAAACACTCGATAAAACAGCATTATTCAGCTTCTGTAGGTACAAATATAAACTCCAGTAGAAAAAATAAGACCTAGTGTTCACTAGATCACTAGGGTGACTATAGTTTACAGTAATCTATTATACATTTCAGATAGCTGGAAGAGAATAATTTGAATGTTTCTAGCATAGAGGTGAATATATAAAATGATAGTATCCAAAGTATACTAATTTGATCTTTAAACATTATACAAACACATGTACTATATACCCCCAATTAAATACATCTATTATGGATCAATTAAAATTATTTACTAATCAGAATTATTGAATAACAATCAAGTTATTCTTGAAAAAGAATATTCAGAAAAATTGCCTCTCCTGCTTATGCCACCAATTCTCAAATGTTCAATAAGAACATAAAATTATGGAATGGGTATGAAGAAATAGCTTGTCATTGTAACTATAAATAATGGAAGAATAAATCTGTACAGAAAGAGGGTTTCCTATGAATACATTTGAAATATTTGTGCTGAAAGAACTTCTAAAATAATGCTCAAAAATTTAACATAACACCTCCTGATAAGTGAGAAACTCAGTAAAATTAGTCTCACAATAATTTTTTCCTGATTATATTATGTGATTCTTAGATTCACACAAAATTATTTTTATGTGTATTTCAAAGATGTTCTTATTTTTACTATGATATCAGTGTTCCTACATTTTTAAAACATGAACCAAGACATATGACAAAGTAGTTGAAATTGGAGCAATCCCCCAAAACTCAAGGCATAGGACTTAAATGTCTATAGAAGGCAAAATTATGTTTCTCTCTAGTTTGGGAGTAAACATTTTAATACCTCCCAATCTAATTTGATGAATATATTGTTGTCACAATGCGTTAGTAGAAATTAAATAGCAAACTCAGTCAAATAGTCATATCATACATCACAAAGAAAAATCAGTCAACCCAACTGTCTGAAATGAGTGAAGAAAAAAATTCAAGCAAACAGTTGTCCCAATAGACTTGTATAAATGCAATAGTGGTGTCATGCTTAACATTAATCTTTCTCCACTCTTAACTGGAAAATATTCTGCCAGCCAATATTATCACTCAAATAATCCCAAATTTTAATATTCCAGTTTCATTTACCCTAAGTTAATGGTGATTGCCCTTTTTTCTCCTTTACCTGTCAATCAAGGGAGAATGTCAAAACAGGAGAATAGTGATATTGGTATGTTGTAATGTACTGCCCTGATTTCTTAAGCTTTAAATTTCTCAGACTAATTCAATGATGATCTTGAAGACTCTGGTGTAGAAAGAACATAAGAATTCAATCACAGACCTTGAGTAGTTCCTTCCATCACTAATCTCTGATTCTTGTATATTACAAATACTTCAAGAACATTTTAAAGTGGTCAGCAGAAATATGGCACCAAAGTAGGCACAGTGAGAAGAAACATTGTCATCTGTGATTGACTTTAATGTCAACTTGTCTGTGTCTGTAAACTTGGATTCAGTATAGAGTCTAAACATTAGAATCTGTTGGGTAAGTGTGCTTAATTCCTTTGGGGCTTTTTAGTACTCGAAAATTTCAAAGAAGATTGTTTTAAAAATAGTTGACAGGCTACTGAATACAGAGTTTGTATTTTTTTTTTTTTTTTTTTTTAGAGACAGAGTCTCACTTTGTCACCCTCAGTAGAGTGCTGTGCCGTCAAAGCTCACAGCAACCTTCAGCTCGTGTGCTTAGGCTACTTGCCTCAGCCTCCCGAGTAGCTGGAACTACAGCCACCTGCCACAACACCTGGATTTTTTTGTTGTTGTTGCAGTTTGGCTGGGGCCAGGTTTGAGCCTGCCACTCTTGGTATATGAGGCTGGTGCCCTACTCACTGAGCCACAGGTGCCGCCCCACAGAGTTTGTATTTTTGAGCTGATAATTTTCTAGAACAACTGTATATACTTACCTCCAGTATGTAGACAGTGTATGGATGGCAAGCAAAATAGATCAGTTTTCCATTTTGAAAGAGTTCTACAATTATATGTAAGCAACAGAAAACATTGCTCATGAAAAAATATTCCAGGAAGGAAAGAAAGGGTTACCTTGGTATAATTTATTTTAACAAAGAGAATCTGTGGATATCTTTATAAAGAGAACCTGCATAAAAGAAAAATGACGTCTGTAATGATAAAGCCAAGTTTTGTCTAATATTATATATTTTCTGATAGACTCTTATTTTTGTGATAAAGAGGATATGACAGAGAAGTTGCAGTAATAATATTGTTATGCTACATCAAGTGATTTTGTGGAACTCAAGGATTACATGTGGGATAATATAATAAAAGCAGTTTGCAAAAACATCCAGCTCTCAGTTATTCAGCATAGTTCAATTCAGTCTGTGGAGGACTCTTGTTCTTTAGTCTCCTCCTCCTTGCCTTTTGGCAATTTCATGTTTCTTAGCATCTCTGAAAGAAAGGAAGATGACAAGGGTGAGTTAATTATCACATCACTCTACTTTTTTTTATTTTGTAATATCTGATATTTAATAATATGAGTACAGAAAGAAAACTTCAGACTCATAGAAATAAAGTCACATGGATCACTACTATGATTCCAATATTTTGGTGATCTTATGCCTATATAGGAAGCTAAATAACCATTGAATAAATAGTGTGAATAATTTGAAGTGTGTTAACTACTTTTTTTATGTTGTATGTTTCACTTTCTTTTTATTGTTTGGGATTCATTGAGAGTACAAATAATTAGGTTACACTGATTGCATTTGTTAGATAAAGTCCCTCTTACAATCGTTCCCTACCCCCAAGAGGGGTGCCCATACACCATGACCCCCATCCCTTTTCTTCCCACCCCCACTCCTTCATTCCTTTACCTCTCCCTGTATTAGCTCATCTATTGCCTTCATATTAAAACTGAGTACATTGTATTCTTGCTTCTCCATTAGCTTTACTAAGAAGAATGTGTTGCTCCTCCGTCCAGCTTAATCCAAAAGATGTAAAGTCTCCATCTTTTCTAATGGCTGAATAGTATTCTGTGGTACACATATACCGCAGCTTGTTAATCCATTCCTGGGTTGGTGGGCACTTAGGCTGTTTCTACTTTTTTGCAATTGTAAATTGAGCTGTAAGAAAAAGTCTAGTGCAAACATCCTTACAAGGATAAAATGATTTTTTTTTCTTCCAAGTGGATGCCTAGTAATGGGATTGCAGGATCAAATGGGAGATCTAGTTTGAGTTCTTTGAGGATTCTCCGTACTTCCTTCCTAAAAGGCTGTATTAGTTTACAGTCCCACCAGCAGTGTAAAAGTGTTCCCTTCTCGCCACATCCATGTCTGCAGCTTTGAGACTCTGTGATGTGGGCTATTCTCACTGGGATTAGGGGATATCTCAGGGTAGTTTTGATTTGCATTTCTCTGAAGATGAGAAATGATGAGCATTTTTTCATATATTTTTTAGACATTTGTCTATCTTTTTTAGAGAAGGTTTTTTTGGGATTTGGGGGTCTGTTTTGTTGGTTAATTTGAGTTATCAAGTTTTTGTCTGATTCATAATATGCAAACATCTTTTCCCATTCTGAAGGTTATCTGTTTGCTTTGGTTATTGTTTCCTTAGCAGTACAGAGCTTTTCATTTTAATTAAGTCCCATTTATTTAATTTTATTGAAGTTGCCATTGTCACAGAAGTCTTCTTCATAAAATCTTTCCCCATGCCAATATTTTCAAGTGTTTTCCCCATACTTTCTTTGAGGATTTTTATTGCTGCATGCCTTAGATTTAAATCTGTTACCCATCTTGAATCAATTTTTGTAAGTAGTGAGAGGTGCAGGTCCAGTTTCAGTCTTTTACATGTGGTTATCTAGTTCTCCCAACAGCATTTATTGAACAGGGATTGTTTCCCCAGGGTATGTTCTTGTTTGGTTTATCAAAGATCAGGGGACTGTAAGAGGTTAGTTCATTTCATGGTTTTCTATTCAGTTCCAAATGTCAGTGACTCTATTTTTGTGCCAACACCATGCTGTTTTGATCATTATGGCGTTGTGGTTTAGCCAAAAGTGTGGTAGGGTGATGCTCCTGGCTTTGTTTTAATTACTAAGAATCGCATTAGCTATATGGGGTTTCTTATGGTTCCACACAAAACAAAGAATTATTTTTTCCAAATCTTGAAAGTATGATGATGGTATTTTTATGGGAATTGCATTGAATCTGTAGATTGTTTGGGGGAGTATAGACATTTTGACATTGTTGATTCCTCCTATCCATGAGCATGGTGTGTTCTTCTATTTGTTAATATCTTCTGCTATTTCTTTTCCTAGGGTTTTGCGATTCTTTTTGTAGAGGTCCTTCACCTCTTTTGTAGGTATATTTCTAGGTATTTCATTTTTTTTTTTTTTTCAGTTTTTGGCCGGGGCTGGGTTTGAACCTGCCACTTCTGGCATATGGGGCCAGCACGCGCCACCTCTGTATTTCATTTTTTTGAAGCTACTGTGAGGGGAATTATGTCCTTGATTAGCTTCTCATCTTTGGTATTATTGGCATATACAAAGGCTGCTGATTCGTGGACATTGATTTTATATCCTGAGACATTGCTGTATTTTTCAATCAATTCTAGGAGTCTTGTGGTTGAGTCTCTGGGGTTCTCTAAGTATAAGTTCATATAATCAGCAAAAAGGGAAAGTTCGGCCTTCTCTTCTCCCATTTGGTTACCCTTTATTTCCTTCTCTTGCCTGATTGTATTGGCTAGAACTTCCAACACTATGTTGAATAGTAATGGCAATAGAGAATGACCTTGTCTGGTTCCAGTTCTAAGTGGAAAATGTTTCAGTTTTACTCCATTCAGTATAATTTTACCTGTGGGATGGCTGTAGATGGCTTTGATTGGATTACAAAATGTAATGCCTATACTCTTCAGTGTTCTAATTAGAAAATGAATTTTATCAAATGCTTTTTCTCCATCTATGGAGAGGATCATATATATAGTCTTTGTTTTTGCTTCTGTTGATACAGAGAATTATGTTTATGGACTTGCATATGTTAAAGCAGTTTTGCATCCCTGGGATGAAATCTACTTGATCGTGATGAATGATTTTTTTTTAATGTGTAGTTATAGTCTATGGGCTAGTATTTTATTGAGGATTTTTACATCTATATTCATTAGTGAAATTGGTCTCAAATTCCCCTTTATCTTTTTCTGGTTTTTGTATCAGTGATATTTGCTTCATAGAATGCACTGGGGATGCTTCCTTCCTTCTTAATATTTTTAGAATAATTTCTGCAGTATGAGTATAAGTTCTTCTTTGAAGGTTTGATATAATTCTGGTGTGAAGCCATTTGGACCAGGACATTTTTTTTGTGTGTGTTGAGAGACTTTTTAATGTTTATTCCTCCTCAGTTCTGGAAATTGGTCTGTTCAAGAGATCTATTTCTTATTCATTACATCTAGGGCAGTGGTTCTCAATTTTCCTAATGCTGCGACCCTTTAATACAGTTCCTGTGGATCACGACATTAGGAAGATTGACCACTGGTCTAAGGAGAGATTGTGATTCCAGGTATTGATCCATTTCTTCCACATTATCAAATTTCTGGGCATAGAGTTTCTTGTAGGATTCAGAGATGATCTCTTCTATCTCTGTGGCATCTGTTGTTATTTCCCCTTTATCATTTTTGATTGAAGTTATTAGAGAATTTACTTTTCTGCGTCTATTTAATCTGGCCAAGGTTTATCAATTTTATTTATTTTTTTAAAAAACTAACTTATTATTTCATTAATTTTCTGAATGATTCTTTTGTTTTTACTTTCAGTAATCTCTGATATAATTTTGGTTATTTATTTTCCTCTGCTGGGTTTGGGATTAGTTTGTTCTTCTTTTGTCAGTTCTCTGAGATGGTTCATGAGACTGTTTATGTGCTCTCTTTCTGTTTTCTGAATGTAGGTATCTCATGCAATAAATTTCCCTCTTAAGACTGCTTTTTTCTGTATGCCACAGGTTTGGGGAACTTGTGCCTTCATTTTTGTTTTGTTTGAGGAATTTAACAATTTCTTCTTTTATCTCTTTCTGAACCCAACTATCATTCAGCATCAGGTTGTTTAATTTCCATGTCTTTGTGTGGAGATAAACATTTTTGAGTTCCACCTTTATTGCCTTGTGGTCTAAGAAGACACAGACATAATTCCTATTATTGTAATTTTGCTAGGTTTGATTTGTATCCTAGGATATAGTCTATTTTGAAGTATGTACTATGGGCTGTTGAGGAAAAATGTATATTCATTAACTTTGGGATAGTGTTTTCTGTATATGTCTATTAATTCCATTGTTCTAGGGTCACATTTAAGTCTTTTGCATGTTTGTTTAATTACTGTTTAGAGGTTCTGTCCACTTCCATCAGAGAGGTGTTAAAGTCTCCAGCTATTATGGTGTTACGGGATATCATATTGCTCAGACCTGTTAAGATCTGTTTCATAAATGTGGGAATATTTAAGTCCCTTGACCCTGAGCCTATATTTGTTCTTCAAGGTTAGGTGTGTCTCCTGGAATAACATATGGATGGCTTGTGCTTTTTTATCCAATCAACCACTGTGTGGTGAATATAGTTATTGATATTTATTGAGAGAATTAATAAATGTGGTGGAGTTCTAGTCATCTTATTTTGTGAAAGTCTGTTTATAATTTTATCCTTCATGCCATTGTGGCAGCAAAGTTTTGACCTTTAGCTTCTGAGTATTTACTTTGCTGGTGGTCCATTATGATGATCAGTGTTGAGAATAGGTCTAAGTATTTCTAGTAAAGCTGGTTTTGTGGCAAATTTCCTCAGTGTTTGTAGATCTATAAAAGATTTGATTTCTCCATCAATTTTGAGGCTTAGTTTAGAAGGACACAGAATTCTGGACTGAAAATCATTTTGTTTAGTAATGTTGAAGGTGGATGACAATTGTCTTCTGGCTTGGAAGGTTTCAACTAAAAAGTCTGCTGTCATCCTGATGACTCTGCCACTGTAGGTCAGTTGGTGATTACTCTTGGCTGCTTGAAGAATTTTTTCTTTCATCTTGACTTTAGACAGGTTCATTACTATGTGTCTTGTAGAAGCTCTGTTTCAGTTGAGATACTCTGAGTTTGATATCCATCTGAAAGGAGTGTATTAGGGTGTTTAGTAAAACTTGGGAAGTTTTCACTTTTGATAGTCTCCAGTGGGGCTTCCATTCCTTTGAGACAATCTCTTCCCCTTCAGGGATCTCTATTATTTATATGTTTGAATGCTTTATGGAGTCTCATAGTATTCTAAGCTTCTGTTCTGCTTCCTCTGTCTTCTTTACTGTCTCTTTAACTGCCTGGGTTAACTCAAAACTTTATCCTCTCGCTCTGAGGATTCTTTCTCCATGGTCTAACCTATTTTTGATACTTTCCATTGCATGTTTATAGTCCCTGATTGTCTCCTTCTTTTCTTTTAGCTCCACCATATCCTTTCTATATTTTACACATTTCTCATCTTACTTTTGTCTTTTCAGTTTCTAGTCTATTCTTTTTATTGTCTTTATCATCCATAGTTTAAACTCCCTCTCTGTCAAATCCATTAATTTTTTGTAGGTTAAATCTTCTGCAGTAACTGCCACGTGGTCTATTTTTGGGAGTTGATTTGATATGGTTTTTCATGTTGCCTGAATTTTTTTCTATTGGTTCTTCCTCCTGTGTTCTTTCTTCATGTTTACCTCCTTTCTTCATGTTTACCTCCTTTTTTGTTCTCACTTCCTCCTTTGCTTCAGATTACCTTTTCTCAGTGCTTAGGTATTGAAGTGGCCTCAGCCTGAGCAAAACCAAACTCTTCCTCATGTTTGGAAGGATGAGTTCTTGCAAAAAGCAAGAGTCCTGGCTCTTGATAACAATATTTTGCAGTATGTCACCAGGACACCAGGTGGTTCTATGGTCTTTTTAGGAGATGGAGAACATAACCAGCATCCTCTATGGTCCTTGTTCCTGAAAGAGTTGCCTTCAGTGATTGCCTGATTTTTTTCCTCAGCATTCAGACCCTGCCAGGTTGGGATCTTAAAGCTCACAAGAATCCTTTAGAGGCAGGTCTCACAGTGCCCCCTGACTCCAGATCCTGTGGGGTATGTGAATCCCTCAACCTGTCCCAAGAGTGGAGTTCTGGTCCCGGCAGATGGAATTAAGATGGCTGTGCTTTATGCCCTTGTTAAGACCTTCTCAGGACCTTCCCACAAAGGTAGCCCCCTAGCTCTGGAGACCTCAGACTGGCTGCCTTGCTAGCCACCAAACCAATGACAAATCCATTCCAACCAGTATTCAAATTTCATTGCTGTATACTGTTCAAATTTGTCCACTTTTCCAAGATTTCCACTCAATGCACAGCTTCCTCCAACAACTGAAAACTCCAGGAAGTCTTCCTCCTGTCCCAACCCTCCATAGTGAGCCAGCCAATTGCTGTGTGTCTCAATCAGTTGCCTAATTTGTCAGATTTCCACTGTTCATACACTGTATCTAGCACATCACTCTTCACTGTGTTCCCTGAGCTCTGGGTAAGGTCCCCATGCCAGGATTCTCTCTTGTTCCCTAGTCTTTCTAGGAGAGCTGAGCTGAATGATCATTCTGGTCTGCTATCTTGCTCCAACCCCTCTCTAAAGTGTGTAAACTTCTAATTCAGAAATTAATCAAATGCTTTTTTCAGATAATATCTATGGGCAAGGAAAAAAAAAAACTTTCTTGCTGTTCTTACTTCCTAACATTCAGGGATATTGGGAAGTCTCAATATCTATCTCTCTAGATACAGATATAGTATTTTACAGTTTATGTCAGTCAACATGTTTTTCTGTATTTCTCTATTTCTAAAACTAATGTCATCATTCTGGAGCTCCAGCTCCCTACACGAAAAGCTTATCAGCCAAGTGATCCTGGTCTCTTCGCTTTTTTTGACATCATTGGTGCCCTTTGACTCTCCAGATTTAGAAGACAGTAGCTTCCTATAATTAATAATCTCTGAGTGGTTGCATCATTCCTTGTTTAGTTTCATAATTCCTGTGAAACCAATTTTATACATTAAATTATCTTTATTTTAGTCAGTAAACATGCTTTTGCTTCCTTAATTAGAAACTGAAGGATACAGTAGGCAGGATAATATTTCTCATGACTCACTCACAAATCAGTGGGTACCAATAAATTGCCAGTATGTCAATGTCCTGCTTTTACTAGCTTATTAGCTACATTGATTAGGTGTAGTACCTCAGCCATTCTTAGTACATTTCTGAGATATCATGTTATTATAGATCTTGGGAGGGAATCTATGTTCCTCTTCACTTCATAAGTTTTTTTCCAAAAGTCACATGTAAAATCATCTTTTAATCTCACAATATCCAAGGGAAAGGGGATTGTAACAATACAGTATTAGTTCTGGAGTCAGCCACATACAATTTTAACATCAGCATCCTTTTATTTGTTTTATGACAGTAAAAATATCTGCAATATTTCATCTATATGAAACTATGAAATCTAGAAACAAATACAATTTATAATCAACATTCATCTGATATATACTATTACCATCTCTAGTTTTTCCTTTAAGATACTTTTTCTCCATAATATAATAAGCCGGAATCATTTCATAGCACTAAGGTAATATCACAGATTTCAAGTAATATCACAGATTTCAAGATTTTTCATTAGAAATAAAATTCAATTGAGATACAGATGTAAACCACCAAATTTGGCAAATTTATAGTATTGGCAAATAGTGGGAAACCATTTCCTTTTGTTTGTAGAAGAAATCTTGGACTTCAACTCCACGAAAAGTAAGTGAGGAGGGACTTGGTCCTCAATTACAGATGTTATCCCAACAATACTCTTTGATCAGACTAGAATGATTTCTTTAAATTTGGCAGGAATTTCAAAATATCGTGATTTAGAGATTGCTTCCCATAAACACTACTTATTTTGGATTCCCTCTACCTCATGTGCACTGTGCCCAATTTGTAACCATCTTCCTCTTCACTTTTCAGTAACCTCACATTAACTTAAGGTCAGCATGCTATAACTGGACCTTGATGTTCATAGCTTCAGCCTATTGGTGTACTGTTAAAATCTTTAGTAATCAACTCTCTGGAAAAATAAAGCCACAATTGTAATGTTTGCCAGTCCAAAATCTGATTGTTCCCACTGTGTCCAATTTCATGGCCATGACACTAATGCGATGTCACTAAAGACAGATTGAGAAGAAATGCAAAGCAGCACATTTTTATGTAATATTTCTGACATGCCAATTTAACAGAGGTAAATAACTTCAAGAGCATTGACAATAGTAAAATGTAGTAAAATATTTACAGAGAGTGATGAGTTTTCAGTTGTATTAAATGTAATTTATTTCAAAATGAGTGCATTCATTTCAGATTTTACTAGTATTTGTCTTTAACAATACAAAACTCCCTGAAAAATTAGCAATTGGTTCTTTCTCACTGACCTAGCTGCAGTGAACTACTGATTGTCCTTCTCTTAGATTTTCTGTGGCCTTGACCACCAAACACAAAGGACTATTTAGGTATTGTCTTCTGTGTGATCCCTGGTCCTGAGCATGTCTTCTTTAGGAGAAATTCTAAAAGAATGCTGTATCCTATGCCTTGTATTTTATGGAGAGGTGAAAATGAGGAACCAGGGGGTTGACTGTACCCCTAGAGGGAAGAGAGTGAGGGATAAAGCTCTATGGAGAGACTTGTATCATACATTTTTATGAGTCTACAGACCAATACAAAATAAAGTTAATTTATTAGTGGACTATTTTGCTATATAAAAGTTTTGGTAAATCACCTGCTATAAAGAAATGCTCCTGCTCCCTTCCCCTGCTTCAGGTTGTGACAAAGGCAGCTATGACAGTGCTTCCTGGTTAATGTAGATGGCAGTTCCCATCCAAACACCCGCCCTGTGAGCCTCACAGCAATCTTTCTTCCCACGATTCATATTACCCTCCAATTCTACTACTATTCTGTACACTCTCGATTTTCCAGGGCTTGGGAACCATCTCTAGAGATAGTTCTGGTTCCATATTGAGTGGAACCACTGCTTTGGTTTTACACATCATCCTCTATCCTGTGGGACAAACTAGATGTTAGGGTGGCTGAGTCAAGGCCATTTTGTAAAATATTCCTTAAATTGTGTCTAAGGATTTCTCCTGCATTAGGATCTGCCATTCTTAGCAGCACCGTTGATTGCCTTATAAGTTTCCTCCGTCATTTATCCCAGAATGTTTAGTTTCTGTATCTATCTATCTATGTCTTATTCCCAGTTGTAAAAGTAGTTTGTTTTCTTTTTTTCTCATAAATTCGTGTGCTTTGTACTTTTATTTGCTTTTAAATGTGCATGCAATAATGCATTTGGGAAGTCCAGAGCATTGTATGAAATGAAACCTGCCTGCCTATGATGGCTAATTTTCTGTGTCAACTGGGCCACAGGGTACCTTCATATTTGGTCAAATGTTATTCTGGCTGTTTCTCTAAGGGCATTTTGAGATGAAAGTAACATTTAAATTTTTAGACTTAATAACTTATATTATCCTCCATAATGTGAGTGGGCCTCATATAATTATTGAAGACTAACTTTCCCCTGAGTAAAAGGCAATTCTATACCTTAACAGTCTTCAAAATGAGATACCAGATTTTTTTTCTTGTCTTTGACCTCAAACTGAAACACTGGCTTTTCCTGGGTCTCCAGCCTGTCAGTCTTTAGTCTAAAATGACACTATTGGCCTTCCTGATTCTCAGGTGTTTGAATTCAAACTGGAACTAAGCCATCTACTGTCCTGGATCTTCTGCTTGCCGAATCATCCTGTGCATCTTGTGACTTCTCTGCCTTCGTAATCATGTGAGCCAATTCCTTATAATAAATCTCTATCTATATATATCTAGTCTATTGATTCTGTTTCCCTAGAGAAGCCTGACTAAAGCATTGCCTTATGTACTTAATCTTGACTGCTGACCCCAGCACCCCACTACTGCATCTGGTATATGCGCTTTTTTTTTAAATATAAGTTCAATTTCTTATTGAGTAAAGCTTTTTAAACATGAAAGGATATTTTCTTTATACTGCAGCAGCACATGGGGTTTTTTTTTTCTTTTTACTATGATCATAGATCTCAATGATTATTTCAATAAGCTTATTTAGTAAAATATTTCCAATGTTGGAAGTGATGGAGGATATTTTTAAACCAGCATCGAACTTCATAATCATGAAGTTTCACACTTAATCAATCTTAGTTTAAATATTTGACAAATTAAACCCCTCTAAGGAAGACTAAGTCTTTGTTTATGTATACTATACAAAATGGAGAGACAGAAAATTTGTTGAGATTTCTTTAAGATACTTTTGAATTTTCAAAATATTGTCTAAGATTCAGCTTACTTTGAAGTAGAATTATCTTTTATAAATAAGGAATCAAAGTTCTGAAGGAAGGAGTACAAACTAAAAGTCAGATTTTATGAAAGCTAACCTTGGTTCTAAAAACGTCTACCTGTTTCTCTAGTTCACATCTGTGGATATCATTTTTCTCATGTACAAATGCTGGTGTTAACCAAATTATATCTATGTTTTTGGCAACAGCACACATAGAAGATTATTGGTGTTTTTTACTTGTCTAAACTTACCCTATTGATTGTGTTTTTCTCAAATTATTTTAAGTATCTGGAAACCACAGAATGATACTGGTTTTCCAACTAAAAATCCAATGGGGGAAGAAAATATGATCCTCATTTATCATAAGTGAAAATTATTTAAATATCTTCAAATGTTACTGAGTCTCTGGGTTTAAATTTGTTCTGCATTTTAACAACAATGACATTTTTAACTAAATGAGTGAAACTTAAAAGTAGAATTTATGATGAACAAGTATGTTTTGGGAAATTAGGAGATTTCTTGGCTACTTAAGTAACTTTCAGGATAATTGTCTAGTTGACCTAACTATACATAATATTGAGAAATGGGTCTACAGTGTCAAAGTCAAGACTGGTCAAGGGTTTGGAAGTTCCTTCACTAATTTTTAATCATCTATTATGTGCTAAGTATTGTGACAATTAATAAGTGCATACTGATTAATGAAGATGACAAAAGCAAGGTCCTCATGGAGCTTTTTATCCACTTATTATACTTATTTTTGACCATGAAGTCTATAAATTTAACATGGAAACATTGACGACCCCAGGGCCACAATGCCATGTGTTACATAACACTCATCTGTTCTTATGAACAAACTTTGTGAAACTCTGTTTAAATCTGGATGAAAGAAAAGAACACTTCTTCACATCTTATCCTACCCTGAAATGTCTCCTAACTCTTTTTATATGTCTCATTTTTCACTTAAGGAAGAAGATAAGTTTTTTAAAATACCATTAAACTGATAAAAGCAGGTACTACATTTGATCTTAGGCAAAAGTCCAAGATATGTGGAAGCACAAAAGAACTCCTGAACAGAAAGAAAAAGCTAGAGGAATCACACTATCTGACTTCAAAGCTGTAGTTACCAAATCATCAGAGTACTGGCATAAAAACAGACACAAAGACCAATAGAATAGAATAGGGAACCTAGATATAAATCTACATATGTAATAGACAATTCTTTTTCAATAAAGATGTCAAGGGAAAGAACAGCCTCTTCAATAAATGGTGCTGGGAAATTGGATAATCATATGCAGAAGAATGGAACTAGACCCCTATGTTTCACCACATATAAAAATCAAATAATGGATTGAAGACTTAAATCTAAGACCTAAAATGGAGAAACGACTGAAAGAAAATTTTGGGGAAATGATTCAGGACATTGGTCTGAGCAAAGATCTTTTTGTGCGTAAGAATTCTAAAGCATAGGCAACAAAAACAGAAATTAAAAAATAAGATAGTATTAAGCTAAAAAACATTTGCACAACAAAGGAAACCATCAACAAAGTGAAGAGAAAAGTTATTGACTGGGAGAAAATGTTTGTAAACTATTCATCTGAAAAGAGATTAATGACTGGAATACATAAGAAACTCAAATAAGTCAATAGCAAAACTCCAAATAATCCAATTATAAATGGGCAAAATATCTGAATAGAATTTTCTCAAAAGAATACACAAATGGCCAAGAGTTATAGAGTTATATAAAAAAAAAAGGCTAAACACCAGTAGTCATCAGGGAAATGTAAATTGAACCATAATGAAATATTATCTCACCTTAGTTAGAATGGCTTTTTCCAAAAAGATAGGGAATAACATGCTGGTTAGGATGTGGAGAAAGGGGAAACTTGCACACTGGTGGTGGAAATGTAAATTCGTGGCTGTACTTTGGAAAATATGGATAGAATTGGAAATCTATGTGCTAAGTGAAATAAGTCAAGTATGGAAAGACAAATATTGCATATTCTTACTCATATGTAGGAGCTAAAAAAGTGAATCTTATGAAGATAGAAAGGTTGGTTACCAGATACCTAGAAGGGTAGGAGGAAGGTAGTAAATAGAGGTTGATTTATGTTATATAGTTCGATATAGAAGAAATAAGACCTAGTGTTGATAGATCAGTAGGCTAACTATAGTTAATATTTATTGTTACATTTCAAAACAGCTAGAAGAATATAATTTGAATGTTTCTAGTGTCAAGAAAAGATAAGTATTTAAGGTGATGGATATCTAAATTACCTTGTTTTGATTATAATAATGTATCAAGTTATCAATGTACCCTGAAAATATGTACATTTATTATGTATGTATCCATAAAAAATTAAAGATAAAATTTAAAAATTTTATTGAGTCACTGAAACAAATAAAAAAGTAATACCAATATATTTTGATTATTGATACCTGAGATTGTGTAAGAAGCTAAGAGACCATATTTAATTGGAAAAAGTGCGATAAATATTGATCATTTAAATATCTGCCAATATTTATTTGACCTATATACACAGAGCCAAGCATTGGATATTATTAATAATGTTCAAATGTAAAATCAAATGTAAATACATAGACTAGAGAAAATTCTTGTATAGAACTTCTTTAGCTTTCTAAATTAATTCACCAAAACTCAAATACTATCCTTTATAACATTGGAAATGAAAGCTTTACTTTTTAATAGGAAATCCGCATTTCATTGTAAAAATAGAACACTTCATTCCTGACCTATACACACTTTCAGAAGCAGTAGTTTTTGGAGTGCTGAATACTTAGCATAAAGACATTGAGTCCTGAAAATTCATTTCAGGCATGAGAGACCAACATATATATAAAAATAAAATAACCACTTCCTTGGAGCAAAAGGCTATATTATGAAAACTCTCCAAAGTGATACCTTTTGCCTTATGTTTTGAAATTTTAAGTCTGTAAGTACTTAGAAATGAGGAATACGTACAATTTGTGCTGATATAATTACAGTTTCTGGTACTACCTGGGGCAGTTTTCAAGGGAGAAAGTAACCAGTCATATGGAATTCTGGATTTATCAAATCTTGTCTTAACCTTGACTGTCAGGACACCTATACACAAACATCATTACCATTTTACCCTAAGACATTTTTCCTCCGGTATTAATGTACGTATAAGACTGGTAATATTGAGCTGCAAGTTTTGGCTCCAATTTTGTACTTTGGGATAAGTCACATATGGTATATGAACTTTCTATTGTAAAGGTAAAGCTCTTATTTATAACGCAAAGTTTATTTGACAATGAGTTTTTATAAATTAAATTTATGAAGGTTTAAAAAGTCCTACATAAGAATTTGCTCTAGTCTGAAGTTTTTCTATTTGTTTACATATTTAGAAGGTAGATCATGGCAGCAGTTTCCAGGGCTAGGTGTTTTCCATTATACCCAAGATGTTTCTCACCTTAAAGATCACAAAAGTCAGAGTATGTTTAATACTGATTGATAACGAATGTCAATCACATTAGGATCTGAACATAAGTAATGTTTGTTCATGAATGTAAGATGTCTTATTCTTACGATGAGATACTAGTGAACCAATCCCTGGTGTTCATATTGAATTTAAAATCAGCTGTTCAAAAAATATGTTACAGAAAGTTACATGTGTTTATAGATCAAATGATCTCTATGTTTCTATGAATTTTGGAATGAAATGCTCAACTGACAGGGCCTCAAACATTGATTTGTGGTTTCTGAAAGAGAAGAGAAGGGTAATTTGACACACACAGCTAATGGACCAGTAAAGATCTGTACACTCCTTAGGTGGTTTGCAACTAGGTGGGGCTGTGTGGCTGCCTCTTCACTAATGGATTTAAGTGGGAATGATGTGTACGTCTTCAGGAACAAAGCAGTTAGGAAATAGGTGTACCTTTTTTCTGTTCTCCTTTTTGCAAGTACAGAAGAAAAAGGTGCCCAAGACCTGGGTAAGGACAGGATTACCAAAGGCTGTTAAACCAGAAAACCCCAGCTGAATTTACAAGAGTCAGAGAAATATCTATGACTTCAAGTTATTGAACTACGGAGGTTTGGTGATTTTACTAAAATATTACTTAACCTCTCTAATACAGAATTTAACTTTTTTGCTGAGGCAGCACTTGCTCAAGATGTTTGATTGAGGAATAATGCCTCAAATTTGGCTGTGGCCTCTCAATAGACCGTATTCTCATTTATGCTTTATGAAACCCTATGAATTAGTTAGAGGGTAAATCCAGACGAATGTTACTGTGGAAAGAGGCTTGAGAATCTTCCCCTAGAGACATGCTGCTAACAAGTGTCACGGTGGAGTGCAGACTTCCAACTCAGGCATCAGAATCTAATGCCCACATATTCCCAATGCTATTCTACTTCAGAAAGCCTATAGTTAGCAGCTCCAGTGTATCCATGAGGAACACAAATGCAATCTTAAGATTCACCTGTATACATCATATATTTCATCAAAATATATGTACAGGAAAATATTCATATCATAAATGTTCAGCTTCAAACATGTTTGGAAATTAAGCACACTTAATATAACTACAGCCTAGATAAGAGCCATGTTGTTCCCCAAACCTGTGATGTTCCTGTCATACGCCTAGTTACTAATTCTGAGGATGACTCTAACTTTTAAACTATAGGCTAGTTTATTGCATCATATTTTATGTAAGTTCAGTAAAACATCTTTTTCTCTTTTGTGAGACTATTTTTTGGGAGAGGGAATATTACATTTAAGAAATTCATCCATATTGTTATATATAGTTGAAAGATGTTTAAATTGCTATAAGTTATCTTCCTGTTTGTATAAAAAACATCCTACTGATGATGGACATTTGGGGGGTTTTCAGTTTGGGTTTATTAGGAATAATCAGTATCAGTTTAAATATTTTTGGTTACAAGGATTGTTCTTAATAATGCTGGAGTCATGGTTATACATGTGCCTGTTATTCAGACAGTGTTCATTGTACTTGATCAGTGGCAGTTTTGAGTCCCACATTTTACCAAATGAGCATACAACAAGAAGACCAAAGGGTATGGAAATAAAATCCCAGCTGGGTACTCAACAGTCTATGTTTTTTAAATTGTAAGACACAGGAATCTTAATTTTAAATTTCCTTTTATAGAAAGTACAGAAAATGTATTACACAAAGAGTTACAGAAAATAGCACACATTTCAAAGGTGGAAATTACCAACAGTATAGGCAAAAAGCTATGAATTTTGAAAAAGTAGATTTTACTTTATATCACAGGAACTTTGTTTAAATAACTTTCAAGGTTGAGCTTTGTGATCTGTGTGGTGGGGTTCTATTCCCACCAAGATAATAAAATTTATATAAACACCCTTTGGAATCTGTGTGTGTGTGTGTGTGTGTGTGTGTGCGTGCGTGTGCGTGTGTGAGATAAGTCATTCTCTCACTCCTGCTAGAGTGCAGTAGCATTCTCATAGCTCACTGCAAATTCAATTTCCTGGGCTCAAGTGATCCTCCTGCCTCAGCCTCCGAAGTATGGAATCTGAAAAGCACTATATAAATATTCATCATTATTAGGGATAGATTTACAAAGCAAAGAGATATTAATGCTAAATATTTGTGACAGGTGAAACAGATCTAAGGGCAGATCTATTTGGCTTTTCTCTGGTTAATTTACTTTCTTCTTTCTTTGGTTTTGAGTACACTTTTATATCATTTGCTTAGTTAGACAACAAGAGAGTAAAAAAGAGAGAAAAAAGAAAGCTATCCAAGAAACATTAAGCTTTAAATTCTTACCAGGAACTAGGCAGGCTCTCCACAGATCAAGATGTTATGGATTTCAACATCCATTTCTCCCTTCTCTAGGGACTCATAAACTGGCTAGATGTCCTCTAATTTCCACCTTGGACATTAAAGGGCCCTAGTGTGTTGCCGGCATGTGATTATGCCCTCCCCAAGGGATCTGCAATTCAGGCACTTTCTCCTCTTCTCCCTGCTACAGCAGAAGTGCACTGCAATCACAGGCAAATTTATAGGTCAATGAGTTGAAAATTGGTTGTCTTTACGTTTCTGACTTTTAAATACATTTTGAACAAATTAGTTAGAATGTAAAACAGGTTGGGATTTAAAAAATGAGAGTTGCCACCTTGCATTAATATTCACAGTATTGCCTACTTATTTTTAGTTTCTGGATTAATGTAGCATTGACATGGCTCCTGTCTCTGTCAATAAGAAAAGTATAATAAAATGAATAAATGCAAACCGAAGAATTTGCAAGTCGCATGATAAGTGTGATTTTTTTTAAGTTAAAAAAATGATGTACATTTGGGAACAAACTAACTTGAAGATTTTAAAAGCCAATTTCAGCTTAGCTGCTGGGGTTTGTTTGAAATCTACCACTGACTGAGGTGTGAAACTTATATTTGATACAGTAAATCTTGTCGACTGTTATTTTAAAGGACTGAAATGTACTTTTATAGCAAAATCGTCTCAAATAAAAAATACATTTTTACAATCTCACTCTGTCATAAACTTTCATGTCAGATTTTAGCTCCACATATATGCAGAGGATGCATTATGCAGGAATAGGAAGGAAGCATAACTTGTTTCAGTTTCCATTATGAGAAAGAGAGAGAGGAAGAACAATGTTCTATACCGTTCATGTGATCAGAACATTAAATATTACATAGTTGATCAGAAAGGATGGGTAAGCTTATCTTGAGTCATTACAATATTGATTACTGCCGCAGAATAGCTCTTTTATTTAATATTCTATAACACCATTTATGTACAGAGTTCTATGCAATATGGTTATAATTTCTTCCTCTTTACCATAACTCCCGAATGTAATATTTAAAAACTCCAGGTCAAAATTCCGTAAGAGTGGTGTACCTAATTTATATCATCCCCTCACTAAGATTTCAAAAATTGAGTTTTGTGGAAAATGTTTTGAAGCAATATTTTTGTAAATTGTAGCTCTCTTCATTGTTATAGGTAGTCTTAGCTCCAGTTGGAAAGCAGTTTAGCAGTTTCTATTAGTGAGATTATAATGTCTTCTTGTGTGAATCTGTGAGATATAAGGATGCAGGGTGGAAATGACAGCAGATCACTAACATTGATTAACCATTGGCATATTGTGTACTAATAGATCATGGGCAAAATGCATATTAACAGATTTCAGTGACAGAGAAGAGATTGGCAGGCAGTTTTTGTGTTGGTGGGCATTTCATTTGCGAACATAGGAGTGTGTTTATTTACTGACTTCAGACACTGGGGCACTCAAGAAAGGCATTTAAAAAAAATAATTAGGCTGCGAAAAGAACTATAAGACATTGGTTACTTGGTAAAAAAACCAACCAATACAATATGCTTAGCATTTCTTTAAAGACATCCTCAGCCTTTAGACTTAGCTTATTAGGGATTCAGTCTGTGTGTGTGTATATAAATGGTTGTGTGTGTATACATATATATATGTACATCTATACATATGTACATGCATATACATATATATATATGATGTTCTTAATATTTTTATCTTACATTGTCACTACAAAGTACACTTAGGGAATTTAAACAGAATAAGAAATGTGAAAGTGCTTAAAGTTGGAAGTTAAAAACTGAAAATCCTGACTCTTGTGCCTATTAATGTGCTTGGTATTTTTTACATTTCTTTTCTTTTCTTTTTTTCTTTTTTCTTTTTTTTTTTTTTTGCAGTTTCTGACCGGGGCTGGGTTTGAACCCACCACCTCTGGCACCCTACCCTTTGAGGCACAGGCACCACCCATATTTTTTACATTTCTGAGTTCATTGATTCTTGGAACAGCTTTGTGTGGTTATTTTAGCTAGAAATGAGGGCCTAAACGTGATGATTTTCACTTGATATGTAAGTTTATGCTGCTAAAGTAAACAAGAGCTAGGCTTTTAATCTAGGCTATCATGACAACTGAAGGCCCTTTCCCAATACCTAAGAATTCTGAGGAGATTCTAGCATTGTTACGATATTGTGTAATGAACCCCTTGATTGAGATGTAATAATGTAATTATAGAATGCTACTGGATTACTAATAAGGTGGTTGTGTCCAATAAGAAATTGTAATAATAAAATAAGTAAAAGAGAAAGAAAGGGCTAAAAAGTGTTTGTGATTTAGAGAAAAGAGCTCCTCATGAATAGGTATAAAAGCTCTGTGAATAGACAAAAACATTTGTGTGAATAGACAAAGAATAATTCTTACGATTTACCTGTGTTATTTAGGGAAGTAGTACAGAGAGTTATTTCTAATCTAAACAAACTACTAAGAGTTAGTTTTAAATGCTGCTGAATTCAACTTTAAAAATATTGAGAGACAGTTTTTATCTGTGTGAGCAGAAAGAGTATGAAAGCACGATTTCCGCAATTACACACTGAAAAAATCAGTCCATACATCACTAAGATTCTTAATTAGTTTTGCTAAGGTAACAACTAGAAATATATAACCAATGAGATTTCACTTAAATGTAATATGATTCAGCAAATATTTACTGAACTCTTACTCATGTAACGTTTTGTTTCATGGATTGTGGATTTATAGCTAATAAAAAATGATAATGGATCTCACTGACCTTACAACCAAGTTAGATACATCATCCACACCGTCATCTTCATTATCATCATTGGGAACACATTGATATAGTACTTATGGTACGGCAGACAATGCTCCAGGTGCTTTAGATTTATTGATCAACCTAATTCTCACAAATGCGTTACCCTTATTTTAAAAATGAAAAAACTGAGGCACAAATAATCACACATTATTTGATGACACATTATTTGTTATCTAAGTATTTATTCTCTTAATTTTTAGGTCATACCACAAAAAGTATTTAAAAACTCATGTCAGGGCTTAGTGCCCATAGCTCAGTGGCTAGGGCGCTGGCCACATACCCTGGGGCTGGCATGTTCAAACCTGGCCCGGGCCTGATAAACAACAATGACAACAACAACAACAACATAGCTGGGTGTTGTGGTAGGTGTCTATAATCTCAACTACTTGAGAGGCTGAGGTAAGAGAATCACTTAAGCCTGAGAGATTGAGGTTGCTGTGAGCTGTGACACCATGGCACTCTACCAAGGGTGACATAGTGAGACTGTCTCAAAAAAACAAAATAAAACAAAAAAACTCATGGCAGAATTCAACAAGACCCACAGAAAAAACACACCACAGTCTGTGAATGAAAATTTTAATGGTGGATAGTTTGACAGTAGATGATAAATAGCATTTAATACATCATGGATGGTATCAGGAAAAGTAAGATGGCAGATAACCGGCTGTGTCTGGGTGTTCCCTGGTCACCGATTGTTTCCCAGTTAAAGAATGAATACTGGTACCAAGTCAACCCAATGATAGAGTGATCACAGACACAAAGTAAATCACATACACACACACATTTTTATTCCATTGCAAAAGTATGTCTCAAAGGGAAAGATGGGTCATTCTCCATGAGTGGAGGAAAGACCCTGAAGTCTGAGCACTCACTGCCTTTCATAAGCTCACTAGTTAGTCCCACTGTTCTCCTGGTAGGATTGGATACTATTTCCCACTTTGGGGATGATTGACAAGTTGGAGTTATAGAACAGGTTACATAACAAGTTATACAACAGTTTCCTTACTACACATGTGTCCTCCTAGAGTCCTTCATAAAAATTCTACCTATGCTATGCTAATTAAATGGAAATGAGCCCCATGTCAGATAAAGGTCACTAGGAGCTTCTTACTGTGTGTGTTTCCACCAGGGAACAGTTCTTTGCTGCATTTTGGTTCTTCACTCTAATTCATTTCCTCCTCTCCACCCTGAGCCACTTCCTTGCCAACGGCTTACCTCCTTATCTTTTTTTTTTTTCTTATTCATAGAGACAGTGTCTCACTTTGTGGCCCTCAGTAGAGTGCCCAGGCATCACACAGCTCACAGTAACCTCTAATTTCTGGGCTTAGGCGATTCTCCTGCCTCAGCCTCTGGAGTAGCTGGGACTATAGATGCTCACCACAACACCTGGCTGTTTTTTTTGTTGCAGTTTGGGGCCAGGTTTGAACTCACCACCCTCAGTATATGGGGTGGGCACCCTACCCACTGAGCCACAGGTTCCACTCCCTACCTCCTTATCTTATACCTGCCAGACATTAACAGAGAATTTTAGGTTGCTCTAATGCCATGAACATTTTAGGTTGGCTAAAATGTATAATATATCTAAAGAGTCTTGAAGGGTGAGGCCGTGAATTAATGATAGAATTAGAGGGGTATTGGGGAGCATTCACGATGAAGAATTAGGAATATATTTGATAGGTAATAAGTTATAACCTTTTGAGGATATGGCAATATTTGTGGCTTAATACAGACAAGGATATCAAAGCTCTGGACAAAAGGAACATAGTTGAGTCTAAATCAGGAGGTGGGGAAACTTTTCGTCTTGGAAGGCTGCATTAATTTAGCTCTAATCCAATAAAGTTGTATTTAAAATTGCATTGGAATATACTTTAAAATGTACATCATTTTGTAAAAATCCAATTACTATATATTTAATAATTTCAAAAAATATAAACCATTTGTGAAATTTAAAATTCACATTTTAATGACTATTATGTTTGCTTTTTATTGGAGAGCATTTGAATATTTGGGTGCAGCATGGAGGTCCACAGTTTCACTTAATCTTCTACATGAGTATCAGTCATTTGTGACCATAAGGGCAACTTGATGTGGTTTAGGTAAGACAATGTAGATTCACAGCAGTAAGTGATTGAAAAGCAAGAAAGTTGGGGAATGTTGCTGAAGGTGTTGGTTTTCTACTGCATTTTCCCTATTTCAACAGGATCTTCCTTAGGATCAAACAATGTCTTTAAAATGTCATGTATGTGAGCTCAATAAATTCCATTTGTAATTCTTTAGATGCCTTGGTGATATCAAGTAGGTGAGGCTGAAATGCCAATTTAAGTGTTATGTTATGATTCTAAAAATCAGTGAATCTTTCAGTGTATTCTCCACTTAATATGTCCATAACAGCTGCATATTCTTCAAATGATTTGCATATATATCTAGCTCATCAGTGACCTTTGGTAACTGAGGAAAATGTTCATCTGAAATTTCTTTGTAAAGAAGAAGTATTTGGAAAAAAGACAGTCATTTTGAAATGCTTGGATTTTTTTTTTTTTGCTACAAATCATATATAGAATTAGATTTACCTTGCAAAGAAATATTCAAGTTGTTTTGATTTTCCATGTTATCACAAGGAAATGCTACATTTCTATAGAAATCTTATTTTAATAATTCACATTGCTGATTCTGCTCTTCATAACATTTGACTATCTGTTCTTGCCAAGATAAAATTATGGCTAACATTTGTCCCTGTGATAGCCAATGCACTTTACAATGATAGGGCAAATCCACACTGAATACTTCTTCCTTTGACTTTAGCTTCCTTCGACTTTACCAAACTGATGACTCCATGTTACACTTGCATGAATATAGTTAACAATACTAATAACTTATTGTAGTGTGTCACTTAAAATAGTAACTTTAGCACAGAGATTTTGCTGATGCAAGATACAATGAAAAGAAATGAGAGCATATGGTTCTGTTAAATATTTTTTTTAAAAAACAGTATCACTCTGTTGCTCCAGGGTAGAATGCTGTGGCATTAGCCTAACTCACAGCATCCTCAAACTCCTGGGTTCAACTGATCTTCCTGTTCAGCCTCCAGAGTAGCTGGGATTATAAGTGACTGCCACAATTCCTGGATAAATTTTTCTATTTTTAGTAGAGCCTGGATCTTGTTTTCCTCAGGTTGGTTTTGAACTCCTGAGCTCAGGTGAAACCCCAGCCTTCCCATCCCCAAAGTCCTAAGGATTACAGGCATGAGCAACTTTACTGGCCTGTTAATACTTTTTTTTTTTTTTTATCTCTGCAATAAACTCTTCATGTTTTC
The DNA here is from genome assembly GCF_000181295.1 of Otolemur garnettii. NCBI lineage: Eukaryota > Metazoa > Chordata > Mammalia > Primates > Galagidae > Otolemur > Otolemur garnettii. The sequence goes on from NW_003852401.1 coordinate 38,279,768, forward strand.
CAGCCTTGGAAGGTGCACTGTCTGTACATACACTCACTAAGTTTACCAAATTCAGTTCAACTTCATGACATTTATCTTGAAAGTTGCTGAAGATATCTATTCCCCATGTTCTGTTCACAAAAGTGATTCTTCATAGTGAAGAAAATTATCTGCTATGACCTGAATGAAGTATAAAACTTGGGCTAACTCAGTAGTATCAGTTGATTTATTCAAAGTGATTAAACAATACAGTAGAGCCACTTTAAGCTGACCACCTAAAGGTCTATAACAAACTGGGCCAAATACAAAGGAGATCAACATAAGGAACTTCCATTGAGTACATGTGGTGCATTTTTGGCCTATGAAAATTAAGTCAATTTAAGTAGGTGGTCAATGTAAGGAGGTGGTCATCTATGGAGGTTCTACTGTATGTATTTTCCTTTTGAAGAACTGCATGAAGTAGTTCTGTTAAGTTGCCTGTCAGCTTGAAAAAGACAATTGTTTGTACTTTGAAACATTATCTGGGTCTAAGCATTCTTCAACTTTAATAATATATTCTTTCACAATTTCTACATCATTGAATGGCTTCCCTCTTCCCCACAGTATATGTTACTTTTTAAGTTGCTTTGGTGGCATTATTTGCTGGTCTTAATGCTGTTTGAAAGAATTGTCTTTGCTTTTAATTTTCATCTTTTTATTTCTATAGTACAACCTTTTGTATGTACCTTTCTCTCTAATTTCAAGTATTCATAGTCCTTATGAGTGTTTTAATGATGAGGAGCAATGAATTTTTTAATGTTGATATGGCAGCATCACAAAGCAAGAAAATCATCTTGTCTTTAACAGAAACAATATTGCAATTCTCAATCCTCGTTTAAAAGTCTGTTTTCTTCCTTCAACATTCCCTTGGTCTTCTTTGACATGATGGGCTGTTAAGCAGACAAAATTAAAAAGTACTGTCAAGCTATGCTTCTATTCACCATTTCCATTATTGAAAGCTGATAACAAACTGGTGCACTTGACCCCCATAAACTTTCACCTACTGGCCAGTCTCCTGGAGTAGTGGCAGCAGTCAGGCAGGGGAATTTAGAACTAAATCACGAATGTTACAGCTATTAATTTAGCCCTTCTGGCTCACTAATGTTATTGTTGTGTTGGTAAATCTGAGAGGATTATATCCTTGAAAATTATTTTATTCTTTGATATTTAAAATATGTTCATTTTACAAATAAAATAAAAATATAAAAGATGAACAAAAATGTATTAATTAAAATAAAAGAATTTGTTGTATAAATTTGTATCTAGCCACTTAACCAGAAGGCCACAGATCTGAAGAATCTGTTAAAGCAGACAATGTGGAGTAGATCTCAATACAGTGAAAGTATGTAAGGTTCAGAAAATGAACAGTTACAATTAGCCAGGCTTTCATCAATACAGAGCTAGTAACATAGTGTGGTTCTAATCCCAAGGTAGAGATTGTCAATCCATTGTTTTCTTCTTTATTTCTCTTAGCTGTATTCTTCCTTTGCCTAACTTGATTTTAGATAGTGGGATCAATGGGTACAGTTTTAAATATCAGTCCTCAATCTCATAAAGAGTCACATTATTATACTTGGATTTTGCCACTTTCAAAATGGTCCCTGATATTTAACTTACACTTCAGATATAACCATATTTCTGAGAGAAAGGTATCAACTTGGCATCATTTTGTTCTTCAGAGTCATTGAGTATCCACATTCTTTTGGTTAACAACATTTAGTCTCTTTAATTTCCTAAGTCTCAAATTGCTAAAAAGTAAAATTAGAGGCGATTCAAAGGTTAGATAGGAAATATACCAAAAACGGAAGAGGTACAAAGAAGACAATATAATATGAATAACAGTGATATAGGAGTATACTCTGTAAAGTATGGTTTTTTTTTTTACCATGTTCCTTATAACATACCTATTGACCTAATTTCTACATACTTACTCAAAATTTGGCCCATGGACTAGAAGTATTGTCTTTATCTGGAGACTTATTAAAATAAGGTACTTCACTCCCACCTCAGACACACTGAATCAAAGTATGTATTTTAACAGGATCCCTAGGTTAGAGAAGTACTTTGGGTAAGAGTCAGTAAGAATTGACCTGGAAGACAACTAAAAGTAAAAATCAAAGAATTATTGAGGATGCTGATTCTCTCCTGAAATTAAGGTCAAATTGACAATGAAATGAAATAACATAGGTAGGGAGGGGATTTCAGCTGCTATTACGTAGGTACTAGGGAAAGCTTCCCTAATGTTACAACATTTGAGCACAATTATAAATAAGGTTAAGGAACAATTAATGTGGACAGAGACATTCTAGGCAGAGTAACTTCTGGTTCTCAAATTTAGGGAAAGAAAACCTTCTTTTCTAAAACAAAATCCCTTTCATGAAGTTACAGCAGCCCATTTGACGAATAGTGGAAGGGTATGCATGTATATAAATAATGAATATTGTATATAAGTAGTCTTTCTCATACCTACGAAATGAAATGTGCTTTATACTATGTATTTTCTATATTAACCATTAAATATATTAGGTAAATCAATTAAGTATTGTCATAGAGATTTTTTAAAAATAATTGAATGAGTTAAACTTCATTTTTCAAAGACAGGGGAAGAAAAAAATTCAAATTGAAATTTTTTCAATTTAGGAAAAAAATGTTAGCTTATGTTCAGTGAGTATAACAATAAATGCTTACATAGATGCAATTTAGACATACACATTTCACATATGTATATTGAGATTGTGGCAGCTTCATGGTAAAAGTAAAGGGAAGATTAATCAAGAAAAGGATGGTAGAAAGTAAAGGAAAGATATAAATAGAAAACAGAAGGAAGGAATGCTTAAGGGAAAAGAAGGAAAAGGAGAGAAGAAATGGAAGTATAGAGTATGGATGGTGCCTGTGGCTCAAAAGGGTAGGGCACCAGCCCTAGGTGGTGGGTTCAAACCCAGCCCCGGCCCCCAAAAAACAAAAAAAAAAGTATTAGTGTGTGAAAGAAACAAATGATTGAGTAAGCATGCAAAACTTAGGGGAAGAAGAGTGAAAAGTCAGTTGGTTCTGACAGAGGCACTTAGTTCCCCTAATAATTGGTAGAGTGGATGATATTATTTTTTGTCTCATCTCACTTTCAACCTGCCTATGCATTAAAGTAGTTTAAATTGTTACTCCTGTCTTTAGGAAGGAATTACTGAGCACAGTTCTTTAACTGATTTTTACCAGGAGCTCTTTATCGAGGCCCTTCTCTAAATGGGAATCTCTGTGTACTCCTTTAGAAATGACAGAATGTTCTGATCTATACTGGTACCAGAGCAATTTTACAACATTGATTGAATGTTTGACTGAATTTCAGAAAGGGTTTGCTACAAAAGTCTAACTCCACAGTAAGTGAAGACACGGTGTCGTTCATGTTTATGTCTAGTTGTCTCTCAAATACCAGATAGAGTCAACACCCTGGGCCTTACCTTAGTGCAACCATTCTCTTATTAATCTTCTAAGCAACAGACATAGAAAGATATTACCAGGCTTTATGAATGAAATGAAATAACACAGGGAGGGAGAGAATTTCAGCTGCTGTTATTCAGGTACTAGGGAAAGCTGGATTTTGATTTCAAGTTTGATGTTCCTGTTACACTTTCTCATCTTCATTATTTTATGTATATTCTTTATGGGTTAGTTGCTTGGTGGTCTGAAAAAAAGACGTCAGCTTAGAATTGGAATAAAATAAGAAAAGATTATGAAGTTTTCTTTAAAGGTCTCCAGAAAGCTAGTGAAAAATAGCTTTCACTATTGTGAATGTCTTTGTTTTGATTTGTTTTAGCATTATATATTCATAGAATTAGTGGTACAAGTCTTCCTTATTTTGCTCTTTTAAACTGAATGTCTATGAGAATATATGTTTTGGATTCTTAAATATCAGTGAGTTTCATGTAAATTTGAAGAAGTAGTAACTAGTAAAAGTGGGAAGCTTGGATAATCATGTAACCGTATAACAATAGAAATTTTGGTTTAACCTTCTCCTTTCTATAACTTCCTCCTACCCCATTTTTCTCTCCTCTTAAAAAGCACTATAGGATATGCCTCAGCAAAACAAGGGAGGAAACTAAAAATGAGAAGGATGTGAGATCCAGCAAGAGAAGGATCCAAAGAAATAGAGCACTGGTATTCCAGTCTTACCACTATATGGTGTTCCAGTCTTACCACTCCTTATGCCCAGAAAGGAGTCAGTGTAGACTTGAGGAGGAGGATGGAGAGGATGTCAGTGTATTCTACTGGAGTAGTCACAATCATGGACCAAAAAAAAAAAGAAAAGTAAAAATTCTGTCTGGTCAGTTGGAAAATTTGCTTATAGGCTAATTTTTAAATTTACTATATTTGCTAAAAGATCTGTTGCAACATCAGAAAAGTACAGTAATGACTCCAAAGAAAACTGGAAAAACAGCAGACGTGGTACAATTGTTAATTCCATGGGGAAAAGGTAAGAGAAAAGAAATGCAGTTGTGAACTCAAATACAATCTTAAACAGCTAACTGAATGGGCCCCCTCTTGATCAAGAAGTTTCCTAAAACCAAGTTGCTAGCCATGAGAAAGGAGATCAGACCTGCTGCCTCATGCACATTTCCCCTTCTTAGAGTTGTCCTCTGTGCTGTGTTAACAGGCCTAAGGCTATACAAGACTTCCCTGCAGCTCTTTCATATATACAACAAACCACCTGAGTCTGGGCAGATGTGCTATAGTTTGTCTCTGATTAACAGATCTTTACCTTAACTCAGTGTTCCTTTTAGCTGACTCCTGACTCCTTTAGATGAAGGTCTATTAGACAGAGCCTAACTCTTTCAGCCAATGGTCAGACATAGAATTTTTAAACCCGCCTGTGACCTGTGGGGCCCCGCTTTGAGATGTCCCACCTTTTCAGGCCAAACCAATGTACACCTTCCATGCACTGATTTATGACTTCACCTGTAATTCCTGTCTCCTTGGTATGTATAAAAGCAAACTGTAACCCCACCAAAACCTTAATGCTCAAGGCTACTTGGGTGTGGCTCTGGGTCATGGTCCTCAAATTTGGCTCAGATTAAACCTCTTTAAAATATTTTACAGAGATGATTTCTTTTCTATTAACACAATCAGAATATATGATAAGAAGTCAGGTTAAATAATGACTTTGAGTTTGAAAATGTTATAAATAGATTGAGAGGATAAGGGGAAGGGAAATGTATGTCTGTGCATGCAAATGTGTTCATATGCATATAATGTGTCTAACTAAGAGCAGAGTGGATTTAATTATTATAATAGAAATAAACTGATAATATCTAAAATGGATGATTGAAGAAATAGTAATTGTTACCCAATAGTAATCAATAGCCTGTTTTTAAAAAATAGATAGACGAAATAATCAAAATAATTAAAACAAGGTGGTTCCTGTGGCTCAAAGGAGTAGGGCGCCAGCCCCATATCCTGGAGATGGTGGGTTCAAACCCAGCCCTGGCCAAAAAACTGCAAAAAAATAAAAAATCATAAAAAAAATAATTAAAACTTTTGGAGAGGAGGTTGGGCCTTAGAAAAAAATGGGAGTGAGCTACTATTAATATTACAAACTTTTAGAAAATATATGACTTAAAATTATGTTTATTAATTACTTTAGTATGAAATTTAGAACAGCTTTTAAAATAAGCATAAACTACTCCCAGTAGTAAGTTTTTATCCACTAATAGAAAGGTAGGTTATTTTTATGCTATTCATGATTTTCAGACAAAATATTCTTTGTGTGTTTAAGAAAAGGCTCCCCATCTTTATTTGTTATAAATGAAATTTTTAAAATGGAAGTTTTTTTTAATATTATAAGGAAGTGAGTAAAGATTTTGGCATAAGATTTGAATGTATGGCATCCAATCAGAGGGCTGTATGTTTTCCAGATTTTGAAGAATTTGCTAAAGAAATGAGCTGAGTTGGTAAATATATCACACTAGCCCTGAGAGAAATTGTGGGTGTGTGTGTGAGAGATAGAGATAGAGAGAGAGAGAGAGAGAGAGAGAGAGAGATGGTAGTGGGGGAAGCCCAGAGAAAGGGTAGACAACATGACAAGAATCACATAACTTCCTGTACTTGAAGGATTACTACTGATGCTTTTGATCAGCAGGGCTTATGGATGACTTGTGTTCCACTCCATAGCACTGTTTACTTTGGGGTAATGCGTTATCCTAGGAAACTATCTCTTTGTGTCATTACATTGGTCCAGTGGCTCTTCTTTTTTAAGGCTTTACCAGTTACACTGACAGCATCACTGCGTCATTTCTAATTTCTTTCTCTTTGTTCTCTCTCTGAGTGGATCATGGCTTGCTTAGGTCCCTTCCTGCCTATTTCCAGTGTATTGTTCAGAGAAGCAGCCTCAGGGGCAAGGCTCCCAGCATCAGCACACAAAGAGCTTAATTTAAATCCTCTCTCTCCTGATTCAGGGGTCCAGCTTTGAACCCACCTCTTAATCACCACATCGACCACTTCATCTACCTCACAAGATTTTCTTTCTTCTTAATTCTTTTGTTAAGTGCCTTGATTTAGTTATTTTGATTGTGTTCACATTCCTGTTTGTTTGATTATGATTTGACCTTGCAATTACAATTTTTTTTCTTTTGGTGCACCACATGCTATGGCACCAAGAAAAGGATTGCTGAGTGTCAAGTGCTCTGGAAATATTTAGAGGTCAATGGCTCTCTAAAAATACAGCACCCGTAACACTGATTTGCAAAATACATGTGCTTTTAAAACCAAGTACTTTCATAAATGATCTCTGAAGGGGTAAGTTATTTCATGCTATGGGAACGGGAGAGTACTAGTATGTTGAGGGTGACTGCATAATACTACCCAGTTCCCTTTGGGGTTGAGAAGAGATGAGGAATCAATTAATTATTCATTAATATGCTTAGAAAGATCCAATATCAGTTTTAATCAAAACCACATAACTGACTTTTTTTTTTTTTAACAGAATACCTAGTGATAGGGACAGCTAGTGTCTTTGTTTTGCCTACTAAAGGCCCCTCTGTCTTTGCTGACTGATTGGATAATGACATTTACAAATATTAACTTAATTCTGTTCAATCCAATTCACTAAATAATGGTGTCCTGATTACATTGTGCCAAGTATAATTCTTGCAATACAAATTTGACTATAATTTAGATCCTGTCTTGGAGGAGTCATAGCCTAGCAGGGATAATAAATATTTTATTAATTAAGTGTAACAGGTTGTTACAGATAGAGGAAATGAAACACAAAAAATTCCCTGGAGTTAATGTGCTTTTAAATATATATGCAAAGTTTAAAGTTCTTATTTTGAAACCTTCCAAAATGCTTTTTTCACTCATGAATCTCTTCTCTCCATTTATTTTTATTTTTATTTATTGTTTCTAGTGATTTGAGGTTGCAGAATTCTTTAGCTCATTGAGTCAGTGGAAATGGATTTAGAAATATTAATTCTTTTGTGTAAATACACTTTCTTCGTTAAAACCTGCTAGAACATGGTGCTATGTCTCCCCTCAGGAGCTTCCTATTATCCAAAAGCACTACCTTCAGCATCCAGTTTAAGATGTTTCCTCACTTGTCTGTAGTTGGCATTGTCCAGAAAAGCATCACCACTATTGTATTTTCTCCTTGAATGTAAGTGTTGGCAAGAGTAGCTTCTAATGCAATTATGTTAGTTCCAGTGTGCCAATGGGTAAACCTCTCCAAAGCCATTTAAATTAATCAAGAAGGCAAAATGTTAGTAAGTCAATATTCAAAATAAGCAAGGGGAATTTGTATACTATGTATCACCCACGTCTGTAAAACTGGGCCTAATCAGTGGAATAACAATATGAAATGTGGCTTGGATTGAAGGCAATGTTGGATGGCGGGCTTGATCTAATGAAGTCAGCAATTAAACATAATCAGAAGAAAGAGTTGTTTAAATTTGTTTCTCTACTTCACTTTGTTGGAACACCCTTCTGCATAGCACATTCAAAATTACAATGCTTTTGTGTATTTAGCTTAATTAAATATTTAATCAAATGTCATCTATGTATTATTTTCACTCTACAATTTTCCATCCCATCTGGAAGAGTTAGCTAATTTTTCACATTTCTGTTGACTTTCTGAAAATTGAACATTATCGTTTTATGCTTTTATCTATGTTTTGGTTGTTACAAAATGTCTCCCTCCCTCATTGCCTTCAGCTTTGCAGGGAAAAGCAAGTGGAATTAGTAATCACAGCATTTAAAAGCTCACTTGATCTGAATGAAAAGCTCGGACACATTCAAGTTGAAAATGAAATTGCTATGCCTTCTTGTGATTTTCACTTATAGAGGGTATACAATGTATACAAATTTTAAGAAAGGAAAAAACTTTTTTCAAAATAATATTCAAGCCAAGTCTGACTTCTGCAATTATGAGAGTGGTTCATTGTGACTTTTATTCATCTTTTATTGTTTTATATATTGACTATTACAATTTTAACACAAATTTTTCCTTACTTAAAATGTGTAAATGTTTTTTGGGTACCTTCTATATTGCCACTCTATTTCCTAAAGCCATTTTTGTTCTTTTTTTTTTTTTTTTTTGCAGTTTTTGGCTGGGCCTGGTTTGAACCCACCACCTCCGGTATATGGGGCTAGTGCCCTATTGCTTTGAGCCACAAGCACTGCTTTTTTTTAAAAATTTTTTTAGGAGTTTTTGGCCAGGGTTGGGTTTGAACCCACCATCTCTGGTATATGGGTCCAGCACCATACTCCTTGAGCCACAGGCACTGCCCAACCATTTCTTTTTCTTAACCATAAGGAAAATGTGAACAGGTACTTTATATAAGACAGTGGAATAGGGACTGATCACTAGGTGAAGGCAATTTAATTCAAAAGTGTAAAATAAATAGACTGTAAAATTCAGCTAGTCCCCTATAAAAATAGTCTGTTGGGCAGAATGAGTGATGAATCAGGTTAGCACCTGTGAATTTCCAAACACGAGAAAACAAATTTGAATCTTATTAGCTTTGTTTTTACTCTTATTATTTTTAGTTTCAAGGCTATAGGCTAAATGAAAATTTGTTTAAACGAAGAAAAAAGAAAGGAAAGAAGGATGGGAATAAAAAAGAAATCAGTCGTAGGCGTGAATAAGGGCAGATTGCAATCAAAGAGTATTACTCTGGTTGGCTTTTCTAATATGAAATGGGTAACAGCATATTTTTCAATTTGAACATTTTGAAGTAATTTGTCAAATTGTTTCAATAGGGATTAGGACCAGAAAATGTCTAGACTGTGGCTCCAAAATAGTTTGAACCAGATTTGTGGTAACAAAGCAGCGATGTTGTGGAGAGGAATGTTGTTATGCTTGCTAGGGGGCGCTGTGAGGCTGTTTTTGCCTTGTTTGTTTCTTTGCGTTGATAGGGGCTGGTCCATTTTAATTATCTGTGTTTCTGTGAAAGATGAAGTATTACATTGTTAATTGGGGAGTTTTCAGCTTCATAATAGATTTTATCTAACTACTTTTGACTCTGCGTGTTTCCTTTGCCCTTCAAATTCTGCTTTCTGGTGGGATTTGGGTAAATTGAAAACACTAGATTACAGTGGAAGTTTAATCTAGAAAATAACTGAATCTTGCCTCCCCTATGAAGAGTAAACTTTATTTTTCCCCAAAATAGCAATATTGTGTTAGTGGGTATGTCAATTCCCCAGCTAAAAACTACTTTCTCCAGCCTTCCTTGGAGTGAATTTTTCCCATATGAAACAATGCTGACCAATAAATTTAGGAGAACATCACAGAGTTTGGTATTAAGCCTTTGAATCTTGGGATTTGTATACCCAAGAAAAATAGAAGCTTCTATTTTTAAGTAAATTAGAGAATTTCAAAAGGAAGGTTTGGTCTTCCACTATTACCACCAAGGCCTGGTTCACCTATGATTTCAATATGATTAAATAGTAATAATTTTTTAAAGTGCCTGAGGAGAGGACAGACCCATCAGTCTTGGTTCAGAGATTTTAATTTTCTGGGAGAAAAAAAAAGTAGTGCTCAATCCACTGTTGCTTGTACCTCAGTGCAGCAAAATCAAGCCAATTTGAGCTTCCTTATATGCTATTTGTCCATAGTAGAGTTCTCTTAACTAAACTGCATTTGATATTTTCATGGCCCAGGTAAAGCCACTCAACAGTTAAATTATTTCACCTAAATTCTCAGAAATTAAGAAAACAACTTTCCCTGTAAATGTTCCAGCAACAGGCAGAGAATATTCACAGGGTCAGCAGAAAAAAAAAAAAAAATTCCTAGCTTGATATCTGTAGTGATTTCAGACATGTATAGCCTCAGTTTGAGTTATGGAAGGACAAATCAATGATCTGTTTCTAAGATAAAGTAGCAGTCAATAGATTCCTCAAGGTAAGGGCTACTCAGGTGGCACATATTGTTAGGAATTGAAGCAACCCCTCCCGAACCTTAAACTACAATCCACTTATAGTTCAGTTGGACTAATTCTTAAAGTAGCCATTCTGTTATGACACAGGCATTGCTTTTTATGTAAGTGAATGCATAGATTAATCTGGTCTTGTCTTATGAAAGTTACAGTCCACATGCTACAGAGAAGATTTCCTTGAATATGTAATATTTTAAGAGTGCTCATCAAAAGATTTGATTTAAAATGAAAATGGACTCTTACAAAAGCAGATAAATTGGAAAAGACAATTTTTATACTTCTTATACAAAGGGTCAGTTGTCAAAAATTCAAAGATTTAACCATGTTCTCCACCATGTCTATATTAACACAGACAATGGCAGAGGTGATAATCTGAAAGTAAATGGTATCTAAAGCATGTCTGCAGCCTGCCTTGGAGACATTACCACACAACAGCTGTCCTAAGAAACAGGCCTCCTGGACATGTAATTATTTCTAGTCCAGGAACTCAATGTCTAAGGCACTTATGTCACCTGGATAGTGTGGCTACAGCTTTCACCAAATTTCCCAAGTTGTTCTTAAAAATAAAACTAGAATCTTACAAAGAGGAGACATGGTGTTGATCATTAATATATTCATCAAAAACTTTCCAGCTGTTTGGTTTCCAAGTGTGTTTAGGGTTGCATTCTATGGCACTCTTGTGTTGGATGGAGCATGTGCTTAGTTTGGGCCAGTGAGTTGTATATGGTAATGATGCATGTCACCTGCAGGCTAGGGATTTTGTAGCTCTCTTTCCTCTAGCATAGCGGTTCTCAACCTGTGGGTTGTGACCCCTTTTTAACAATGAAAATACATTGCAGCATTAGGAAGGTTGAGAACCTCTGCTCTAGCACAGTGGCCTTCAATGTTCAAGAGGATGGCTGCTCACCCCACACCTGAGGGACTATGATGAGCAGAGTGTCTCTTTACTAATCTCTAAATAGACATGTAGCACAAACAAGAAATAAACCTTGTAGTTTGAAGCTATGTAGCTTCAGGATTTATTTATAAATGTAGTGTTACCTACATTTCTCCTTCTGATATTGATCATCACATGGAGATCATCCTTAAATCTCCATTGTCCCCATTCTACATATTCAAACCTTCCTGGAATTATGCTAGCAGACAAGGACCCAGTGAAAAATAAAACTTCATGCTGATATCATTGATGAACACAGTTGCAAATATTCTCAAGAAAATACTAGCAAACTAATTTCAAAACCACATTAAAAATATCATAAGCTGTAACTTCGTCAGATTGTATAAAAAAAACACATTGTACCCCACATGTGCAAATGTATTCATGCTCTATGTGTATATGACTTAATAAAGAAAAAGAAATAATAATTAAAAAATATCATCTACCATAATCAAGTGGGATAATATCAAGGGTGCAGGGGAGGGGTTCAACACATGCAAATCAATAAACATGATACATTAAGTTAACAGAACAAAGAACAAAAACCACATGATTATTTTAATAGATGCCAAAAAAGCATTCGATAAAATTGAAGAACTTGTATGATAAAAAGCCTCACCAAACTGGGTGTAGAAGGAACATACATCAAAATAACAAAATCCATATATGGCAAACCCACATGATACAGAACAGGGAATAATTGAAGGGCTTTCCATTAAGATCTGGCACAAGGAACGGATGCTCACTTTCACCACTTTTATTCAATATAGTCACCTGCAGGCTACGGAAGTCCTAGCCAGAACAATTAGACAAGAGAAAGGAATAAAGGGCATCCAAATTGGAAAGAAAAGTTAAATTAGCCTTGTTCGCATATAACATGATCTTTTACTTAGAAAAATCAGTAGTCCACCACAAAAAAGAAAAAAAAAAAAAGAAAGAAAGAAATAAAGAAAAATTCGTTAAGTTGCAGGGCACAGAATCAACATACAAAAATCAGCGGCACTAATATATCTCAACAGTGAATATTCAGAGAAAGAAAGCAAGAAAGCAATCCCATTTACAATAACTACAAAGAATATAAAATACCGAGGAATCAATTTACCAACCACACACACACAAAAAAAAAAAACGAAAGAAAAACTTTTAAACGTCAGTAAAAAAAATTGAACAGGACACAAAAAACTGGAAAGATATTCTGTGCTTGTGGATTGAAAGAATTAGTATTATTTAAATGACAATACTGCCCAAAGCAATTTACAGACTCAACACAATTTAGAGATTTTTGCTAGCCTCCTAAATCTCCTGTGTTCCCCACTGGTGATTTTTCCAAATCATTCCTCATTTAGTAACACAAGTGACAATCTTACAAAAATTAATCAGAATCAGTCACTCCCACTGCAGTTGGCATGAAATCGAAATCCTTTACAAAAGTCTGGAAAGTCATTAAACAGACTCATGCTTTACAACCATTCTACTAATTTTACTATAGTCCAGTTACATTATTAATTATTCAGTTCATTATAAACATACTGTACCCCTACCTCTTTAACTCAGAGCCATTGCTTAGACTCTTCCACTTTGAATTTTCTTTTCTGCTGTTTAGTTGCTAACCTCCTTAAAGCTTGAGCTCTCATGAAATCTTCTTAACGCTCTCCTGGTCATCCCTATGTACAAAAGCTCTTCTTCAACACACACAGACTCTCACACCCATCACTTTATTCTATTGCATTGACTTTAACTAATTTATTTGTGACATGCTTGTTTTGTCTTCCCACACACACTGAAACATAATCTTCCTCATGGCAGGGACTGTGCCACTTTTGTGCAACATTATATCCAAGGTGACTTCTAGTGATAGCAAAAATGTAGACATTTAGTGTACTTCTATTGAATAAAAGAGTGAAGATTTGGCTTGGCACCTGTAGCTCTGTGGCTGGGGTGCCAGCCACATACACCAGAGCTAGTGGGTTGGAATCCAGCCAAGGCCTGTCAAACAACAGTGACAACTACAACCAAAAATTAGAAATAGCCGGGCATTATGGTAGGCACCGGTAGTCCCAGCTACTTGGGAGGCTGAGGCAAGAGAATCGCTTAAGCCCAGGAGTTGGAGGTTGTTGTGAGCTGTGATGTGACAAAGTGAGACTCTGTCTCAAAAGAAAAAAAGGAGTGAAGATTAAAATGAACAAAGGAAGAAATTTTGATCCTCCTGAATAATTGAAAAGTAAATTTTACATTAATAAAGAAAGTTTAATGTAGGAATAAAATGCCCAAAACCAAGTAAACATACTTGATAGAGTAAACCATACCAACTAAACTTGTATTATATGATAGGTGCAATCTAAATTTAAAAATATAAGGTGAAGAGCAAAGTCATATTTAGAGATATACCCTAAATTTATGAACATTAAAATTGATCATATAAATCTGCAATTCTTGCAGTTATCAATACAGATTTAATTTCTGTTTTGTTTTTTTTTTTTGTAAAAACTGAAATTCTTAGCTATAAAACAGATGGCAAGTTCCATTTGTAGGGCTTTGTAAGTCACCTGCTGCCAAAATACAGAGATTGGCTGTGTTTCAGACCCAGAAAAGGCATATCGTATAACTGATTTACAAAGAAAAATAATCTAGGATGTTTCATAAATGAAGAAAGTAACATGTTTTGACTTTGAGCTAGATTCAGTATGGTAGAAAATTAAACAAAAAGAGCCAATGTACAAAATATCAAGGAATATTTAGAGGGTAACAAAAGCTGTTTGGCAATTAATTTATATAGTATTTGGGAGTTAGAATATTTTCATATAGAAAATATGTTAATTCTATATTCACTGAAGTTGATGAAATAGAAACAAACTTTTGATTATACACCCCTTTCTGATTATTGGGGAGGTAGTCTGTAATGACAGTTCAATTTTAAGTGTATGATCTTAAGAAAGGTACTCTCTCTGCGTCTTGATTTACTCAATAGAAAATGCAGATGATGACATCTACATCACAGCTCTGCAATGAAGGTAGAATTATTCAATGTTTATAAGAGTTGCTAGCAGAGGACTTAGCTTACAGAAAATATTTCATTAATATTCCTTTCCTTGGCTTGTATTTGGCCAACTATACCTTCTTAGGAGTTTTATGAATTTGCACTTCTGTTTACAATGTAGAAACTACCTTTTTGCCTTAAATTTGTAAACCAGCACAATGTGTTCTTAAACGTTAAGATTTTTCCTAATGTGATGGTGAAAATTCCTGTTTTAATAAGCTATTCATCTGCCATAGAGGATGATAGTTTTGGTCTTAGTTTTTCCCACTTTTAATATCCAAGTTGTATATATCTAGGAATTGATGAAAAATATGAACTTCAGTGTCACTCTTAGAGCACAAGTGACAAAGAAAAGAAATTAGGGTTTCGGCATTCAAACAAATCTGACTTCAAAACTCATTTACACATTGCCGAGCTATGGACCTCTGACAATTTATCTTCTTTGAGCTGTAATTTCCTCTTCTATAAATGGAATCATGAGATTTACTAAAAATTACACATGCCATTTACAATATGAGTAAAACATACTTTTAACAAAATCTCAAAATGTTTTGGGCAAAGATGTGTGTGTTGAATGTTACGGTGCTTTCTATCCCATTTGTGCATTGTTTTGGAGTTTAGAAGTGTACATCTGTTAATATAGAGCAGGTTATATCCTGGATGATCGAGGTAAGCAATGCAAAAGGCACTTATTGTTAATATGTAGTTAAATTGACATTAGATTGTGATACCATTAACTTTGGTTTCTTTTAGGGTCTCAAACAGGTCCTAACTCCTATTTCTTTCAGAATAACTTTTTCTATAGCTTTTGGTATTTGTTATAGAGAAATAGACTTTCTAGAGGTGACAATTTTACCTGATTGCAATCTATTCTCCCAAAAACTTACAGTCATTGGAGCCAAGATAGATAAAATATATTGCTTTCCATTAACTATTATTCCCCATTATCTAAGACAACTGAAAATTTACTTCTTCAGGTGTCCAACTCTGTTTTGAGTTTCTTTCACTCTACTCTTTTATTTTACTTACTACAAATGGTAATTTTATATTTATGCATATATTTATTTAAAAAAATATTTTTCTTTATGCTGCTAGAATCCAAGTCCCATGCAGTGAGGGAATGTGTTTCTTTTACTCACTGTTTGACACCAATTACAATTATCATGCTCAACCTTTAGTAGTTATTAAAAACACACATTGAATGAATCCTTTCCTGTACTGTTCAATATCATTAAGCCCCTCTTAGGGACAGATTACTTAACCATAATTAGTAGAAAGTCCTTCTACATATTACCTCTGTTTTCCCTTTTTAAATATTTAAAATGTATCTTCTAGAGTCCTTTTTCTTCTTTGGACTGAAATGATCTCCTGAGCTTTATTGTTCCATATTCAATAATTTTCACATTAATTAAAAAGTAATGAAACCATCTGTTGAATAGGGATTCCTCTCTCCAGTGTATGTTGTGCTTTGTCAAAGATTAGGGGTCACTATGGAGATGTTTTTACATCTGGGTTCCCTGTCCTAATCTCTAGGTCTGTGTCTCTGTTTTTGTGCCATTACCATGCTGTTTTGGTTACTACAGTCTCGTAGTATAGCTTGAAGTCTGGTAAAGTGACCCTCCCACTGTGAGCACTATTCAGCCTCAAAACAATGGTGAACTAATACTTTTGTAAAAATTTGGGTGAAACTGGAGACTGTTCTCCTAAATGAAGTATTGCAAGAATGAAAAAGCAAACACCACGTGTTTTCACTATTAATGGAAACTATTTGATCAACATTCACCTGCACATATGGTAGCAAAACTCAACAGAAAGTAAGCAAGTGGGAGGGGGAAGGAAAGAATGCGTAAAATCATACCCAGTGGCTACATGCACACTACTGGGTGATGGACACATTTATAATTTTGACTTAAATTATGTGAAAGCAATTCTTGTAGGCAAAACATTTGTACCCCTGTAATATTCTGAAATGAAAAGAGGTCAGAAACACAAAAAATCAATGAAACTGACATTTTTTAGTATCTTAAGCACGAGAATATGTTTATTCTTCCAATATAGTTATTGGTAAAAGTATATAGCAGTTTTAGTTTTGCTTCTCTGATACATGCAATCATTATCTTTTGATACTTTCTGAAATATGTAACAAGGACATAGTGTGTCTACCTTGAAAGCTCATTGTCTAACAGAAGATAAAAATCTAAGGGTTGTGACTGTCCACTTCCCAAAAGATCAGAAAAGCCAGTTAATTTAGCAAAGCGAAATTATCTGCACAATGAGGGAAAATACAATGTTGATAGAATAGCACAAGAGAAGGAAAACTTGGGGAAACGGGAGATAGTTATATGTTTTTAGGGTCTGAAAAGAGTAATTTTAAAGTCTTGCAAGGAGGATCAGTTGGAACTTGTCACAGTATGTGGCACAAGGACTTCAGACTGGAGTGTGCAGAGAAGTGAGGGTCTTGAAGTGAGGCATGAGCAGTAAGCAATTAGTCTTAGTGTGTAAGCCTTACCTTCTACAGGCAAGTGTGTCCTGGAGCAAGTACCTAAATTGACTTTATTTAGTCTCAGTATCATTTAATGTAGTCACAGGACATATGCCCAGTCCTAGCATTGTTTAACACAGAGACGTAAAATTATTTTGGTGTTTGGTATCCGGCTTCCTTTTCTTTAAGCATCAGCCTTACCTGAAAAAAGCACTGCTATCTACATTAGTGTTTGATAAGTTGTGCATAAAGTTTCTAATATTGTGCAACAGTTGTGCATAAGTTTCTAAAGAATTTCAACTTCTTTAAGTTTCATATTTCCTGACATTTTTGCTTGGAACATAATTCATTTCATTATTTTGTTTGATGGGACCACAGCTATGAAATAATATTTGAAATTCTGGAGGTTACACATTTGAACCTTAAAACATAATGATCTGAATTATTATCATCAAAACTATATTCTACTTCTAAATCAGAAATAAGGATCCTTCAAATTAAACATTGAAAATAAATTAAATCTCTCTAGTGGCCAGTGAAATCATATATAAGGTCATAGGCCAAATTACCTAAATTCCTAATTCCCTTATTTCTCAAAACTTTTAGTAATATTAAAGATATCAGAGAGATCTCTGAGATTTAAGTACATTAGTCTTCCCTTATATATTCTCCTGAAAGACTAGTATAATATATGTGTATAGGATCTGTTTTGAACTGCTACTCGTCAAATTTCAAGAATCTCTCAACAAGAAGTCTCAGTACCATCATCTAGCTTTCCTAATATTTCTGGACCATAGCATGCAGTACTCTTCCTACTTTTGTGCCTCATGTAAAATGTGAAATAAAAGGCCTTGGGAATGGAAGTAAAATGGTTATAGTTTTTGAATTCAAATTAAAGCTCAGTTTTTCTCACTGTTAAATTTAATTCACCTCAAGATCTCTTTTCCTTCAGAAAGGAGACATGATGATCCAAATTGAGATAGGTGGTATCAGGGACTATGCTGAAGGCACATGCCAATCCAGGTTGTGATTAATAGACAATAGACTCCTACAAAACAACTTGGCAATAGTTATGTGAGGCCACCAGTGATACATTTTCAGACAACATAATCCAATAGGTTTACTGAATAATATGGTTTTGACACAACTAACAAAGAGTGCTCTGAAAACGTGAGATGAAATTTGTGGCACTGATATCAAATAGATCTAAATCTAAAGGGCTTGAGGTTGAGTCTAAATAGTGTGTTTAAAATTAAGATAGTCCCTGTTTCATTACTTTTTCCCAAATTTATTTCTTTGAAAATTCTGTTTAACAGCTATCCCCTACATAACATTTCCAGGTGTAGTGTCTGTGGACACAAGATTCTCCTTCATTTTCTAGTTGTGGTCTTTTGGGGAGCTGACAGTCAAACACAGTGTGGTAGGTAGCAGACATAGAGGTAAAGAAAATACTCAAGCCAACCTCTTAATTTCTCATTCTCTTTTATAATCTCCAAACTTACTGCTATAGTCCAGGAAAAGATCCCCTAACTTGCCTGGCTATGGTTAGAAAACAAATCTCATATTATTACCCTGTATCTCCCATATTCTGTTTTGTTGTTGTTGTTATTGGTAGTGGTGTTTTTAATTATATATGTGTGTTAGGTCTACAGACTCTGGATCTCAGAATCCATAATGCCTTTCTTCATCAAAATCACAACAGTTACAAAGCACCAGTGTTTTTGCTTTTACTAAATTATTTTTTCAGTAAATTTTCAATAATCAAAGTGAATAATATGATATTGACTACAGTAAGACACATAGACATCTATTTTAATATGGTATTGCTACCCAACTATTGGGAGTCAGAAGGCAGTGAACTCAGGAAAACTTAGACAAAGAAATGTCAATTATCATCTCAAAATATTATCCTATTATTACATTATAATTATTCAGTAAATCAAGTAATTGATTCCTTTTTGTATGGAAGACAGGGACCATAAGCTGGTCAAGTAGAAAGAGGATAGATGCTAGTAAAAGCCCAATTGGCTTCCTTTTTTCTCTAAAGTTATAATTTATAAAAATAAGAGCGTTAAAGAAATAATCTACTTTATTTCACATATTTTCTTTTAAAATAATAATTTATAAACTGTTTCCCTTTAGTTCTTATCAGAGTTCCCATTTCTATATGCGAGAATTCAAATCTCCCTTGATGTCTTTGAAATGCCATGCTCATCTTTGGTGCATTTATACAAAATTGTTTCACCTGGTTTGCACAGACTTTAGTTGATTGTTGCCATTCTCTGCTTTTTTAAGTGAGTTCTACTTGATAATTTTGTGCCTTGTTTTGTATAAAGTTAGCACCACCAGAGCAAAAAGAGCAACTTTTTATGGCAAAATAAATTACGAATTCATTATAAATTATTTTGCTTAGGAAGCAAAAAATAGTACTTTCTAAACATATTTATTAATAGTTACATGAGAAAGCTTCTAAAATTTTTAATCATACCTTCCCCAGATTGGGAAATTTATTAGCTTTAAGGCAGAAGAAAAGTTTGATGATCATCAAATCTGATGTAGTAGGGTAGTATTTTTATATATTTACTAAGGAATTTCTCCGGAAATTTTCAGCAATATATATTTTTTAACTGAGTCAACCCTTTGGTCAGTCAATCAAGGAAGGCATTTAAATATAGAAATGAGGGTTAGGGATTGTCTCTTTCTCACTTTTAATTTTTCAGAAACCTGGGTCCCTATTGCAATAGGAAAGACTTAAGACATAAGCAAAATATTTTTTCAGAATAATTTAGCAAAAGCAAATCTTTTTTGCTTCCCACTCTAGGTGGAAGCAGAGGTAGAGAAGAATTCAGCAGTAGTATGCCATCTTCATGGACTGATTCCTGCAGCATATCTCCAAATAGATCTGTGGCATTTGACATCAGAAAAAGTGTGTGCTCCATGGCCTGGGTAGATCCTAAAGAGGTAACAAGTCACAGGAATAAAAATGTTCTTTGTTTTGTCTAGGCTTTTTTCCCCATAGAATTTCCCATCTCCAACATTATGTTGTAGGACTATAAGAGTGATCTCCATGTAACGAAAGATGCTAGTCAAGGAGTATAGAAAAGAAGATTGTTGTCAGACATGAATGGGCCTTGTATAAGCAACTTGTGTGGACCAGTGACTGAGATCCCAACAGGACTATGATGTCTCAAGTGATTATAAGTGCAGGGAGAGAACCTAACGGTCCATATGCCTATGGCTGTGTCCATATGCTTCATTGTTCAATAAGACAGCTCTAACTTGAGCAACCACACTGCCCAGTAGGAAAAAGGTGCACCTTTACTATCAACTTCCATGCATAGCATTTCCTTACATTTCACTGGCAAAAATAACCACATGGTCACACCTGGATGAAAAAGAAACTAAAGATTAGTGTTCAGCTGACTGATAATATGTCTGGTTATTAAAAATGTGGGTTTTTAATAAGAATTTTTCTTTTAGTGTAGCTGTCTTCTCTTCAATATGCTTTCCTAGGAAAGTCTAATCATGTTTTTCTCTCCAGACTCAACAGCTCTATCTCCTTGACTTGAGAAGTTTCCTGAGCTTTGCCTGGGTTTCCACTCCTTGTATTATAGCCTGGGCTCTTGCTCAAGTCAGTAAGGGGACAAGAGTCAAGTAGGGCTCACTTTGTTCATTTCCCATCTTGAAGGATCACCTTCCTTCATTACCAATGTTTTAGAAACCTTTGTTTAAGTCACCCTCTCTCCCTCCCTCTCTCTTTCCCCGCTCCTTCCCTTTCTTCCTCCCTTCCTTCCTCCCTTCATTTCTTTCTTTTTATGATTCCAGAAGGAAGGGTTAATCAGATCCCCTGTTGCTATGATGACTTAGGAGTTTACTTATTTCCTTTTTTTGGGGGGGAGGGGTTGTTGTTGTTGTACTAATACCTCTAATCTGTATGATGGTTTGCAAAGTATTTTGGTATTCTTCACAGTATTAGTGAAGTTAGTAGTTGGCATGTATATATTTCTTCCTGCCAAACATAGAAGTGCTTTGAATAGTCCTATCTCTGAGTAAGCTTCCCTGCCAGTGGAATCTGTACCTGGGGAAAATGGGGATTAGCTGAAGAAGAGAATGCAAAGTGTATGGTGTGCAAGGGTGTGGAACCAGGAAAGCAGTAAGCAATATCCTGAAAAGACTGTATTGTAGAAATGACCAAAGGTCAAAATGTGTAATGAGCAGATTATATTGAATAATACTTCTGTGGACTTTTGCCTTATCTAAGTTTAAAAAATGTTTCTATAAAGGGTGGCACCTGTGGTTCAGTGGGTAGGGCACTTGCCCCATATAATGAGGGTGGCGGGTTCAGGCCCAGCCCAGGCTAAACTGCAACAACAACAACAACAACAAATAGCCAGGAGTTGTGGCAGGTGCCTGTAGTCCCAGCTACTCGGGAGACTGAGGCAAGGGAATAGCCTAAGCCCAGGAGATGGAAGTTGCTGTGAGCTGTGTGATGCCATGGCCCTCTACCGAGGGCAATAGAGTGAGACTCTGTCTCTACAAAAAAAAAAAAAAAAAGTTTCTATAAGTATGCCAATAAATGTATTATAATAAAAAGGTAGTGGATTTAAGAAATAAACAGGCAGGTAATCTAGGAATGGTCTGAGTTTTGCCTCAAAATATTTTCAGGGTAAGTAATTAACTTCTGTAAGTCTCAATTTCCTATTCTTATGTATGTGTGACAGAATAAATCAACTACCAGATCTTTCTATACAAAATGTATATGATTTGTGAAAAATTTTCTGTAGGTAAGTGAACCAAATTAAAGTTCCTAAAGATGTCAGTGGGGCACTTTGTCTCCCACTTCCCCCCTCCCCCAACCTTTCCAGCCCTCATTTTCTTTGACTTTTCATATAAAACTTCCACTGCAATCTCCAGGTTTTATGCAAGATTGCAAATTAAAAGAATTACATTTGGGTGACTACTTTTTTAACACCTTATTTTTTGCTACAACTCAAATTTTTTACTACTACAACAAAAATGAACAAACAAAAAAGTGCCACATATGTAAGCAGTGCCCACAATTGAAATACAAAAAAAATTTAGAAAATAAATTGAGTTGACTATAATGACAGCATCATTTTAGTTGACAAATTATTCTTTAAGAAGTTTTTGGGGGGTGATGTGCTTGAATATTCAATCTTAAGGGTGCACAACAGTTTTGTAGATATGAATTCTATTACTACTATATTGTTTCTAATACATTTTACAGAAGTGAAATGTCTTCATACCACCAAACAGCATCTACTTGCAAGTGAAGAGGGAACAAAAGCTCATAAAACTGCAATAAAATATTTATTTGTCTTCAGCAATAGGATTAATTTTATCACTGTAGATTTATGACCCCAGAAATTCGTTGCTGGATATTTAATATATCAAAATAGCAGAACAAGGAGCCTGTATTAAGAAATGTATTGTGAAACTCGTGATTTACCAGAGAGAATAGATTTCCTTTTTTTTTCTCCATAGGACTTAATAAAACAACAGAAAAATTGAATTAGCTTGGCATAAAGTTTAATTGCCTGACAAAAATTTGAAACTGCTATTGCATTACTGTTTATGTACAACATATATTGGACTCGTGGATTATCACTCCCCTAGACCCCCAGACTGACTAGGGAAGCTAGTGATGGCAACACAGTCGTAGTATTATAGTGGCTGGAAATCTTCCTGTTGATGGTCTCTTCCTATCATAAAGGAGGAAAGTTCATTGTAATGACCTTTACAAAAGGCAAAACAGGGCTTTATAGCTCGCTGCATCCCTAATGCAATTCCTTTGTTGAAAGCCTGTCTCTTCAGGAATTCCACAGCTCTTCAGGACTACAGCACTTGAGATAGTGTGCCTTTGTGACATTCAGTTTATACATCTGGGAGCCTTTTTTTTTATGATGGAAATAGCCCGATAGCAGAAAGTCATAAAAGAACATAGTAAATCTACAACCTTCAAATATTCTCTGTTTTGAATTGTGGTGATAGCTATGAATTATTCTCTTTCTGGTCACTTCCCCCCCATCTTTGGATATTCTATAAGACATAGGCACACACTTAGGAAAAAAAAAACAACAGTCTCTTGCAATTGTTATATAGGAGATATAGGCACTAGACATCTTCATGTTCAGAAAGGTTAGAGGAATATGGACTGGAAGAAGCAGAACAACTTCAGTCCCCATAATTCAGCGAGCACAGAATTTGAACATAGAGTCACTAAATCGATGATGTGGATATAGAGTTTACAACCAGAGACCACCTCAGTTCTCATCCATAAAGCTCCTAACAGCTATCCTTCCCAGGGATTGCTGTGTGAATTTTCAATCAGAAGAACAGTCCCCAGAGGGTGGCTGAGTTTGGAGCATTGTTATAGAAAGTAATTGAGTAAGTGAAAATATGTACCATGAAGGGGAAGGAGGTGACAGTTTCCTTTTAGCTTGATTTGAATGAGAAAAAGACTAAATTTATTTTCTCTTTTCCATGCTTATGCCTCCAGGGGTCTTGATAATTCATGTTTTTAAAGTATGTCCTCAAGAAAACCACTTGTTTTCCTTCACCATCTGATTTGCTCTTGTCCCAGTGCATGCATGCTCTTGGTAGCAGTAATGAACATATGTAAATTAACAGCATCTACAGGAGGCCAGCATTTTTGAGCTTTCAGGCCAAGTCATATTCAGTGCTCTTATTTTCAGTTCCTAACTCTGTTTATTGATGATCTACCCAGAGAAGATGCTAAAAATGCAATATTGGAGGAGGATAATAATAAAATAAAATGAACAATACTTAGTAATTTGACCATACCACAAGTTTTGCAGAATTGTATTGTAACTCTCTGTTCTATTTTCATAGGAGTCATTTCTTTCATATTCTCTCAGCTTTTTAATCTAAGTCCATTTCCTGAGACTCTCCCACTGTACACTAACATCTCTGTTAACATTGTGTGGGTTATTAACCTCTGTACTGTGATTCTTTGAGTCCACAGTATATCCAAATAGCTATATTTTTGGCAGCACAAAACAATGGGTCATGCTCCTGAGTCTGCCCTTCCTTTACTGAATAGCATGTGCCATTGTGCTAGTACTAAAATGTCACTTTGTGTTCCTTTGATTATTCTCTCCATGTCCTTATTTTCAAAGACTTTTTTTCCCTCCCTCCCTTTCTCCCTTCCTTCCTTCCTTCCTTCCTTCTTTCCATTCTTTCTTTTTTTTCTTTCTTTCCATCTCATTCTGTGGCCTAGGTAGACTGCTGTGGCATCATACTTCACATCAACATCAAACTCCTGGTTCAAGTTATCTTCTTGCCTCACTCTCCTGGGAAGCTGGGATTACAGGCTCCACTACAGTGCCTACCTAGTTTTTCTATTTTTAGTAGATATGGGGTCTTACTCTTGCTCAGGTTGGTTTCAAATTCCTGAACTCAGACAATCCACCTGTCTTGGCCCCCTAGAGTGCTAGCATTACAAATGTGAGCTACCACATCTGGCCAACTTTGTTCATTTTCTAACATAACTGAGAACCTTTAAAGATGGTAGAGTAATGTTCTTAGCAGCCATTCATGGTGAGCCTGGGGAGAGAGGATTCCAGCTACATCTAACTGAGGTATCCTGCTCAGAAACATTACTCTGGGGGCACAATGAATCATCAAGGTCTCTAGGAGCCAATGAGGTGTTCAGAATCAGTGGAAGACCAGCACAGAAGTGGAATTTCTGAGCATGAACAGAGGTGGGTGGCCTTCTGAGGGAAGACTAGAGACAGGGAAGGGCTGTCCTACTGTTGTTTTTTTGAGGGATGGGGGTCTTTGGTGTTCACTGAGCTGCCTTGGGAGGGCTTAAGCAAGGAAGTAAACTTGAAAGCACCTGGTAGCCCTAATTGATCAATGGCGGTGGGGATGGGGGAGTGGAGTTCTCATTGATTCACCTGCTAATAGGGCATTGCCATTGTAAGAGGACTGCCTGGGAGGAACATCCCCCAGGGTCCTAGAGTGTGGCTTGCCTCTGGCTCTCTCCTGAGCTCTGACAGCCCCTCTAGAAGTGAGTTGGGCACTCTCACATCAATGAGAAAGTCACTTTGTGGCCAAAGGGCACTATATGGAGGGTTGTAGCATGTCTCCTAAGTAGTTTGGCAAGAGCGTCAGGCTTCTAAGTATGTGGAGATTGAAAGCTGGTGATGCAACCAAGCCCTAATTGAAGGCAAATAAACCAGGAAGACAGGATTATATCTCCCTGGCTAGATAATGGCTTCCAGCCCCCATCTTTTGTAGCAGCATCTGCATTCATGTTTTGTGTCTCTTAATTCCAGAGCACCAACTGGTGTCTAGGCTATATATTGTATTACATACCTTTTTTCCTATATTTCTCTATCTTCTTGGAGCACCAATTGGTGTCCAGGCAATATTTTTCCATTAGTTTGTTTTGTGTTGCTGTATTTTACTTTTTCATTTTTTACTTTCTTCAATAGCAAAGGCTCCATATTTGGTATGGCTTTTCTGCCCCTTTTATTCTTTCTTTCTTTTCTATTTCTCTTCTTTTTTTCTGTCTTTTTGAAGAAATTTTTTGACTTTTCTCATTTTTCCTACATAAATTTCTCAAATAACAACTAAGATATCCACCTTTTTAACATCTTATACAATTTTATTTTTAATGTAATGTATTTTTGTTGTTATTATATTTTTCTTTTTCCTGATATGTTTTATTCTTTTGGTCTGTATTCTATTTATGGGGAAGAGCCTCACTCTGAGGCCCAGGTTGGAGTGCCATGGCATTGGTCTGGCTCAAGGACACATCATATGTCTCTCTCTTTTTGTCCTTCTTCTCTCCTTTTTTCCCCAATGTTTTCATTTTATCCTACCCCTTCTTTTTATTGTTTCTCTTTTCCCTTCTTGCTCTTTTCTCTTCCTTTTCACCCTATATCAAAGGGCACTTCAACACCTATGCACAGAGAGAAGGTAATTTAAATAGAATCAAGAAATGATAGGAAAAATTTGGGAAATGAAGTAAACAGTAAGAAAACACACATGAGGATGAGCCAACAGAAAAATCTGGCAATATGAAAAACCATAACAGAGCAATATTCCCACAGCATCAAGAGGTAACTACTACAGAGGATTTCAACTATAAAAAAATTATGAAGATGACAGAAATGGAAATTAAAATATGGATGGCAAAAATAATGAAGGAAACTTAAGGGAAAGTGGAAAGTAACCAAATGGAAAACCAAAAACTGACCCAAATAATGAACAAAAGACATGAAGAAATTAGAAAGGATATATCAAGGCTTTAAGAATTAAAAGAGTCGATCAGGGAACTTAAAGAAGAATTAAAAAGTATCAATAACAGATTAGACCAAGGAGAAGAAAGAATCTCAGAGCTAATGCAGACATATAAAGAGGCAGAAAAGAAGAAAATGAGCAGAGTGATCACTTAGAGAATTACGGGATTTCATGAAATAGTCAAATATAGTAATTATAGATATCCCTGATGGGGAAGAAGAACACAAATAATGGAAATCCTTCTGGAGGATATCATAAATTAAAATTTCCCAAGCATCACCAAAGATTCTGACCCACTCATTTTTGGGATTTTTGAACTCCAGGTCATCTCAACACAAACAGAGCATTTCTTAGACACATGTAATGAAGCTTTCCAAAGTCAAGATGAAAGAGAAAATTCTGTAAGCAGCCAGGAGTAAGTGCCAATTGACGTGCAGGGGCAGAGCCATCAGTGGACTTCTCAGCTGAAACTTTTCAAGGCAGACGATAATGGTCATCAACATTTAACCATCTTAAGCAAAACAATTTCAGCCCACAATTCTATATCCTCCTAAACTAAGCTTCAAATTTGATGGAGAAATCAAGTCTTTTACTAACATGCAAATGTTGAGGAAATTTGCCACAACAAGACCAACTGTACTAGAAATACTCATACCTGTTCTCTACACTGACCATTACAATGTACTACTAGTAAAGCAAACACCCAGAAACTAGCTTCCATGATGGCACAAAGGATAAACTAAGCAATGAACTTTCAAAAAATAAGATGCATGGAACTCCATCATATGTATCAATTCTCTCAATAAATATAAATGTCTTGAATTCCCCACTGAAGAAGCACAGACTTGCTGATTGTATATAAAAAAGCACAAGTCGTCTATATGTTGTCTTCAGGAAGCATACCTAACTTCAAAGGACAAAATGAGACTCAAGGTGAAGGGTTGGAAAACAATATTTCAGGCAAATGGAAATCAAAAGAAAGTATGGATTACAATCTTATTTACAGCTACAAGTGGATTTAAAGCAACTAAAGTAAGAAAGAAAAAAATGCCCACTTCATACTGGTCAAGAAATAATACAACAAGAGGACATTTAAATTCTAAGTATTTATGCACCCAACTTAAATGCTCTCAGATTCATAAAATGGACCTTAATTGGTCTGAACAATATGATATCCTACAATATCATAATATCTAGGGACTTTAACACCCCTCTAATAGAACTGGACAGCTCCTCTAAACAGAAACTAAACAAAGAATCAGGGACTTAAATGTGACCTTAGAACAACTGGGTTTAATAGACATATACAAAACATACCATCCCCAAGCTAATGAATATATATTATTCTCATCAGCTCATGGATCATACTCCAAAATAGATCATATCCTAGGATTCAAATCAAATCTTAAAAAAAAAAAATAAAGGAATTGAAATTTTACCTTCTATGTTTTCAGATCATAAGGCAATATAGATGGAAATCAACGCCAATAAAAATTTTTATCTCTTTATGCTGCATAATAATCACCAAGATGTGGAAACAACCTAAATGTCCATCAACCCAGGAACAGATTAATAAACTGTGGTACATTTATACCACAGTTTAAATGGAATATTATTCAGCCATACTATTGGTTTTGCATTAACCTATATGGAGTTGAAACACATTCTTCTTAATAAAGTATCACAAGAATGGAAAAGCAAGTATTCAATGTACTCAATACTAATATGAAACCAGTAGACAATCTAATACATGCCCACACAAGAGAAAGACTCAAATCAACTCAAGATGGGGGTAAAGGGAAGGAGAGAGGGAAGGGAGGAATGAAGGAAGGGTATTTATATTCTGCTACTTAATGGGAACAACGTAAGGCACAAGACACAACAACAACAGGGATTCTACCCAACAAATGCAAATATTATAACCTAATTGTTTGTACCCTCACATTAATCTGAAAAAAATAAAAACGTGAAAGTAAAACTGATGTAACTTCTTTAATAATTCTTATTCTGGAAAGAATATAAATGTAAATAATATAATATGTAAAAAAGTTAGTAGTAAGCACATTGCATATCAACATTTATGAGCGATTTCCAAAATTAGACTCAGAAGAAAGAAAATGCCTTTATGTTCCTTAAATGTTAAAAGAAAAAATACAAAACTAAAATTCAAATTTCATTTAATAATTCATAAGAAGAGTATCTGAAATAAAACAGGGGTTGAGAATCTATACTCTGT
The DNA here is from genome assembly GCF_000181295.1 of Otolemur garnettii. Lineage (NCBI taxonomy): Eukaryota > Metazoa > Chordata > Mammalia > Primates > Galagidae > Otolemur > Otolemur garnettii. Next base: position 38,308,184 of record NW_003852401.1, read on the forward strand.
GGGTTAATTTCAGTCCACCATCTGTTTTGGTAAATAAGATTTTATTGAAACATAGCCATACTCATTAATTTGTGAATTGTCTATGGCTGCAGGGCAGTGCTATGGCTTAAATATATTGCCTCCAAAATGCAGATGTTACCAATATAATACTATTAAGAGATGGGGCCTTTAAGAGGAGATTAGGCCATAAGGTGTCCTTCCTTATACATAGGGTTAAGGGCCTTATTAAAAAGGCTATATGGACCATTCACTGGTTTTACTGATTTGTCTTAGCTTTAGCTATGTAGGCACAGCAAGAAGACCTTCCCCAGACCAAATACTGGCGCCTTGATCTTAGATTTCTCAACCTTCAGAACTATGAGAAATAAATTTCTCTTTTTTGTAAATTATCCACCATCCTCGTTCTTTTGGGGCTCACATACCTTGCTTGAGCCACTGTAGCTTCCATCCCATACCTCTACCCCATAGCAGATGCATACATTTATTGACTCCATCAATGTCATTATCACTGAACAATTCAGAGGACTGAGAAAGAGGTAGAGGAAGAGGATAATGATGCCACATTTCTTGAGAAATGACAGAATTAAATAAAGAAAAATTGAATAATCATTTTATCACATATGGTAAGAAACCTATTTCAATGGTTTTAAGACCTTAAGGTTGATGAAAATTTGTAACACAAAGTACCAAAAAAAGGGAAGTATTTTTTACATTCATGTGTCAAAGGTATAAAGCCAGAAAGTATGCACTCAAAATCATGACAAGAAAAAAATACATGGGAAAGTGTATATTGTAAATAATATGTTCCAACATATATTACATGTAATTTTTATTATAATAATTATATGAAGCATTCTTACAGATCAGCACAAAAATATGCCAATTCTAAAACAATTATAAATGGAAATTCACAAACATTAAAAAATACAAACAAGGATGATGAAAGAAATTTTCAACCTCTCTAGCAATAAAATTCAAAAAATAATTGTAACGATAAAACCCTTCTTTTTTTTTTTCCAAAATGACATACTGAAGTGAGAAATAGAATCATTGGCAAATATGGGTAATTCAATACTTGACAACATGTAAATTGAAAAAACATTTCTGAAAGAATGTTTTGTATCAAATGTATTAAAAGTAAATATAGCCTTTGAACTACTAATTTGACTTGTAAAAATTAACCTTAGCAAAAAATTTTATCTCAATAGAGATGCATGATAGTGTTTCTTTCAATATTCTTTAACATTGAGATACAAATCAATATATGTTATATTCAATATAGAATTTTTTTTATCATGCAGCATTTGGCCTATCATAAGGAACTGGTTAAATAAATCATGTGATATAAATAGTGGGAACATTTTGTAGTAAAATTTATGCTTTTTGACAATCATAAAATTATCTTATTACATACATAATACAAGAGAAGATGATAAATAGAATATGATCCTATACACATAGGATCAAATTATACACATAGGATCATATTCTATTTATCATCTTCTCTTGTATTATGATATCCTGTGAAATATCTTGTGTGTATATTTCATTCTCACATGTGTGTAGGTGGATGCATATGTTTATATTGCTATTTGGAAAAAAATATACCAACATGTTAACTAAGATTGTATTATGGTTTATTCTTATTTTTTCTTTTCATCTTCACTAGATTTTCTATCAAGTACATAAGTCACAACTGTATTAGTGTCTTGTTGCTATGTAGTGAATCACTGACAACTTAGTGATTTAAACATTACAAATTTGTATTTCTGGAGGTCAAGATTCTAAAATCAGTTTCACTGGCTAAAACCAAGTTGTTGGTAGGACTAGTTTCTTATAGGCTCCTAGAGAACAATCTGTTTCCCTCACTTTTTTAAACTTGTAGTAGCCATCTCTGATACCAGAATTTTGCTCTTCATTAGGTCCTTGGTCTCGGCGATTGGAAGAATGAACCCCAGACCACAGATCAGTGGTAAGATAGGATTTAGAAATTAGAAAGGAATACAGAAGAAGTAAAAAAGAAAGGAAATTAGAAAGAAATACAGAAGAAGTGAAAAAAAATTTAGAAAGGAATACAGAAGAAGTAAAAAAGACTAGAGCTTCTGGAGGGGGGAAAGAACTAACTAACTGGAGAGTCTCTACCTGGGCTCTTTATCTAGGGGTATTAGAGAATTACAAGTGGCCAGGAGTTGGTAGATGGAAAAACATCTTTTCAAAGTTAATGAGTGCATTAACAAATGAATTAATGTAGTTCCTACTCCACTAGGGCAAGGTTATCAGTTCCTTTACAGTTTTTGTCTCTGAGAAGGGATTTAGGGTGTGTGCTTATACTCAAGGTGGAACCACCCAAAAAAACCATCTCAGGCTGCTTTGTTCATGATCTTATCAGAGCCCATAGGGTGTGTCCCAAAAAAGGCAGTGTGCTTGTGCCTGGAAATGGGGGTCTGACCTCTGAGCTCACTTGGGTCTAGAGAATGGGGGGCTCCATGTCTAGCCCTGAGTGGTGGAATCCTGTATCAATCTTCTCCCTCCAAATATAAGCTCTAACTGCTGTCAGGGAAAAGGGGTTCTGATGGATCCAAACTGCTTCCTGCTGAAGATGGACTGTGATATGGGGAGGCAGTTAAAAGTTTCCTCAGAGGAGGTTGACCCATGGTTCACAGTAAATGGAAATCTGGGTTGATGCTTCTTGCTTGGAGTAAAGTGTTAGTGTATTCTCTTCATGAAATTGCCCAGGCCCAGGAAACTGGGGTTCTTTGTTTAGGCTGGAATGGGGGAACCCTGTATCAATAGAAGGGAACAATTTGGATCTCTTCAGATAAGTGGTGATCCAGGGGTCCGCGATAGAGTCAGGTCTGGGCTAGAACACTTTTCACTGTTTGTGGTTTGATGATATTATCTCTGGAAGACACAAATCTGAGTAGCACATTAAAAGATAAGGGTAGAATGGTGAGAGGAGGGGTTTAATATCAGTGTCATGTTAGAAGAACAAAGTCAATGATGTTAAAAGAAAACTATATTAACACTTTCCTTGCTGTCTCCTAAACAATAACTTTAAATTTTCCTTAGGCTCACAAGTGTAGGTGGACTGTGGTTGATTCTCTTCATGGTCTGCTTTGTAGAAGGTGGTGGGTTCCTGGATTTTACTTGTGAATGATGTATCCAGGAATCTAGTCCCGTAACTTTAGCAGCTGTAGAAGAAGACAAGATAACAGAAAAGGGACCTTCCCAAGTTGGGGTTAGGGAAAGTGAATTAGAAGAAAGAGTTTTGATCATGACTAGATCTTCAGGACAGAAAAGCTCCTTTAGTGTTGAATGTGAAAATGTAGTTGGGAAGTTTTTAAGGATTTGTTGAAATTTAGCTAAAGAAGTTATATGTTTTACTAATTCTGTAGTTTCTAGATCTAATAATAAATCATTAGTTTAAAAGGATCTTCCATATAATAATTTGAATGGGCTATAACTGAGTTTCTGAGGTAAATTTCTTGTTCTAAGGAGATCAGTGAAAAACAATTTAGTCCAAGGGAGATGAGTCTCTTTTATTAGCTTTCATAACTGTCCTTTGATTTTATCATTCATTTTTTCTACTTTCCCAGAGGACTGTGGCCTCCAGAAGCAGTGTAGATGATATTTTATGCCCAGGGCTTTAGATATTCTGTGTCACAGCTGCCTTGAAGGCTAGCCCATTATCACTTTGCAAACTCCTAGTCCAGACCTGGGGATAATCTCACGTACTAAAGCCTTTACAACTTCCTGGGCCTTTTCTGTCCTACAGGGGAATGCTTCAACCCAATTAGTAAAAGTATCCATAAATACCAGCAAATATTGTGTACCATGTACCTTAGGGAGATGAGTAAAATCCATTTTCCAATCTTCACCTGGATATTTACCTTGTTTCTGTATAACTGGGGGAGCTAGATGGTGATTTGAAAGATTGTTTTTGTGGCATACCTCACAAGTCTCTGTTATCTGTTTCATGGTTTTAAATAAGTTTTTTTCCATTAAAGAGAGCTGTAGCCGTTTGATAGGTACTTTTAGTGCCAAAAATGAAAAGACTAATGTAAAGTTTTAAGTATTTTCCATTGGCTTGTGGCAGGTAATTGCAAAAGTCCACTTCTATTTTGTAGCCAGCCTGATGGAAGTAGTGAATAGTCTCTGGATAAAGCCCATTCCTTTTCTTTTTGGGTATATTGAGGTGCATGATTCTCAAGTGATCTCTCCCTAATGAGGGGTGACACAAGGGGAATTATTCCTTTCTGTGCTGCTATTTTAGCCTCTTTATCAGCAAGGTGGTTACCTTCAGAAATCTCATCTAAGGTCTTTTGGTGTCCCTTACAATGAATAAAACTGCTACTTCTTGTGGAGCATGAACAGCTGGTAACAACCTGTCTATTTCATGATGATATTTTATGAGAGAGCTATTGGAAGTTAGATATTGCCTTTACTTCCAAATGACAGCATGGGCATGCAAAATGAGGAAGGCATATTTTGAGTCAGTGTATGTATTGACTTATTTGTTTCTCCCAATTTCTAAAGCACAGGTTAAGGCTATTGACTCAGCTAATTGCACACTGGTTCCTGAAGGGAGAGACCCACTCTCGATTACAGCATATGGAGTAACTACAGCATAGCCTGCTTTGTGAGTTCCTTGTTCTAATGAAGAACTTCCATCTGTATACAAAACCATGTCTGGATTGGGTCTCGCTCTTCCCACCTGTCCCTTGGTAGCCCACACCTCTGGGTTAATTTCTGTCTCTAATAAGGGAAGGTATAATATAGGTTCCTGCCCCATATTCATATAAATGGTTGTTCCTGCTTTCGTTAGTATGTCTCTCCCCCAAAAGGGAGCAGGACTTTCAGGCATGATTAGGAAGGCATGAGAGAACAGCTAGTCATCCCAATTGCAGCTTAAAGGTTGAGGGAAAAACTTGGTAACTGGCTTTCCAGACACTCCCTGTATAGTGACAGACTTGAGGAATAAAAGACCAGGGTTAGAGCGAAGTACAGAAAAGGTTGCTCTAGTGTCCAGAAGAAATTCTATCTCCTGGGCCTCCAGTAGAAGGCAAACCCGGGGCTCCTAAGGGATGATGACACAGCTGGAGCCATGAATCTGCCCCAGGCACCCTCACTGGGAAGAAGGTAGACCATTAAATCTAAGTGAAGAGAATGATCATTGCCTGCAACATGACAATGTTGGGAGAAGGAAGATCCGACACCCCTGGATACACTCTGCTGTCTGCACTTTAAAGCAAAACTGTCTGCGTGTCCTCAGTGAGAAATACGTCTCTATAAAGGGAGCTATCTCTAAACAGAAAGAAATAAATACGCAGCATATGTAAACAGTAGCAACAACAGTCAAATGAAAGGCCGATATGTCAAAAGTTCATTACTCAAATCAGATACAATACAGTATGTTACCCTCATCTGTGCTAGGATATTGGAGTCATTAATGTCTGCCATGAACAAACTGTACAAGCATAACACCCTTCCTCTTATGATTTGAACATACTATGATTCTTTATGGAGTTTTCATTAAATTTTTTTTTGCGTTTTCATTAAAATTGATATACTAATTCATTATGCACTTATCTGATTTTATTCCTCTTTGGATTTGATCGGGACAATACTTAGCACTTGAGAATACATGATGAAAATCATGAAAATTTGAGATAGATCTGTTTATTCTCAATTAAATAAACCAACCTTTTAATCCTTTAATCTACTCTAGAAGCTAAATAATTGAGCTAGAACAGGGATTGTTCTATCTGATTCAAAACATTTTGGGGTCAGAGTCTCAGAAGAGAGATTTTTCGCAACATGTTTATTTGCTCTAATTCGCATAATTGGTACATTAAAATGAACAAATTAGAGACAAGCAACCAGAGGGTGGTGGATTAGCAGGAGTCTTAAAAGCTTTGCAGCTTCTTCATACAATTATTGAAGCAATTTTAATTAGTATAGCACACATTAGTAACAATTAAACATGTTTGAGGTCAAGAAATTAACCCTTTTACAATGTAAAGTTGTCATTTTAATTTTATGATACTCTCAGCACAGCAAAAATGCTTTATTTTAATGTGATATTTTAATCCTGTTATAACATCAAAATCACCATTTCTGATATCGATATAGTACACTAATTTACAGGTAGGAAATCAAGATTTTAGATTGTCTGGTGATACCTATATAAGACTCTCATAAATGTGAACGTTCTGTACTCAAAAGAACAAAGATGCACATACAATTTCAAGTGACTGCTTTGCTGGCTTGACTCTTTCTGAGTGAAAAATGGAATGAAGAGACTTAAATAGTTGCTCCATTTCCTAATCCCACATCTTATACCTCAATTGAAAGGGGTTAAGAGCCCATTAAATTCTCTTCGTGGTCCATAAGCTTCTTTTCAATACCTTTCCCAGGTTGCAAAGAATATTTCCTGAAGGTTAGCCATTAAAGATTACTGTACTCCTGAAAATCCTTGACTTATGTCTTGAAACATGGGGTCATTTTAATTATCTATGGATGAAAGACAGTGGTCTGACTTCAACTGACTTTAGGTGTCTCTTATAATGTATGACATCTTAAGGTTCTAAAATACCGACTCTCTCATTACAATGTGAGGAATTTCTGTGTTTTCTCAGATTTTAGTTTTTATTTCTGACAGCTAATCACTACTAAGGCAATTCCAATCTTTGTGGAAGATAGAATGAGGGAAGAAAAAAAACCTAAAAACTTAAAATCTGAAAAAAGAAGGGGTACAGTATTTTTAGAGTTTCCATAATAAAGATACCCTCTCTTTGGTTAAAGCTGTTAAAATTACTATCAATAACTATTATAACCAGAAAATGAAGGTAATAGAAATATAAGCATCTTCTATAATTATTTATGTGTATGAAGTTTTTCAGATTGAATAGTAATTTATTTTCTCAAACTTTTTGAAAGATAGTTTTTGAACAGAAGACGGATGTATTCATTATATTTTTTAATTAATTATATATGTAATATATTCAATATAGGTACGTGAAATACATATTCATGTACAAAGTTATTCAATACATACTCATACAAAGTTGTTTCATGTTAATTTGATTAATATTCAATCTTTTCTATCTAGAAAAGTTCAGAATAAGAAATAATTGCAAGACCAGTTGTGTAGGGGCATCTGGACAAAAGAAGGCTGATAAACCTTCTCAAATCAGAGGCTAATATCTGTCACCTTGATAAATTTACCAAAGTCTAGGGTCTTTTGGTCAATTCTGGGGATTAGAAACATGAAAGTTTTAGGATGCTGAATATAATTCAACATCCTAAAACTTTTCAGGGGAAGATTTATATTAAATTAGTAAACACAAATGATGCATAAAAACAGAATGTTAAATTATAGCTATAATGTCAAACAATACAGTAATGATAATACTTTTCGTCCCTTTAAGCTGTACCTCCTCTTTCTAGATTAGCCTCTCTCTATAGGCTAAGCTAACTTGTATATCAAAAGTACTTGTGGGGCCAAGCATAGTGGCTTACCTCTGTAATCCTAACAGTCTGGGAGGCCGAGGCAGGAGGATCCCTTGAGCTCATAAGTTCAAGACCAGCCTGAGCAAGAGCAAGACTCCATCTCTACTAAAAATAGAAAAACTAGCTAGGCATGTGGTGGGTACCTGTGGTCCCAGGTACTCAAAAAGTTAAGGTAAAAGGATTGCTTGAGCCTAGGAGTTTGAGGTTGCTATGAGCTATGATACCATGACATTCTACCCAGGGCAACAGAGTGAGACTCTGTCTCAAAAAAAAAAAATTGTGAAGTTTTATATATATATATATGTGTGTGTGTGTGTGTGTGTATGTCTCTGTGTGTGTATATATACTCATCTCTATATGCATATATATAGCACTTTAATAAAATTTACAAAACAGAGAAAAGAGCATGGACTCAGAAAAGAACAAGTCTGATGTTTAGTAAGAGTAGACTAAGTAGCCCTATTCATACATTCTTTCAATAAGATACTGGATATTAGATACTAAGTTCTATGCTGGTGCCTTGAGTAAGCTATAGTGAGCCAAATTGTCATTATCTCTCAGGAAAGGAAAATAAAAGCAAATTCAATAACAAAAATACCACACACACACACGCACACACACACACACACAAACCATACTTGGCTTTCAAAAACTCTTGGCGTCTAATGGTCTACGCACGTTGGTCTCCCAAAGTGCTGGAATTAAGAGTATGTGCCTGACCTAAAATATATATACTTTGGAAACAACAACAACAAAAATCCAAAGTATAAAGTATAAAGATAAGATAAAAAGTAATGTGGATTTGGGCACCTGTTTATGAGTGCAGAGAAGTTTTCAATAAGGAGATAGCATCCAGCTGAGGCAAGAAAGATACAAAGCAATCAGCCTCATGAAGAGGAAGGTGAACTTCTCCTCAACTAGGAAATAAACATTGCATAAGTGCCATATGGCTCAAATATATACTGAGTGTGCAGAAGAGTGGGCTTTGAGTCAAAGCAAATTCTACTTTTTGTTTCATAAATATATGACTTTGCTCTCCACTCTCAGTCCCTGGTCTAGACCTGTTTCAAAGTGTCCTCCACTTATCTCCAAGACAGTGCTCAAGAAAAGTCCTGTTGACTTCCTTTCTCCCAGCCACTTCACAAGGAGCTTTTTTATTGTTCTTAGCTGACATTAGACTAGTAAATTTTACTGTGGCTTTCCTGAAGCTCAGCAGTAATGGAGGAGATTGTAAACTATCACATAATATCTTTTTATTCACCCTGGTGAATTTTACCTGGCCAATGATTGGCCCGACTCTTACCTTGTCTCCATTAGTCATGGGACAGTTTACCTCTTAATACCAGTTCTGTTGTAGAACATCCAAAGTCTGAGGCTTCAAACCAAATTTCCTTCCAGTTTCAGAAGGAACAAAATGGTGTCTCCATCCTAGCCTACTGCTTAATTCCTCAAATCTTAATTCCCTACAGTAGGATTAATTTCTTTTCAGGATGTTAGTGGTGGAGACATTCATTTCACAGAGATGTGGTTTACTTTCATAGCACTTAACAAGCCAAATAATCACAGGCTAGGTTTACACTTTCATACAGATCTAAAAGTCTGTATTGTTTTTTTTTTTTTTTCAGTATTGCCAATATACTGTCATAGCCAAAATGGTTGAGATAAAGAAAGAAGAAAATTCAAACCAATGGGCTAATTTAATTTTCACCTGGCCAGTGCTTAGATGCGCACTGCCAAATTGTGCCTCTGGTACTCTACTTTTCCTACATTTTTATAGATTACTTTCAATTCTATTTTTGAATGACACCTTTTTTCTTTACATATGGGAAAAAAAATTTGTTTAAATAATCAGATTATAGTCAAAATGTACAGCCCTGAGAGTTCTTTGATCTCATTCAAGTGACTTTGTCTTTTTCTGTTCAATTAAGCTATTGTGTTGATCTTATACTTTAACTCTTATAGGTCAGCTTCGTTTGTCCCTTTTTCAAGTTCTTGCAAGATAGGTATTTATCACTGTCATGCCCTAATGCCATCTTTCTTTCTAGACCCAGGCCAATATCCTACAGAAAGTTCCTTGACTAAATGGTGACATATATCTCCTGACATTTAAGAGAAAGTTTCAGGAATCAAGAGAATTGAACAACTAACTAGCTAGACCTCCCCTCACATCTGTTTTTTAATTCCCAAAATAAGAATATTCAACCAATGTTTTTAATTAAGCATACATCCTCCTCTACAAATCTAAAACCCTATAGTACAATATTTTTAATCTCAACAACCTAGTCTCAATACTTTAAGAAAATCTCCAATGAAAGAAAAATTATGGTGTATTTCAACAGTAGCAGCCTCAGTTTTTGTGGTTCAGTGTCACAGAAAACACTAAATTATGCTATTTTTTCCCATTACAGATGATATCATATATAGAAAAAGCATGAAGTTGCTTAAATCTGAGGGCTGGGAATCCACATAATAAATAATAAAAGTAATGTATATATCCTGGAATTTTTGGTGGAAGTTCCTAAGGGCAAAGCACAGTGACCACACAAGTTGTTCTTTTCAGTTGTGATATGGAGCTTTAATTTCAGAATCATAGTTGCATGTGTTTGGAAGGGACTGCAACAAGTTAGATGGATGGTTGGCCCAAGAGGAATTTTTGTTCCTATGTAGTTAGGATGACTCTCTAATGATTGATGCTTGTCTGGCAGTTGTCTGAGGTATCTTTTCTTACTTCATTTGGCAAAACATTTGCTCATATTTCCTCTGAACCAGAAGTCAAGGTCTAATTCCTATAAAACTTCTCCAGTTACTTCAATTTATTCCAACATTCCTTGGCCCTAACAATCTTTCCTACTTAGAAAACTTCAAAATTATTGTAGTCTAAATTTGGAGTTGTAGCTTTCTGAAAATTTGACTCATGTATTATCTTGCTGTATTTTTACCTCCCCAAACTCTGCAGTATTGGGTAACTGCACTTAACATAGTTTTAGGCAGTAAGAGCTGCTCTTTCACTTCTTCTCCTTCTGAGATACTGACCCAGGTATGAAATTCTAAGCTTTAACTTCCCCATCCATTAAATTAGGCAGTTAACACCAATAGGCATAGCATTATTGTAAGAATCAGGTGAGATTTATGTGTGCAATGACTGTGGTAAACATTCATTAATGCACACCACAACTCTATCTCTTTCCTTTTATAGTCTTGTAAGTGTGTAATTGACTGAATTGACACCTCAGATAACAAAGAATCAATGCTCAGCTGGTCAACTCTTATTCCTCATAATTCTGTCATGGTATGAAAGGAAGGATATTCAGAATGAAGCAGATCTGAGCAATAAGAAAATTGTCCTATGGAACTTTTTCACATTTGGTGAGGTTTATCCTATGTTCAAGAAAAAGTAGATTAAGAGTCTTTTTTTTTGAGACAGAACCCAAGCTGTCCCCCTGGGTAAAGTGCTGTGGCATCACAGCTCACACCAACCTCCAACTCCTGGGCTTAAGCAATTCTCCTACTTCTGCCTTCCAAGTAGCTGGGGCCACAGGCACCCGCCACAACGCCTGGCTGTTTTGTTTTTTTTTTTTTTTTGGTTGTAGCCGTCCTTGTTGTTTGTTGGGCCTGGGCTGGATTTGAACCTGCCACCTTAGGTCTTAGGTATATGTGGTTGGTGCCTTAGCCACTTGAGCCACAGGCACCAAGCCAGATTAAAAATCTTACAACTAGTATAGCCATGGTGTATATTATTTCCAGCTAGCATTAATCAAAGGCCTCATTGTAATGTAGTTCTCTCCTTTCTTTTGTTTCTACAATTTTTCTTGTAATTATTATCCTTTTAAATATATTTTCAGCCTTTGTCTTTTTTGGGGTTTTATTTTAGCTTTTTTCTCTAAATCTTGGTAAATAAAGTATGGATTTAGGCATCAGGATGACTTCATTCAAATCCCAGCCCTACCACCTGTTGAAAATTTATTCATTTGAAAAGTGAAATAGTAATGATCTCTACATCATTGGGCTTTGGGGGGATTAAGGATGGGATAATATATGTGGAGTACTGGCATATTATAGTAAGAATAGTTATTGTCTTCATTCAAAAATTTTGCAACACTCAGAACATAAATATTCTATAATCATTCAGGAGATTCAGGCCAATCTCAGAATATTTTCTTTGTGCTCCCTATTTTTTTCTTCAAACTCCTTTCCCCTCTTTTATTTCTCTCTCTCTTCCTATCTTTTATTGTACTTTCTTTTTATCTTAAAATTCATCTGCTTTTCAAAAAAAATCTTTCTCTATGAAGAATTTCCCGATCTCCTAGCCAATTTCATCTAAATGTCCCCCTTTTAGCTCTCTCATACAATTCAGTAATAGAATTGATTTTCATTTTGGTACTTTCTTTATTTTAACACACTTGTGTATTTATACATGCCTTGACTCATATACTGATAGGCATCTAAAGGTAATGACCATGGTCATGGTTGGCACATCTTAAATGTGTTACATTGGTTCTTGAGTGTCATCTGGCCTCCTTGCTCCCTCTTTGATCTTTCCTTCTTTACTCTGGTTTTCTTTCCTTCCTTTTCTTTTCTGATTTTGTCCCATTCTTCTACTTTCCTAATTTTCTTTGATCAACTCCTTGCCACCACCTCTCTCAGTTGCTGCATTAGGACAGGATGAACAAAAAACACATTATCTCAATATCAGTAGTGATAATATTCTAGTATTCTACAAAAGTTCAGAATTCTTCTACAATATAAGTCTGCCAATATCTTATTCCTTACTTTTTATCAATATAAATTATCCAATCTATGGACTTTCAGTTTTCTTATCTGGGATAGGAGCTGGGTAGTTTACCTAGTATGTAAGGATCATTCCAACATTACTACATTCTAGGTATAAAGGCTAACCCAAACACAATGGCTTCATTAGTAATTAATACAGGTCATAATTAAACAGTAAGGTCTCTGCATGTTGGAGAATAAACATGTAGATCCATATATATTGCAGTGCACTGACTTCTGTGATACCCAAAGTAGCACAATATGTTCACACTCACAGAATCCAGGTCATTATAGTATGGTTTTGGGATTTTCATTTTTCTTAGGTAAGGAATGTAAGGGAATGGTAATATAATTTTAGTATTAATATATAATCCTTTTAGTCATATGATCCTTTCCTTATGCCCTCCACGTTGAAAAATGGGCCAAGCATTGGCAGATGAAGGTTAGGAGAGGCATTCCAGATGTCAGGGACGATGTGAGAAAAGGCAGAAGAAGGAAGAAAAATGGAACCTGAGAACCGTGTATGATTTTATGTGGCAAGAGTCACATTTCACAATCTCTGTCCAGCAGAACACTGGTTTTAGGAAATGTTAATGTAGTTCTGAGGCAAAAGCATTTGGGAAAAGCTGTATACCGCATCCCCTTCTTAGAGATTCAACTTACACATTTTTGCACTGTAGACTCTGAGAAGATTTGGAAAAAAGAATTGATTTGACTTTGTTTAATTCAGTCTTACTCAAATTTACTTAACACCTGATCCCTTTCCTTAGAACAAACCTTTAATCAGCTGTTGAAACTACATTTTGTGGAAGGCCAATATGAGAAATGCTGAAATGAAGTGAGGGATATCTCTGGGCTAGGACAGGCACCCAGTTCTTTTTCTTAGAAATCTTTATTATTTCATGTCCTAACATTTGCCACTTTGAAGGCCTTGGTTATTAGCCTTTTGCTTTTATTTGATTCATTGTGTCCCCTAAGGAGCTTAACAGTTGTGGTGGCTTCACCACTCCCATGGTTCCTGAGAGCCCCTAAGTATGTTTTATGGCTCCTGGCACTTACCACTTATTTACTCTTGAGTCCCTTCCTTTGACTTCAAATATCTATCAATATGAGCTAATTGTTTTATCAGCTTCTAGCATCAGAACCAGCTACCTTTCTCATCTTCACTATCTCATTTAAAAATGAAAAATTAAATAATTTTATATGTGCAAAAATGTAGCTCAGAGATTGACAAATAGCATATTCTCAAACAGATTGCATTTTCTTTCTTTGTTCAATAGCACATAAATGCTCCTAAAGTTTTTGATTTGAAGGTACAGTTATCTAATTTATTCAGCTGATCCAACCATCAAAATTGCGTCTTTGTTCTTATCAACCTTGTCCTTTATTTCCCAATAGTGATATCTTAGTTTACAACGAGTACATTGCAACTTATTACTGCATTAATACCTTTGAGACCCCGTAGGGACAGGATTTAGGCACTTTACCCCTGACCACAGAAGTCACTATGACCTAGTCTAATACCTGCAGGAGAGCAAAAATAAAGTTTCCCAACCTCCAGAATTCAGCCCTTACCTATATAAGGAGAGGGCTAAACTGTCTCCCTTGGGAATAATATTTTTCAGGACCATCAAAGCCAGACATTGATGCTAACTCATAAAGCACCTAGCTGCAAAGAAACCAGATCTACCTGGATCGAATCCCCTCAAACTAGAATAGACATTGATACTTATACTACCCTGATGTTTTCCTCATTATAATTTCACTTTAATGCCAAAAATGAGTGAAGGGGTGGAGATTTAATATGCTGAAGAGGTGTGCAACACATAAAGAAGCATGTAGTAGAACTGCACATATACAATAAAACCTCCTGCTCTACAAACTAATGTGCCACCTCTTCCTCTACAAACATGTCACCCCTTCCTCTACATGATAACATGTCACTCTTTCTTTACACGCTAAGATGTCATCTGTTCTTCTACATTCTAACATGTCACCCCTCTCCTGCAGGAACCTCCCCCAAGTGGAGCTCAGGTCTCTGCTCCCTTGGAGCACCAGCCTGAGCACTCTTCTTTGTGCTGTCTCCCTTGGCTCCAACATAAGCCCCCCAAAAGACTTGCCTTTGACTCCCGCTGGACCTCTTGTTAATTTCCCTCGTATAGAGACATCAATGGCTATTCACTGACTAAAATTTTCATCATACAAGTGACAGCTTAATAATCCCTCTGGAGTTTTTAAAAGGTATACATACAAACTATAAATGCCAATTGCCCTTATGATAAATAAATATTTACATTTCTATGCACCCATATATTCAACACCAAGGTGAGATTTTACAAAACATTTCCAGCACCCTAAAATCTTTCCTGGTCTTCTTGTCACTCTATACTCCTTACAGGAAACACATGTAATGACTTCCATCATGATATATCATATGCTGTAGATAGAAACACACAGTGTTTGTATTCTCTATGTCTGGCATCTTGACATGTATCAAGTATATTAGCAGTTTATTCTCTTATTGTGTTTCCTTATTTTTTTTAAACTACATGTTCATATAGTGTCTGAGTACCACTGACTTCCTAATATTATGATGTTGATCTATATCTCAAAGGGCTTTCCACAGTCTTTTTCTGTCTTTACACCCGTACCCCTTCAGTATATTTCATTTAACCATCTTCAGCCAGTCATACTGCCACTAGTCCTGCATAATACCAGCCCTCTGTTCAGCTAGGTTAGCTCCCTGTTCCATTAAACCTCTGTGCTCATTCCTGACACTGCCTTCTTTCTTCCTTGAAGGTCTGTTGCTCTCCTTCCTATATTTTCTGTTCAGGCCCAGCTCAAATCCTGCCTCCACTAAGAAGCCTTTTCAGAAGCAGCCAGTGCTTTTTGGAATCTCACCTTAATGAGCTCCCATTGCAAGTGTAATCTGCACTCCCTGATCTGATAATTAATTACTCATTGTTTGCAGTGTTTAATGTTTGTTTTCTTTATGTGCTGCTATTGTTTACCCAAGCAGATGATAATGTCTTGAAACACACACTACTGTATGTCATTTTCTTCTCATTTCAATGCAAGGATCTGTGATTGTAAATTAGATTAATCTGTTTTTTTTTTCTCTTCTCCATCCAACCTCAACACTTGTTAAATATAAAGTGATAATGAAATTTATTGATTTAAGAGGGTTTCTAGTTCTTGGTTCTGGTCCCTATGTCTAAGCTGCATCTCTATAGTGCTAATTTGACCTCTTTCTTATTTTCACACAATTCAAAAATTGGCTAAATTATTACAAATCTAGAAACAGAAAAATATCATAAGAAAACCAAATAAATATATGTTTAAGCTTAGGGTATAGGTGGTATATTAGTCACAGTTAATGGAGTGCACACTTAACGATTTTATCTTCTAATATGCCATTATAAACAGGAAAAGAATATTCAAATATTAATATTCAACAGTGTTGTTAACAAAATGAAAGAAGCCTGACATGGTGGCTCACACCTGTAATTCTAGTAGTTTGGGTAGCCAAGTCATGAGGATAACTTGAAGTCAGGAGTTTGAGACCAGCCTGAGTAACATTAAAAAAAAAAAATCCTGTCTCCACAATAAATAGAAAACTTAGCCATGGTGACCCATGCCTGAAGTCCCAGCTATGCATGAGGGGGAGGCAGGAGGATCACTTGAGCCTAGAAGTTTGAGGCTGCAGTGAGCCTTGACGATGGCACTGCACTCTAGCCCAGTCAACAGAGTGAGACTTTGTCAAAGAAGGAGGAGAAGGGAAAGGGAGAAGGAAGGAGGTGGAGGAGAAGAAAGAGATAGGGAGAGGAAGAAGGTATTTGAGGGCTTTCTGGAATTTATGAATAAGTATAATTGGATGGTGAAGAAGGAAAAACAAATAACACCAGTCCACACGTGAGGTCAGGAGAGAGAGAAGCACTCATCTGGGATGCAGGTAGAAAGGTTTGATATGTGGAAGATCAGAAAACTTCAACCATCTGAGCAGTAGTTAGAAAAACAAACTAAAAGATTTTGGGAAATGCTGAAAAACACACACAAAAAATCTTGATATGGTTTTTATCATCTGCCTATTTCTAATATGCAGAAGTTGACTTGAATATAGTCAGATCTTCACCATCACGATTTCATTATTTGGATAGTTGGGCCAGTCAAGAAAGGGACCAGTGCCTTGGCTAGTGTAGGCTGGCAGAATAAGGGGAAGAAAAAGAGGAAGAAACATTAATCATTGGTGATTCCTTCCACCACATATTTAGCTTCTCTTCTCACATTTTACCTTACTTTCCGTAGGTAACACAGAAACTAGATTGAACTATCAGATAAAATGTTCCCTACAGAAATTTGAAATAATATAGCAAATTACAAAAATATTTTAAAAGTAAAATTCTACATTTAATTCTTAGGGAAAATTATGCTGGTTTGATAATAAAATGAAATCAGATAAGAGAGAAATATTAGAAAATATGGAGAAAACAAGATTATACCTATTTGAAGACATCAGAATGTAATATAAAAAATCAATTATGTATGGGCCAAGCTTCTGGAGAGAATGGAAACATAGATGCAGCCTAGACATTTGGCAGGCTTTTCTCCTTGGGGCATTTGCTGATTCAAAATGTACAATCTAATGGCTGCAAAGTCAAGGAGTTGAAAAGCCTATAAGAATAGAAGCCAAATGGCAAGATCTCAAGCAAAAAGCAGCAACTGAGAGGCTGACAAGCTAAGAATATCCTTAGGTAGACTCATATGGCGAGGAGAACCATGAAGGTTTCTGTTCAAGGGGGATTGGGCAACTCTAAGAGAGAGGACAAACCAAAAACAGACCAGCTTCACAGAGGCTACAGACCAGCTTTGAATTAGCTCAAAATGAGAATGGACTAATATAATCAATCCCCATAATACTATCTGCTATAAACAAAAATAAATCTTCTCAAGAGAGAGTTAGCAACCAGAATGTAAAATTATCTCTATCTCTAGTTTTATAAAAAGGCCCCATATTTGATTGAAAATTACTTGACATACCAAGAAATAAGGCTGGGCAGTGCCTGTGGCTCACGGGGTAGGGTGCTGACCCCATATTATACCAAAGGTGGCAGGTTTAAACCCGGCCCCAGCCAAACTCCAACAAAAAAATAGCGAGGAATTATGGCTGGTATCTGTAGTCCCAGCTACTCGGAAGGCTGAGGCAAGAGAATTGCCTAAGCCAAGGAGTTGGAGGTTGCTGTGAGCTGTGTGACCACAGGGTACTCTACTAAGGGTGATAAAGTGAAACTGTCTCTACAAAAAAAAAAAAAAAAAAAAAGAAGAAAGAAAGAAAGAAAGAAAAAAGATATAAGGCTAAGTAATCAAAAAGTAGGGAAAGAAGAGATATTCTATTAATTTTGAATAAATAGCCACTAGATTTATACTTAAAAAATATATACACAAATACAAGCATAGCACTGCTATTTATGATAGCCAAAAAGTGAAAATAAAATAAATGTTTATCATTTGATAAACAGTTAAACAAAACATAATATACCCATACAGTGAAATATTACTCAGCCATAAAGGGAAGTACTCATACATGCCACAACATGAATGAAACTTGAAAACAAGCTAAGTAAAAGTGGCCAGTCACAAAGCCCACATGTTGCATAATTTCTTTTGTCTGAAATGTTTAAAATAGGTAAACACATAAAGACAATGTAGAATAGTGGTTGCCTAGGTTGTGAAATGGAAAGTGAGTGATTACTAATAGGGTTATTTTTCTTTTAGGATGTGAATAAAAATATTTTAAAATTTATTGTGGTTGATAAATGCACAGTTTTGTGAAAATGAAAACCATTTATTGGGCAGCACCTGTGGCTCAGAGGAGTAGGGCACTGGCCCCACATGCTGGAGGTGGTGGGTTCAAACCCAGCCCCGGCCAAAAACTGCAAAAAAAACCCCCCAAAACCATTTATTTTGCACTTTAAATAGATGAATCATACAAAAAGTAAATTAGATCTCAGTGAAGCTAGTATTTTAAAACTATTGCTAATGCATTCAAGAAAATAAAGGTCAACACATAGAATTAAGGCAAAATGTTAGCATTCATAAAAGGTAATCAAAGGAAAATTCTAAAACTGACAAAAGCAATGGTTGAAATTAAGTGTTCAATAGATTTGTTTAACATTAAATTACTCAAAAGATAAAAAAAGGATAATTAAAATCAATAAACATTATCAAAATTGGCTTGGCGCTCCTTGCTCAGTGGGTAGGGTGCCAGCCACATACACTGAGGCTGGCGGGTTAGAGCTCTTTCCGGGCCAGCTAAACAACAATGACAACTCAACCGAAAAATAGCTGGGGCATTGTGGTGGGGGCCTGTAGTCCAGCTACTCAGGAGACTGAGGCAAGAGAATCACTTAAGCCTAAGAGTTTGAGGTTGCTGTGAGCTATGATGTCATGGTACTCTACCAAGGGAGACATAGTGAGATTCTGTCTCAAAAAAAAAAAAATTATCAAAATAACATTTGGAAGAAAAAAATAAAATAAAATAGAGAAATAAGTACATGAGACATATGCAGAGTGTATATATATATATATATATATTTTTTTTTTTTTTTTTTTTTTTTTTTTGAGACAGAGTCTTAAGCTGTCATCCTGGGTAGAGTACCATGGAGTCACAGCTCACAGCAACCTCAAACTCTTGGGCTTAAGTGATTCTCTTGTCTCAGCCTCCCAAGCGCCTGGGACTATAGGCACACGCCACAATGCCTGGCTATTTTCTTTGGTTGTAGTTGTCATTGTTGTTTGGCAGGACCAGGCTGGATTCAAACCCATCAGCTCTGGTGAATATGGCTGGCACCCTAGCCTCTTGAGCCACAGGTGCCAAGCCAAGCAGAATATATTAACATAAATACTGTCATTGTCCAGGCACATAGTATGGGAGTAGAAGGAAAACTCTCACTTGACATGAATCGCAGGGACTTCCTCAAAGGAAAAATGAAGTTCTGTTGCTAGAAATAGAAAAAATGAGTCACAAAGAGACAAAAACAATGGTAAACAATAAACTAGATACACTGCTAATTACATAGGCTTCATGGAGATGTAATCTAGTCCAAGTGATAAGAAAATTACATAACCCATGGTAGAGGCTAGTAGGTACTGCAGAAGAAGAATGTCTGGGTAGGAAGAGTTTATGACAGAAACAGACTATGTGTGAAAGATGTTGTAGGAATGGAAAACTTGAGATACCTAAAAAAAGGATTACAGCATGTTTGAAAAATGAACATTTATAATTATACATAGACTTTTCAATTAGCCATGAATGATGGCTTGCTCCCTTTTCTGAATTTGAATACAGAGTTAACAAGTATTGATTAGTCATTGACTTACACAAAGATAAATAAACAACAGGTAAATAAATGAAATATGGGAAATATAAATAAATAAAATATGGGATTTTTTTCTTTTATTGTGAAACCAGAGAAAAGATCACTCTTATAAGTGGCATAAAATCCCACTAACATCTTCCCTAATGATAGAATGATATTAGGCCACTGAGCAATTTTGAAAGCTATATAAGGCTGTGGAGTCAGATCACCAAGTGTATGGTAATAAGTTCTAATGACATATGATACAATGGCATAATACATCTGGCTGAACTGGTTGAATTGTGGAAAATGGTCCTTGAAGCTACAGGAATTAGATGATGGACATAAAAAAATAATAATAAAATAAATCCCAAAGAGAAGAAGAAAAAAATTAAAAAGAGAATAGCCAAAAATAGAGAAGAAAAATTATAAACTTGACAGATAAAACAAAATATTCTTTGAAAAGACTATTAAAATAAGCAATCCTTAGCAAATATGATAGAAATATAGTTAGCTATAAAGCAGAAGGAAGTTCAAATTTAAATTTCGGAAGAATACTATACCAACTTTATACCAATGTAACTAAAAATTTAGAGGCATATTTCTTTTAAGATCCTAGGTTCCAATTAGTATTAGGGAATGGACCCCAGCAGTATATGAAAAAAAATAAATCCTAATGATCAAGTAAGGTTTATCATCATAAATCAGATTTATAAAATAAAATGATAGGCGAAATGAGGAGAAAAATGTCCATATCCAATATAAAAATGTACTCCAAAGTTTCAGTCATTTAAAATAATCTGATGATCATAATTGTTGATGGGAAAGAAAAGTGTAATAGTTTTATGTCCCTAAAATTTTTCTGACTGACCTTGAGTTTGGGGCACATAGCAAGATCCCACTTCTACAAACTAAAATAAATATTCTTACATCTGAGAAATAGTTATACTAAAGTCGCAGGATACAAGGTAAATATACAACAGTCAATTGCTTTTCTATACATGAGTAAAGAAATGAGTGGAATTTGAAATTAAATAGAGATACTATTTATATTAGGATCCAAAAAATTGAAACACTTAGTTATAAATCTAAAAGCACATGGAGAAGATCTCAATGACACAAACAACAAAACTCTGATGCAATAAATAAAAGAGAACTGAATAAATGGAAAGATATTTCATATTCATGGATAGGAAGACTCAGTATTGTAAAAATTGAATGACCCCTATATTATCTACATATTCACGCAACCAGATTATAACCTCAGCCGTAACTTTATTGGTATTAAAAAATCTATTTCTAAAGCTTACCTGGAGAGGCAAAGGACCTAGAATATTATAGGAGAAAATATAGAAGAACAAAATATTATAGGAGAAAAACAAAGTTGGAGGACTGACGCTATTCAAGAATTACCAGAAACCTACAGTTATCAAGACAATGTATTATTGGCAAAAGAATAGACAAATAAGTCAATGAACAGAATAGAGAGCCCCCAAATAGATGCACACTAACACAGTCAATTGATATTTGACAAAAGAGCAAAGGGAATACAATGAAAGAAAGATAATCTTTCAATAAATTTTGGTTCAACTGAAAATCTATATGCAAAACAATGAATCTAGACACAGTCCTTACAACTTTCACAAATATAACTCAAAATGGATAATAGACTTAAATATGAAACACAAAACTATAAAACACATAGTAAATAACATATGGGGAAATCTAGATGGCTTTGGACATAGTGGTGGCTTTTAGTATATATCCTTAACAGCACAACCCAACCAAAAAAGTAAAATTTGAAAAACTAGACTTTATTAAATTTAATAATTCTGTTCCGTTAAGGACTCTTCAGAACAATAAGGCAACAAAATACAGACTGTAAGAAAATGTTTGCAAAAAGCATTTATGATAATTGACAATTATCCAAAACATAGAAAGAACTCTTAAACTCAGCAAAAAGGAAAAAGAAAAACCCAATTAAAAACTGGGTAAGATCCTAGGTACCACACAGATACCTTATCAAAGAAGATACACAAAGTGGCAAGCATACAAAAATATGTTCCACATAATATATTATACTGGAAATGATAATAAAAACAACAGTGATGTCCCACTACATGCCTGTTAGAATGGCCAAAATATAGAGCACTCATCTTACCAAATACTGGCAAAGGATAAGGAGCAAAAGGAACTCCTATTCCTTGATGGTGGAAACACAAAATGAAACAGCCTTTGGGAGATAGTTTGGCAGTATATTATATAAAAATACACTCATATTTTGTCCATACAATTGAGCAATTGCAGTCCTTGGTATTTATGGTATTTATCCAAATATGTTAAAAGGTTATTTCACACAAAACCCCCATAAGGATATTCATATCAGCTTTATTCATAATTTCCAGAACTTGGAAGCAAACAAGATTTTCTTCATTAGGTGAATAGATAAACTGTGGTACATCTGACAATGAAATATTATTCAGTTCTAAAAAGAAATAAACTATCAAGACACAAAAAGACATGAAGGAAACTTAAATGTATATTGCTATGTAAAAAAAACCAGTCTGAAAAGAATTTGTAATGTGTGATAACAACTATAAGACTTGAAGGAAAACGTCAAACTATGCAAACAGTAAAAGATGCTGAGGGATAAGGGTAAGGGAGGGGTGAATATGCAGATCACATAAGATTTTTAGGGCAGTGAAATTATTCAATATGATGTTGTAATGGATATGTGTCACTGTACACTCATCAAAATGTGTATAGCAAGGAGTGAACCCTAATGTCAAATACAAAGTTTGAGTGACAATGATAATTCAGTATAAGTCCATCAATTCTGAAATATATACTACTGTGGGCGGGGGCAGGGATGTTGATAATGGGGGAGGCTACACATGTATGTGCAGTGGATATACAGGAAATCTCCACATCTTCCACTCAATTTTGCCATAAATGTAAAACTACTCTAAAAAAAAATGAAATCTATTTCACTGATGGAAATAAAATAACTTGTCAAGAGTAGTTTCTACAGTGTTTGCCCTATTTTGTTTCCTTACAAGGAACAAAAATACTTCCTATGCATTGCACGTGTTCTTACTCTATTCTATAATTTCATCCTTCAGTTTCCATCATTTTGTTCTTTGTAAGCTTTCAATGTCATGAAATACTATATCTGAGAGTTCATGTGAAGTTTTATGTTGCTGTCACTTACTGTGGGACATTGTCATTCTTTTGTCACAATTGCTTTCATTTATGTTGGTTCTGCCTTTACTAGAGTCCTTGGGTTGCATATTTAATTTCCATAATGTCTACAGAGTCAACATTTGCATGTTCAGCTATTTCTTCTTCAACCCACTTGCATTCCATGAGAATTTTACTTCCAGTGTAACCACTGTTTGTTTCTTTGCAGCATTTTTGCTTTGTGGCCTCTCTTTCTGTCCGTAGATTATCCAGCTTTGTGAAATGTCATGGAGATTTATCACTGGGAAACAAGGAGGCAGCACACTGATAAATTTTGCTATATGTATGTGTGGAGTGTGTGACCAATTGCCAAGAGACTATGAAAGAAGTGACTTGATTAGTTAATGATTGTGATGTACATTGCATGTTTACATTGTGATCTATGGACAGTGCAGCTAACTGTGAAATTTTTACTTTGTGCCATTTTTCACAATGTACAAATGGTGGACACTGAAATTTGAATTGTGTTTTGGGGGGATTGTACTTTTTAACTAGTGGTAACTAAAAATTCATGTGTATTTGAATATTACTGTCTATATGACTTAAATTTGGTAATATTCCAATGTTAATAAAAATACTTAGAATAATGTAGACTAGCATAAAAAATCATATTCTTCATATGAGGAAGTCTTTTTGTGAAGCAGACCATAAAACTGAGATAGCGTAAAGGACAAGGTAGTGGATTTGATGTGGTGAAAATTAAAGAACTCTAAATGACTAAAGGCAATCTAAACAAAGTTAAAGGACAAAGGAGGAACTAGAAATTATATAAATTTTGTATAAATTTATATAAATTATATAAACCCAGAGTTTGGCCACCAATTTCTTTTCTCCACAGCAGTATCAAGAAGGGAAGTATTAGACATTCAACATTTATGAGTCAATAGATGAGAGATTAGACTAAATTTCTCATACGGTGTGGACTTCATTTTGTGGAATGCACACTACTCCCTGACAGGAAAGGTGGGGAATTGCTGGTCTAACCCAGATTCTTGGCAATGCATTTAGAGAAAATGAGTAACTGTGTGATAGATTAACCCTATGTCAGTTTGTTAAGAAAGGGAGCTCAATTAAATGAATGTCAGTTTCTTAAGGTAAAATTACAATATTGTCTGAACACCACTGAGCTTTGCAAAGCATCAAAACACAAAATCTCCAGGAAAATACTTTTAAACAATCAAGGGGGAAAGAAATAAAACGGCTGATAAATGTGCCAGTTACATCTGCAGCTCTGATTCTTGGCTACAGTGATGATAGGAAACATCTAAAGGGATGGGAACCGTAAGTGGCATGGAGATTCAAACCAAGCAGAGTAAGGAAGTGTGTGTCTGATAACCAGCTTACGTTGGAGTATTTATAGTCTCAACTGGAAAATGTTGATTAAGGAATGAGAGGATACAGGCAGGAACAGCTCCAGAAATTGTGCATAAAGACCTCCAATATTCCTAAGGAATCCCATGGACAACTGTGTCAGAAAGGAGCTGACAAATGGAGTCTAATAAGCACAAAGATCACGCCCTTGTCAGCCAGCATACAGAGAGCATTACTGATCCTCAGCAAATCATTACTGATCCTCAGAAAAATGTACTGTGTCTGGGTGTAAAACCTGACTGGAATTTTCCATAGATGTGCGATATCGGAGATGGGCTTGCAGTTCCATTCTCCAAATTACATTTGCAAAGTACAGTAGGTCACAGGCAGTGGAGCAGAGGCTGTTCTGCTCTTTCTTAAACAGAAAAGAATTTTCAAAGTTCCAGGTTATTACTTACAAAGCCTGGGAATATCAGATTATGGATTAGTGATCATTAGAAGCATCTGTGATCCCTTAGATAATAGCCTCCTTTAATGTAGGGTGGAAGGCCTCAGGTTCTGGCTGATCAGTTACAATCCCTCTAAACAGGTGCTTAATCAGGACTGGACTGAATGAATTCAGGCCTGGACAAGTGGGATCTGATACCAGTTTTTTCCATGCCCTCTCAGGGTGGCTTTCAATTCCTTGACATCTTCACATTATAGTTTCTGTGTATTTAAATATATGAAATGGTGCTAACACTCACTAGTTCTGGCATATTCTATTACAAAACCTTCCATTATCGGGTGGAATCCAAATAATAAATGCTTTTTCTTACTAAACCTGCACAACAGTTTCATGAACTTTTCTGCTCTGGCAAGGTTGATAAATACACCTGATAAACAAAGTGAAAGGGGAAACAGTACTTAGAATTTTATTCAGTTAAGTCTTATACTTAAACATCAGTGTTAATCAAGAACGTGCCATGGTTTGGAACACAGGTTAACAGTACTTTGGTGGATAACCTAAAGTTAGACTGTCAGAATTTAAAGCTCAGAAATATTGCAAGACCCAGGACAAATTACTTCCCAAAGCTTCATTTCCTACACCTGAGAAAAATAATACCATCTACCTGTTATTGGCTGAATAATGGCTCTGGCCCAAGATGTCTATATCCTAATCCCCAGAGCCTGTGAATGTTATCTTATGTGTCAAAACTGTAAGAGATGGGATTAAGTAAAGGTTCTTGACATGGGGAAATTATCCTGAGTTACCTGGGTGAGGCCTCAATGTAATCACAAGTGTTTTCATGAGAGAAGAAGAAGGCGATTTTACTACAGACAAAAAAGAATGCATCAATGAAGCAGGGATCTAATTGGTTCACCCAAAAGCCAAAAAATGCTGGCAGGTTCCAGAAACTGGAAAAGGAAAGAAACTGATTCTCTCCTAGAGTCTCTGGAGGCAGTGGGAGTCTCTGGAGTCTCTTTCAGCCCAGTGAAACTGGTTTCAATTTTCTGTCCTCCATAATAATAAGAAAAGTGTGTTTTGTTTTAAAGCACCAAATTTGTGTTAATTTGTTAGAGCAGCCATAGAAAACTAATCCTTATCTATTAGAAACTATTACTCCAATTAAAACATGTGACTGGAAATGCAGCAGAGAGTCTAAAATGTAGTAGGTATACCATACATGTACACCATTCTTGGACACAGAAGCTTTGGTTTTAAGGAATCATCAAAACCAATGCTATGACTACCATTTTTCTCCCTATTTATCCTGAGTAGATAAATGACTAGCCATCTGGCAAAAAGAGTTCAAGTCTTCCCCCACAGACCCTCTGTTCACCTGTTACTTAAGAGGAGAAGGCTACTTCTCATCACTTAAGTCACATTATTCTTTTCCTTTCCACCCATGTTTTCATTGCTTTTCATTTGATCCATCTTTCATAACTTTAAAGAGAACAAAGTCATTTCTCAGTAGCTTCAGGTGCTGCCTCTAGTCACATGCCACTTGAGTCTGCTCCTCCCATCCGAATCTCATCACCAAAACTACTTCTGAACGTAAATTCTCCCCAGGTTTCAGCATCACTCATTTGCTCATTTCTCTCTCCTGCCTTTCATTCAGATACTTATCAATTTAGTCCTTTCACTATATGTGGCTTATAATGAGATTACACTGCTAAGTGACAAAAATTCAAATGGTCTGGTCTTAAATTCTAGAGTTTTACCACAGATTAGTTGTACAATACTGAGCCAGGTATTTAACCTCCCCGAGACTCAGTTTCCCAAAAAAGAAAGTGGGATTATGAATGATACCTACCCAAAGGATTGTTAAGATGAGGATTATCAAATAAATGAGTCAGTGCCTGCTAATCACTTAGAATAGTGTTTGTCATAGAGCACTACAAATATGTTAATAACATATGCAAATTCCAAGCTTATCACTTACTGAACTTTTTGTCATAAGTTTTGATGTCCATCGGGGTTAAGTTTATAAATATCTTAGCATATTCAAAGCTCATATTTTGCCTATGTATGTGATATATATGTGGTTAAAATCAATAAAATGTCAAGAGAAACATAAAAATTTTTTTTAGTTATTGTCTGTATGGCTAACTAAGGTATTTCACGCTTGTTAGTACTGGCCTCGGCTAGTACAATGGCAAATTAAAATCTAACTAGTTTGTGTTTTCAACCCTTTATCTGGGGTTGGCACCTTCCACCCAATCCCCACATCTTTGCCCATAAATTTTCCCTTACCCACTATCCTATGAAGAGTACTTCCAAGGGCAGCACTTATGACTCAAGGAGTAGGGTGCCGGCCTCATATGCCGAGGTTGGTGGGTTTAAATCTGGCCAAAAAAC
This sequence comes from Otolemur garnettii, assembly GCF_000181295.1. NCBI lineage: Eukaryota > Metazoa > Chordata > Mammalia > Primates > Galagidae > Otolemur > Otolemur garnettii. Next base: position 38,335,214 of record NW_003852401.1, read on the forward strand.
TGCAAAATAAATTAATAAATAAAAAGTACTTCCAAGAAAGTTTATGATATCAATTGCTAACAATGTAGTGTAGATTTAAAGCAAAGGCACAGTTTATTTGAGAGAGAATTTTTTAGCAGAGGTTTTATTTTATTTTGTTTTATTTTTTTTCCAGTCCCTACCTCTTACCTCTATTTTATACCTTGGATGAATCCAGCATCTATATCATGGCTCTAATACTAAACAGCTATCTGATTTATGAGCCTCAGTTTTCCTCTCCAGAAGGAGCATCTAAAGATGAGACTACTGTCCTGGAAGTTTTGAAAGGACCATTTCTGACTCTAACTCAGAAAGCAATGAACTATGTCTGAGAAAATAATAGTTGAGGAAAAAGCAAACTAGAATATGGCAAATTTTTGAACAAATGATAGAAAAGATAAAAGCGGAGGTGCTAAACCTATGGAAAAGAAAATATAATCCTCAACACTATTTTCTCCAGGACTGAGCAATACTTAAATCATTAATATAATTTGTTGTTTTTCATCCCTCAGAGATAACTTATGGAGAAGACATGGGACACGTTGCTGCAACTACGTGACAAGAGGTAAATGTTCACAGAATACACAAAAGCAAATGGCATCGACAGAGGTGAGTCTTGCATGGGGAAAGAAAAGGCAGATGAACTGTATGGTCATGGACAGTTTTGTGTATAGAAATCATAAGGTAAAGGTGAAAGTTGATAAAACAAGAAATGAATAATGACAGCTAATATTTCTTGTTGGACAGTAAAGATGGCAAGTACATTATTCCACTTAGTCATCACAAACAACCCCAGAAAGCGGGTATTATCCTTTTCTCTGACTTACAAGTGAGCAAACCAAGGAGTGGGAAGATTATATAAATTATTTAGGTATGAACAGATGATAAGCAGAAGAACAAGATTCCAACCCCAGTGGTCCATTTCCATAACCAGTCCTTTTAGCCATTATGCTACCACTTCCTTCATCAATGAAGGTAACAAAAATCGCAGTAAGTTATGAAACAGAAGCAGAAAAAATCATGAATATGATTTATTGGAAAGGAAGAGAGAGGAAATTAGTGGGAGTGGGAGTTTATGTGTCTTCTTCATCTTAGCCTGGTAAACATATTTTCTAAAATTTATATGTCATGACCCAGCTGGATAGGCATTAAGTTTAGAATTATGTCAATAGCATCGAAATATCTAAAAAAAGTCTAGAGAAGAGAATGAGGTAGAAAAAGTTGAATTTCAGTGTTTCTCAAATTGATATCCTATTCATGTATTATTTTCGTAAAAATAAAAGAATGTTTCTATTTGTTTAGAAATTATTTCATCTGTGTAAGTGCAGCAAAACATTAAAAAAATCACCTTTATAGCTCACACACATTAATTAAAAGTCAGTCTTATCAAGATCATTATCTTTAGCTTGAAAACCTTTTTTAAAAATTTTAAGATGTACACATTTTTAACATTGTTCCTAGTAATATTGCCAGGCACAGTACAAAGAGGGCGCAGGATTATTAGAAACAAACTAGATTTCAACCTTCCTTCTGAGAGGCTGTTCTGACTACAAAGGGCAGGTTATTCTCTGCAGCCAGGGAGTAGGAGCTTTGATCCTCTGGCACTGTAATAAACAACTTAGAGTAAATAAATCACACAACAGGGTGCCTGGAGGAGTCCAGTATTCTCTCTGTGATGGTTTTCTTTGTTTTTACAGGGCTAATCTCATAAATGTTGCACTAGGCACAATACAGTGCATTTTTAGTCCCAGTTATCATATTTTTACATGTGTTTACTTCATAAAAGTAAGCACTTTTTTCCTCCCTTTAAAATGTGCTTCTTCTATTTGAATTGCCTAGTAAAAGCAATCAGAGCACATTGCCTAAGGAACTTTCTCATGGAGCGCGCGCGCGCACACACACACACACACATGCACACACAAAATCTACATAACTATCTGTCTTTGCTTGAGCTATTATGACAAATTGCCATAGACTGGGGACTTAAAGAACAGATATTTTTTTTCCTACAGTCTTGGAACTGAAAAGACCATCTGGCCTAAAGATGGCCACCTTCTTGCTATGTCCTCACCTGGTAGTGAAATCCTGTTCTTGTATACTAAGTCCGTCATGGGATTTCAACTTCATGAGTTCATCCAAAATTAGTTACCTCCCAAAAGTCTCACCTCATAGTATCATCACATTGGGAGTTAGGGTTTAAAAATATGAATTTTTGAGAGGACAGAAACATTCAGTCTATAACTCACTCATTCTATTCATCCATCTCTGTGTATAGAACAATAACAAGAACGATTTACAAATCACTTCCCTCCATAATTTCATTTTAATCTTTCAAAATATTATCATATAAATACACCATACTAAACACATGGAGTTCACTGAGACTCTTAAAGTTTGAATCAACTGTTACGATGATACAACCAGTGCATAATGATACAAGAAATTCAAACCATATCTTCTCTTTCTTTCCTTGCTCATTCTGTCCCTCCCACATACTAACTCAATTCCAGACACAGATGTTTTCTAACTGCCATGGACTCCAGGCACTCTTTTTTCAGAGACATCACAGTTATTATTCCTTTTATCTGGAATGCTCTTCCCTCAGAGAGCTGACTCAATTGCATCTCTCTAGATTTCATTTAAATTTCACCTTCCTGGTGAGATTTGTCTTGCCTGCAGTTTAAATTGAATCCCCTTCCCTACTTTCCACAATCTCAGTCCTCCTTAAACTGCTATATTCTCCACAGCATCTGCTACTGCCTAACTTACCTAATAATTCCCAAGTTTTAATTTTTTTTTTATCTTTTTTACTGGAATGTAGGGCCAACTACACCAGGAATTTTGTCTTTCTTCTAATTGATGCTACAACCTATAATAATGCATAGCACATCCCAGATGCTCAAGGGATAAATTGACAAATGAGGGAATGAACTCTCTTCCAGGTAGTAAGTGCACCTTCCACAGACATCTCACACTATTAACAGTAGAACTTGCATTTTTGCCAAAATCATTCATATTCATCTATCCAAGCTAGATGGCTAGAATAGAGCTGGGTTCTGTGGGTCACCCATTGCACCTCCCTCTTACCTCCTTACCATCCCCCTGCCTGCCCCTTTAGACCAGGGCCTCATTGTTTCACCTTCGGTCTGGTCACTGCAGTGTCACTAAATCTCCTTGACTCTGCTCTGGAACCATTTACTTCTTCCTTCTCATACAGTAGAGGAATGCTTCTAAAATCTACATAAAATTTTGCCACCTTTTTGCTTATAATACTGTTATGGCTTCCCATTCTTTCAGGAAAATGAATGACTGCCTCACTATGGTATTTACTGTGCCCAGATCCTTCCCTTCCTTGTTGAATCCTACAGGTGCACCTCCCAGTTTTGTTCCACTTTCCAGCCACACCAGAATACCTGTCTGGCTCATCATCTCCTGTCCCTCACTTATAGACAGCTATTGCTTAGAACTGGAAACAGTCCTTCTGCACTTGACTGTTCACTTCTCCTCCTCGAAGGTGAAGTTCATGGCTCATTTTTCCCACAAGTAGTTGATGTTCTTCGTACCTACTTCCTCTATCTCAGTACTTTCCCATTCAGCTGGATTTTTGGTTTGATCATCTGTCTATCTAACTACATTGTAAATTTTTTCTAGGGCAAGAAATGTCTTTCAACTCTGTATCTCTAGGACCTATTACTGAGACTACTGTAGAGCCATGACTGAACAAATGTTTAATGAAGTGAGTTAGAAGCTAAGGGAAATACTGTGCTTTTCCCTTGCCCCCATCTTCAGACGGTTTTCCTGGGTTGTGAAATACCCTGGCAAAGATAGAACTTTTGAAAATTTATTGGGTGCTGCCCAATTTTTTCTTTTTTTTTTTTAAGTAGCATGAGAAATTCTAAGTTAGGTTAACTTTTCTTTAAAAATAAATAGGAAGGGTGGTGCCTGTGGCTCAAAGGAGTAGGGCCCCGGTCCTATATGCTTGAGGTGGTGGGTTCAAACTCAGCCTTGGCCAAAAAACAAAACAAACAAACAAACAAAAAAACCTGCAAAATATTAATATGAGAATATAATATTTAGGTTTTGTTGTTCTCACTTCCAGGGTAAAATTCCATTTGTAGAAGAGCCCAGGAGTGGGGTATATTATATACCCTCATAATGTGCACATTAGGTGAGATTCTGCCTCATGCCCTCCCTCCTTCTTCCATAGTCCCCTTCACTTCTTCCTACCCCAAAACTGAACTATAATAGTGTTTTATTGTTCTTAGGAACATGTAATTGATTATATATTGATTTCATATTAGTATGGAGTACATTGAATATTTATTTTTCCATTCTTGTGATACTTTACTAAGAAGAATGTATTTCAACTCCACCTAGGTAAATGTAAAAGATGTAAAGTCTCCATCTTTTTAAATAACTGAATAATATTCCATGATATATATATATACACCACAGCTTGTTGATGAACTTTTCAATAATTATAGAGCAGACACAAGCTTTTTCTTGCTTTGTTCCCTTAGATGCAAAAAGCTGGATTCCAACCCCAGACCTTCTAAGTTAGTGGTTCTCAAACTTCCTAATGCTGCAGTCCTTTAATACAGTTCCTGTGGGTTATGACCCATAGGTTGAGAATTTCTGCTCTAAGTCCCACATAAAGACAAAGACAGATACCAAAAAGACATTTATACATCTCTTTTTTAAGCTAAATTTGGAAAGTATATTTCCTAACCCACATCTGGGAGGATCTAGACTCCAGTGAAGTCATGGTGATTGAAGAGAAAAAGAGAGGGAAGAGGTCAGGGTAGTGAAGGGTAGCTACTTCCACATCCTATTCCCTGGGAATCATAAAAGTTTGTGGTCAGGCTCAACATATCACCCCTTACATATAAACTCTTCCTCCACAGTTGACTCAAAGAGCAAAGACACAGGAGCAGAGGCAGATTAACAGAAGACAGGTTTTACATACATTATGTGGGAAAGGGTCAATGGGTTAGGGGAAAGGGAGAATCTCTATGTAGCAGGGGCCTGGGGCAGACACACAGAGCCCAGAGCTCCCACCACTCACAGGGGATGCAGGTCTCATGAGCACCAGTTGGTCTGGGGTGGTGCTGGCTAACAAGGAAATACTGTCCCCAGTGTCAGGCACCCTGGTGACAACTCCAAGTTGTTGATGACAACTCCAACATGAAGGGGGAAAACACCTGGGTTGTTGACTGGGTGTTTATAGGCCAATGAGCAAAACTGGCATTAGGGCTGTAGGAGAGGCCAGGCCTATAGCTTGTTCTTACATTGCCTCATTCCCCACAAAAAGGTTGGTGAGATTAGTGCTGTCTACTAGGAAGGGGCCCCAAATGTTGGCTGAGGAATGGTTCCTGGCTTAAGACTATGCTTGGGCATTGCAGTTGGTTCCCTGACTTTCCGGGCATGCCCATGCTGTTGGAGACTTTCACTAAGGCAGTGCTGCTACTGGGTGGTGTGTTCCTGGGAAATCCCATGTAAAAAGGGATAGGATGTTATTCTTCTTGAGGACAGGATGAGACTGGGAGATGAAAGCCTTGGAAGGAGAGGTGGTATCCACAGTTCTGGTATCAAAGGCAGGCATGTATGATGCTATTGCACAGACCCTCCTCTAGAGTAGAGGTGACTAGAAGAGCAACAATGGAAAGGGCTCATAAAGACAGCAACCCTGGGAAAAGGGTCCCTGCTGCTGCCCATCAGGGCTCCAAATGTGGGCTGACAGGTGCTTTCTGGCCAATAAGATGCTTAAAATTTGAGGTGGGACAGACAAAAAGTACAGATGGGCTGATGGGGACTCTGATCTCTGCAGGGCACCTCTTCTGTGTTACAGGGGATTGGGAAAATGGAAGAGAGATGACACTACAGGCCGGAGAAATAACAGCCATTGATAGGGAAATAGTGACCATTTAAATGCTCTTGGGGTCTAAATTAGGCTGCTAGGTCAAGTGGGCAGACGCACTGGCTCTGGTGGTAGACCCAGATATAGTTGAAGGGGTAAATGTGGCCATAGTAACAGCAGGTAAATGGGTAGGAAAGGATAGAAGAAGAGAGGTAGGGAACAAAAGGAAAGAGATGGGAACAGAACAAAGAGGGAAGGGAAGGGGAGGAGAAGCATAAGGAAAGAGGGATGGGGAGGGATGATGAGGGAAAGAAGAGAAGGGGAGGGGACAGAAAAGGAAGAAAGAATGAAGAAAAGAAGAGGAGGGGAGAGGATAGAAAAGGGAGGAAGGATGAGGAGGGAAGGGGAAATAAGGAGGAAAGATGGGGAGGGAGGAGGAGTTGAAGGGAAAGGAGAAGAATAGTTTGGGAAGGAAGGAGCGGGGATAGGAAGTAAAGAGAAAGAGGGATAGAGATGGAACAGGGAAGAGGGATAGGGAAGGAAGGAGGAGGAGGGAAATGGAAGGAAAGTGGGGAGGGCTCTGGAAAGAAATGGAAGGAGGAGAATCCATCCCCATGGGTATGGGGGACTCATTTCTGCACAAGGGTGGTGTCAATGAGAAGGGTAAGGGGCTAAGAATTTTTGAAACTGGTCCTAAAGGGAGGAAGTTCAGCAGAAACAGCCAGAAAGCAGCTAGGGACTGTGAATGTTATGGAGGAAGTGGAGGCACCAATAGTACCAGAAAGGTCCAGCAACCAGATCAGCCAAGTCAACATTGGTAAGAGGAATTGTACCCTGGAAGAGGCCAGGGGCTGGGAGTCTCCCATCTTCGCAGCAGGTGAGGAAGGAGAAGGGCAGGCTGGGTGGCACTGCAGCTTCCTACATCTGTATTATCCTCCATAGCTTCTGCTTCATCCTGCAAGATCTTGATCTTTCTTTGACACTCAGTACACTCCTCCAAGGTGCCTCAATCTTCCTCACCAGCTTCATGAGGAATCTTTCTTTGACACTCAGTACACTGCTCCAAGGTGCCTCAATCTTCCTCACCAGCTTCGTGAGAAATCTTTCTTTGACACTCAGTACACTCCTCCAAGATGCGGCAATCTTCGTCACTTGCTTAGTGAGAAATCTTTCTTTGACACTCAGCACACTCCTCCAAGGTGCTGCAATCTTCCTCACCAGCTTCAGAGGTGGTGAAAGCTCACCTCTCTCACAATAGTGGTAGTGGCAGGGACATTTTTCTTTGTCAGGCCCTAGTCCTGTCAGCTCTGGGTGGAGAAGAGCTCCTGGGTGTCATACATGCAGGCTCTTCCCCCTGCATCACCTTCCCTGACATTGGCACCTGGAACAGCAGTTCTGAGGTAGACGTCTGCAGTAGTAAAGAGCAGCCTGGGGCTGGGTGGAGAAGCCCTGCCACACCTGGGTGGCAGCCCAAGTGGGAGGATACCTCTAGTAAAGCTATGTGAGCTGGAGGCGGCTTGGCCTTCAGAGCAGAAGTCATGGGAGACACCTGGGCCTCCTCACTCCAGGTGTCTTCAGAGTGGTGGAGCTCCAGAGAAGGCACCCGACTGCACTTCCAGGAAGTGAGGTCCCCCTTGGTCTTCAGAGGCCTCCATGGATCATGATAGTCATGGTGACAGAGCTTCCCCATGGCCAGGAAGGCCCTTCTCCTGTCCTCCTGCCCTTGGGTCTCCAGGAGCAGCTGCTTCTCCTTCTCCGCTTCTGCTCTTATTTTCCTGGACCCTCACCTCAGGGCCAGGGAAAGTGGATAGCTCAGTGGGTAGCCCTGCTCAGGCAGTGAAGGCAGGAGAGTGACCCTGAGTCAGACAGGAGGGATAATGACTCCAGGACCTGAACTGTCCCACTGTCCTGGAGTCCCCTGCAGGAGGCACAGGCTTGTCTGGTACCTTCTCCCATGATACAGTGGGTAGGATCCCTGGAGGGGAACACAGAGCCTGCTTTATCTCTTCAGGGGTGGTGCAAAAGCCCTCTGCCAATTGGGGTTAGACATCTTGGGGAAAGGGCTAGAGGCAGGCCATGGAGTCATGGGTGGTCATGGCCTAGAGGGCATCACCAGCAGGAAGGAGGGAAGGGCAGTGGCCAGCAGCATCCCGGGAGACTAGGCTTGCGAAGATGATTGTCCATTGGGCAAACTGTGCACCTTAGATGCCAAGAAGAGGAGAAGAAACGGAGAGACTGCTCCTTAGTGTTCAGAGCTCTCACACATACTGGTCAGTGGAGGCCCTGGGGATGCGATGGCGGAGCTGGTGACAGAGAAAGGGTGCGCCAGGGCAGGCACGGGAGCTCAGCAGAGGGCGCCGAGAAAAGGCGCCAAAGGGCAAAGGGCAACTTCCTGCTAGTGGTGTCAGGTGGTTGGCACGAGACAGGTAACTCCTGGTCCAGGGCTCAGCGCGGGGTCCGGGGGCTGAGTATCGGCTCCCCTATCCCCCGGAAGAGGGGCAGAGCCTGCTCCAGGCCGAGCATGGCGGTCACCCCCTTCCTGCCAGGCTTCTGGGGACCTCTTCTCATGTCTGCTCCTCCATGTCTGCAAGGGTCACCAGACCAGCTGCGAAGGTTTTCGAGGAAGGAACATGGATGCTGCACACTACGATATCCTTACCTGTAAGGCAGGTTCTCTTCACTTCTTTTTACAGATTTGGTAAAATAGCCATTAAGCCTTCGATAGTGCCCTGGATCACACAGGTGGGAGTGGCCCAGCCAGACTGTGACCCAGGCTGCATGATTTCAGAGCTCCCACCTCCTGTTAGTGGGTTCGTCATGTACCCTCATTTTCTTTTTTCCTGTTGCTTTTAGGGTACTTAGCATCATGTCTGAGCGTACTAAGCACAGGCCCACCAGGGAAGGGAGCTTTACTTCCACCCACGTTGACTGCAGCCCGCTCTGGGCTCCGTTCTCAGAAGATGTAGAGCAGGTCCACCAACTGTCAGCATAACACTTTCCCACATTTCTCTTCATGGAGTTTTACAGCCCAGATTTCCTGTTTGGTCGAATTTGAAGGGTCCACATGTGTAAAGATTATATTCTAGATCAATTTTTATCTGTCCTGAAAGAATTTCATCCCTGTATTGTATTGTATGTCTGAGAAACCAGTTTCTCTGGTCTTACTGAAATTTGGCGAGAAAACAAATATATTTATTTACAAGTTAATAGTGGAACAACATGTTGGATGAAAACAGGATCAAATACAATTTGGGCATTGTGAGCAGGCCAGCAGGGTTCAATTTTCAGTACATATTATGGCCACCTACATGGAAATCTATCTAGATCTTCTTATGCTCCAGAGAGGAACTATACCTTTGGATGTCAGGAAAATATGTATGATTGTCTAAGGAGCTGGAAGCTTCAGGATGACAAGAATGATATAAGATATCCTACATATGACTTTATCTAATTTTAAGCTTGTTTCTTTGTATTGCATTGGAATACATTTCTCATTAATGGGGCTGATGATGCATTTTAAACATATTAAATGCAAAAGTTTCAGAATTAAGAATCAGAGATCAATTAAAATTTTTAATGCACTTTTAAATTTTAAAATGATCTGTTTAAAATAATGTTGGGCATAATTAATATATTTCAAAATTGGTTTTAGCCTTCTGCTCATAATATTCCTTTTATAGTGTCTCAGAGCAAATTTGGACTTCCGTCCCCAGCAAACCTGGGGTTGTTAGGACAAAAAAATTTTTTTCACACCTAAATTCTGTTTCATTAGAGGAAAATAATATAAGCTTTTTCTAACCCTTCCATGAACATAATGATTTTTCATTTTGAGAAAGAATTTTCTTTTGTCACCTAAGGTAGAGTGCCCTGAGTCATAGCTCACAACAACCTCAAATTCTTGGGTTCAAGTCATCCTTTTTCCTCTGTCTCTCAAATAGCTGGGACTACAGGCTATTCCAAAATGCCTGGCTATTTTTAGAAACGGGGTCTTGCTCTGGTTTAGGCTGGTCTGGACTCAGGATCTCAGACGATCCTCCTGCCTGGGCCTCTTAAAGTGCTGGGATTACAAGTGTGAGCCACCTTCCCCAGCCTCAGTATAAATGAGCTGAGCATAAATATCTTTGATATTATTTGAGCAGTACAATAAGGAACAATCTCTTGAATTTGTTTGTTGGTTTGAACAAAAATACAAGTTGGTACCAATTTTAAGCACAAATTTCCTACAGGAACCCTGGATTAAGATGATCTCAGACTTTTTAAAAGGCATAAATTCCAGTCACATTATTTCCAGTTTTTACCCCAAAGAGTAAAAATTTATTAAACACATAATGAATAGTTGGGCTTTAGGACAATAAAAGAGAATTTGGACAAGAGTATTCCAGAAAAGTTTATCTTTTTATTTATCTTGTCACATGGAGATAGATGGAAAAGATGCTTTTTTGAGATGTAGAACATAATCTTATTTGTTCTTGTAAGGAAAATTGGCATATGGTTATTCTGAGATCATTTGACTCAGCAAAAACCAACATGTTGAGATTCAATTTTTCAAGACTAAAGGTTTTCCAGAAAAAAATTCAATAAAAATTATGTTAATATTAACAGCACTTTATAATTGCCAGGTGAGATAAATTTATAACTGACAAATTTTAAAGTACTAATCTCCAATCATAGTAGATGAACCTGGGGGTGGCAAGCATTGGATAGAATTGTGGTAGTGACAGTAAACACTCTCACTGGATCAACAATCCATAGTCAGTCTTATAATGTAGGGACATACTGAGTCCTCCAGACTTTACTGATCCGTGGAGCTATTGAAATGAACTATTCTTTCTAGAATAACTTTTGTCTCCTTGTTTTCAGCCCTTCTTCACTCCTCTGCCCTTGACTGTAACCAGCAAAAACAGACTTTGTGCAGCTCCTTCTTGGGGTTGTTGATTATTTCTTCTATTACTCAAGTCCACTTATTATACTCTAGTAATATATCAAACCTTTCTGTGGTTGAGGACTCCTATAATGTTTTGGCTTTTATTGGTCTACACATTTTGGTATTACATGTGATGTGAAGAGGAACACGAAGTAAATATGTGTTCCTGGGTCTTCTCCTCTTAAAGTGGAATTGATTCTTGTATCCAACCTTCCCAGAGGACATCAACCTCAGAATTAAAAGGTATATAACACTGAACAATTTTTCTTGAGCAATCTCTAAGGGTTTAGTATATGATGACTTCTTTCTTTTTTAAATTTATTTATTTTTATTATTTGGGATTCATTGAGGGTACAAAGGATTAGCTTACAGTGACTGAATTTGTTAGAGAAAGTCCCTCTTATAATTGTTTCCTGCCCCTAAGAAGTGTGTCATACACTGTGACTCTCCATCCACCTCCCTTTTCCCCCTTCCCTTCTCCCACATTTCTCTCCCCTACCCCTTGTATTAGTTCATCTACCACCTTGATATTAGAATTGAGTACATTGGATTCTTTCTTCTCCATTATTGTGATGCTTTACTAAGAAGAATGTGTTCTACCTCCATCCAGGTTAATACAAAAGATGTAAATTCTCCATCTTTTTTAATGGCTGAATGGTATTCCATGGTATACATATACCACAGCTTGTTAATCCACTCCTGGGTTGGTGGATATTTAGGGTGTTTCTACATTTTGGTGATTGTAAATTGAGCTGCAATAAATAGTCTAGTGAGAATGTCCTTATGATAAAATGATTTGTTTTCTTCTGGGTTGATGCCTAGTAATGGGATTCCAGGATCAAATGGGAGTTCTAATTTTGGTTCTTTGAGGATATTTCATATTTCCTTCCAAAAAGTTTGTATTAGTTTGCAGTCCCACTAGCAGTATAAAAGTGTTCCTTCTCTCCATAACCACAGCTTTGGGACTTTGTGATATGAGCCATTCTCACTAGAGTTAGGTAATATTTCAGGATACTTTTGATTTTCATTCCTCTGATGATTAGAGATAATGAACATTTCTTCATGTTTGTTAGCCATTTGTCTGTCTTCTTTAGAGAAGGTTTTACTCATATCTCTTGCCCAGTGATATATGGGATTGTTGAATCTTATTTTGTTGTTGTTGATTAATTTGAATTCTCTGTAGATCCTGATTTCTCAAGATTTTGTTTGATTCATAATATGCAAATATCTTTTGCCATTCTGAAGGTTGTCTATTTGCTTTGGTTGTTTCTTTAGCTTTACAGAATCTTTTTAGTTTAATTAAGTCTCATTTGTTTATTTTTGTTTTTGTTGCAATTGCTGTGGAAGTCTTCGTCGTAAAAACTTTCCCCAAGCTGATATCTTCAAGTGTTTTCCCCACACTTTCTTCAAGGATTTTTATTGTTTCATGCCTTAGATTTAAATCTTTTATCCATCTTGAGTCAATTTTTGTAAGTGTTGACAGATACCAGTCTAGTTTCAGTCCTTTACATGTGGTTATCTAGTTCTCCCAACACCACTTATTGAATAGGGGTTCTTGTCCCTTGTTTGGTTTATCACATGGCTGTAAGATGTTAGTTTCAACTCATGGTTTTCTATTCAGTTCCAAGTGTCAATGTCTCAATTTTTGTGCCTATTACATACTGGTTTGATCATTTTGGAATTACAGTATAACCTAAAGTCTGACGGGGCAATAGTACTGGGCTTTGTTTTTATTACTAAGAATTGCCTTATCTATATGTTTGTTTTTTTTTTCTGGTTCCATATGAAAGAAATAATCATTTTTTCCAAATCTTGAAAGTATGATGATGGCATTTTAGTGGGGATTGCACTGAATCTGCAGACAATTTTGGAAAACATAGACCTTATGACAATGTTGATTTTTCCCAGCCATGAGCATGGTATGTTCTTCCATTTGTTAGTATCTTCTGCTATTTCTTTTCTTAGGGTTTCATAATTTTCTTTGTATAGGTCCTTCACCTATTTTGTTAAGTATATTCCTAGGTATTTTACTATTTTTAGAGCTACTATGTAGGAAATTGTGCCCTTGATTAGCTTCTCATCTTGGCTGCGATTGGCTTATACAAAGGCTATTGATTTGTGGGCATTGATTTTACATCCTGAGACATTACTGTATTTTTTGATCACTTCCAGGAGTCTTATGGTTGAGTCTTTAGCACTTTCTGAGTATAAGATCATATCATCAAAAAAGAGGGAAAGTTTGACCTCCTCTGCCCCCATTTAGATGCCTTTATTTTCTTCTTCTGCCTGATTGTATTGGCTAGAACTTCCAGCACTATGTTGAATAGTAGTGGCAAGAGAGGACAACCTTGTCTGATTCTAGTTCTAAGTGGAAAAGCTTTCAGTTTTACTCAATTCAGTACATCATGTTGGCTGTAAGTTTGTCATTGATGGCTTTTATCAGTTAAAGAAATGTGCCTTATTCTTGTGTTCTAATAAGAAAGCGATGCTGAATTTTATCAAATGCTTTTTCTGCATCTATTGAGAGGATCATATGGTCTTTGCTTTTGCTTCTGTTGATATGGTGAATTATGTTTATGGACTTGCATATGTTAAAGCAGCCTTGCATCCCTTGGATAAAACCTACTGGATGATGATGAATGATTTTTTAATGTGTAGCTATAATAAATTGGCTAGGATTTTATTGAGAATTTTTGCATCTGTATTCAGTAGTGAAATTGGTCTGAAGTTCACTGTTTTAGTTGGGTCTTCTCCTGGTTTTGGTGTCAAGGTAATGTTTGCTTCATAAAACATGTTGGGGAAAATTCCTTCCTTCTCAATTTTTTAGAATAATTCCTTCAGCATGGGTATGAGCTCTTCCTTGAAGGTTTGATAGAGTTGTGGTGTGAAGCCATCTGGACCAGGGCATTTTTTAAGAAGATTTTTATTGTTTCCTCAATCTTAGTGCTTGAAATTAGTCTGTTCATGAAATCTATTTCTTCTTGGTTAAGTCTAGGTAGAGGTTGTGATTTCAGGTATTGATCCATTTTGTCCACATTGTCAAATTTCTGGACATAGATTTTCTTACAGTACTCAGAGATAATCTCTTGTATCCCTGCACCATCTGTTGTTATTTCTCCTTTATTATTGTTCTTTGAGGTTATTAGAGATTTTACTTTTCTGTTTCTAGTTAATCTGGCCAAAGGTTTATTAACTTTGTTTATTTTTTCAAAAAACCAACTTTCTGTTTTATTAATTTTCTGAATGATTTTTTTGTTTTCAATTTCATTAATCTCTGATTTAATTTTGGTTATTTCTTTTCTTCTCTTGGGTTTGGGATTAGATTGTTCTTCTGTTTCCATTTCTGTAAGATGGTTCATGAGTTTGTTGATGTGCTCTCTTTCTGTTTTTCGAGTGTAGGCATCTCATGGGATAATTTTCCCTCTTAGGACTGCTTTTGCTGTATCCCACAAGTTTTGGTAACTTGTGTCTTCATTGTTATTATGTTTGAGGAACTTAGTGATTTCCCCTTTTATCTCTTCCTAAACCCAACTGTCTGTCATTCAGCATGAGGTTGTTTAATTTCCATGTCTTTGTGTGGGTATAAACATTTTTGTTGGAGTTGTGTTCTGATTTTATTTTCTTGTGGTCTGAGAAGGTACAAGGTATAATTTCTATTCTTTTAATATTGCTGATATTTGATTTGTATCCTAGGATGTGGTCTATTTTGGAGTATGTACCATAGGTTGATGAGAAAAATGTATATTCTTTAGCTTTGAGATATTGTTTTCTGTGTATGTCTATTAATCCCATTTGTTCTAGGGTCACATTTAAGTTCTTTGTATGTTTGTTTAGTTTTTGTTTAGATAATCTTTCCACCTCCATCCAGAGGGTGTTTATGTCCCAGCTATTATAGTGTTATGGGATACATAACCCTTTCTTCTGATTTTCATTTGCTTGAAATACTGTTTTCCATCCCTTAACCCTGAATCTTGATCTGTCCTTCAAGTCTAGGTGTGTTTCTTGGAGATAAGATATGAATAGCTTGTGCTGGCTTGTGCTTTTTTAGTCAATCAGCCAGCCTGTGCCTCTTCAATGATGAATTCAATCTATTGACATTTATCGAGAGAATTGGTAAGTGTGGTGGAGTTCTATTTATCTTCTTATGTGAAAGTCCATTGTGTAGTTTTATTCTTTGCACTATTGTTGCAGCTAAGTTTTAACCTTTAGCTTTGGGTGTTTACTAAGCTGGTGGGCCATTTTCATGTTCAGTGTTGAGAATAGGTCTAAGTATTTCCTGTACAATTGGTCTTATTGTAGCAAATTTCCTCAATATTTGTATATCCACAAAAGATTTGATTTCTCCATCAATTTGGAAGCTTAGTTCAGCAAAATTCAGAATTCTGGGCTGAAAATTATTTTGTTTAGGAATGTTGAAGTTAGATGACCATGCTCCTCTGGCTTGGAAGGTTTCAGCTGAAAAGTCTATTTTCATCCTAATGGTTCTTCCTCTGTAGGTCAGTTGGCACTTACTCCTGGCTACTTGCAGAATTTTTTCTTTCATCTTGACCTTGGACAGGTTCATTACAATGTGTCTTAAGAAGTTCTGTTTGAGTTGACATGACCTAGGGTTTAATATCCATCTGATTCCTCTTTCCTCACAAACCGATGTTCTTTCTATTCCTTAATGCCCTAGGGACATTTTGCCTTGTAATCTTGCCATCTGGCTGTTCCTTCTACCTGCGGACTAGTTCTTCTGTTATGAACATTATTCTCACCCCAAACTCTGTTATGTTCCTTCTTAAAATTAACCTTCTCTATAATATAAAATTGTAACTTCCCCTTACCAACTAACATTCCCCATCTCTCTTCCCTGCTTTGTAGTTTTCCCTGCCATTTATTGATGTACTATTTTATCCATTTATTTCATTTTTATTTGTGTTGATACTTATGTTTATTTATTTATTCATTTGTTTATTTTGTACTATCCAACTAAAGGGTAGGGATATGTATATATATATGTATATATATATACATATTTTTTGTTGTTGTTGTTGTTCAGAGCTATATTTCCTAAACATACCCATAAAACATGCAGAAGAACAGTACCTGGCATTTTTTAGTTGAGCAGTAAATTTTCTTGAGTTAATAAATTTGTGCATAAACTCATTAATGAATCCCCAGGGTTTTTGAATGAGGACTGGTGGGGACATGGCACTACAAGAAGCAGTATTTAGAATTTTCTGGTATATATTCTAACATACAGATTTTTGTTCCTTAAAATAGTGTTAATGGGGGAGTTGAAAACTAGTTTAGGGAGTTATAGTACCGAATATTTATATGCATTCTTTAGACTTCTTTTTAAGTATGAATAAATATTAAAAATAAATGCATACATATATACCTCTGTTAATTTATTTATTAGAGCCCCTTAAGAAAGGAGTAGGAAGTATTAGTATCCTTCTTTTACAGATGAGCTTAATTTGATCATGGTTATTTCATAATTTAGTTATAAATGTATAACTAGACAGAGTTTTTGAGCAGATTCTCCCTAGAAACCTGTGACTTATTAGTAAGATCCTAACTGAGATCTAACAAAGAGTTATTCAGCTTCCAATAATCTATATACTACAGGCTCAATTGTGTATCACTCATTGTAATGAAAGGAAGAAGAGATTTATCCAGGACAAAACAAAGGGAATAGAGGTGTTTTCTAGCATTATCGGTGAGAGGGAAAGTAGGTTACTAACCCCTTAATATTACTTGAAGCCATCATATCTGCCTTATGGCCATAGGGATGTTCAGACAAACTGTTCTTCTCTATCACCCAGAAGAATCCCCACAATATGTCATAATGCTTATTAAAACAGATAAGGCAGATAAGGGGTATTGGGTAATTAAGAGTCATTCATATTGATTTAGCCAGAAGTTTTGCCTATAAAACATAGTTGGTCTGTACACTTTCAGCTGTAAAGAGGTTGTTTGGACCTTAATTTTCATGGTGAATGAAATGAGCATGTTTTATCTCTGCAGCTTTCTCTATACCCCTTTGCAACGTCCATTCTGTGTTTGGAAATAGTCAAGTAGAAATTACAAATCAAGATCGATGGTAAGCTCTTACCTGATGGGCACAATATAAGGGTAAACAGCACACCCTCTGGAGGAAGGACTGAACTACAACTTGAACTTTACTTTAGAAATACAAACAACGGCAACCTAATCATTTGAACCCTCATATTAATCTGAAATTTAGAAAAAGATAAAAGACAGCAAATGATAAGTGGGATATTTTGTTGACATATGTAAATATGCAGAATTACTTAACCAATTCTAAATTTTTATTTCATTTTAGTGTTTTATTTGGGGGTAGAACTTTTAAGGTACCAGAAAAGAAGTAGTCAGCCACCTGCATTGGCAGCTGCAGTCCAGACACTCATTCAATGACAAGTTTTGCTCATCTACACAATCATTTTCAGGTACTATTCTTTTATTTGTACCTGCACATATCTTACTTAGTTTTCAGAATTTCCCAGGTACCTCTAAATACTAAGAGGTCCCATTTGAATCTTTTCTAGGCCTGCATCAATGAATGTAGAACAGAGTAGTTTTGTTTTCTTTTGTTTATCTATGTTCATAACCCCATGAAAAATAATAGAGATGGAAGAGATCTAGGTTCTTGTCCAAGACCTGCCATAAAATAACATTATGAAAGTCATTGTTATTTTGAGGCCCCGTTTCTTTTCTTTATTTTTGCAAAGTCATAGTACATGACCTAAGATAACAGTATGTTTTAAATGTCATTGGTGATGGTTTAATTATCAAATGAAGACAATTACACATGAAGCTGAGAACCATTTCCATAACTGCATTAGAGTATTTCTGTTGTATAGATGATGACAAAGACACAGCAGATAAGCATGGAAGCTCCAAAATAGATGGAACTAAAATACATGTTTCCTTCACTTACTGAGTGCAATTAGGTAACACATAAACTGTTGAATATTAAACTGTGAATCATCATGTAAGTATTTAGAAGCAGGCTATTCTCATAGGACATCAACCCAATAGCAAGAAGTATTGAAATTCTTAAAAGATTCTTCAACCTTGTGTAAAGTGAGTGGTAGAAGCACCATATAATTATCTGATCTTCTGGGTGGTTCTCTATGCTAAAATTCTGAACCTCTTGAGTTTTGTTATTCATTCTCAAAATTTATACCAGATAAGCCATTTTCCAAAGATACATTCAGGCTTTTATATTCTCATATAAGAAATAGACTCACTACATTGGGGTGGGGGTTAAGTCTTCATCTTCAGAGTGGTACTGAGCTCCTGGTGGAATATAATCATTATGAGACAAACTTCCTTAAAATAGAAAAGTGGTTAACTTAGGGCTTTAATACCAAATATTTATATATTATACCTATTTATATGTTTATCTATCAATATTTATATATTTACCTATAACACATGAACTTATTGTACCTGCTAATTGTGCTATCTTTGGAAAATGCAAAGCAATTTGAGACATGGGCTATGGGTTTTCTTTTTTAAATATATAATTTTTCTCACAAAAACTGTGACCTTCAGAACAGGAACTAAATTTCCCTGGCATCATAGCCCTCACTTAATGTCTAGGACATGTCAATAAATATGTAACAGGTAAATTAACAAGGAAACATGACTTTCCTTTCAGATAAACACCTTCTTAAGAAAGAGCTAAGACATGAGCAAATAGAAAAAATTCATTTCTCGTCACAGAGTGGCAACTGACAGGTACATGATTGAGAAGTCAAGTGCTACAGTAATTCAAAAGAGACATAAATATTCTTATGGGATTTCCTTAAGAGAAGACATTGAAAGAAAGTAGGGATGACTTTGAGTTATTTAGGTGAGGATCACAGAGAAACTAGCTCTTTTGAACTAAGCTAGAGTTTAAAGCAAGATTGCAATGCGGTTATATTATAGGTGAAGGTAAGGTTGTAAATTTTCTATAATGAGACTTGAAGATTTTGTGATGGTTGCTCAAGTTCCAAAAACATTGGATGCAACTACGTTGTGGACCAGAAGTTTAGCTAAATCCTAATGACCTCAACCACAAGCTGTCTCTGAGTCACCCTGTTTTTTGGTGGACTGGGAGAAACTGTCTCTGGCTGTTTAAGTAAGTGGAAATTAATGACATTGAAGACTGGTGAAATGCATCTAGTTATCACTTTAAAATTAGTTATCACTCTCCTATTATTAAGAAATGATGGAACCCATCAAAATTTCAATGAAAAGACACACTTGACAATTTTCACAATATTTTAAACTGCTTCACCATCATTATATATGTTATGGTGATCTGTAATTATCAATATTTTATGTTATTATTGTAATTTTAGGGTATCATGAACTTAGCCTGTATAAGACAGTAAATTTATATCAGTTAATATTGTGTGTGTTATGAGTACTCATTTAAGCAGCCATTGTGTTGTCATTCACCCTCTGTTTGGGGTCCTTATTCCCTGAGACCCAAGAATAATGAAATTAAGCCAATCAATGGCAACTGAGTGTTCAAGTGAAAGAAAAAATTCCATCTCTCTAACTTTAAATCAGAAGCTAGTAATGATTGAGGTTAGTGAGGTAAGCATGTCAAAAAGTGAGACAGGATAAAAGTGAAGCTTCTTGGACCAAACAGTTTGCCAAGTTGTGGGTAGAAAGGCAGAATTTTTGAAGGAAACTCAAGAATGGTCTGGATTGATCAAATCCACCAAAACACTTCCTTAAACCAAATCCTAAGCAGAAGCTAAGTTTGCAACTAGCAGTGGTTGGTTCATGAGGTTGAAGAAGCCATCTCCATAAGATAAAAGTGCAAGGTGAAACAAGTACTGAGGCAAAAACTACAGCTGGAAAATCCAGCTAAGGTAACTTCTGAAAGTGACTATAGTGAACAACAGATTTATATGATTTCATTGAGCTGAGGTATTTGGAATAGGCTAATTCATAGAAACAAAGTAGAATTGTGGTGACCAGTGAATATCAGGGACTGGGATCACTGAGTAATGGGCTGTCAGGGTTTGATGGACATAGAGCTTCACCTTGGGATGATAAAAATTTCAGAACATGGAATAGTGGTACTGGTTGCACAACATAGTGAATGTAATTGATGCCATTGAATTATACACTTAAAAATTACTAAAATGGAAACTTTATGTCATGTATATTTTATCACAATAAAAAATTTAAATGAAAGAAGACTAAGTGGGAAATGGATGCAGAAGCAGAGAAGAACCTCAAGAAGGGGAGACATGAAATGTTGATAAAGAATATAAATGATTTCTTAAGATCTAATGAGTGCTAACTCTAAAATATTAGCAACTTGTAAATAAAGGACAAAAGCCATGTTGAATTTAATCCTTGAAAATAAACTATGGAAACAGAAGAAAAGAAGAACTCAAACCCATTCAAGAATACATTGCAATGGACCTGATCACTATTATTATCATTATAACTTTAAAAGACTCTTTGTATATTATTACATGGATAAAAGGGCACTTCAAAGTACTTCATCATTTGATCCTAAACAAGCAAACAATTTGGCATTGCCATTCCTTGTTTGCCATTGTTTATCCCTTCCTATTGATTACTTACCACTAAACCCAAATTCATTATCAAGCCTACGGGGTTCTGCTTCTTAATTTGTGCTCTGGTTTTCATGGGAAAGCCTTATTATTTCTAGTGAGAGTTACTAATTCTGTTTTGTTCCCCTTGAACTAGTCTTCAAAGTTTCCATGAGAGCACTTTTCCTAACATGCAAATGTGGTCATATCAGTTGAACCATAGTTCCATGGCTTTGTGTTTGCAGATATTCATGATGCCTAATCTCCATGCAGTCATTTCTCCCACTACCCCTATTTTACTTTTCAGTATTATATGAATAATTCATTATCTTAAAGTATGCTTTTCATTTCACCAAGAACTTTCTTACCTGTTGTGCACATAGAAAACTCAGTTCAGTCTTTAAATCTCAGTTTATAAATTATTCCCTTTGTGAAGTCTTCTTTTAAGGGTTGTGATCACATTCGTCTTTTTGTTTTTCTTTTCTTTTTTGCCACCATTACACTTTGGCATACCTGATTGGTGCACTTGCTACCTGATATTATAATTGTACCATTTACATATTTCTTTTTTCTTATAGACAACAGGCTCTTTGAGGCTAGGGACTTCACCTTTTTCCCATCTAATCATTTCCTTAATATGATATTTGATGTGCAGTGGTCACCTATAAAGATGAAATGTGAAAAAAAAAGTGGATATATATATATTATAAGTATATATATATATACTTGTTATGACCTTACAGATAGAAATAACAGAATATATATATATACACACACACACACACTTATTATGACCTTATAGATAGAAGTAACAGAATATATATATATACACACACTTATTATGACCTTATAGATAGAAGTAACAGAAAACATTGTGTGTTCCTGGTGAGAAAATCCCAAGGCATACAGGTCTACGTCCTTCCCTTGAAGCATCTGGAGGGATCTGCTACCAGAGTTTTATTAACAGGCAATCTAGATGTTTTTGCACAAGGCTCCTGATTAGATAGTAATGTTCTAAGAGTAAATCAGGGTTAAAGTGGTTTCTGGTTTGTTTTAAATTTTAAATGTCTAGTCATTTGGGGGTTGTGGAGAGGGAGGAGTGTTCTAATGTTCCTTTCCTGTTTGCAATGTTTCAGTCTTGTCAAGAGAGCCCCTTAAACTCTGTTCCCTTAGTTACTCTGCCCCTGGGGTGGGCAAGTGGAAATTCCAGAAAGAGTGGAATGCTAAACTTCTTTAATTCTCTTCTCCCTTTTGAGAGTGCTAGTGGGTTTCTTCTCTTTCTGTAATCTTGTGTGTTATTAGTGGGTTGATATGCCCAGTTTTGGAGTTCAGTTATTGGGTCCTTTGGCTTGTTCAAGGGCCAATAATAAAAGCGTTATTAATAATAACGTTAGCAATAATAAAAGGAATATTTTGAGCTCCGTCTTTACCCTTTTATTTTATTTCCTAATATTTCAAACCTGGCTGGAATAAAAGTGTTGCACTTACTGGAGGGCCACAAAAAGACCCTAATATTTAATACATTATTCAGGAATATTGAGAAATAAAAAGAGAAGTACATAATTTTGGAGACTAAAATGTATATATTTTCACATTTGTGGAAAGTGATTTGGTGCTGCCAGGGAAGGTGATTTTTGTGCTTTGGTCTTTAATGTGTGGTAAGATGTTTTGACCTTGAGAGTTTGAAAATATTTAGATTAGGTAAATTTGTTCTGCTGGAGCCTCAAGAAAGGTTTAAAACAAGCTGCCTTAGTTTCTTACAAATGCCTTAACATATTGTCATAAACATGGTGGCCTAAAACAATGGAACTTTGCTCTCACACCATTCTGGAGGCCAAAACACTGAAATCAAGTTGTTGTCACTATGGCCACACTGTCCATGGATTCTCAGGGAGGGATTCCATTCCTTGCCTCTTATAGCTATTACTGGTTGTAGTGACCTTGGTTTGCAGTCACATCATTCCAATCTATGTCTCTGTCTTCATGTCACCCTCTCTATGTGCACGTATCTTCTACTCCCAATCTGCCTCAATTTTCCCTCTATCCTTTTATAAAAGTATATGTCATTGTATTGAGTGCCCTCTGAGATAATCCAGGAGTAGATACTTAAGAGAAAGGCTTGGCTTGAAGGAAAGGGACTTTAGGGAATTACAGGGGGGTGAGAGAATGACTGAAATGGGATGCAGAAGAGACCAGGAGGATGTTCATTGTATGTAACCCCAGGCCTTTACCTGGCACTGGACTTTGAGTGCTCAACAGTCTACTGGGCAGGAAAATCTCAGGTAGCTCCCCAACTTCACTCTACATTCAGGCACTGCTTTTCTTAGGCAGGCGTGACTGAAGCAAAGACTTAGTTATAGGTAAAAGAAGTTTCATAGGACTTGTCAGCATAGACACATGGCTTGTTTGAGTGACTCCCTGTACCAAGTACCCAAAGTGACTCTGGATCAGTTAGTTCCATATGAGAGAAGCATGTTCTCTAAAAGTCAGCTTTCTTTGGTCTGTGGTGACACAATACCATAGCAAGAGGCAGTGAAAATGGCCATGTGGCATGGAACTGTAAACTCAGCACATTATCAGAGGCTGTAGATGAAATGTCATTGGCTAGAACCCACAATCAGTTTAGTACGGCAGTGTGAGCAACAGAGTGCTCAGAAAGGAAGTGCAAATGAAGACTGATGACAAGTGCCTTGTGTCAAATTTAACCTTGTGCTATAAGAACCCTCTTAGTTCTAAGTTCACACATTGAAATTTTCAGATAAGTGGCATAGAATGATAGACCTCCTAGTGAGGCTAAAACCTTTATCTTTCTCTCAAATGCCGTTGAGTTTTTGCTATGTTCTTTGGCTGCACTGTACTGGATTCTGGGCACAACATTTTGCCTACTTCAACTGCTCTGAGAGAAGGGAGTTGGCTCACTTTCTGAATTTCTTGATTGTGGGGCCAGTGCTATAAAAAAAATATTTTATTATCTCTTTGGGATCTTTAAAGGCGTGGTTCATGTGAGATTTGCTTTAAACTGATAAAATATCTGAGGCTCTGGAAGATGCACATGAATGGCAATCAGAGAAGTCTAGGCTGTAAATACCAAAGGGGCCCTCAATTCATTCGAGGCACAGAGAACCTGCCCCTGAGAATGAACTGAGGAAGTCATTTGGGGGATTATTTATTGACATTTACACTTTAGGAAATTCAACACACAATAACAAAGAAACTTGATTTCAAACTTAGACTTTAACTCTTTGGGACCTTAACTTGTAGAGAGCTAAATGTCCATCTCTGTGAAGAAGTTGATAATGGAAAGGACTTAAAAATATGGACATTTATATAGTGTGTAAATAATGTCCCCAGAATGACTTTATTCCATTTTAATTTGTCATTTAGTTTTCTGGTCATATAATATTTCTGTGGCTTGATGTATTTCAGGATGACTAATAGGACAGAAGGCTGATTTCCATCATCGGGTGGGGATAGCTTTGGAGTTGATTTAATTAATGCATTTTCTCACCCATTTCAGAGACTTCTGGGACAAAAATCCAAGTTGCCCACTAGTAGTCCCAAGAGGCTACCCAAATGAATAGCCCCATGAAAATTATTATTCCTAATATTGTGTCCATGAGAAGGTAATTTGATTAGTACGCTTTTGACCTTTGACACTGTGTAGGTGAAGTTGCCTGTCTATTGTGGACCATTGTAAAGAATAACTGGCCCTGCTTTGTTCACCTCTTCTTTTCTGCTTGGGAGTAAGTCTGACCATAGAGGCAAAAGTTCTCTGCTCTTCCCTCCTACAGAGGCACAGATATTACATGGGCATGCCTCTCTCAAATGGGCTTGCCAAGAACCAACCAGCTGCCACAGAGTAGG
This sequence comes from Otolemur garnettii, assembly GCF_000181295.1. Taxonomy (NCBI): domain Eukaryota; kingdom Metazoa; phylum Chordata; class Mammalia; order Primates; family Galagidae; genus Otolemur; species Otolemur garnettii. Next base: position 38,359,455 of record NW_003852401.1, read on the forward strand.
TAAATCTGTGATTTGTGAGTTTAGTTGGCAGACTCCTAGAATGTCTCATTAAGCAATGTTTTCCAACATAAGCTCCATCAATAAAATGGTGACACCTGGGCTAGGTAAAATGCTTGGGGCCTAGTGAAAAATGAATTGCAGGGTGCCTTATTCAAAGTGTAAGGAAAAAGTGTTGTTAAGGGTATATTCACTGGCTCGGTGCCTGTGGCTCAAGAGGCTAAGGCACCAGCCACGGTACACCTCAGGTGGAGGGTTCGAATCCCCAGCCCGGGCCCACCAAACAACAATGATGGCTGCAGCCAAGAAATGGCCAGGCGTTGTGGCGGGCGCCTGTGGTCCCAGCTACTTGGGAGGCTGAGGCAGGAGACTCGCTTGAGCCCAGGAGTTGGAGGTTGCTGTGAGCGTGATGCCATGGCACTCTACCCAGGGGGACAGCTTGAGACTCTGTCTCAAAAAAAAAAAAAAGGGTATATTCACTGAGTCAAATAGTATTTCTCCAAATTCATGTTCACCTGTAACTTGCAGAAGTAACTTATTTGGAAATAGAATTAGATATATTTTTTTCAGGTATATCAACTTAAGTGAGGTCATGCTCGATTAAGGTGCTAAAATTATTGACTAGTGTGCTTCCAACGAAAAAGAGAGTTAGAAACTCGCATTCAAATAGAGTGAAGATGGCCATGTGATGATGGAGGCAGCCGTTGAAATTGTGCAGATATATGCTTCCCAAGAATACAAATTGTCTAGAAACTAGACAGGGGCAAGGAAACTTTTTTCTTCAGAATCCTTGTAGGGAAAGAACATGATGCTCCCAACACCTTGATTTTTGAACTTCTAGCTTCCAGAACTGTGAAAAAGTAAATTGCCATGATTTAAACCACCTAGTTTGTAATAGAGATAGCCCTACTTATCCAAGGGTTTTACATCTGTGGATTCAATTACCTGCAGATCTAAAATAAGAAAAGAACAATAAAAAATTGCAAAAATTAAAAAAAAATTGTATAATAACTATTTACATGGCATTTATTTATTTATTTATTAAATCATAGCTGTGTACATTAATATAGTCACAGGGTACTGTGTGCTGTTTTTATATAGAATTTGAAATATTTTCATCAAACTGGTCAACATAGCCTTCATTTTCTTAGTTATTGTGTTAAGACATTTATATTCTACATTTAGAAAGATTCACATGTACCCTTATAAGATGAACCATAGACATGATCCCACCAAACACCTATCCTCCCCCATCCCCTTCCCTACCTCTTCCCTTTCCCCATATTCTTGGGCTAGAATTGGGCTATAGCTTTCCTATGAAAGCTCTAAGTTAGTTTCATAGTAGGGCTGAGTATTGTATTAGGTATTATAGGAAACCTAGAGATGATTTAAAAACAGGAAAATCTGTGATGTTATACGCAGATAGGACACTATCTTATATAAGGGACTTGAGCACCCAAAGACATTGGTGTTCTTGGGGAGGTCTATTGGGAGTCTGTTCCCCAAAGATATGAGGGATGACTGTATTTTGTTATAGCAGACCTAGGAGCAATACAGTGCTAAAACATGAAGTGTTTTTCTTTTCTTCTGTGGTCTCTCAACTTTCAATTTCTTTTAATTTGCTATTTAATCTTTTCTTAAGTAAATAAAAATTTACATTTAATATTATTAGCATGAAGTTTACCATTCATCTTTATACTACACATGAACTGATATCAGTTTTACATGTAAGTACAAAAACTTTTATCTGATAAGCAAAAATCACCCAGCAGTTTATGTATGCATATGTATTTCTTTCTATTTGTTTTAAAATGCAACAGTGGAAGTGCTGGATAAACTAACTCAAGTGGTTTTATTTAGCTTCTTGACATGCACACATTCCACCAAAACTCTCTCCCTTCAGCCTACTACGAATAAGCAAGGACTAAGGGGAAAAGTCACTATGGATTGCTCTGTCTTCTCCTTTTTCTCCTGTCATCAATTTTAGTATAATTGGTTTACTAATTCTGGAAAATACATGAGTAAGAAGGAATGTGATGAAAGTGTAGCCTCTTAGAGCTGTCAACACCTTCACTTTCTTGGTCATAGATGACTGGTTGGCCCTAAGCACCTTTGGAAAGTTTTTAAGGTAAATTTTGAACCTTATATTCACTAAAGTTAAGGTTTCAGACACTGAAATTAATGATTTTAATTTCTAGATGTTCTAGAGCAAAGTTTATGAAAGCACAACTACCTGCATCAGGCTTGTTCATAGTGATCCACTGAATGCCTTACCCCCAATAAATTGTACACCTCTTATAGACAGGACTGTGTTTTACAGCTCTTATTTCCCTCAATATTTTACTAAACCTAGAATACAAGATGCCCTATGAGCATGTGTCAATTGATTTATGTTAACGTAAGTACATGCATGTTCCCATTTCTTTCTGGGAAATGAGGTTAAACTTCATAGCATTCAAATACCAATCCCTTACACGTCTTTGAACTCAAAGGTCTACAAATAGTTGGCATACCTTTCTTCTGTCTGCATCAAACTCTGAGGTGGTTCTATCAAAGTATAGTTGTTGGCTGTTTTTAAGTGCAAAGAAATAATGAGCTAAAGAAGTAAATTTCTTATCAGAAGAACTTTTTTCAGTAAAGTAAGGACGAAAGGTCAAAAAGTCAACACAAGATTTGTGACTATTATAAGTGATGAAGAACATCGACAAGAAATATCACAGTGCTGATTGCTATTATCATCTTTTCATTTTCAATTACAGTTGTTTATATTATTTTCATGAGATTTCACTGACGTGATCAAGGTTTTTATAATAGTCAAATTAAAAAAAACAAAATCTCTTGAAGTGCCAACACAAAGAAAAATGAGTCAGAACATGAAAAATGTTTTAGACAAGTTGACAACATATATTCTTTGTTCATTTCTCTTTCTGAGAGATGTTCCATCTTATTCACACCCACATGTACAAGACATTGAATGAAATACAGCTAGTCACCCTATGGGAATAAAAAATAAAAGACAAGCTGGTTCTAGCAAACTCTATCATACCTAATATCCCAGCACATTTGACATATGGAAGCATTTTGAAATATCTTTACATTTTTGTATTTTATTTTATAATTATTTGCTTAATTAATACTAGGAAACTTAAAAATTTATAGAAATGTATTATTTTAATATTTAACATTTGAGTATTTCTATTTTCTCTTTTTATTCTATTGCCCTATAATGATCTTTTAGGATTACCTCTGTCTCCTCCTACCTACATACATCCCATGTTTTATATACCCATATATGCCAAACAGTTTTTTTGGGGGGAGATTGATATATATTTGGTTGAGTTTGGAAGGTTACAGAATACATTTTTTATACCACAATATTTTAAAAGTGCTTTAGGGAAGTAATGCTAGTTTGAGCACAAGCTCCCCTGATTGTAAAGTGCATTTCAGATATACCTAGTATGTCTGATAAAATATTGAGGCCATGTTACTGGGAGTCTATTTATATGAGCAACTGTAAAGCAATAGGGAAAATAATATAATTAATAGTCAGACACAATCAATTAATGGAACAGGCTTGTCTTGAATTGGTGAGCTAAGGCAATCCACTCCCCTTGGACTCCCAAAATGCTGCGATTACACCTATGAGCCACCACACCTGGCCATGAAAAAGAAAACTTTTATCTATACCCTATAAAGAACTCTAAAAACTCAATAATTTTTAAAAAATTAACAACATGAACAAAAATATTTGAAAACAGATTTTACCAAAGAAGATACATAGATTGCAAATAAGCTCATGAAAAGGTGTTCATCACAATCAATCATTAACTAAATGAACATTAAACTTACAGGAGATATCACTACATACTTATCAAAGAGCTAAAATTAAAAAGTCTGACTATACCAAATATTGGTAAGGAAGTATAGGAACTGGAATTCATCTCCACTGATGGTGGTATGATCACCCCAATAAATAGGTTGGGAGTTTATTTAAAAGTTAAGCATATGTCTGACATATGAGCTAGCATTTCTGTTCCTTTGCATGTTCATACAAATTCTTGTACATGAATGTGCATATCAGCTTTGTATTTAGTAGTAGAAAAGTATAACCCAAATATCTATCACTGGGGGAATGTATCAACAAACTTTGGCAGACACGTATGATGACATACTCCTTGGCAACACAAAGGAGTGAACTACACAAAGGAATGACCACAGAAATATGGAATACATTCAAATAACTATGCTCATTGAAAGAAGCCAGACCAAAAAATCCATACTGAATGAATGGATGAATGCCAACTGGTGAGCTCAGGCAATCCACTCACCTCAGTCTCCGAAAGTGCATGAATCCCAACTGCACAAATCCATTTGTATACATTCATAGAAAGTAACAACACATCTGTAGAGTCAGAGAGCAGATCGGTACTTACCTGAGGATGTGAAGGGGCAGGATGGGGAAAGGTACAAAAGAGGAAAAACAAAGGGCACGAAGAAATTTGTAAGTGGCAAGTATGTTCCTTTTCTGGATTGTGTTAATGTTATCATGGGTGCACACATATGTCAAAATTTATCAAATTATGCATTTTAGTATATACAGTTTATTGTATGTCAATTATATTTTAATAAATCCTTTAAAAAAGTTAGGTGCAGAAGTTTGCTCCAACAAAAAAGTACCAGTTGAGAACCCAAAAGTCAAGTCTGGTATGGTACGGTGCAGCATTAGTTGAATTTTCCTGTCATTTATTCCCTTCAAAATATATACCTAGGTTCTTTTGAGACACGAAGTTGTTAGTACATGGAATAAAGCAATACTCATTGATATTTCAGTAAAAGTTTTTATATTCCTCTAGTAACATTTCACAACAAAGGGGAAAATAAAATTTATTCTACATCTAGTTAGAGCATCTTATGGCTTAAGTGCATTGAGGATTCAAGGATTACAGCCCCACTATAGCCCGGTAAGGGCTCTGGTACACTTCTCTGGGAGCACTGGTACTAGTAGTGATGGTGGCATATAATGATAAAAGGTTTGCCTGTGCTTGCTGATCAGTGTGGTGAAGTTTCTTCTTAGAGCTTCGTGACCTTGGAGAAGATGCAACCCGTGGAGGTTGAGAGAGTTTTGTTGGTATCACTTTAATAAATGTGACTTTACAGGCAGCGCCTGTGGCTCAATGAGTAGGGCACTGGCCCCACATACTGAGGGTGGTGGGTTCAAACCTGGCCCCGGCCAAACTGCAACAAAAAAATAGCCAGGCATTGTGGCGGGTGCCTGTAGTCCCAGCTACTCAGGAGGCTAACACAGGAGAATCGCCTAAGCCCAGGAGTTGGAGGTTGCTGTGAGCTGTGTGATGCCACGGCACTCGACCAAGAGCAATAAAGTGAAACTCTGTCTCTACAAGTAAAAAAAAAAAAAATGTGGCTTTACACATAAACCATCATTTTTCACAGATAAATGTAGTTCCAATGATTGTAGACAATAAATGCTTAAATTAGCCCTAAATGATTGCCACCCAATTTCTTGGGCATAGAAAGCTTCCCTGGATTGATTGAAGATGAATTATTAATCACCAGCAGAACACTACTAGGTATAATATACTCTCACATTTTTATCACTCAAGGGACTTTTGCTTAATTTGTTATGTTTAATTGATATTTTCAATTATTCCAAAAAGAGAGAAATGTAAAAGTGCCCTCATTCTCAAATAATTAGGAGATTAGGAAACCATACTGGTAATCCTAAACCCCATATTTGAAATGCTTCCAGATTTAAGCCTTTTGAAGTGTGATGTTTTCTCAACTGCTTTTAAAACAAATTATTGCTATTTAATGTTCTCTGAATCACAACTCTCCTACCGGGGATGAATATGCGAAAACAGATAAGAACATCTATTTTCAAAGGGCTTTCTACTTCGAGTTTAATAGTCTCCCAAAGTTTATATAACGGAGTCCCAAGCTATTGCCAAGGTTTGACCAGCATGTTTCTCAGCAGGCTGGGATTTATGTTAGGTGGCTTTTAGTGCAGATAAAGCAAAGAAAATATACTGGATTCCTAAATAATCAGTGATGTAGGTTTCTATTAATATTCTTAGTGGTGGCAAATGTTCTTTTTTACGTCTGCCTAAGCATTCTTCACTTCATTTTTTTTGTTCCTTCAGAGAATAACTGGCCATTGGGGGAGGGGTATTTATTTATTTTTATTGTATGGGATTCATTGAGAGTACAAAGAATTAGGTTACTCTGATTGCAGTTGTTAGGTAAAGTCCCTCCTGTAATTGTGCCCCGCCCTCTACAGGTGTGCCATATGCCCTGACCCCCCAACCCTTCCCTCCTCTCCTCTCCTGGATCCCTCATTCCCCTACCCCACCCCTTGTATTAGATCATCTAATATCATGCCTTGATATTAGAATTGAGTACACTGGATTCTTGCTTCTCCATTCTTGTGATGCTTTACTAAGAAGAATGTGTTCCACCTCCATCCAGGTTAATACAAAAAATGTGAAGTCTCCATTTTTGTAATGGCTGAATAGTATTCCATGGTATACATATACCACCACTTGTTACCTGGCCATTTTTTAAATGAATCAAGTTTATTTTTAGTCATTAGAATTTGGATTATTACCTTCCTTTGTTTTGATTCCTTTAGATCATCTGATTCACTTATTTAAGAGTTGTTCATTTGGTAATATCAAACTGAATCTTTAGGAAGTGCCCTTAATTAAACTAAGGACAAATATATGTGCAATGAGCTTTAGCTAGTTAGACACTTGCACCCAACCATTTTCCATATTTTTATTGGTGATGCTTTTATAGGGGCTTGGCTGCCTAAATCATTTAACTGAGAATCCTGATTCTCACTGGTGCAGAGAGGGTACTTAGAGGCCCAGCACCAGCTGATGCTACCTGCCTCCTGAGAATGAGTCGCGTAGGTTCCCAGTGAGTAAGTGATGGGTGGCAGGGAGAAATGTGACTGTAAAGTCCCAGCCTCCTCTCTGAAGCACATCCTGATGTTCTCTGACAGACATCAGTTATCCTGACCATTCACACCACGTTGTTCCCCAGAAGTGTCCAATGTTAAGCGAGTTCTCTGTGGATAGGCCCCAACTCTCTAGAACGCCACAAGTTCACCAGTTGCTGCAGTGTTTTTTTCTCATTGAAAATAATATTTCAGTTAAAACTGACAAATAAATAGTTGACATAAACTTTATAGCCAAGGCTATAAAATATAGGGAAGGAACTGGAGGATACCTCTTTAGGAAATATATTTTAAAAGACTTTCAAGACAGTGTAAAGCCTCTCTGAGCATTTCATGTCCTCAAATTTGAATTAGTTTTAGGAAAATGTCAAATTGCATGATATCTTGCAGATCTTATTTTTGAAATTATCCACACTCATACCCCTCCCTTCTGACAGATTTTAAGGTCCCCCCATTTTTGTTTGTTCTCTAATAACCTCCATGCAACAATGGGCTTACCTCTAAATCCCTCTTATTAGGAGAGTTCTGAGTATCTGTTGTTCTTGATTTCTTTCTTACCACTGCTATTACTTCATAATCTTTTCACCAATTCATATGGAGGAGCACAGAATAGTAGTTAGAGAACCTGATCCTCTGACTTCTTACCACAGGAATCACTTCCTTATGTGTACTAGAATCCCTGGGGTTTAGTTGCCTTAATCTATGGCATAGAATAAGGTTACCAGGCTTGCTTACCACATAGGACTGTTCTGAAGAGCGAATGAAATTATGAACTTACAAATACTTTGAAGATGATTTTGTGCGGTGTGAATATACTTCATCATTACTGCTACTTAATTACTATTAGTCTTACTTCTGTTTCTACCACTTGTTAATAATAATACTGGATGAAGTGCTAGCCAGAAAATACCCTCATCATTGTCAATGAGTCTGCCCCACTTTGCATAAGATAATATTACAGTTCATATGTCTTATTTTCTATTTGGGAGCCAGTTTCCACCTGAATTTTTAGTTAGTATTACCCTTACATAACTCTGGAATAAAGCCTGATTAGAGAATAAAAGAGGAAAATAGTGTTGAAAATGAAGAAGCAAAGAGAAACACAATTTTCCTGCTAATTATACATTTAGACTGTCTGTCTATATCAGACAATAGTCCTCTACAAGATTAAGTCATTTGATACATTTATGGTGATTTTGAAACTCTTAAGGGATTGACTCAGCCTCTGCTCCTCAAAGAAAGATAAAGTACACTCTGAGTAGAATCCTTTGTGAGGGTCTATCAGTAAAACAATCACAACAAACATGAGCAAACCCCATGTATACTCAAGAGCTCTGTTAACACATTTTAGTGAAAAGTAAATAGTTTCCTGGCAATTCTGTGCATGAGATTTCTGAGCAGCTTTGACACCACAGTTTATCCCTGGAGGACATTATTAATCACTCTATTAGAAAAAAAAAAAAAAGCAGAGCTAATAGGTGTGTCTGGGTAGTATGCATGCTGAGTAGTAACCAAGGGGAGGGAATATTTTCATAGGCTGGCAAAGGGGAAGCTTTGCTTCTTTGCAGTTCCAGACCTGTGGGCTTCTTGCTGTGCTGCCACCAGTCTGTGGCCTAAAGGGAAACCTTGCTTGTGCACTCAGCATTTGCTTTCTCAACCACGGAGGATGTAAAAGAGAGCTCAACCTCAGAGGTTGGGTTTCAGTACAGATAGACACAAGGCTGATGATGAAAGAAGTCTACAACACCTGAGTTTACAAGAATGGTTAGTTGAGGAGCAGGCAGGGAAAAGAGGTGACTAGCTTGGGGTTCAACTGCTGTTGGGGGCTCAGGTCAACTGAGACTACAGCTAAGCCAGGTGAAGGCCTTGGCTCAACTTGGAAAAAAATAAAGACCTTCCTTTAAGAACCAATTAGTGGTTTTCCTGAGGACTTGTAGTGAGTCAGAGCTCTGGGCACAACTGTTCACCTGGTTTCTGCGACTAAGGTAGTGTAGCTTAAGGGACCATTTCCTTTTATACTTTCAGGCAAAACCATAATCTGAGGATTTGCTGTTTTTCTTGAAGACTTTAAAAAGATTTCACAGAAAGTATTTGCCTTTAAAGAAAACTAAGGGAGTATTGCTTACTCTGTGTCATGACTTGTTTAAGAATCAAGGAATAAGAATGTTTGCTGTGGGAGAAACTGACATCTACACACAGCTCCCTGCACTCCCACCCCCATCCCCAAATATATCTCCTCTGGCCAGTCCAAAGCTCCAGTGGCACTCTCACACAGGAGCTGTTTCATTACCGAATCCCAGACACCCCATTCAATTATTAAAGAACGCCCTGTTATATTTATTACAGAGGTGGCTGATATTGCTGCCAATTGTTGAATTTCGGTTTCCTGTGGTTGATTTTCATGCATGAGGAACACACAGCTGCTGGGCGGGCGCCAGCGCTCCATCAATCTCTCCAGGCTGCCTCGACCTCAGGATATGTAAGAGTAGCGGATAAATTGGAAGATCAATGACTTGTCCCTCCTGCCGCACCAGCTGCTATTGAGAAATTAATATGAGGATCACTATAAATAAAAGATAAAAGATGATATGGCTTACAGTGTAAAATATTAAGGCTGGACACAATGTGCTGGAGGAATCTAAAGCAAAAGCTAAGCCGGTTAACCCTGTAAGGGCCTTTGAGCACCTTTCTGGAAAACCAGCTGGAGAGAGAGCGATCACGCTGTAATGTGATCAGGGTCTCTTTCTATTGCTAGATAGAGAAAAACAGTCAGGAACAGTAATGAACTAGATAGTGTCCTGCCTCTTTTCTATGTCCTAGAGTTTTGGGAGTCAAAGGGATTACAGAGATTATTTACTCCTGTAGATTTTACATGAGAAAAGTGATGACCAAATACTAAATGGTTTGCTCGAGTTTTTGCAGCTACCTGGTAACAGAGCTGCTAATGGACCTCGGTGCCAGTGTTCAATCTTTCTTCATCAAGCCACCTCCTATAGCAAAGGCTCTTAATAAAACTCTCATTTTTGTGCTCTCGAGGGCTTTCCTTAGAAGAGTGCTAATTTGTAACCATGCCAGAAGCAGTAAAAGATGATGGTATTTCTTAGTATGCACTCAAGACCAAAGATCTATATGTGGCAGGTAATAATGTTTGACAGATATTAACTGAGAACCTTTGATTCTTAAGCATCACAGAGGACATTATCCATGTTTCTCCTGGGGATTAGAAAACAGAACAGAAGATTACACTCAATACCATATGCGGAAGCCAAGAGGGAATTTGGAAAGGAAAAGAGAAAATGCCAGTTGTATTAGAAAAACACTAGTTGTAGGGAAAATAAGGCTTAGGGATCAGCAACTTGACTTCAGAATGGAAGCTCAGCAGTCACAGGTTAATTTTGTTGAATTTCTAAGAGTCTAAATTTGGCTTTTGGCTCTGGTTCACCTTGAGCGTTCATTAATCTGAGTGACTCAACCCCAGAACATCTCTAACTAGAAAGTGGCTCTGAATTCCCAGTTTCAAGTTCATCTTTGCCCCTACTGGCATCTTGTGGTATGACAAACGGGGCTGTTAGGACTGCCAGACAGCTGCGTTCTATAGTTAACCTTGATTTGCAATATTTTATTTTATTTTATTTTATTTTATTTTATTTTATTTTTGCAGTTTTTGGTCAGGGCTGGGTTTGAATGTGCCACCTCCTGCATATGGGGCTGGCGCCCTACTCCTTTGAGCCACAGGCACTGCCCTTGATTTGTGAGGGGTGGCTGCTTCTCAGGACAACTAGATGAGATTTAAATTCCTTAAAATGCAATTGTAAAGCTGTTATTGGCCTTGGGTCTAAGTTTTACCCATGAATTCATTTGTACTTGGCAAATAGCATTTAATTTCTTATCTCCTGTGTCATTTAAGCCTCTCTTTAGAGCAGCGGACTCTCAACCTGTGAGGTCGCGACCCACAGGAACTGTATTAAAGGGCCGTGGCATTAAGAAGGTTGAGAACCACAGCTTTAGAGCCTCTCCTCACCCTTACTGTTAATGATCAGGAGTCAGCTACATGAAACATTCAGTTTGGGTTCCATCTCCTATGAAGAAAAATGCACTGGGGAAAAAAATAATAGGATGACGATTTTATTTAAAACCAAGTCACTTACTTGGTGACAAAATCGGCTTCTGTCTTTAGGAGGTTAAAAAGAATCCCCAAGCTTAAACTTTTATTTTTTGCTTTTTAAAAAATCTCTCCTGTCAGTGCTATTTCTTAAGGGTCAAAAAGCATCCATTACAAAAAGGGAAAGAAAAAAGATTAGAGATCAATGCCAGCTTTCCCTAAAGAACCTGCCTCAGTTGAGAAATGAATATGAAGATTACAATAAATAAAAGATAAAAGATGATACAGCTTTTGGAGTAAAATATTAAGGCAGTCACATTGGGATGTATCAAGTTTAACCAAATCAATCCCCCTGGGATAAACAGGGACTTAGTTTTTGTTGCACTTGAAAAATGAACTAGTATTAAAAATTGTTATGAAAAGAGTCATCCAGGGCTCAAAAAGGAGAGAATGCAGTTCCTTTCCTTTCATACAGTCTCTAAGACACCTGCATGAGATTTGGAAAATGCTTTCTCCTGGGCAACAAGGCAGAGCAATCACTCAGCCTTCTGCAAAGGTGCACTAGCTTATCTTGCTGGTTGATGTGGTAGCTGCAAGCTATGTTTAGGGGATGGAGTTATTTTTCGCATTTCAATCCAAAAGCTTCACTCAGAAAACATACTTTCCATTAGGATGTACACAAATCATTTTTCTAATATACCACTTATTCGATTAATGTTAGTATTAGACCGGGATGGAGCACAATATGTGCTTGGGCATTTTTCCAGAAATGCATTTTATAAGACATGGATTTTTAATTCATAATTACAAACAATTCAAAATCTGAGTTTCAGAGGACTCTTTAGAAACAGGCTAGTTGCAGTGAATTTTTCGCTCCCTCGTCTAGTTTCCCTAAATTTTGTCTCTTTTCCAGAAAATGAGATAAACATAAAATCTTGGTCCAGTTGAACCAATTATTTTGATCTGTTGGGACAGATAGCTAGAGTGTTTCTCTAAGTCTTTTGGGTATAGACTCGGTTCCCTGCTTTTTTTCTTGACCTTCTCTCTAACCCTGAAAGCATATAGATGGGTTGGGTGAGTCACATTCACTTTTGGAGTAGTGCACTGAATTATTTAGCATAAGCAATGGGGGAAAGTGGAGGAGTATGTGGGGAGAAATAATTTTAAAATATCTTTAGCTGGAGGAAAATTGGCCTACCTACACAAGAGTAAATATGGCATGTGCAGTGATTCAAATATTCAAAGATGTCTGTGTTAGCAATAAAGACCAGATCTGGACACAGTCCCTGGCATAATCAGACATAAACACCTGCACATTCGCTATATCAAAAGAACCACAGAAGTGTGTTGAAAACTGCTTAAGTGAGAGACATAAACACAAGTACAGATGAACAGACAGGAATTCAAGGCTTTAAATGCTGGACTGCTGGCAAGGCAGTCATCGGGGTAAGCTCCAGCCAATTTTCAATTGTGAGACACTAAGTTCACATTGCAGACACGCTAGAATGTTTGTTCTTCTCTGCCTGATATTTTAAGGGGCTATTAAACACCCCTATAAAATGTCTGCCAGTGATTGCTGGAGTTAGCTTTTGAAAATGATGGCTATGATCATTAATAGGATTGTGCCCTTGTCAAGAGTTTCAGGGAGAATTTCCAATGTAATTTCAAATCCTGTATTTCTTTTGGATGATGTACATGTCTAACCTGACTCATTGCTAGAAAATGTCCAAGTATAGTTGAAGTTAGGGACCAGCTAGTGTAAATTTATCTCATAGCCTAACCTTTCAGCCTTTTTTTGTTCTTAGATTATAGTTAATCTGCCTCAGGACCTTAGCACTTGCTATGCCATTTTTTTAAAAGAATGTTATTTCCAGAATTTTTTTCAGAAATTAATTCCTTTCTATTCCTTGGCATATAGCTTCAATGTTACCTCTTAAAAAATCATTTTCTTGATGATCCAGTAACTCAGCTTAGTCACAATTATAATATGACCTTAAATTTTCCTTCAGAACACTTAGTAATTTTTCAAAAATAGTAACAGAATAATCATAAAAACAATTACATGTATCTTTGTTTATTTGTATTTAGACAGACTTCCCCCCACCAAAAGAATGCAATATTACCTAATGGCAGAGCTCACATTAGCTTCTACTCCAGTCTTGGGACAGTGTTTAGCTTATAGTAGTCACACAAGGTTTGTTGATTGACTATATAAAAATGAGTGAATGAATGGCTTTGGAATGATTTCGGGTCACTCAAATAGATTAAAATTGTAGGCTTTGGTTGACAATTAGATTAAAGTTGTAGACATTAGACCTGGAAGTGATCTTGTTCCTCATAATTAGGGCAAAATTCCCTTCTGTAGCTCCCCTGAGAAATGATCATCTAGTCTGCACTTGAGTAACTATATACAAAAGACTATGACCATGAGGCCCTTCCAGCTGTCTTCACATAGATCACAGCCTTTCATGGAAGTTTGTTTCCAGTTATACAGTCATAATTGAGAAAACTCTTCAATTTACCCAAAATCTTCCCTCTCAATCCTTTCACCTTTTGTTCCTTTTCTAGCAACTGGAGAATAGACAAGACAAAGTCTTGCCTAAATTATATCTTTTCGGTTTGTACGTCTGCTTGTAACAAGTTTAACACAGTGTCATAGCAAGACTTTCAACCTCATTGTCTGTTGCTTAACACTATGTTTCTTGTTAGTATTTAGAAATAATTTATTTCGATATTCTACATTCTATTCGAGGGAGTACAGAAGTGGAAGAGATTTAGGGATTATGTCAGAGCCACCAGATGGATTTTTTAACTTATCCTCTTTGAGGTAGCCAATGCTGATACTACGGGAAATTAAGTAGTATAGTTACAGTATTATTGCTGTTACTCAAAGAGCATATTTATAGTGAAAAACATGGTAGCTCTGAAAATTCTACCAGATGAGAAAAGTGCAACTACATCTTAGACCTCTGAATATTTCTAAAGAAGTTGTACTATAAAACATCTCTGTCTTTCATTGGTTGGGGTATGTATCACAAGTTATCAAAAAGCTTACCTCATATTACTGAAATAATGATGGTACTCTGTACAGCTGACATTCCTCTGGGTCCTAAAGGGCCAATGTATGTGCTTGGTAACTTAGAGTTACACAAAACCTGGATGTTTTGGCCCCACAGAAAGCCCCATGGAGTTGTTTTCACACATCTGTTCACCAAAGTACACGAACGGGAGAAAATTAAAACCCTGTTTTGTGGATTAGAGTCAGCCAGAACTTCTTTCACTTTTCCTGCGACAAACTAGTACGGATGTATACAAAGACAGCCTAGCAGGATTTCATAGAAATCTTACGTGGATATAGAAAATATATACTGAAAAGTCAGTGCTGCTCAGTAACTTTTTCAAGGACAACTAACAGAATAATAATAGTAATAACAACAATAATAAAACCAATTTTAAAATGCTTAGAATGACACATAGTTCTCAGGACTTTACATATATTAATTTCTTCCACACTCCAACTGTATAAGATGGATGCCATTATACCCTTATTTTTTAAAGAAATGAGACAGAAAGAGTTTAAGTGATGCTGCTTGTGTCCTGCCACTAGTAAGTGATTGACCCAGGCTATCTAAGTAATGTGTTGTAAACTATAGGTAACATTTGTACATTTTGAAGTTGCTTTACAAACATCACCTTTTACTTCCAAAGTATAGGGAATACCCAGGGAAACTAGCCTTATAATTATTTTATCAAAAACCTATTCACTTTCTGCAGTTCAGTATTCTTCCCCAACTTCCTTTTTTTTGAGACAGAGCCTCAAGCCGTCCCCTTGGGTAGAGTGCTGTGGCATCACAGCTCACAGCAACCTCCAACTCCTAGGGTCAAGCCAGTTTCCTGCCTCTGCCTCCCAAGTAACTGTGACTACAGGTGCCTGCCACAATGCCCGGCTATTTTTGGTTGCAGCCATCATTGTTTGGTGGGCCCAGGGTGGATTCGAACTCGCCAGTTCAGGTGTATGTGGCTGGCACCTTAGCCGCTTGAGCCACAGGTGCCAAGCCTTTCCCCAACTTCTTAAAAATTCAACCTATCATCCAAAAATAAGGATTAAGGAAAATCAATTTCTTGTTTAGCTAGTTCTAGAAAACAACTGAAAGAATATGGCCCATGAGTATGTAAAATTGAACCAAAACGTAGGAAAAGACAAGAATCCCAAACTTGGTTATTAAGCTCAACATTCTTGGGTAAAGGGGCCCTTAGTGTTCCATTAATATCTTGCCAGCAGAGGCTTCCTCTATAGAAACTGAGGAGTCTCTTCACCTCACTCTCACTGATCCTAAGAGAGTCACTTCCGTTGTTAAGCCTCCAACTTTCTCACCTACAAAATGAGGGAGTTGGAACAAGATTAGCTCTCACAACCCAGTTCTAACATTCTGTGCATCTGTGAGTCTCAGTAAGTGCTAATGTCTTTAACATTGCAGGTTATTTTTTTCTTAACAGCTCCTGATCTCCTGATTTCTATGTAATTTTTTTCACATAGTAGAACAGGAAAAAAGTATCAACTGAAAGTAAATACCAAACTAATTCCAACTTGTCATTCTCATTTCACTGCCAATTCAGCAGAAATCCTTCTGTAGAATTCTGATGCAGACCATGAAAAGTCACTGCAAGAGTTCCAGAGTCTTTCTCCTATCTGGTCAACCTTTTGGTTGCCAGTTGAAGCCAAATGAGGCAATAGAAACTAATATCAGTGCTAAGGGAGAAAGAAATTCTCAAAATTTTCTTACCATACTACATAAATTTCAGTCATATACAAAAGCAATATTAAAGGTTACACTTTAAAGGCAACACATTCCTAAGAACAAAAGAGAGAATTAACACCGATAATCTACAGTGCTAATATGACACATACACACATATGGTTGTGACATATATTCAGAGATATAAATAGGACTAAATTTAGGGTCAATATAGCATTTTTTTCCTCATAAAAAATGTAATTCTTTAAGACACACTCGACTCGACATACATATCTGCCTTCCCGTCCCCAACAATTTTTTTTTATTCTAACCTTTCCCCAATTCATTTTCCTGTATGTATATTCCAGTGATATTTGGACAGGAGTTCATTTTTATACCAACATCAATGTCATGGCCCCAGAGTACTCAGTCTTGTTTTCTACAGCTTGTGGCAGCGGGTGGGGAAAATGACCAGTCATTTGCCAGGAAAATTCAAGGAGTGACCCTGAGACTAGGATTCTATGTAGTTCTTTGCTCCTGAAGGAGGGCAGAGTCACTGTGAAAACCTTGAAATAAAGGGCCTGCTGCATGACTAGCTGGGAGGATAATTCACTGGTTGCTGGCTGCTGTCACTTTCCCAGTTATTTTAGTTTTATAAAGTATGCCTGAGTAACTGAATCACTCTCTGACAAGACCTATGTAACCATGGCTTTTTCTTCCTGGAATTGCTTTATCTGGGGATAATGTACCTAGAGAATGCAAACTGTAAACCCGTGACTCCCCCAAATAGAAAACACTCACTATAGTACAGCTTTGATGAACATCACAGATGATTTATTCATACTACAGCAATCGAGACTATATCTTTTTCCATTCTCGTTTGCTAAAGGAAATAACAAGGCTGACTCTGACTCAGCAACATATTTACAAAGTACTTTCAAGACAAGTTTTATGAACAAAGTTCAGTGTTCCCCCACCGAAAGTAAATCACCTCATTTAGTGTTTCAGGAAATAGCTCACTTTTTCATTGCCATTTAAGATATTGTAACACTTGTTGGATAGTCCCTCTTTAGAATGCCATTCTTACATTTATTCCTAACAGGACCTGTAAGTTCAAAATGCAGGCTTGTAATACTACAAGCCTCAGAATAGATACTCGTTGTTGTTAGTGGTCTCGCAGTTTAGAGTTCTCAGAGTTAGACTCAGACTTGCCTCAAGACTTTCAATCTGGGCTGTTAAATGATTTCCTTGCAACCAAGAAAAAAAAAATTTTTATCTGACTTTGGAGTGCAATTAAATTGGTGGTTGTTGAAGCAAACGAAGACAGCAGCTAAGAGCATATGCTTTGAAGCTGGCAGGTCAGAGTACAAATCTCAGTTCTATCATTTATAGCTGTGCATTCATGGGCAAGTTACCTATCCTTTCTGTACCTCAATTTCTCACAATGGTGATAAATAATAGTACCAATACCACAGAATAATTGTAAAGAATAAATGAATTAGTAATTGTTTTATAAAACATAAAACAATACTTCACTGATGCCCAGGCCAGAGTGCAGTGGCCTCAGCCTAGCTCAGCCTCAAAATCCTAGGCTCAAGTGATCCTCCTTCCTCAGCCTCCTGAGTAGCTTGGACTACAGGCATCTACTACAACATCCAGCTAATTTCTTCTGTTTTTACTAGAAATGGAGGTCTCACTCTTACTCAGGCTGGCCTGGAATTCCTGAACTCAATCAATCCTCCCACTTCAGCCTCTCAGAGTGCTAAGATTACAGGCATGAGCCACCAAGCCTGGCCTATAAAATATTTTTTTAATGCTGGTAATTGTTAGTATTGACAAAACAATATTCCTATAGTATTTATCAAATTATGGCCAAACAACAATGATAAGAGCCTATTATTTCAGTAATTCTATTTTTTGGTCATAAAGAAGATATTAATTCATCTTGTTTAAACATGACAAAGGGGAAAAACAGTTTTTAAACTCAGTCAAAGAACCCAGGTCATAAAATTCAGCAATGTTTCTAAGTGGTGGCATCAGCTTTGACTCTATAATAGCCAGAGAAAGTGTATTGTTCCAGAAAGTGACAGCCTTATATTTGAGTGGCATAAAAGAAAAGTGCTCAATAAGATATATGTCCACAGTCACAGTCATGCCACATACAGTGGAAAATTACCCGTGTGAGGTTCAACTGTTGTGATCCAGAGCCGTCATTGACTATCATTGGAGTGGGAAGGCATAAGGAAGCACCATATGTGTTTGTCATTAGTTCTATTTACAGCACTGATACTGTCAATCAGCCTCTGGCAGGTGCCCTCCCCATGAACAATTCCCTCTGCTCCTTTCTGTATTCTCAGATGGTGTCTACTATCAGTGTGATGGGAATTAACTCCATTTATAAGGATGCATGCAAACTGAAGAGTGAAACTAATAAATATTGACAAAGTTTGTGGCTGTGCATCCTAGGGAAATACTTAAATAACATAGATAGTCAGACTGATAAAGATGGCTCTTGGTAAACAAAAAGAAACAAAAAGTTTGCCAAAAATGAAGCCATGATAGTGGCACTGTAGCCTAACTATAGTATCCAAGCAAATACAGACATTCACATATCAAAGGAAGCCCTCTTCACACCAGTGATAAAGCACTTTAATGAGTCTTTAAATTGAGCAAAGTAGGTTGATAGATGACTTTTGATCACATGGGCCCACCAAGCCAAGTCTGGTATTAATAGAATAAAAAAGAAATAGCTCTGATAGTATGAGCAATTGAATGCTCAAAGGAATTCTCTAACAATGAGTAAATTAGCAGATTAAAAAAAAATCTATTAAGTATTTCTTTTTGTTTACTATGACAAGAACAACAGATGTAGAGATACAGAGCCATGGAATTCTCAAACCCTGGGAAGAACATTTTCATACTCTGTGTTCATTTAGGATTTTAATTGGCCAAATCATTTAACAATCTTCATTGACTGTTCTGCAAAAGTCTTTTCTGATAATCAGAATATTTCTAAAATATCTCTGGAGTGAAGATTTATGGTATATTTTTAAAACATGAACTTCAGTCTCTCGTAGAATAAAGTTTTTCTCTACAATCCAGTTACTTGTACTAAGTACCAAAGAAAGCACAAATAAAATGAAGTAGCATCTGTTAAAAGAGATTTTTTTACAATGAAAAAATAATCCTTAAAGCCTTTATTTTCATGAAAATCATATATGCTCAAGAAATTGAAATAGTTCCATGGACCTTGAAAAGGCTAACCAAGAGACTGGAAACATACACAAATGCATACACAATATTCCAAGAGAGAATGGGAATACTACTGAAAGACCACTCCAAATTGAATCCCCCTTTATAATCCCCTTAGGTTATAAAGTGAGAATTATCCATTTCCTTAAATGCTAAGTTTGACAGTCGATAACTCCGGCATTTCATTTTGACACTTCTTGTCTTATTTTTATTGTGAAGGTACCTCCTCATTCTTTAAATGTATGTTTTAGTTTGTTATTATCTTTCAAAAAATTTTTAGAACAACTTTTGTGAAACCATGGATAAGTCCAAAACTCGCGTTATTTCAAATATGAGGTTTTTCATGGAACCATGCAGCGTGGTTAGCCCGAAACCTCAACAAAATATCTGGGAAGAATGTGGCTAATAAACACACAGTACCTCAATAGTTTGAGAAGTTTTGTCCTGGTGATTTTAATCTTGAAAATGAATCCCTTGGGTGACCTGAGACCAAAGTAGATAATGATGAGGTGAAAGCTGCCAAACAAGGGTGCTCAGCTTTATTTTTCTCTGGCACATATTGAAAGAATATGAGTTGTCTTAGGCCACCCAGTATCAGTAAATACACAAATACTGATGAAAGCTGATTAGCAAACAATTAAAAAGAAAAAAAAAACATAAGGCCATGTATACTTTTTGTGATATCTTACTCCACAGATAAGCAAAAAATCTCCTTGCAAAATCAGCATGTGGCCCATAGAGAGCAGGTAGGACACCCTTGCTCTCAACCTACCATGAATGATCAGGAACATTTGATGTTACTATTCCAACCTTATTGGACTATTTGAAACAAATCAGCAAGGTAAAGAAGCTGAATAGATGGGTTGGACATGAATTAAAGGAGCATCAGAAGAGAAATCATCTCAAAGTTTGCCTTTCTTTGTTGTCACTACATGAAGGTGAACCATTTCTACATGGTTATGTGTGATAAAAAATTGATTCTTTTTGGCAATCACAAGTGTTAGGCATAATGCCTGGATAAAGAGAATGTGCCAAAACACAGTCCAAAAGCAAATATTCACCAAAATAAGTTAACAATGTCTATTTAGTGGTCCAGCATTGGTGTTTTCCACTATAGCTTAATGAAACCTGGCCAACTCATTACTATATTTTGAGTGTGGCAGTGGTTACACAACTGTATATGTTTGTCAAGACTCATAGAACTATACACCAAAGGGTAGAATTTCACTGTAAATAATTCATATAATTTCAACAATGGAAAAATAGCTCATATAAGCTTTAATAATTGAATTATTTGAGATTTAATTTGAAATAATGGCTCAGCACCTATAGCCCAGTGGTTAGGGTACTGGCCACATGTACCAGGGCTGGTGAGTTTGAACCCAGCCCAGGCCTAAACAACAATGATAATCACAACAAAAAATAGATAGGCATTGTGGCAGGCACCTGTAGTCGTAACTACTTGGGAGGCTGAGGCAAAAAAATTCCTTAAGACCAAGAAGAGTTTGATGTTGCTGTGAGCTGTGACAGCACAGCACTCTACTGAGGGCAACATAGTGAGACTCTGTCTCAAAAAGAAATAAAATAAATTATGCAGAGTGACAAATATGAATCTCTTAAAGATTATTTGTAATTTTTCTAAAAGGGCAAAATTAAAACAAGTAAAAAGTCCAGTACACACAGTCCATGATCTATGATGGTTTAACCTACAATTTTCAGCACTATAATGGTGCAAAACTGTCACAATTGTGATGTATAGTGTTCAATAAATTATATAAGATATTCAATACTTTATTATAAAATAGGCTTTCCCTTAGATGATTTTGCCCTACTGTAAACTAATATAAACATTGTGAGCCTATTTTAGGTAGGCTAGGCTAAATTACAATGTTTGGTAAGTTAGATGTATTATATTTTTGGACTCTTTTCACTGATTCCTTCTCATCTGGGGCAACTGTTGCTTCTTATTTTTGGATTTACTTCCATTTAGATAATGAAACACTCAGTTTAGTCTATAAAACAGTAGGTGGTATTTGTGGGTGGAATTCAACTACACCCTATAATGTTGAGTCAATAAATGCTATAATGGCATCCAAATTGACCTCCATATCAGTAGGAGGTGCTTGCTAGAAGGAAAAAGCTGCAATGTTGTTTTTGGTTCTGTCATGTCCCCTAGTCCCTAGTCCTAGGAGAAACACTTGATTGCCCTAAGAGGTGGATAGGAGCCCCCAAACTTCAGATGAATTCTTATTCTGTGCCACAAGGGGAGTTAACTAGGCAGGGCGTGGTTGGTTGAGCCTGCCCTCAGACTCCACCAAAGCTACTCCATCAGCAGGGGTTAAAGTCTGTTCTAGCTAATAGCCAATGCAGAGTAAAAAAATACCCAAAAGAAAACAATAACTTGGTATCAAGGGAAACCAACCAAAATAAGAACATTGAAATGACTGATGAAGAATCTTGAACATAGATTTTAAAAAAGCTCAATGAACTACAAAAGAAAATAGAAACCCAACACAAACAAACCACAAAAATAATGCAAGAAATGAATAAAAATATTACTAAAGAAACTGAATTGTTAAAAAGAAAAATCAAGTAGAGCTTCTGGAAATGAAAAATTCATTCTAGAACATATAAAACACAGTGAGAAGGCTGAAGTATAGGCTACATTAGACAGAATAAATAATCACAGAGCTAGAAGACAACATCTCTGAATTAAAAGAGTCAGTCAAATATAAAGAAGAGAGAAATAAAAGTCATAAACAAAGACCTAACATAAAATTTATAGGTATCCTTGAGGGTGAAGAAAAACATACACAAGGACTAGAAAACCTATTTGAGGGAATATTCAAGGAAAATTTCCCAGGTCTTGCTAAAAATCTGGGCCTCCAGGTACTAGATGCTCAATATACTCTTGGGAGATACATTGCCAAGAGGCACTCACAATGAACTATAGTCATAAGATGGCTAAAGTTAATATAAAATAGGAACTTCTGTGAACTGTGAGGAGTATCAGGTAACTTATAAAGGAAGACCTGTGAGACTAATGGTAGATTTCTCAACTGAGACCTTACAAGGCAGAAGGGACTGGAACCCCCATTCTCAGTTTTCTCAAACATAAGAATGGCCAGCCTAAAATGTTGTATCCTGCAAAACTAAGTTTCACATAACAGGAAGAAATAAAGACTTCCTCAGAGAAGCAAATGCTGTCAAGGCCAGACCTGCCCTGGTCTGACCTGATCTGAGAAGTATTCAGATCTGTATTATACACACCCACCAGTGTAAAACCATTCAAATGCTTAAGTTTATAACCCGAATAAAACAGTGGCTCAAGAGAAAGACTGGCTGAATGAATTAATAAATGCAAGTCAAGTTCTTGCTGTCAACAGCATTTAATCCACAGGACTCATTCAGACTCAAGGTGAAGGAATAGAAAACAGTATTCCATGTAAATGCAAACCAAAAGAAAGATATCAGATAGATTTCATATCAGATAACATAGACTTCCAAAGCAACAAAAGAAAGACAAAGATGGTCATTATGTAATGGCAAAGGGAGCAATTCAGTGAGAAGACATAACAATTCTACATATTTACACACCTAACATAGGTGTACCCAGTTAATAAAGCAAACACTACTAGATCTAAACAAAGAGATAAAAAGCAACATAGTAATAGGTGGGGACTTCAACACTCGGCTGGGAGAACTAGACAGACCCTTCAAGAAGAAAATAAATAAAGATCTGTGAGACTTATGTGAGACTCTAGAGCAAATGTATCTAACAGACTTTTATATAACGTTTTATGCTCAAACTACATTCTTCTTATCAGAACATGAAATATTCTCCAAGATGATCACATCTTGAGCCACAAAACATATCTTAACAAATTAAAAAAAAAATTGAAATTATACCATGTATCTTCTCAGACCACACTGGAAGACAGAAATCAACTCCAGCAGAAAGACTAAATTCTACATAAAGTCATGGAAATTAAACAACCTACTGCTCAATAATTATTAGGACAAGAAGAAACGTAACATAAAATCATAAAATTCTTTGAACTAAATGGCAAAGGGGACACAAGTTATCTAAATCTTTGATTTAGCAAAAGTTGTCCTAATGGGAAAATTCAAACAAATGAAAAACAAATAAAAACTAAAAAATCCCCAAAAGATTACAAATCAACAATTTAATGAATTTTATCAAGGTTACTACTTTTTCTTTCAGTGCTCAAAATCTACTGATTTTAATATTTATTGTGAAGTCATATATTCTTATTATTCTACTGGACTTAATGTATATTTTATTCTCTAGCTGATTTTATGATTTTGTTTTCCTCTCTGGTTTACTGAAATTTTACAGCAACATACCTGGAGAGAATAACTTTATATTTTTGTTGGTTGGCATTCACTGAGCTGCTTGAACCTGTTCATCAGATGTGGAAAATGTTTCTTTGCCATTTTTACAATTATTTTCCTTATTATCTTCTTTACCTCTTGCTGGATTTCTAATTATATTATATTGTTGGACCAACCAAACCCCAAAACACATTTTATACTCTTTCATTTTTTTCTATTCTTTTTCCTTTCTATTTTTCAATGTGTCTATTTTTAATCTACACTATTCTTGTCTTATGCTGGATCATTATAAGAGTTTCGAGATACACAAACACCAAGAAACATAAAATCTGCACAGACAGAAACAAATGAAGCCTTCCCAGCAATCTGAAACTTGCATGGGTGAATCAGAAAAGGACCTTGTCAACTATGTTTCCTGGAAGTTAAACAATGGACCACAACAGAGTCTGTCTTAAAACTTTAGTATTAATCTTTATATTCAGTCTGCCTTTTAATATATCTAAATGTATGGTTACTTCTTAAGGTTATTTTATTTTATAATTTTAAAATGTTCATTTGAGTGTTTTTAATAGATTTTTAATTAATGAAATATACCATCTTTTCATCCATTTTGTCTATTTGTTTAACTTCTTTAAGAAGTTAATCAATTAACTTATTTTGATATAACTAATTAAATTTTTTGTCTAATAACTCTAATATCTAGATCATCTTCAATATCATCCTCTACTGATTTGTGTGAATGTTACTTGCTTTTTTCATATTCAATATTTATTGCTTACTAGATATTTAAATGACAGCATACAGGGATTCTAGATTATCTTATTTTCTTATAAAAAGCATTAAATTTTTTCTGGCAGGCAAATATTACTAATAAATCTCTCCCAATCAAGAGTATTTTTAGGCCATGGGCAATGTTTGAATTTTTAAGTGCTTTTAGCACTTACCTATTTCAGTCTTGCCATTATTCATAGAGATAGCTGTTATATGCATGCCATGGTCATTACTCTTAGTCATGGACTCTCTGAAGTCTCATGGTCTGGCATGTTTACCAAGATACCTCTACTCTAATTGTGCCTGATTTTGGATATCATCACAACATTGTACAATCTTATAAATCTCTGCTCAATTTCAGTCTTCTAGCAATTTTCTCTGATAAGCTTCCTGATGGCTCTCCATGCACACGAACATTAAAGATATCATAATAACCCAGGGGAAATCTTTACGCAGAATTCTGTCCCCTCTCTCTGCAGCTCTCCTGTGCAATATACTGCCTGTTGTTTTGTCAACCTGACACTTTGATCTCTATTTCTTTCACCAGTGTATCTGCCATTTTCTGTTGGGCTTTATTTCCCTGTGCTATAGTTTGGGAAAATTCCTTAGGAGGAAGGCCAGGATGAAGGTGGAATTCATCTCAGGTACTCCCCTTCTTTACATTGATTGTTGGCCAATGCATGCAAAAGTTGTGCAAGTTATATCCAGCTTCTTAAAGTGTTTATGGCAAAAAGATAAGTTCAATATCAGCTACTTCACATCTTAATGTAGGATTGCATATCCTATTCCTGCAACCATTAATATTTTCCATTAAAAACATTATGATAATTCATAGCTTTGTTAATGCCTTATAAAAATACTATTTACAGAGAAGTTTTTCTTCAAGTCCCTTGCCCA
>NW_003852401.1:38384678-38410127 GCF_000181295.1 Otolemur garnettii
AGCTATAACCCAATTATAGCCCAAGAAGAAAAGGAAAGGTGAGACGGAGGGGAAGGTAGGGGGGAGGGAGAGTAATTGATGGGACCACACCTAGGGTGCATCTTACAAGGGTACATGTGAAATTTACTAGGTGTAGAGTATAAATGTCTTAACACAATGACTAAGAAAATCTCGTGAAGGCCATGTTGACCAGTTTGATGTAAGCATTTGAAATTGTATATAAAACCAGCACAGTGTACCCCATGATTGCATTAATGTACATAGCTATGATTTAGTACAATAAATAAATAAATGAATACTACCTACATTCTTAGCTCAACTAAATTATAAAGTCCCTTCATTTGTTGCTAATCTTCATGTTAAAAATGGTACTTAATGTTTTACTTTGCATTTCACTCCCTATTCATATTCTTCAGCTTCTTTTCAAGGTTTATGCATTATTTGCCTTTTTCTACAACTTCTATACTCATATTTTATGTCTATTTTCATGCTATGGTATTTACATTTTTCTCATTAATTCACAGACATGTTTTAACTTAGGGCTATTCATCTCTTATCTGTGATATATGCTGCAAATATTGTCTTCCAAGCCCATCATATGCTTTTGACTTTGCATGTGTGAAGGAAAATGTTACCACAAAATAATAACTCCTTGGAATAAAGAGTAATTTGAATTAAAGGCCTTTAGAGATCAACAGACTCTTGAGAGGGTTTTTCCATGTATCTGCATAACCAGACAGACCCATCAAAAGAATAATGGACTTCCTTTCTCTTCCCTGTTATCTCAATATATTTCAGGAAAGATGATCAAAAATGCAACCAGACCTGACCAAAATTATTTTACATAGAATGTGCCTCCTAGGTTAATTTACAAGTCAATCTGTTTCCCCTCATCCATTCATTCCCCAGGGTGTCTACTCATCCTCCATAGCGACCATTTATTGCCTCTAAACAGAATTACCTATTTTTCTCATGTCCTCCACCCCTCTAAAAGGAGGGTATAAAAATATTTGGATTCCCTTGGGATATTAGGTAATCATTCTGTGATTCTCATTGTGCCCAGGGCAAATCTCTTTCTTTTATTAATCTGCCTTAATTGTGAGTTGACCTTTCAGGGAGCTTTCAGGGTAAAGGGGAAGTTTCCCCTTACTCCCACATAAGGGGAGTTACCTTTTGTCACACAGAATCTTTTACATCTTACAAATTACATATGTAAATTTTTATAGCTCAAAGTCCTACCATCTTAATGCAAATATTTCCCTCTATGTTTTCATAATGACTTATATTTTTAATCTGTCTGTAATTTGCATTTGATGTAGACTCAGTTGAAAAAAAAACATTATTTTCTTTTAAATGGGTATATGGTTTTCTCAGCATCAATTTTGAATGACTAATTTTTATTCTTTAGATTGTAATTTCAATTATCACAATCAAACTTTTCAGACTTAAAACTGTTTGTGGGCATTGTCTGATTAATATATATAAATATTCATTCATGCAGCAATGCTATAATGTTTGAATTGTGGTAGCTTTTTAGTAAATGATATAGCTGCCTATAAGTACATGGATACTCATCTTCTAATAAATTGTATTACTTGTACCTGAATGCCTTCAAATTATATTCATTATTCAAGTTCTTAACTATTCACTCTTAATATAAATCCAGAGCTGATGTATATTAAAAACTGAACTAAAGTGGCTAAGCAACATTTTTTAGTTTTCATTTATATAGCTACGTTTAAAAAATGTGAGAATAATAGAATGTAATATTTTTTTAAAACCTCACATTTTCTATGTCTAATTAAAACAAAATACCCCATGGACTACCTTGGCTTCATTTTACCAGGTTTCATTAATTCTGGGTACTGAAGTTAATTTAAATTCACTCATGTAAAATGAGAACTCAGTATCAGCATTTGTTTCTCTGCTAACATACTCAGTGAGACTGACAAATAGTCACCTGCTAGGCAATAAACACTAAGCAGGCTTGCAAATAATCTCAGCCAATAAATGGTAATTTACGTTCTTTTTAGGAATAAAGTTGTTAATCTGAGATCACAAAAGAATCTTTTTATGAAGGCTAAGAGCAATTCTACTTTGATTAGTTGCATATGCAAATATTACTCATTTTCTTTCATCTCCTTTGACAGTTGTACAGAAAGGAAGCTAAATGAATGCAAGTCAAATCCACTACAAATGAAACGGTGAGAATTAAAAACTGATTTGTAGGGAAACACCTATCATTCTGATTGGATAGTTTTTGAACATTAACTAAAATTTAAAGAGATAAATGCTATGTTAAAAGAAGCTTACTAAATTGGCCTATCATTATTTTTATTTCCAGATAAAACCTGGGGTTCTACTGATAGAGAAGGAGTTTCCCTTTTTGAGGAGTTTTCTTTGTCCTGGTTTCCATACTCTCCCTCTATCAACTTTTGAAATTTTTTACTCAAATTCTTTATCACTTGTGTCTGGGAAAGAATAGAAGCTGTGCTGGACTCTGCCCAGTCAGATAGGGTTTTGGAGTATGCTCCCTTTCTCTCAAATAGCCACTGTCAATTTGTGTGGTGTAGGCCTTTGTTTGACTGTAGTTAGTATGTTTGTCTGCTTTTTTTTTTTTTTTAACATATTTTTGGTATTCATTTGTTTAGATTGAGAGGGTCAAATGCTGTGTTTCTAAAAGGTTATCTTCATTTTGGAAGGCCTTTTGAATTGTGATTTGCATGCAAAAAGGTTTAATTAACTCTGAACTATATATTTCCTTTCCTTTTCTTATTTTTAATAGCTTTTTCCCTCAAAGTTTGGACCCACATTAATAGCTAAAAATAAAAAGAATTCAGACCCAAATGTCTTTCCCTTGTAAACCACAACAATATGGAGAAAAAATGATGTTGCCTTCTCTTCCTCCTCCTTCACCTTCTTTTTGATCAGTCACCTCTGCATGTGTTTCTAGAACGGCCTCAGAAAGCACCTCATTTCACTTATTTCACAGTGTTGGAGTAGTGGATTGCTAGGAGGGACTAATTTCTAGATACTTTTGGATATAGGCTACTTGTAAATATACTTCAGAGGGATGAGCCAGCCATTCAGTCTTTTCACTTCAGCTGAGTTGCCTATTCCTGAGAAAACAGACTTGTGTTCAGTTGAAGCAGATGGAGAGTAACCCGAGTTTTCCTTCCTGCCTCCCTTTCTCCCTTTCTCTCATTTATCTTTAATGACTAATGGGAATATCTTGGATGCCACCCCATTTTTATGCTTTTTTTGTATTTCGTATATGAAATTGTGACCATTTTTAATGAAAAGGGAAGAATCTTTGAAATTCTTTAAAAATACAATTACAGTTGTCTAGGATTCAGGGTGATTTGGCAGGTAAAACTACGGAATGGTAAAATAGTTATGCTGGCATGCTAAGATACACTTCACATTTTTCTTACTTGAAATTACAAGATTCTCTGTGACTCGGGAAACAGGTAAATAATTGGTAACATTCTGCCTTTACTTATATAGTCCATCAATGACCATTTTGCTTCATTATTTGAAGGTTAGCCAAAAGGAACTTCCATACTCTTATTGTTGGAAAAGTAGAGTTGCAACATGAATCTATGACTCAAAAAAAAAAATTATAGTAACTTCTTTCTTCTGGCATCCTAATCTAAGTGGTTTTTTTTTTCTTTTCTTTTTTTTTTTTTTTGGTAAAGGGAGTTGTTTGTAAGTCAAATGGGTGTTCACCAATATAGTTTAAAAATGGGAAGCAAAATGGCACTAGCTCCAAACAAAGCATGTGCAGTGTTAACATTTATATTTGATTATCTTTCACTTTCCCAAGGGGTGAAAGTGATAAGAAGTAAGGCATAGAGATCTACTTGAATAAAGCATTTCAAAATAGATGGAGCAGAAAGCATTCCCAGACACAGGTCAAGTTCATCTCAAGAACAACTCTCTCAGTGCTTCCACAACTAGTTAAAATACAAGACCAATAATGTCTCAGCTCTCCTATCAGTGCTGAAATCCGGCAGAAGGTTGTTAATATTGATATGGTTAATGTACATCAAACAGGATTCCTTTAATTTTCTGAATCAAAAAAATTCTCCACAGTGTTGACATTTCCTTACTGAACTCTCAGGATTGTTTGGCTTCAGAGGCTGTTGGACCCAAGACGCATTTTGTTTTAAATAATCCTTCATAAAAAATTCAGCTTTCGGTCTAATATGATTGAAACTCAGCTTGAGTGTGTTTTATAACGCATTGAACTGGAAAGACTATGGGCGCTGAATTATTCAAAACATGGTAGGCAAACGAGTGATATGTGTTCTCAAGTGGGGAGGGGGTGATCAAAGAAATCAGTGAGACTTGATATGTCTGGTTATCTCATTTTATTTACCTTTTCGAATTCCTCCAAATATTAGAGGAAAGGAATCAATATCAATTTTCACCTCTGTCACGTTCCACACTTCAATTATTAATGAATGTCAAATTTGACCATAGCTCTCTGTACCACCTGTTCTGCAATAATATTTCTGAGCCTTTATTAAAAATGTAAAATTGTCATTGAATTTCCAAATATGATTCTCCAGTGGCTAATTCAGCTTGTTTTATTAATAAGCAAGTTCTGATGAGTAATACTAATTTAATACGCCTGCATGTAAGATTAAACTATAAATTATTCCAGCTGAAGGTGATGAGATATGACTGCTGTGTAGTTTTTGGGCAATAACCTTCCTGAATTAACCCTGAAAGCACTACTTCATGTATAGCAAACCCAATATAATTTTGAATGTTTATCTTAGCAGAAGAATGTGCACAAACACACACAAATCCATGATGAAACATGAATTTCCAAATAAAATTCCCCCCAAAGAACAGGATTAAGTAGTGATTTTTATAGTTTATTAATTTTGTCCATATTAAAACATTTCATGAAATCACTTACTATTCTGCTGTGTGACCCTTTCAATTCTGACATGCTAAATACAAATTTAAACAACAATTAGAGTTCTGTGCCATGAAAGGAAACCTCGTGTTTGAAGGTCAAAACTGCTACTAAATACTTGAGACGATTGAAGATCAGTGTGTACCCACTTAAGGAAAAAGACTGTTTCCCTGAAGAAACTATCTGTTAGGGTAGTAGCTGTATCTGTTAGGGTAGTAGCTGGCTGAGTAGATGAGACTTTCATTGTTTTGTGCAATAAGCCACAAACAATACAAGAAATAGCCTCTGGCCTTTTAGTTGTCTTTTGTACTAAGCTTTCTTTAGTATATTGCTCTTGACCAATTACACTTAAATCAACAGAAGTTGCTTGAACATTGGACAGTTGTATTCCTTATACCCTAAAGCATTTTTGAGGATTACTGAGATAAAACTAATTCAAAAAATACTTCCCCTAGACATTTTCAGGATGGCATCAATGAACATAGCTTAGAGAAAAAGAACTTTACCTTGATTTTCTGGTCTGCCACTCTACAACAAAGCAAGCAAGTATATACCTTCATAGCAAAATCTTTCTAAGTTCCCTCCAAGTTGAAAATTTGATTTCCATGACCTTGCATAAAAAGTAAATGGATACTTTACTTCTAAATCATTTTCCAAAGAGTAATACAGTTCATCATCCCTAAGTGACAATGAAAATTGGGATTTTCAAATCTCTTAATGTTTCACCAATGACTTAGTATATTTTTGTTGAATAATATGTACTTTATATTTTAAAAAGCCACTACTCACAATCTTAAACATTTTCATTCCCTTTACCTACCAAGACTGATCACTGGCTTGACTTCTAAACACAATAAAGCATCAGGTCACAGTAGAATTACAATAGATATTGTATTTGATATCAGTGAATTCATTGCTCAGGTGCAAAGAGCGACTATCTTCATTTTTTCTCTTCTTTCTTGAGTTAGATTATTGCATCCTAAACAGAGAGGTTGTACAATTTTAATACAAAGGAGAAATGTACACTTCTGTTAACATGGAAATTGATAACCTCAGTAGGCAGAGCCAAGCACTGTTATTCAGCTAAATTATGTTTCCAGTGATGATTCAAGATTTAATAGGATTTTCTTCTACCACTCCAAAATCTGAACATGATAAGCATCTCACCCAAGTTTATGACAGCCTGTTACCTATACTGTGGAAAGGAAAATCAAAATAGCATCTTTCTCTAAGGTCTTCTTTGACTTTAAAGGACAACTATTTAGTTAAGTCATTGTCTTATTGTTTTTTTTTAAAAAGCTATTAATGATGAAACTTAACATAAGCCTATTCTGTGGCTAGATTTGAAAGATTAGTTTCAGAGTGTTTATCAATGTATCAAGAAGAGAGGACCCAGGGACTTCTCTTATTTCCAGAAGAGCACAGTAAAGATTTGTTCAGTGGAGGAAAAATTAATATATAATTTAGGAAAGATAACTCATGAACAATTGACATTAATGAGTGATAATTTCCAAACTCATCTGTGATGAAACACTATGAAGTATACTTTTATTAATGATCTTATTACAAACAAGAAATAAAAATTAAATTATGGAGAGACTTCCAATTTCAACTCTGACATATAAAAGGACTTGGAAGATGTCACTTAATCATTATAAGATAAAGCTATGCTAACTGAAAATCAGTGATTTTTCCTAGACCAATCTGAGATTGAAGGAGAAACTGCCACACCCTGAGATCTGGAGAGACAGGTAAATTCAGAGTCACAGCAGAGATCAGATCTCCCTATCTGGAGTAATAGCAGCTATAATAACATGTAGACACACTTAAATAACAATTTTGACAAATTACTGAAGGGTGAGTTTGGATTAGCATAGTAGCCAAAGTCTTAGAAGGCCTGGTAATTTTGTGGGTTTTTCCTTTAGAAATCCCAGTAGGTTCTCACAGTGAATGATGAGAGGAAGATGCTTTCATAGTTCTAGAAGTAGAGGAGAAGGTTAACCACTGTGAAATACACCCAGAAGAGTTTTCCATAACAAAGCCTACTCTGTAGGAGACTTTGTCAGAGCCTAACAGCTAGAATAAGGGTCTTCTTCCCACTTCAGCCCCTTCTATCCTTCCTGTTTTACCTAAGGGGAGTGGGATATAGTCAACATAGGTCAGAGGTTTAAGGAAATAGATTAGAAACACTGCAGCCAGGAAAAGAAATAAGAGGCATCATATAACAAAAAGCTTATAAAACTGGAAATGTAGCAGAGGGAATAGCCAGAGAAAGGGTAAAAATATTTTCCCTTAATATATTATTTATTATTTCAGATTATTATGAGAATGCATACAATTTGGTTACATAGTTTGCTTTTGTAAGGTTAAAGGTCAAGTTGTAATTGTGTCCTTCACCCAGGAATTGTGCAATATAGGGATGCAATGTACCTATTACGTGTGAATTTACCCATCTTTCATCATCCCTCCCCCAGATTTGAACTTCACTGTATAATTTTCAAATATGAGCTTTAAGGTGCTGATCTCCAGTTTTGTACAGAATACATCTGTTTGTTTTTCCATTCTTGAACAGTCTCCAGATCCATCAAAGTTATTAAAAAGATATGTGGGTCACTATGTAAGTTTCGAGATAGGCTGTTATGGTCCATTATTTCACTTCCAAGAAACATAGTCAGTAATGTTCTTTATGATTCACCGGTGAAAATGTCAACTTGTTTGGCTTATCAATGTGTCTCAAAGAGCTTCATTTGTTTCTGTCCATGTGGATTTTATATTTCTCATTTTTTGTGTATCTCAAAACTTTCTTAATGACCCACATATATGGGGTCCTTTTTATGACCCAGTAATATTCCATAGTATACATATACCACAATTTATTAATCCATTCATGTTTTGAAGGGCACTTGGGTTGTTTTCATGAATTCGTGATTTCATGTTTACACTGCTATAAGCATTCAAATGTAGATGTCTTTATGATGAAATGTCTTTTTGTCCTTGGGGTTAAGTACTCAGTACTGGGATTGCAGGATCAAATGGGAGGTCTACTATTTGTTCATTAAGGAATCTTCATACCTATTTCCATGGAGGTTGTACCAGCTTGCAGTCCTACCAGCAGTGTATGAGTGTTCCTTTCTTTCCACATGCACACCAACATCTGTTGCTTTGGGACTTTATGATGTGCAGTTAGGTGATATCTCAAAGAGGTTTTGATTTGCATTTCTGTGATAATTAGAGACAATGAACATTTTTTCATGTGTTTTTTTCTCATTAGTCTATCATCACAGAAAAAGTTTCTGTTCATGTCTTGTTCCCCGTTTTTAATGGTATTATTTGATCTTTTCTTATTGATTTCCTTAAGTTCTTTGTATATTATAATCATCAGCCTTTTGTTGGATGTGTAGCATGCAAATGTCTTCTCAATTTCTGTAAGTTATCTTTGTGCTTATTGATTGTATCCTTAGCTATACAGAAACTTTTTAACTTGATCAAGTCCCATTTATTTATTTTTATTTTTGTTGTGATTACCAGTAGAGTCTTCTTCATAATTTATTTGCTATAGGGTGATATTTTCCATACTTTTTAATAGGATTTTTATAGTTTTGGGTCTTGGGTTTAAATCTTTTACCCATTTTGAATTAATTTTTCTGAGTGGTGAGAGGTACAGGGTCTGTTTCAATCTTTTACATGTGGCTAACCAGTTCTCCCAGCACTATTTATTGAATAGGGAGGGATTCTTTCCCCCAGTGAATGCTTTTGTTTGCTTTGTCAAACATCCAATGGCAATATGAGACTGGTTCCATCTCTGGGTTCTCTGTTCTGTTCCATAAGTCTGTGTCTCTGTTTTTATGCCTGTATCATCCTTTTCTGCTGACTATAGACTTGTTCTATGGTCTGAAGTGTGGTAAAGTGATGTCTTGAGATTATGTAGAACTGTGTTGGCTATTCAGGGTTCTTTCCAATTCCATATTAGTGTAGAATTTTCTAAGATCTGAAAGATATGATATTGGTATTTTAATGTAGATTTCATTGAATCTATATATCATTTTGATAGTATAGACACTTTAGCAATGTTTATTCTTCCAGTCATGAGACTGATGTGCTCTTTGATCTTTCATGATATGCTCTTTTGCAATTATTCTCAATGTTTCATTGTTCTCTTGGTGGAGATACTTCATGTCATTGTTAAATATATACCAAGCTATTTTTATTTTCTTTGGTGTTACTGTCAAGGATATTGTATCTTACATTTGTTTCTCAGTTTGACTTTTGTTGGCATAAATGAAGGCTACTGACTTGTGTACATTGATTTTGTATCTGGAGATGTTGCTGTATTTCATGATCAATTACAGGAGTCTCTTTGTTGAGTTCTTGGGGTTTTATCGTATCATTAGCAAAGAGCAAGTTTGACTGCCTCTGTCCCTATCTATATACCCTTAATATTCTTCTCTTATATGATTTTATTGGTTAGGACTTCCAGCACTCTGTTGAACAGTAGTGGTGATAATGAACATCCTTAACTGGTTCTACCTCTAACTGGGAGTGCTCTTATTATTCCACCAGTCAACATGATGTTAACCATGCCAATTTTCTTAGGTGTTCTTAACAAAAATGGGTGCTGAGTTTTGTCAAATGATTTTTCAGCATCAACTGAGAGGATCATATAGTTTTTGGTTTTACTTCTGTTTATGTTGTCAATTACATTTATAGGTTTGCATATGTTGAACCAGCCTTGTATTCCTGGGGTGAAACCCACCTGGTTGTAATGAACTATATTTTTGCCATTCAGCTGAATTCTGTTTGCTAAAATTTTGTTGAGTATTTTTGCATCTGTATTCAATAATCACATGGTCTTTAGTTTTCTATTTTTGTTGTGTCCTTTCTTGGCTTTTGTATCAGGGAGATATTTGATTCATAAAAGAACTGGAATTCTTCTCAATGTCATGCAATAGATTACAAGCTATTTGTGGAATTCTGGTGTGAAACTATCTAATCTGGGAATATTTTTTTGTTGGCAGATTTTTTATTGTTTCAGTTTTGGGATTGGCATTCGTCTTTTCAGGAGTTCTATTTCTTGCTTGTTGAGTCTAGGGAGGCAGTGTGATTCCAGAATTTTTTTTTTTTTTTATTTTTCCACATTTTCACATTTCTGAGTGTAGATATTTTTGTTGTATTCAGTGATGATATTTGTATTCCCATTATATCTGTTGTTATTTTCATTTTTTAAAATTTTTATTTCTTGTTATTTGTGGTTGAGCTTATTAGAGATCTTACTTTTCTGTTTCTGGACTACCTACCCAAAGGCTTATTTATTTTGATTGATTGATTTTTTTTTTTTTTTTTTTTGAGACAGAGCCTCAAGCTGT
This sequence comes from Otolemur garnettii, assembly GCF_000181295.1. NCBI lineage: Eukaryota > Metazoa > Chordata > Mammalia > Primates > Galagidae > Otolemur > Otolemur garnettii. Next base: position 38,394,972 of record NW_003852401.1, read on the forward strand.
CCCCCTGGGTAGAGTGCTGTGGCATCACAGCTCATAGCAACCTCCAACTCCTGGGCTCAAGTGAGTCTCCTGCCTCTGCCTCCCAAGTAGCTGGGACCACAGGTGCCCGCCACAATGCCAGGCTATTTTTTGGTTGCAGCCATCATTGTTGTTTGGCGGGTTTGGGCTGGATTTGAACCCACCACCTTAGGTGTATGTGTCTGGTGCCTTAGCCACTTGAGCCACAGGTGCCGAGCCAATTTTGATTATCTTTTCAAAGAACCAACTTTTTGTTTCATTTGTCTTCCAAATGGTTCTTTTGTTCTCAATTTCATTTAGTTCTAATATGCTTTGATTATTTATTTACTTCTGCTAGTTTTGGAATTAATTTGCTTTTACTTCTCCAGCTCTTTGAAATGGTTTATTATATTGTTGACTTGTACTTTTTCTGATTTCTGGATGTCAGCATTTAAGGCAATGAATTTCCCTCTCAGGACTGCTTTTATAGCATCAAAAAGGCTTTAATAGTTTGTGGCCCTGTTGTGCTTTTGTTCAAGAAATCAGATGATTTCTGTCTTTATCTCCTTCTTTAGTTTTCATGACTTTTTGTGGGGATAAGGGTTCCTGCTAGAGTTGAATTTTACCCAATTATTGCCTATGAAGATACATATTATAATTACTATTTTTTAAAATTTGTTGAGATTTGCATGTAGGATATGATTCATCTTGGAGAATGATCCATGAATTGATGAGAAGAATGTATATACAGTAGCATTGACATGAAATGTTCTGTATATGTCTGGTAAGTCTGTTTGTTCTATAATCATACAGATAATTAATTTGTATGCTTTTTCTCCTGATAATCTGTCTATTCTCAGTTTATTTCATAGACACAAATTATTGAATCTTCAAAGGGTAGTAGGAACATTCCTTTTGCCTCTACAGTTCTCATAATCAAATGCCAGAATAAGAAGCATAGGGAAGAAAGCAAATCTTCCTCTTCACTCCCAGAAGCCCTGCTGAAAAATAAAGTCGATTAATAAGACAAAAAGTATCAAATTTATTTAACATGTATACATGGGAACCTCCAGGAAATGAGGATTCAACTTCCAAACAAAACTGAGAAGTTTATATGTCTTTCAGATAAAATGGGTTATGTCAGGGGTTAAAGAAGAATTCTGTTAAGCAACAATAAAACATGCTAGGGAGGATAGATTGGGGACAAAGAATAACTGGTAAATAGTTCCTTTTGGAATTTAAAGAAGTCTGAGAGATTGGATATTATGTGTTGAAAGAATCTGTTCAAGTGTGATCCTGTTCTTAGTGGGAGGGGAAGAAAAGAGCAATCAATTGTTCTCCTGGGTGGTCAGAATTTAGGCAGATAAAGAAATGTCAAGGTTTTTGGAAAAAAGTGGTAATAGGGCCAGGCATAGTGGCTGACATCTGTCATCCTAGCACTCTGGGAGGCCAACACCCACAGATTGCTTGAGCTCAGGAGTTTAAGACTAGCCTCAGCAAGAGTGAGATCCCATCTCTACTAAAAATAGGAAAACTAGCTGGTGTGGCAGGCATCTGAAGTCCCAGGTAGTCAGGAAGCTGAGGTAAGAAGCCACCTGAACCTAGGAGTTTGAAGTTGCTATGAGTTGGGATGCCATGGCAGTCTATACAGGACAACATAGTGAGTCTCTGTAGGGTGCCGGCCCTATATACAGAGGTGGTTGGTTCAATCCTAGCCCTGGCCAAAACTGCAAAATAAAATAAAATAAAATAAAAAGTGGTGGTAGTGGGAGGTCAGAGAGGCTTTAAAGCTTTCCTAGTCCATCCAGAATGTCTAAAGGTCATATTTTGGGGTAAAAATAATTCTAATTTCCTTCAGAAGAAAGAAGCAGAAGAAATATTTGAAGTAATAATGGTAGAAAAATTTCCAAAATTAATGAAAGACAATAAACCACAGATTAATGAAAGACACTAAACAATAGTTCAGATACAAGCAAGTACAATAAATACCAAACAAACAAACATACCAAAGCATATAATATTCAAACTTTCAGAGACTAAAGACAAGGAGACAATCTTGGAAGAAGTCTAAGTGAGGAAAACACAAAATCAAATATTTTATGCATATAAGAACAAGGAGAAAAATTGCAGGGGACTATTTGTCAGACAACTTACAGTGAAGATGAGAATGGAGTAAAACATTTGAAGTTTTAGAAGAAAATAAAAGAAAGAAGCCACCAACCTTAAATTCTATATCAGGATAAATTATTCTTCAAAAACGGAGAAACAAAGACTTTCTGAAACCAAAACTGAGGGCATTTATGGCCAGATCTGCCCTGCAAGAAATTTTATGAGCACTTTAGGAGGAAGAAAAATAACGTAGGTCAGAAACTGTGATCTATATAAAGAAAAGCTTTGGAAAAGAAATAAATGAAGATGGGGACAGAGCAAGACTCAGTCTCTCTAAAAATAAATAGAATAAAATAAATGAAGATAAAATAATTTTTTTTTACTATTGTAAATCTTAAAGATGACACTTTAAAGCAATAGTAACAATGAATTTGGTGATAAAGAGCTAAGAACACTCTCTTGTAAGGCATGTAGGAGAGTAGAATCTGTCACCCTGAAATACGCCTCTTTGGCAGAAGGGCTATTGTGAGTTGATTATTTTGATAAACTGTGGACCCAGGAGAAGCTAGCATTTAGTAACTTTTATCAATAAAGGACTTTTCCATTTGTAAGAGTGTGTCTCTTTCTGTACCAGGAAGATACGGATTATTAACTCTCTTCTTTTTTGATGGAGAAGGCACTGGCTTGAATCTATATAACAAACCTTGCTTTTATTTATAGAACTTTTTCTGGTTACCTCCCCCTTACTGGCCCCCCACTCTTTGTTCTATAAGTTGAAGATGATATTTAAACCTGAACTCCAAGCTACTTATTCACTTTCCATGTTAAAAATATATATTGCAAACTCATTTCTTCACATTCATTTTAAAATAAGTGTAATCGATATGGTAAGAGAGTAGATAAAAATGGAATCATAGAATGTTGGGAGAAGGCAAAAAAAGCAGGAGAAAATTAAATTGTGCAAACGAAATTGGAAAAATGAAATGGTCTTAATATGAAAAAACTCAAGTTGAATACAGAAGATGCACAAATAGAGTTTAAAAAATGTGTTCCTTTGTAAAGTTTTCTTTGAGATTTTAGATTTTACAATATAGTTCTCCTTTATTCTTTTCTCGTCTCACTGGATAAGGTATGATAATCACATGAAAAATGATTTGTGATCTTTTGATCCAAGACCTAAAGAAAATAAAGTTGCATTATTATTTTGATACAGTTGCTGGTCTTGGAGGTAGGGGAGGAGGTGTGTAACAGAGACAGAAAAATGAAACAGGTGGGGGAAGTCAGAAGCCTTAAATATATAATGCTAGAAAGAGCAAGCCCGTGGCCACTTAAAGCACATTCATACTTAGTTAGATAGTGAAAGTCCATTCAATCAAGCTGGTTATTCTATCTTTGTCATGGCGGATCTCAAACATGAGTATTTTCTATACATTTGCCTGCCTACCTGGCTGAATAGAATCATAGGCCATCCATTCAGTTGAAATAGCTGAACTGGTTGTTCATGTGGACCCAAGTACAATTTAAGTTGCTTGAGTGCTTGTGTAAGTCTGGTGGGGGGGGGGGGCAGTGCTGAAAGAAGAGGCAAGCAGAGGGCAATGTTGAGGAAAGGGAATCCCACAGTGTTGTTGGAGCTATGGGCCAGAATAAACAATGTGCTGTGACCTATTTAGCAAACGAAACCACAAACCAGAGAAAGCAGCCGAAGTCAGGAACACATATCCTCTCCTGCTGAGATGATTTGGGATGTTCAGAACAAGAAAATGAATAGCTCACATGTGGGAGTTTCTTCAAATTCCCCTGGGCAATAAATCGCTGACTGCAGTGAAGTTTCTGCTTTCCTAAAACTTCGTTAAATGAATGGCAGCAGCAAGCCAGGTCTGGTTTATTCGAGTTTCCTTTTTTTAGCCTAAAGGCAACATCTGATTAAGAAGAATTCTTCCTGGTTGTGCCTGTTTATGTTAAAGCCTGGATTGCCCTCCTCTGCACCTGTCCCCCAAAGTCACCTGGAAGCCTCTGAAACCAGACTCACTTATACATGTCCTGATGAAATCCTTGTACTCAAATGCTTATTTCACAGTACACATTTTCCAGGTGACTTTTGTGTCCTAAAGTCACTTGGTTTTACTCAAAGCTTTATGTTTACCAGAAGAGAAAAGAAGTTAAAGTGTGTAGCCTAGTACCACGATAATGCTCAAAATGAAGTGAAGAAAGGTGGTGTTGACAGATTTCTGTCTGTAGCAATGTTATCTGTTGGGAGTTGGGATCCCACTTCCCCCAGCCCAGTTGACCTGGTTTGATTACTCAGCTGAGCTAGAAAGTTCAACCAAGGCACAGGGGTAATGGAAAACAAAACTGAGTGGAAACCGAAAAGAGAACTGGAGCAGCACAGGCAGTGTGGGTAGAAAGCAAAAGTAACCTTCACAAATTTTAGGGTAACAAAGAGAGATTTTATATAAAAAACAAAAACCAAAAATAAAAGGGAAAGTTTAGAACACTTCCGAAGTGAGCTGGAAGTGGGTCCCTCTTGTGAAAGAGAAAAAGTGAGAGAGATGGAGATGCAAAGGTCTATGGGGACATAAATTCTTTCCCCCTTTATAGTTGGCTGCTAGTCTTTCATTGGCCTCTGCACCTCTAGGCAGTATTGCCCATTCCTACTGGTTATTGATGGTCTCTTTCTATTGGTCATTGATTACTTAGGTTACTTCATACTTACATCCTTAGAGCCCTCCAGACATCTTGATTCAACAGGCCAGATTTTCCTCCCAACCCCCTGGAAGTCCCTTTCTTAATGTCCTTTCTCATTATCTATCTATCTATCTATCTATCTATCATCTATCCATCCACCTACCTACCTACCTACCTATCATCTTGCTGTCTACATTTAATGTGATCCTAATTCTAACAAGATATGTATAGAAAAACAACCATCAGAAAATGCATTGAGAAAATCAAAGGATGTGTTTTATATGATGATATTGTAAGTGATAATTTTCTTCTTCTTTATATTTTGTCAATATCTTCTAACTTTCTAATGAAAGTTTATATAGCAGTGCTGTCCAGAGACAATGAAAAAATAATGAACCCCAAGTCTAGCCATATACGATATTGTAAATTTTCTAAAAAATAAAAAGCAGGTACTTTAATTTTAATTACATATTTGATATAGGTTAGTAAATCTAAAATAATTATCATTTTAATATATATCTAACATATAATTACTGAGATTTTTTCAATTTGCTCTTCAAAATCTGATGTGCATTTTGCACTAATAGTACATTTCAATTTGGAATTGCCTGCATTTCTAAGGATTGGTGGCTACTATATTGAATAGTGCAGTTCTGGTTTGAATATGACTCACATCAACGTGTGTGCATGTGCCACAGACACATATTCATAGAAAGAAAAAAATAACAAAAGAGATTATAGAAATAAAGTAGATAAGTTTTTCCTAAACTATGCTATGAAACCCTAATGCTTTGTTGTTCCACAAGATGTTATTGGACAGCATGTCAGAAAAACATATGGTACAAAGCCAGATACCTTTGGAAACTCTGAGGTAAACAAACTACATCACTTATGTGGCTCTAGGACTCTTTAAGATATAAATATCCTTTATAAAGTCTTAAGATAATAAAAGGATATGCTACTATTTTATGAATTTTTCAGCAAAAGGCCTTTTCTTTTTTATGGGACATTTTTCAAGACTTATGGAACAGTTTTCGTAAAACTGTTGGTATAGTACAACCAATGTAGAAAATTAGCAAGTGAGATAAACATAAAAATGTACACAGTGAGTTAGTGTTGAAATGCTTACACCTTATTAGAAGTAAATGTGTTTGTGTGTGTGTGTGTGTGAGAGAGAGAGAGAGAGAAAGAATGTGACAAGGAAATTGATTTACAGAGTATACTATCATACATTAGTTTCATAACTCCTCCTCCTCTATTTATTTTCGTGTTTACTATTTAATATTAAAATAGTGCTGGAGAGCAATGCAAAATAAGTATAAGAGGTGTTATCATTTCTATTCTATGGAAGAGAGAAAAAGGGACGTTGCTTGTTAAATATTTATTACCACATTATTAGTTATTTGTAGATTTAGGAATTTTTAAATTTAGAAATGTTGTATCCCAGCTGTAGAGGTTTCCTTTTAAACTATATTATTATGTTTCTTCAGATTCCCTTTGTAATACTTATATTGTTATAAATTTAATCTATTCTCTTAATAGTAAAACGGGATACTGCTGTCATTTTCTTACCCAGTTGGTACCTTTATTAGAAAATAAAATGCAGCTGGACGCCTGTGCCTCAAGTGGCTAAGGCGCGAGCCACATACACCTAAGGTGGTGGGTTCGAATCCAGCCCGGGCCCACCAAAACAACAATGATGGCTGCAACCAAAAAATAGCCAGGTATAGTGGCAAGTGCCTGTGGTCCCAGCTACTTGGGAGGCTTAGGCAGGAGACGACTCACTTCAGCCCAGGAGCTGGAGGTTGCTGTGAGCTGTGATGCCACAGCACTCTACCCAGGGGGATAGCTTGAGGCTCTGTCTCAAAAAAAAAAAAAAAAAGAAAAAGAAAATGCATCTAGTTTCTGAGACAACCACAGCTGCTTGTCATTAATTTTATCTAGAATTTCCAGTTTCGTTAATAATTTCTCTTCTTGTCCTCCTTTTTATTCTGCAAATACTCTTGATCTCTGAAACTTTTGTTCTCAGAGAAAGTAAACCGAACTAAAATGCAGAACTTGAAAAAGCTCCAAGTTGAGTTGAACATATATTGCCACTAAGAACGCTCACATAAATAAAAAACAGTGATACTTATATTTTCAAACAAAAGACTTTTATAGAATGGTGATGTATTGGAGAGTTTGATTGTCCTAAGCCCAATAAAGACAGCCAAAACAATAGACATGATATTATTTGCCCAACAAAGTTGTTTGATTCAAATTAGGAAATTGTCCTACCACAAATAATGTAGTAATGAAATCTGAAATTATGGTTTTAAATGAAAGCGATCATTAATTAATGCTTAGCAACAGCTGTACCTTAACCATGTCTGGGACAAGAAAATTAGAGCAGAAAAGAACCTTAAAGATCAATTTGCCAACAACTCCTTGGGAAAAAAGTTTAATTACATTTTCCAAGGCCCTTCCAACTTTAAGATTGGTCTTTTCTCACACTGAACTAAACTTCAGTGAGAATGGATTTATTTATTTTGTTTTCAAGATTTAGATACCCATTTTATTTTTTTTAAAAAATATATATATGGTTGTGATTCTAAAAGAAAATGTACTAATTGTCTAAAAACTTAAAAATACAAGGATAAAATTAAGAATTACCCACCCCTCCATGTCCTTAGGTATTATTTGATATAAAACCCTACAATCTCTATGAAAACACATACACAAAGACATAGTGAAAAATTACTGTTTTGTATTTTATCTCAGCAAACATTCTCTTAGTGAGTTTTAGTGACATCGATTTATTTCATAAAATGTGACTACTGAGACCTATGTAGGTGTTCAACATGACAGGTAACCATGTTTTCTTTAACCATTGAGTGATTATTGTATACTTTTATTTTTTTAACTTTTTATAATGAATACTGCAACATCCTTACTGATTCACATACATATGTATGTGTGTGTATATGTATGTGTGTATACATAAATAAATATATACTTTTTTTATGGATGCCATAGACATCTGCTTTTGCCTAACTCACATACAGCCCCATCTTGCCATGGTGCTATTGTAGTTACCAGAGGAGTTGTGGCTTCACCTGTCACACACTCGGCTTATGCCTTTTATCCTGTCCCCTCCCACATCTCACCTTTTCTAACTTATCCCTTCTCTCAATTGAATGTTTACTTTCCCTTTTAAATATGTCCTTCTCGGTGACTTTTAAGTTTTTCCATTAAAAATATACACATATTCTTCTGAGCAAAGTATCTCAAGAATGGAAGAAAAAGTATCCAATGTACTCAGCCCTAATATGAAACTAATTTATAGCTTTCATAGGAAATCTATAACTCAATTATAGCCCAAGAATATGGGGAGAGGGGAGAAAACGGAGAGGGGAGAGGGGAGGATGGGTGGAGGGAGGGTGATTGATGGAATCATACCTACGGTTCATCTTATAAGGGTACATGTGAATCTTTCTAAATGAAGAATATAAATGTCTTAACACAATAACTAAGAAAATGACATGAAGGCTATGTTAACCAGTTTGATGAAAATATTTCAAGTTGTATATAAAAATAGCACACTGTACCCCATGAAAGTATTAATGTACACAGCTATGATTCAATAAAAAAATTTTTAAAAAATACACACAAAATGAAAACTGACAATTCTCACATGAACCCATGGCATGATCTCTTTCTATCTCTCTCCTGCCCTTTTTCTCCTGAATTCCACTGAGTTAGCTGATGGAAAGGTTACCACTGACTTGTATCTTGCTATATCTACTATTTTTAAAAGTGTTTTTTTCTTTATGTCTTTATTTGTTGAACCCCTTTCTTCCCTTATCACCCTGAAAATATACCCCTGTTTTTCCTCCCAGGCCTGTAACTATAATCTCTCTGTTTCACATGCAAAGTTTTCTCCTTCTAAATAACTGTTAAATGTTAGAGTTCCATAGGACTCAGGCTCTTTCCTTCTTTCCTCTTCTCATTCCATAGCACCTTCTCATTCCACAGCCTCTTCTCATGAAATCTTATTCAAAGCTACACCTTCAATTACACCTAGACACTGATTACTCACGTTCCTCTCTGGTTTAGGACTCTTTATTGAATACGTAACTGCCCACTTGACATTAGCTTTTCCTTAACTCAAAGACAAAACATTCCAAACCAGTCCAAAATGAACTTAAGCACGTGCCACCACACACACACACACACACACACACACACACACACACACACACACACCCTGGCCTTCATAAGCATTCTCCATTCCAGTGAATGGTAGCACCATGCATCTAGTTAGATTACCCACAAATTTAGAATGATACTACCTCTTTAACAACCTATCTGGGCCTATAATATTGATACTGTATCCTAAATATCTCTCATATGGCTCCATTTCTATCACCACCAACATCATCATTTAGGTCCCTGTTTACATCACATCTGTAGCGTATTACATCCATTATTGTCTTTTTCCAATTTGTTCTTCATTCTAAACTCAGAGTGATCTGTAAGAAGCACAGATATGACCACATCACCACCGTGATTTCTCATTTCTCTTAGGATAAAAGCAAAGCTCTACACTAATGCCTACTCAGTGCTTCTGTGGTGTTTTTCTTGTCCTGTCTTACATGTCATCCCCTCACCTTCTCCAGTCCAGTCACTTTGGCCTTCTGACACTCCTTCTTCCTGAAGTTTGAACTTATGGCTTTCACCAGGCGTTTCATCCAGATTACTATGGTCCTCTTGAAGTCATTCAAGTATCAGTTTGTCAAGGGTCCCTTCTCTGGCATCTTGAACTACGCCAAATCCTTATTTTATTTTCTCAGAGCAGTGATTCATCTGCTTCATAGAACTTATCATAGCTGTAGTTATCGTATTTCTTAGTGTTGTCAATTGACTATTTTTCATCTCAAAACAAACTATGTTGGGATGGAAATCCTATCTGATATATTTTCTTTATTTAGCACAGTCACTGTGCTTGTTGCTGGGTTGTTAGCATGATAAATATTTCCAGAGCATGTAAATAAAAAATACCCAAAGTAGGATTCCTGCACCCAAGGGTATTAGTGTTAGGGCTCATGATGTAATCTGTTAACTTGTTTTCTAGAAACAGGTTATGGCGCTGATTCAATTTTTAAAAAAATGTCAATAGGGTTTTTCTACTGAAATTAGCAATTTACTGATTCAATTTTTTTATTTTTTATTTTTTGTTTGAGACAGAGTCTCACCTTGTTGCCCCCAGTAGAGTGCTGTGGCATCATAGCTCACAGCAACCTCAAGCTCTTGGGGTTAAGCGATCCTCTTCCCTCAGCCTCCCAAGTAGCTGGGAGTACAGGCTTCCAGCAATACACATGACCTTACTAATTCAATTTTTTAAAGATTTCAGTAGGATTGTCCTACAAAATAAAACAAACTATGTAAAGTGTGAGAAGAGCAAACAGCCATCTTGGTAGGACAGGTATACAAGTCTGACACTCATGCTAATTATTCTTACCAGTCCCTGAGCATTTAAATCGAACAAACAATGCAGGAATGACAGATTTTGAAGTTGGAAGGAACCTGATAGTTTGCTTAGATTAGTTCTAACTCTTGCTGGATATTCTATAGAATATTTTGACTCTAGTATTCAAAACAGTGTAATGAACAGTCTTTTAGTCTAATATTCTCTATGGTACAGTGGATTGGTTTAAATCAAGGATTACAAATGCTTTTCATCACACACACACACACACACACAAAATCCAAATAAGTGCCAATAATGTCTAAAGATTTGTGCTTACGGTTCTTCAAAATGTGGGTACTACAGGCAGGAGAGGCATGAATCTGCATGCAAGTTCCAGGATTTGCTCTCTTTCGTTTAAGTCCTTTGAACTGAATAATCTTTGTCTTTCCTATTTTATATATTCAATGAAGCCTCAAGAGTTGTTGGGGATTAGTTTGACCATGCATACTTTTTCTAATTTCATAGAAATCATTTGATAAGAATATACTTATAAATTTTGTAAGGGATTTGATTAGCATCCATAATGTTTTGTTTCAGTTTCAGATTCTCCCTAAGTCATATTTAATGCTTTTATTTCAAAATCAATAGTATGACTTGCATTTCCCCCCTTTTTGTCACTCAAATATGCATAGTCATTGTCAAAAAATTTAAAAATACAGGCAAGGAAATGCAATTGCCTCTCTAAAATGCAGTTATCCGCTTTTCACACCTTGATGTATGTCCGTTGAGAGTTGTGATAGTAATGAAACATTTTCATTTGTTTTATTTTTGCAATAAAAGATGTCTAGGAATCCAGATCATTACACAAAAGGAAGATTTGGCTGAATTCCAGGTGAGTCAGAGTTTTGTGTGATTACTGTTTCACATGTAAATCAAACAGTCTTTAGGCACATAAAGGAATAACAATTAGAAAAAGTACTATTTAGTTTTCGGTGTCCATTTAAAAATATCCTAGGTTTTGATCGGAGGTGATGGGATCATGTGATAGTGATAACTTCCTGGTCAAGGTTATCCAAACACATTCACTGGCAATCACGAAGATCAGCTTATTTTTTATTTATTTTTTTATTTCTTATTTTTTGCAGTTTTTGGCTGGGGCCGCCCAAGATCAGCTTATTTTAAATGATCACTGAAATGATTACTGTGATCAAAGCTATACCTTTCCAGTTAAGAAACTATTAATTGGGAAAATAAAGTTTAAGCATTAGGATAATTCTTCCATCTTAATGCTTTTTGTAAGGATTAAAGCATCACTTTTGGCTGTGACATTTTTAAATGAAGCTAGTTGTGTATGATGAGATGGAAGGGTTTTTTTGTCATTGCTACTCATGGAGGTTCACTTTTTGCATATATGTTAGTACTTCATTGCTCATATACCTGGACCCTCAGGAACAAAATTGGAGGTCTGAAGTCTCCATATAACTCAAAAACCTAAAGGTTTCCTCTAGGGAAAACCTCTCTGATCAATTGAGCATGGCCAGCAGCTGCCCTTGAGGGCCGGCATGGGTTTCATCTCTGCCATCAACCGCATGCCCAGCCACTCTCAGTGGCTTCTCTTGTCTTCTGAAGTAATTTCTGTCCCTCCTGTGCTCATACTCCTGTTGGCCAGTTCTTGCTTTCTATTGATTTAACTAGGCAATCACAAATCTGCAGGAAAATATAAGTTTCTTATGGGGGAGTTGTTGGCTATACTTGCATGCCCATTTGAATGATTGCTCCAAATAGTCATTTGTCTTCTGACTTTCAAGGCATGTAAGAGTTAGTTGCTGTGCCGGTTTCCTTAGACTTCACATCCTGACAGAACCCTGCAGCCACCCCCACATTCCTGCTTCTGGTACAGTCATAGTCATGCCTGCCGTTACACATTTGTTCATGCTACTCTCCCCACGCCTGGAATTCCTTAAATCATTTATTTGGCCATATTAATCTTGCTCTTTTGAATGCCCAACTGAATTAAATTTCTCATTTTCCACAGAGTCTTTTATGTTTCTCTGTACCACACAAGCCTCTCTGTTCTCAGAGCCCTGCACAGAGTTAGTGCCCTGCTACTTAACATTGTCCCCTCTTTTTCCTAATATCCAAGTTGTGCACCAGCCCTGATAACACTGCTGACCACTCTTTCTTCATGTTATGATATATCAGGTTGAGCCTCAGTGTCCTCTTGCTTTTCTATGTCTATTAGTCTTTGAACCAATCATTCTGTTAGTCTGGAAGATGCAGGTAGTACATCTTCCAAGGAGCCTAACATCATGTAGTTATACGGTAAATATGTGATTATTGTTTGATTCTTTGATTTTCACAAATCACATGGCCCCCTCTCAGTGTCACTACTAAAAAAAAATGAAGAAAAATAGAGATAGCTTTCCAAAATACATGATTAGCCAGAGTATGTTTTCTTTTTTTTTTTTTTTTTTTGGACGGAGCCTCAAGCTATCCCCCTGGGTAGAGTGCCATGGCCTCATACTCACAGCAACCTCCAACTCCTGGGCTCAAGCGAGTCTCCTGCCTCAGCCTCCCAAGTAGCTGGGACTACAGGCGCCCGCTACGATGCCTGGCCATTTTTTGGTTGCAGCCATCATTGTTGTTTGGCGGGCCCGGGCTGGGGATTCGAACCCGCCACCTTAGGTGTATGTGGCTGGTGCCTTAGCCACTTGAGCCACAGGCGCCGAGCCCAGAGTATGTTTTCCTAAAGCAACTTCATTTGGATAGCTATGAAAACCATTGTAAACGTGCTCAGTAAAACAGTGATGCTTAGTTGAACTCCAGCAAGGCTGATGTACTCCTTGCACCTCTCTTTTCAATAATAATAATCATGATTGAATCAGTCCTGCAGTGTTGGGCATCGGGAAAGCTGATATGATCGGGAGGGTATTCTAATTGAGTCTGTGTTCAGGTGCATATGTGTATACGGTGTGTATTAGAGAGATATTAATGGCCCAACTAAGCAGAAAATGCTGGTTAAAGAAACATAAAGATTGCATTGAGTTTCATGTCACATTTGGCACATCGACTGCATAAACAGTAGCAACAAAAAAATTTATTTGAGGGTTCAGTAATGTAAGAGGAGCTTTGGAAATCAGGAATATGTCACCTGGCATGAGAGGTCCTATGTTTCTCTATGAATTATTTTCATTATAAACATGACAGTAATATTGGTTAGTTGTTGAACTTAAAACAGTGTTGGAAATTAAAAAAAAAAAAAAATTCAGCCCTCTAGAGCTACACAGTTGTTACTCCCATGCCTGTGACTGAATGTTATTATTTTTTACCATAAATTACCATCAGTAATCAAATTTGCTTCTCAAAATAAACCACTCACTGTGTAGAAGAGCTTACATTATATTCCATATCTCTTAACTACACTAATCAGCAGAATTTCAACAATATGTGGATATCTATTATCTTTCTTGCCCTCATCACCACTTATCCAAAGGGCACCTTTGGGCTAATATGAAGAGGGAAAAAAGAAAAAAAGATTTGAGCAGCTCTTTCTCAATCTTTTGGTTAATTCACACACTGTGAAACTCAGTGATGCTTGAAATATAGCTGGTGTGGGAGTGTGGTGGAGAGTGGGAGTTGTTCTTTCTCCATAATAAATATAAGTGCTGTCACTCTGGGAATCAGATTTTTGCAGGACTTCAAGGACTTTAAACTGTTGGGCTGAGACCTCACTTAGTGCAGTGTTAGCAGACAGGTTTCATGCCAGCGTCTCCTACATAAATACCAATCAAACGCTGTTGAAATTGGCCACAAGTATATTTCATTCTATTATACATATAATAGGAACAATGAAAAAATCTTTCTCCCTGTTAGGTTTTTCTATTGCTAATCTAAAATACCTGGGGAAAAGCCCATCTAAATCTAACCATCTAATCTAAGAAAAGATTGGTCTCTCTTACTAGTTTAATAAGGGCAGTTTCAGTGTTCACTGATGCTGAGCCAGTGTGATTAGGTTAAAGGAGGGATGTGATATCAACAGAAAGTTGCACATACCTACTTATACTTACACATGCACATGTGAATGTATATAAATCTCAGCCACTATCTTCTGGTATTCTCTGTCTTTAAAGAAATGACTCTTATGTGAAATCAGATGAATAGAAAGATATCAGACATCATGGCTGGTGTATCTTTATATTAATACAAGTACCACGTGTCAGGCCATGTGATGTGTGTGTACACTTTCCCATATTAACTATGTATAATATATTACTAGGCACCAATGAATTTCATAGAAAATATCCCTAAGGATGAGAAAAAGAGGGCTGCTTTGGTAACACTGCCTTTCCTGCTTCCATACTGAGAATCAGTGTGTTTACCTTTTTGGTATATACTTTTTTTTTCTTTTTTTGAGACAGAGTCTTATTTTTGTCATTCTGGGTAGAGTGCCACGGCATCATTATAGCTCACAGTAACCTCTAACTCTTGGGCATAAGCAATTCTCTTGCCTTAGCTTCCTGCATAGCTGGGATTACAGGTGCCTGGCTAGTTTTTTCTATTTTTGCATGCAAAGAACATCACTGTTTCTTATAACTTGGACAAAATCATTCATCCTTTATCAAGAATGAGGATTATGGCCGAGTGCAGTGGCTCACACCCGTAATCCTAGCACTCTGGGAGGCCGAAGCCGGTGGATTGCCTGAGTTCACAAATTCGACACCAGCCTCAGCCAGAGCGAGACCTCATCTCTAAAAATAGCCGAGCACTGTGGTGGGTGCCTGTAGTCCCAAGTACCTGGGAGGCTGAGGCAAGAGAATTGCTTGAGCCCAAGAGCAATTAAAAAAATTATTGCTGTGAGCTATGATACCATGGCACTCTACCCAAGGTGAGACTCTGTCTCAAAAAAAAAAAAAAAA
>NW_003852401.1:38410147-38442505 GCF_000181295.1 Otolemur garnettii
AAAGCAATTTACATGTCCCCTGGAATTGTCTTAGGTAACATTTGGTTTGCATTTCCTTCTGTCGCCTACCATGTGGACTGGTGTACCTACCCCCCTTCAGTCCTACCTGGTCTCCATGTCACTTCAGAGCTCATGTCAAACTTGAAAATTTTCTTCCTCTTTCTGCTTCTTTTGCTTAAATATCTAAATTTTTGTTTGAGTCTGTTATTTCCTATTTCTCTATTGATTAAAATAAACAATTCCAGGTCAAGAATCTTTTAAAGGTGAATATAGGAAACTGTAGCCAAATAATGTATCTCTTTTTATCATGAATGGGATCTATATTGTTTCCTTTAAAAAAAAATCATTCAGTATTTTCTTATTGCTAATTTTTTGCTCACTTGACCACACAGCATCTCATGAATTTTTTTTAAAAAGAATGTGATTTGTGTATTCCCTCCAGAGAGACTGCCTCAAAATGCAGAAGTGACTTTGTGATAGCACCTTTGTGTTGATGCCAGCACAACACAAAAATGACAATTTCTTATCAAGAGCAGAAATAAGGGTTTCTTTTGAGGATTCCAAGATTATTTGATGAGGAATTATTAAAACCAAACAGTTACTTAAATTCCCCCGAGTGAACTTCAGGTCCCTTTGACTTATGAACCTCTCCTCCAGCTCAGAAAATTCCTCTAATGTGGATAATTACACTGATGGCTGGCCTGAGAAAATAGGCCACTGAAATGGGCTTTGTGTGATTCTGTTAATTGCTGCTGTAGACAAGCAGCCTGGCCCTTTATTCATGCCTCGCAAACCTTTCATCAAATGAGTAGATTATTTCTAATGCATATTAGATAGGATGAACTCATCTTCCAAGAAGGGCATTAATATATCTGCTGTTTCCTCCCCTCCCCCGTAACGGAGAGAACTTGCTTTAAATGCAACTTCTGCTTTGGGTTGTTTTGCTAGAGATGCGCCTTAGCATTCTTAGCATTTTGCTAACAGCTGAGTAGCAAAACAATTTATTGGTTTATGGGTTCTGATTTGATGCTGGCTGCAGTTATACCATGTTAAACAAAAATAATTGCTAATATGGCAGCATATGTATTGTACCAAGGTCATCTTATGTGAGTATTGGATATGTAGCTTCTGGTTTAAGATCTACAGATGCACTAAAGGTTAAAACAGCAGACTCTGAAGTCAGAGGTCAAAGTTGAAATAATAAAAGGAAAAAAGTAAAATAGTATATTAAAGCTTAGACACACATATTATTCCACTTCCTGCTCTAAGGAGGACTGAACAAGCGTGACAATGAAATGATCTAACTCCGAGGAAACATGACTGTCTTTGGAAGATAGCGTATGACTAAGAAAACGGAACTGATGGTGATAGGGATAGCAGAGGTGATAAGGTCCGCAGGTCCTTACACTCTCACTATTTCTAACTTGAAGCTACTGCTTATTTTTCTGAGCTGGACATCTCATGATCCGATAGAGTTATACATTTCTTTGTTTGTTCACTCACATCCCTTTGACCCAGCGGTACACAGAGCAGCTGTCAGGAGCAGCTGAAATTAGATTCCTCTAGTCACTCTCCTTAACAGTAGTCAGCTGCTAAAGGTACACCAGCAAGGAGGGAAAAATAATGACTGTTCTAAGAATGAACATTAGAAATGTTACATCTCAGAACCATATACAGTCTTGTCTGCATCTTCACATTTTTACACCATCATTTTGTCAAACATACGGAAGTTCTCACATCTTTCTCCAGCGCTGAAATTTTGTGTCAGCCGAGGGTCAAGGAGATGAGGGAGGAGGGTGGGCAGAGAAACTTGGTAGCTAATTCTGAAGTTCTGATGGCAGTAAGGATAGGTTTCAAGGTCATTTAAGGTCTTAATTCTTGTTCAACAAGAAAAGATGAAAAGAAACCCACAAATTATGTGTGTGCATACATTTATGTTAGCATCCTATGTGCACGTGTGTGATCACAGTGTTGAAGCACAGGTGATATAAGTCAGCTTACAGACTTTATGTGCTATAAGTAAATGAATACATCTCTTACCTGTAAATGATATTTATTCCTTGCCATCAGCAGCAGAGTTCATATACACTTAAATATATTTCAATAAACAAATATAATTTGCAAAAATTACTACACAAATGCTATTATGGGGATGATTATTATAAATAAACTTTTGTGTATTTGTTCAAAAAGGGGGGGAAATATAATTTTATATGTTTGTTTTATTTTAGTTATTTATAAGAACAAAAAAGGAGGAGTTGATGTCCTGAAAAGAAATCTGATTGTATATTTCACAATGAATATATAATGATTTTAGGTAGTGGCTGAAAGGGTTTTATAACTACAGATGCTTTGGTAGCAAGCAGCTTAGAAATAAGATTTATATGATACACAGAGAGGTTAAATTAGATGATTGCAATGCCAGTGTTCTAATTTGGGCAGACCTAAGAGAAACTCAAGCATGGAGGGCAGGTGCAACCTACTTTATTCAGCTCACAGTCTGGTGAGCTACATAGGAGATCCACCCTTATCCAGCTCCTGGTGGCTAGGGAGCTGAGGTACATAGATCATCCACAATAAATGGTCTGCCATTTGCGCAAGGAAAAGGTCCTGTACACCTTTATACCCAGGGGAGCAAAGGTGACAACATGCCAAGCAGCAGTTCCATAAACATAATGTCATTGTACACAGTTATGGCTCTCTCGGATCCCAGGCACCTTACAGCAGGGTAAGGCCACGCCTGAGAAAGCCTGGACAGCTTTATCACATCCCACACCCATGGCCATGGACAAGAAAGCCCAAACCCCTTTGTCCCTACAATGTTACAATTCAGTGTCATGCTTATTTTCAAGGCCCTTATGACCTGGCTGGCATTATTTCTTGTGTATAAGTGGTAGCAAGATTTGGGAACTGCTGTTAGGCTCACACTAATGTTTTAGGATGGATGCAAATAACCATTGTTAGGCCTTCCTTATGTCACCTATAATCTAGAACATTTTGTCCTTAGTCTCATAAGATTTGACAATCAATTTGGAAAAATGGAAGCAGTATGATAATGATTTGCCAATTTATGGAATCCAGAAAAATACAAATTATTTTAAAGTTAATTGTAAAACTCAGTGGAATAAAACAGATTGTTTGGGAATAGACTCAAATATAAATGGAGTTTTTTTATAATTAGTAAAAAGATAGAGTTTGAAATCAGCAGTAAAGGATGAATTATTCACAAAGCATTATTGGAGCTGATCATATACTTCTTAGAAGCAGAAGATCTGTGCCTCACTCCCTACAACACAAAACATTCTAGCTAGATTAAAAAAAGGAAAGGTGAAAAGCAAAAGCAGAATATCCTAGGAAAAAAAGGGAGATGATTAAGATATCTTGTGTGGTGGGCCTTTGTCACACAATACATGTCATAAAATCTAGAAAATCATTGAAGAAAGGCCTGCAAATTAAATAATAAAAATGCATATAATATGCCTGGCATGTATTAGGAACTCATAGTAGATAAATAGGTCTAAATTCTAGATGGATTCAGTCTGAAAAGTGAAAAGCGTTCACAGGCCTAAAATAATATTAAATTTAAAAAACAAGAAAAATGAAGGTTAAGTTTCTGCCTGCCACAATGTCTGTGTGTGAGTTTGTACACATATGTGTGGCTAATGCATTGAGTTTGTGCATATGTAAATGTACAGATCTATGTATAGGGTATTTCCGTGAAGGTTGAGTTGCTGCATGCCACCACATCTGTGTGTTTGTGCATATGTAAATGCACAGATCTATGTCTATAGTATTTCAGTTTTACCAGTCTTCATCTATCTTCAGCATCTAAGGCAGTCATACTTACTAATTCAATACACATTTACTGGAAACTTTCTATGTGCTAGACACTATTTTAGGTGCTTAAATATATAGCACAAAATGAAATCTCCTGCTCTTATGGGTACTTTTATTCTGACAGTAATAAATATCATCACTGAGAGGTACACTGCCTGGGTAACCTTGGTAGGACGTGCTTCCTTTCAGTTTCCCTCCCGAGCATTCCTGAAACTAACTAAGAAGAGTTTCTTGTGTGGTCCTGAGTAGTTAGCACATTTTTGTTCCATATCACTACATCTTCATTGATAGCCACTGCTCGCCTCTGTCTTTGCAACCAACCATGCCCTGTCCACCTGCCAGGGGCTGCCTTCTCACGCCCTCAAAGAGTTACCTCAAGGTAACTAACTTTTATCTTGAATTCCTCTTAAAGGTCCATAAAAAATATGAAAATATGGATGCAGATAGTTTATTTGGGAACTGAGCTCAGAAAGCATGATAAGAATGTAGAGAAATGAGACAGGCAAGGAAGGCAGAGTGTACCGCTAAGGGCTCCATGAGTGCAGCAAGTGTGCATGGGTATGAATTACAGCTAATGCTGTGATACATGGGCCACTGTGGTACACACTCCTGAGGACCCACAGAAAATCTGAAATGTACCTCAGAATTACCCCAATGAGGACAAGGAAACATGTTGTATGAGAAAATTTATGACCTCAGGAAGGGAAACGTGGTCTTCCTTCAGGAAGATATCTATGGTGACATAGACATTTGGGGTGAGCTGAGGGAAATTGGTGAAGCACCCACAAAACAGAGCTGTGACCATGTTGAAAGGGGGCTACTGGGTCAGCAGTTTTTGCTCTTAGCTTTTGGTGTGCTCTCGGGCCAAAAATGACCAAACACACTGAAAGCAGGTTCAGCATGAAATAAGGTTTACTAATAAAGATCAAGATAGGTTTATAGAGCAGTAGCAAGATACATCCACCACAGATGACCCCTCTTGTAACAAGGCTCTGACTATGGTCTGGGGTCTTATTTTATAGTGTCTGTATTAGGCCTTTCTTATGGTTCAAAGTGGCTCATCATTAAGCCACTTTGATGGACAGTTAATGACATAATAATTAGCCTTAGGGTACTCTAGGTCACATTCTGGACTCTGTTGTGCTTGGGCTGCCTGGTTGGCAGGCTGGAGACTTTCCTGCATTCTTTTGCAGGTTGGCAGGGATTTCCTCCTTGCTCCAGGTGTGGAAGTTTCTTAGGGCAGGATTGAGGGTGTGACAGCACCAAGATAGAGTATCTGCCCTTGTCCTTCCTCCTGGGTGTGGCAATTGGTGAGGGCAGCATCGGGTGGGGTGAACACCTTTGTCCCTAGAAGAGCCAGAGGTCCTAAAAATCTACATAACAGGGTGACATCTTCTTTCCAAATCTGTATGCCCTATGTTATTTCATACATTTCTCTCTCTCTCTTTTTTATTTTGAGACAGACTGTCACCCTGGGTAGAGTGTAGTGGTGTCATCATAGCTCATAGCAACCACAAACTCTTGAGCTTCAGAGATCCTTTTGCCTTAGCCTCTTGAGTTCACAATTTTTCTCCATCCCATTAATGAGAAAAAAAATATTTTTCAGCCATATAAAAACAATCCTTATTGAGTTATATTTCTTGTCATTCCACTTGTGTTTGATGGCTTTAGATAACATGCTAAACTTACATACAACTTTCTGGTTGAAATGGGACCCTAATATGTGAGTGTGTATATATACTCTGTGTAAAGTAGAAATATATACATGGACATATATATATATATATGAAGTGAACAAAATCCTATTTAATCTTATCATTAAAGACTGAAAGAACACAAGACTATAATCCAGAACAGATGTTATTTCTCCAGAGTTAATGCACTGTAAACAATTTCTTTCCTTGGAGAATTTCTGGCACTGAGAAGAGTTGTAAACAATTGCCTTAATAGTTGGCTGCTGCATACTAATTTTTCTTGAGGACCTCACTTAATTTATGATCTTTGGTGAAATTTTTGAGTTTATGCTCTTGCTGAAGGATGCGGCATGAATAGCTTTTTGGAATTTTTAATACAATTTTTTCTGAACACTGACTATTGAGAGCTATTTGACACTAGGTCTCAGAGAATTTGGGATGAAAAATAGTCTCTCGGAAGAAGAGAACTTTTGGCCACAAGACCAGGCTTGCCAAATGCTCAGCTAGCCCTAAAAGAATATTTAAAGTCTAGTGTGCTCAAGACTTCCTTCCAGGTGGTTTCCAGGAGTGCAAATGCAGAAGACATTGGGCTAATTATGAGCAATGTGTCCCCAAGAGAGGAGGACTGAGGAGTTTGCAGGTTGGTGAGATTCCAGTGGTGAATTTGGCCTCTGTCACTGACATCCCTGTGGTCTCAAACAGGAATGTTTGTTTTGTTCTCTGAGAAAAGAAACTCCAGAAGGAGGAGCTGGACACACTCTACACACACACACACACACACACACGGAATATGCAGCCACTCGATATCATTGGAGCATCTCATTTGTCTATCTCTCTTTTTTTATTAGATCATAACTGTGTACATTACTGCATTTATGAGGTACAATGTGCTGATTTTATGTAAAATTGAATGTTTACATCAAACTGGCTAACATAGCCTTCACCTCACTTATTTAATTGTTGTATTTAGACATTTATACTCTGCTCTTAATATATTTGACGTGTACCCTTGCAATATGCACAGTAAGTGAGGTCCCACTGTTTACCCTCCCTCCACCCATCCACCTCTCACCCCTCCCATCACTCTCCTCTTCTCTCCTTTCTGGGCTATTATCGTGTTTTATTATTTGTATGAAAGCGTGGGTGATTATATATTGGTTTCATAATAGTGTTGAAAACATTGGATATTTTTTCTTCCATTCTTGAGATACTTTACTACGAAGAATGTGATCCAAGTCCATGCATGTAAACATAAAAGAGGGAAAGTCTTTATCATTTTTATGGCTGCATAATATTCCATGGTATACACATACCATAATTTATTAATCCATTCATGGGTCCATGGGCATTTGGGCTGCTTCCATAACTTGGTAATTACGAATTGGGCTGTAATAAACATTTTTTTGCAAATGTCTTTGTTGTAAAGTGATTTTTGGTCATCTGGATATATATCTAGAAGAAGAATTGCAGGATCAAACAGCAGGTTTACTTTTAGTTTCCTAAGTGTTCTCCAAACTTCTTTCCAAAAGGTGTACTAGTTTGCATTCCCGCCAGCAGTGCAGAAGTGTTCCCTTCTCTCCACATTTGCGCCAACATCTGTATTTTCGGGATTTGTTATCTGGGCTAATTTTGCTAGAGTTAGATAATATCTCAAAATGGTTTTGATTTGCATTTATCTGATGATTAAAGATGATGAGCATTTTTCATGTGTCTGTAGGCCATACCCCTGCATTCTGGTTGGGTGCATAAATGTTAATAATTGAAATCTCTTCATGTTTAGTGTTTCCCTTGAAGGAAGTGAACATCTTTATCTTTCCTTACCTTTGTTGGTTTAAAGCCCCATGTATCTGTGAATAAAATTGCAATACCTGGTTTTTTCAGGTTTCCATTTGCCTGAATTACAGATGTCCATCCCTTCACCCTGAGTCTATTTTTATCCTTTAAGGTAAGATGAGATTTTTATATGCAACAGATATCTGGTCTGAGTTTATGTATCCAGTCGGCCAACCTGTGCCTCTTTAGATAATAATTTATTTATTTATTTTTGAGACAGAGCCTCAAGCTGTCACCCCTGGGTTGAGTGCTGTGGCATCACAGCTCACAGTAACCTCAAACTCCTGGGCTTAAGTCATTCTTCTGCCTCCGCCTCCCAAGTAGCTGGCACTACAGGTGCCCACCACAATGCCTGGCTATTTTTTGGTTGCAGCCGTCATTGTTTGGTGGGCCCAGGCTGGATATGAATCCACCAACTCAGGTGTATGTGGCTGGTGCCTTAGCCACTGGAGCCCCTGGCACTGAGCCTAGAGGACAATTTAAAGCATTCACATTAATTGAGAGAATTAATAAGCCTGGTGGTGTTTTGGGTGTCATATTTTTTGAATGTCCAATAGATGTTTTTAATCCTTTCACCACTGTGGAAGTGGAGTTTTGTTCAAAAATTTCTGAGTGCATTTACTTTGGTGGTAGAGCATTGTGCTGGTCATTGTGGAGGATGGGTTTGAGAATATCCTGGAGAGCTAGTTTAGTTATGCCAAATTTCTTCAACATGTATATGTTGTTAAACTATTTGATTTCTCTATCACAACTGAAACTCACTTTAGCTGGATACAGGATCCTGGGCTGAAAACTGTTTTGTTTTAGGAAATTGAAGGTCGATGACCATCTTCTTCTGGCTTGAAAATGTCATCTGAGAGATCTACCGTGATTCTAGTATTCTTCCCCTTGTAGGTTATACTTTTCTTGTATCTGGCTGCTTGCAGAATTTTCTCCATCATATTAATTTTGGCAAAGTTAATATTACAATGTTTCTAGGAGGTGCTTTATTTGGAGTCTTGCTGGGGTTCTGAAACTGTCTGGTATCAGAATTTCTGTATCTCTTTCCATGCCTATGAAATTCTCCTCCATTATATCTTGGAGTACAGCATCTGTAGAGCATAGCCTTTAGGATCATCCTCTTCTTCAGGAATTCCTAGAAGGTGAATGTTTGCTCTTTTGGTGTGGTCCCACAACTCTCTTAGGGAATGATCCATTTTTGCTCTCCACTTCTCTTCCTCTTTGAGTATGTGGGAGCATTCTACAGCTTTATCTTCAACTTGAGAGATCCTTTCTTCTGCCTGCTCCACTCTATTACTGAGGGATTCTACTGTATTATGAAGCTCTTCAAATACCTTTCTCATTTCTTTAAGGTCTGCAATTTCTTTGAGCATTATGTCCAAATCCTTAGAGATTTTGTCTTTGAATTCATTGATTTTTTTGAGACTACTCCTTTTGAACTACTCCTTGAACTACTCCCTGAATTTCTGATTCCAACTTTACTTCCATTCTATTAATCTTACTTGCCATCCATATTCTGAATTCTATTTCTGACATTTCAGCCATTTGTTTATGAATGGCATTTTCTGTTGTATCTCCTTTGTCATTCTTTGGGGGAGTTGATCTTCTCTGACTATTCATGTTGCCAGAGTTTTTCCACTGGTTCCACCCCATGATTATTTTTTGCAATTTGGCTAGGGAAGCTGGTAAGGTGAGATTGGATTTAAGCCTGCAGGAGTTGTAGCTAACCAGTCTTTTTCCAAAGACCTGGGACTGGTGACTCTGGTTTTTCCTCTTTAGATTTACAAAGGTCCCTTTTAGTCCTGTGGCCTAAAACTCTGGGGACATGTTTGGTGTGATGGGTGGCTCTGTCTTGTATTCTACCGGACTCAATCCAATCCTAGTGAATTGGCAGCTTTGGGCTGAAATTTCAGTTGGGGAGAGGTACAAGCAACTACAACCCCCCATCCCCTACCAGCAACAACTGGAAGAGGAGAAACAGTCCCTCCCACTGCAACACCAACAGGGCTCAAACTTGGAGGGTCCCTGGGTGGCCAGCTCAGGTCAAGAGTTCCAAACCAAATGTTCCAGGGGTCACAATCACTGTTCAAGTGGCAGAGTTCAAAAGTTCTCTGGCATCCAAACTGCAGGGGTCCACTGGTAGCTCAAATGTGACTTGCTCCAGTACTCAATGGAGTTAGAAAGACCCTCCCAGCAAGAGTTAGTCCAGGGGGTTGGAACCACCTTCCCCACCTTGTACCTCAGCCACTCCCAGTCATTGGTAACCCCACAGGGCTGTGATCCAGTTCTCTCCAATGCGCAAGTACACCAGGCATTTGCACCTGACTGAGTCAATGGGGAGTCAATGCCTCCACGGCTGGGGCACTGAACTCTGTGACTTGCAGGCAGGAGTTCAAGCCTGATTACCTCCAGTGTTCATTGGAAACTGGGGAGGGTTCCATCTGCATCTATTCCATGCTGAGGGTTATACTCATAGCGCGTGATTCTCTCCTCAGAGACTGTGCCTCTGCCCTGGCCACACACCCCCTCTGGAACCCCTGCAGGGTGAGGTCTGGCTCCCTCTAGTGGTCCATAGAATTGGGGCGGTGTCTCTCCTAAATTTGACCCCTGGGGGAGTAAGCAACCATGGGTTGAGGGTGCTGCCACTGAGGGTCCGTGGAGTTGCCAACACAGTCAGGGGTGGCAGCGTGGGTCAGAGGCGTCACTGCTGTCAGTGGGGGAAATGCAGAACTCCCTGGTTGGTGGTGCGGTGGCTGTGGATCAGAGGTGTGGCCTGTCCCAGATGGGAGGTACACTACACACTTTGCAGCACGGGGCAAGTCCCCATCCCCTTGTGACTCCCTGCTTCTACTAGAGTTCCAGTTTTAGTGCAGCTGCACTATAAGCCATGAGATGCCCAGCTCTAGCAAGAAACCACCAGATACTCAGGGTTCTACAGGGCATAGGCTTCCAGACCGCCAGGAGAGAGGGGAAGGGTGGACTATGAGTTCAGGAAGGCAGTGTACATATTTGTTCAACATTTATTCTGGGCAAGAGACTGCCCCAGATTGCAGCGGGATTCCTTTGGAGAAGGAGTCTTGGCCTTCAGTCACTCTTTCCAGTGTGGTGAAACAAAAGGTCTTCTGTTTACTGCTCATTTGTAGAGCACACTGCAAACCACTCCCTTGAGGGGAGGGGACAGACTCTCATCCTCTTTGGGATGGGTTTGTACCTGAAATTTGCTTCCTTGGAGTCCTAGCTTGCCTAAGCAGGGATGACGTGAACTCATCAATCTTCTCTTTCAGCTCAGCTCCTGACCTTTAGCTTTATTAGGTTGGTTCTGGCCATTATTTCTCCCTCTAGACAGGAGCTTCTGTTGAAAGCTGGCACCAGTCAGCCATCTTGCCTCCTCCATTTGTCTATCTCTCTTTTGGAATCAATTAACCCAACAGCTATTCAGAATTTCCATCTGAGGTAAAGTGTGTTCTTAAAAATGACATCTTTATGAGCCTGAATTCTGAATTTGTTTCAGAAACAGTGATGCCAACTGAATGTCATTTCCAGAGAGAGAAATTTAGAGTTAAAAAAAAGTGACTGAGCAAGGTCACTAAATTAGACCAATTTGAAAGCTTCAGAGGTGGATGAGGTGAGCATAAGTTTTGTTTTGGAGAGTGTAAGCCATTACCCAAATCAAAAATACAATATTTTCATCCAGTATTATATAGTCAGAATTTACAGGTCAGATGATGGATTCATTAAAGACTCCGTCTGAAAACTCCTACAATTCTCTCAAGTTAATTTCCCAAAAGGTCAGCTTCACATCATGTTGATATGTAATTGTAAGTTATATATTTGGCTTTTGCTGCACATTCTAATTATTTCTGGGATTGTCAATCTGATTGCATCAGAACTATGATGTTCCCTATCTATCCAACCTCATCTCTAATCATTATACCCCAGGCATACCATGCTGCAAATGAGTTGCTTTATACAGATTCCTTGATTAAACAAATTTTCTCACCTGTATACATGTTTTCTCTTCTAAGTAAAATGCCCTTCCCTCTATATCAAGTGGTTGTCTTTTCATACTTTATTTCAACTCAGATATCACCTTCTCAAAGAGGTTCTCTCTAATTAGTCAATAACATACCTCATCCAACCATCTGATATTTCACACCTGAGTGCCTCTTCTGCTGCACTCACAAGCATTTACAGACATGTGTTTTTGTGTACATGTTGATGATCAGCACCTCCAACACATTGCACATTCCATGAGAACAGGGCTCATGCTTAACTTGTTTTGCTCCATAGAATCCAGCTCAATGCTTTGTGTATGGTAGACACTCATCTATTTTTAAAAATAATTCAGTAGCTTAGGCAGTGTCTATGGTTCAAGGAGTAGGGCAACAGACCCATATGCCAGAGGTGGTGGGTTCAAACCCAGCCTTGGCCAAAAAAAAAAAAAAAAAAATTCAGTAGCTAAATTTATTTAACTTTTTATTAATGTGTGTGCTTTGAGATTTTTTAACTCATCTCTAGGTTATAGCCACAATGTCCTGAGCCCCTTCTGTTCCTTATGTGTAGCTATCACTTCACAGATTGACATTAGAGTACATCCCTGCATATATGTCCTGAGCTCAGTTACCGCTAATAAAAAAATGTGAAAGCAGATGAAAATCCCTGCCAGATTTCTGAATTTCCCTGAATTTTGACAGCATCGAGATATAAAAATATGAGACAGGCTGAGAATCATAGAGGAAACTTTGTATTTATTAATTTATGGTAGAGGTCCAGAGAATTTGCTTTGCAGCTGGCTTTAATATCTTGCTGTATTTTTTCTTCATTCATAATTCTTAGACTTGAACCTGTTTATGTTTCCTGTTTGATTGCTGGATCCCTTTAGTGACTTGTATTTCTGGCTATCCTTCTCATCCATAGGCTCATTTGCTAGATTTGTTACTGGATTATTCTGGATCTTATGGCCTCAATTTCCAAATCTCCTTAATGAAATTTTTGTATTTCTATGTACTTTATGTCTACCTATCTTTATGATCTTTATAAATATTTATTTTTCCTGATCTTGATGTAATTTGTTCATCTTTTATTCAATTATTTACACATGAATTTAAAAATTAATTATATGCAAGTGCTGCTAAGTGTGTCAAAATAAAGATGAATGGAAACACTACTCATTTTAAGAAGTATATAATATTCTAAGCCAATATTTTAATGAAAGATATAGATAGAATGATATAATGATTGAGAGACATACAGACAGATGGATAGATACATAAATAGATAGAAAGATATATAGACAGACTTAGACAGAAATCAAGAGATAGATATACAGATGCATATTTATATCAATACATAATCCAAAAAAAAGGAAGAAAATCCGTGATATGTAAATGGTACCATCCAAGTGTGAAAAGGCTTTAAAGGGAAAGGAAGCATTTCTGACTCACAAAATCATGTAAGAGCACATGGAAAACTTAGTATTTATTCTGGTTCTTTCAAGATAATTCCTTAATCCAATCTATGTGGGAATAAGGCATTCCAGATTGAGGAAGCAATGAAGTACAGAATATAAAATATTCTGTGCAATTTAAAATCACACAGGAACTTTAT
Organism: Otolemur garnettii; assembly: GCF_000181295.1. Lineage (NCBI taxonomy): Eukaryota > Metazoa > Chordata > Mammalia > Primates > Galagidae > Otolemur > Otolemur garnettii. The sequence continues at coordinate 38,423,119 of NW_003852401.1, forward strand.
AGCCACCCTGTATATTAGTTCCTTGTTTATACCATTTTGTTTTGAATGAAGGAAAATAATGAGGAATTCTGTGAAAGAAGATAGCAGGATGAACTCCATATGGTAGGTTACAGAAGAGTACATTGAACACTTAAATAAGGGTGTACGACTAAGTTGTGGTTTTGGCATAGTAATCTGAAAAGAAGATGCCTTAAATATACTGTAAGAAAAGAGAGTGATTGTGAAGACAGATTGGTGAGTCTTGGCAACTAAAGGGTAAAAAGACGAAGTTTTCAATAATAGATGGTTGAGATGATGATAAACCCACTTTTAGAAATTGGCAAGTCAGAGGAAAACTGGTCTTCAATGTAGAGGGCCAGTTTGATGCTAGTCTATTGAGGTTGAGGCTTGTAATGTGTTTCAGAAGTAAAATCCCATAGTCATCAGTAGAGCATCTACAATTGTGGATGCAAAGATACAAGAGTATAATTAGAGGGAAGAGTTGTAGATAACAAAGACAAGGGATGCATCAAAGAAAACATTGACAACAGAGAAAAAAGTCAACAAGAAGACTAAAAGACATAGGAAGACCAAGACAGATGAAGATTAAGACAAACTGTTTGAATGTAAACTAAAGATAACTTATAATTCTTGAGGGAGCCATTTCAGTGGAATGATGATGGTAAAAACTGCAAAATAAGGAGGTGCTTGAAAAGAGTGAATGATAACAGAATGAAGGTAGGAGTATTGAACAGAGTGGAACCTTCATAGTTGACCACCTCGCTATATTGACCACCTCCTTAAGTTGACCTTATTTTCATAGATTGGACATGCACCCTATGTACATTCAGTAAAGTAGGCCTAGTTCAGGGGTCCTCAAACTTTTAAAACAGGAGGCCAGTTCATTGTCCCTCAGACCTTTAGAGGGCTGTACTGCAGGCCCCCAGAAGAGTAGGGTGCCAAACAGGATGGACAGCAGTGGCAAAAACACCTGGTGGGCCAGATAAATGTCCTAGGTGAGCTGCATGTGGCCTGTGGGCTGTAGTTTGAGGACGCCTGGCCTAGTTCTTTATGTTGACCACCTCCACATATTGACCAGCTTATTACAGTCCATTGGGTGGCAACTTACAGAGCTTCTATTGTAGTTACTTCATAAAGATAAGAAGCAAATAGCATGAACAAAGTTTAGCAAGGATATTAAAAGGATCATTTCACTGTCTTGGCCTTATATATTCATATAGACATGAAAATTATATAGGCTTTCTATATGCTTTAGAAGCATCTAATACTGCCCCAAGGATCAAATAAATATAATGCATATTAATGGATTACTTGACATTAATGGAGACCCAAGTCAATTGATTTTCCTCAGGAGATTTCTGAATAAAGAATAGGATTCACATAATCACTCTGCTACTTCATAGAACAGTTTTTTTTGTTGTTGTTGTTTGTTTTTTGAGACAGAACCTCAAGCTGTTGCCCTAGGTAGAGTGCTGTGGCATCACAGTTCACAGCTTCCTCCAATTCCTGGGCTCAAGTGAATCTCCTGCCTCTGTCTCCCAAGTTGCTGGGACTATAGGCACCCACCACAATGCCTGGCAATTTTTTGGTTGCAGCCATCATTGTTGTTTGCTGTGCCTGGGCTGGAGGCTGGATTCGAACCCATGAGCTCAGGTGTATGTGGCTAGCTCCTTAGCCGCTTGAGCCACAGGTGCTAAGCCGAACAGTTTTTTTTTTTTTTTATATTTTTTTATTTTTTAAAGCTTCCGGCCTCAGATTCTTAGGGAAAATAGTACCACAGTGTGATGTCAGAGCAAGGATTACATGTATTCATACATCTTAAAAGTATTATAGTTTATAAGTGGAAGAATACTGTATTACTACTAATAAAATGCTAGTGAGAAAATATGCCCAGATTTGGAATTTTCTTTTCAGAAGTTATGTTTTGAACTCCAAATATTTCCCAGTTGCATTTATTCAGTATTTATAGACCACCCCAAATGACACAAGGTGCAAGGTAGGATGTAGAGGTCAACCTGTCCTCCATTCAGTGAATTTACAGTCAGCCATGGTGCTAGCCAAGTTTTGTAATTTTATGCTCAATTAACATCTGGATAGAACTTGTTCAGTTAACAAAGTGCTTGCCTCCGAAAATAAATCATGGGACTCTTTTACTTCCGTTTGGAATCTTTCTGATTTGGGATGCTTTCTGAACATAAAGACATTCTGTTCCATCCTAGTTTGTATCATCCAACTCGGTTCCTGCTGTGAAGTGTCATTATGATGGCAGCTCCCACTGTGAGGAACACCAGTCCCACTCACTGAATGGGGTGATTGAAGCAGACAGATATTTCTGAACACCGCCTTTAAATGTGCCTTGTACAAAATCCTGAGTGTATTTTCATGTAATTAATATTTGCTTAACCACAATGATTTTTGTATGAAATACATCTTTAAAGATTATTTGCTTTCAAGTACCAAAAAAAAAAAAAAAAATCTTCACAAAAAACCCTATGATCATTGTCTTTGGTGACACTGTTGCACAGCTCATTATAGTGAAAATAGAAAAACATTTTGCATTCTATAATTAAAAACAATTGACAGCTTTAAATACCTTTTAATTAGATTATGATGGCACCAATGAAATCAACTTTCTACTGTTTTAAAATATTAAACAGATGGAACTGGTATAAGACCTTCTGACACTTTATTTCAAACACCACACACTGTTATCCTCTCCTGGATCATGACAAACTTAGGCAAAATTTACATTTCAGCCTCTTATAGAACTAACCAGAGGCAACAAATGTGCAAAAGAGTTTTTAAGGTTCCAATAAATTTTCTTTAATTGTAATGGTCAAAACTAAAACTATTGTATTCAAATACAATAAGGGAGCAAAGAGCTTTACAAAATGTGAAGTATGTCAGTGTAGATCCTCCTGGTAGTTCTGTTACCTTTTTTTTTTTTTTTGAGACAGAGCCTCAAGCTGTCCCCCTGGGTAGAATGCTGGGGCATCATAGCTCACAGCAACCTCCAACTCCTGGGCTCAAGCTAGTCTCCTGCCTCAGCCTCCCAAGTAGCTGGGACCATAGGCACCCACCACAACGCCAGGCTATTTTTTGGTTGCAGCCATCATTGTTGTTTGGCAGGCCCAGGCTGGATTCGAACCGGCCACCTTGGGTGTACATGGCTGGCGCCTTAGCCACTTCAGCCACAGGTGCCGAGCCTCTGTTACCTTTGAGTTGTAGAAAAGATGACATTGCTAATTTGAGGAGACATTTTCTTTTCTGAACTATTTTTCTTTCTTTATTCAGCATTGTTTGTTCTCTCTGGTTCACTTTGTTGAAATATCATGGGATTCATTACTGAGGCATGTTCTGCCTTTGATATTAGCTGTTGTAGGTGATCTCTTCTTTTTTGTGTGAAAATATGTATCCTGTAGTGACAGTCTTTTTTACACTACTTTAGGAATTTCTGCCATAAAATGATCTTACTATAATGGATGATATTTTTATTTGATGTTCCATATCTTCTGCATTTTTTATTTATCAGGTTTTCAATTATGCCTCAAAAAGTAGAACATTGTTAAGAAATCGCCAATTGTATCACAGGATCTATTCCTCCTATTCTTCTCATTTTGTTTTAGAACTCAATGGAATGTTCAGTGCTAATAGATGCAACCTTAAAAAAAAGCATTAATAAAAATAGCAAGAAACACTCATACTTCTGAAGTAAAGATTATGGTTTCCATATTTCCTTGTTTTCTGCTTTCTGGTAAGTTGCCTCGGGTTAGTTCTATAAGAGGTGGAGCTATGATTCCACGGCACTCTACCCAGGGTGACAGTGAGACTCTGTCTCAAAAAGAAAAAAAAAAAATTGGCAATACTTGCCAACCAAATTGTGTTATTTGCTCCCAAAGACATATATTTTTCCCTCTATCTATTGCTTGTCTCCATATGGAGTGCAATAAAATGGAGCCGAGAGAAGATGGTAAAAATAAGATTGGGTGTTATCATGACCAGATGGGAAGGGGCAGGGACCTGGTCTACTTTGCAAGTACACTTGTCTTCACTTGTCACTGCGTTCAGCACTTGCATGTGGCACAAATGAAGACAGGGTCATCTTGATTCACTGTTAATTAAATGTTTTGGCTGGAAACTCTTTCTCCATATGGTAGAATACACCAGTTTGAAGTAAGTGCTTCAAATTTGGCCACAAAAAAACAGCTGCCCACAAACATATGTCCTGCCTCATAAGCAGTCTCAAAGAATTTCAACCTAACGCAGAAGGATCTCTGGCTTTCCTTAAGCTCATAGATAACCTTAAATACACATCTGTTCAAACTATAGCAAATGTACAACTCAGAGGAAACGTAGAAAATTAAGAATGTATCCAGTAGAGATCATGGAGCATATGTGGTTCAAATTCAGAAATACGAATGCGACACTATGGCAATGCATCTGGTCGCCCTTGACTGTAAATATTTATCTCATGAGCCAGAATTTTCTACGTCCAAGTTTTAGGTGCTATCGTCAAAATCATGCATAAAAAGTTGGCTTTAAGCATCTTGGCATACTTACAGATGCAAAACATTTATTAAAAATTCCAGAAAACCAGAGGACAATGAATGAATCACAAGTCACACTGATTTTTTGTAACCTTTTTGTGAGTCAGGAGTAAAGCTTGATTCCTTTTAATGGATTGTTAGAACATCAAAAATTGATTAAAAGACAATTATTCTGTGCTTTTTTATAGTTTATTTGGATATGGTATATTGTAAGCATATGGCCTCTTCTTCTCTTTCCTTCTAATTACTCAACAAGGTCACCTGGCAGAAGTTTAACTAACGATCAATATGGGCCTTAATAGACCTCTGGAGCTCACATAGGCAGAATTTACCTTTGAACACTGTCTTCACTGGGCTTTATTTTAACCCTCGCATATATTACATTATAGAAAGGGGCATCTTAAATTACTTCTTATGCACTGCTAGAGCATTACTCTGTTGAGATGGTCGAGTATGGACATCTAACTGTTTCTCTTTACTTATACGTGTTAACATTTTCCACAGTTGCTTTTAAACTCATCTTCCATATTCACAATTTTAGAATTTATTGCATGTTGAATTCTTTGGTTGTATTTTTAGGATCCTGTTTGCTTACCAATGAGGCAACGCTTTTCTTTGACTATAATAAAGTTGAACAATGAAAGAACTATCTTCCTTTTCTAAATTTTCCAGTAGCTGTTTCCTAAAAAGTATCTCATTTGATACATTTTCAGAAAGGGAGAGTTTTCTTTCTGCCAAAACCTCCATTCATGATATGTCACCCTCAAAAACAAACAGAAGAGGAGATCCCTGGAAACATTTTGAAAGCCAGTAAAACGTAAATACAATAAATAATATTTTAATCCCATTCAAGGAAATTTGTGCTAAAATTATCAAGGGATGATATGCTTTAAGCATATACAATGGTATTAACAACCAGTCTTGGAGTGATTTGAACAGCTAGCTATGGGTGTTTAGGCAGATTCATAGACATTACATATTTGAAATCTACTTATCCCCATTTGCAAGTGAGAAGTCATAGTTGCTAGTATATGGTTAGCATTACACTGTAAACATTTTTCAAAACATTTCAAAGAATTTTAGCGGCACACAGCGCAAAGATATCTTTCTAGCTTATTTAAGCCTTTTCTTATAAACTTTTATTATGTTGCAAATAATAACTGAAGCTTTATCAATTACCTGATCCTATCATCTCATTATTTGAAATATTTAATTAAGGAATATTTCTATGTCAAAGATTGATTATAGGAATTTTAATCAGAGGTTAAGCTATTAAAGTGGTGAGGCTGATTCATCTGCTAGCATGGTTATCAATAAAACATTTTAGCAATTAATTTTATCAGAGAAGTGACGAATATGAAATGCATGTAAATCAAATATATACTCAGGAAGTAATTTGCAGTTTAACTTAAATATGATTGAACAATAACATTGCCAACATTAACAGGCTTTGGCAGAAATAAGTTTTAAAAGCTACCCTAAAACATAAGAATCTAATTTCTGATATGTTTCTAATTTATTATTTAAATTGAATTTTCCACCCTTGAGCTATTTCACTTATAGCTTATTTTGGGAAATTTTTCTCAGTACAACCTTCTAAAAAGGAATGTTTACCATTCTTTCCTCTTCTTTTTTTTGCTAGAGATGAATATTTAAAAATGTGAGAATATGAACTGTTATGCACTTTGATTATTTTGAGCCAGATTCCTAAATGGAATACAATGGATAGATTTCACATTTATATTATTTTTGAAAATAAATACTTTTACTGTTTTTTTACAATTTAACACTGTTTTTTCAGAATCATTCATATGAGAATATCCCTAAATAATTCACACTTGATTATAGTCAAGTCTACTTATCTACCCTTAAATTTTAACAAATGTATTTCACTCAATTTCTTTCGAAGGCATTTTTCTTCTTAACATGAACATAGTATTTTTGAAAGTTTCCAGACTGATAGCTTTGTTGAATGAAAGCCTCTGTTTATCCACAGATGAGTTATGATATGGGGTACAGCAATGCGTAATTACCACATTTTTAGACTCGGGAGATATATTTGCTTCTCCACACATGTAACTGGGTAAATCCAATTGCGGCTACTGAAACTTGCACAGTTATATAGAGAAAGCTGACTAATTATAATAATGCACACCCTAGTTGCTCTAGCTGCTCTCAAGGTCAGAAGCCAAGGGCAGAACATTGGAAATAGGAGCCTTGAGTTGCTTTGCACCTTTTACATGGCAGCTACATTTCTCATACTACTGTTTTGGACTTCTTGACCAATAGTCACCCAAGGCTAAAATTCGAGCCTACAACAAGCAACATTTTACACATGGTCAATCTAACATTTTATTGAAAGAGTGAATTTTTTCCAGAAAAATTGCTGACTTTAAGCATGAACCCCCCATTCTCTAAATGTGATTTCTGTTTGTTTTGTAATGTTGGATCAACAGGAAACAATGTTACTTGTCGTACACAAAGATTCTAATACGGTTGTTCATGAAGCAAGTAATACCTATTTGAAGTAGTACCTGTTAAGATCAAATATCTACTACGAAGGGCATTGAAAGACCCTCTGAACTAATGAGTGCCCATTCCTAATGTTTTATTTCAAACAATCAACCTTTATGTATTAAGTGCCTAGTATTGATGATCCACTGTACTTTGTGGCATAATCTCCCTGTATTTAAGGAGAAATGGATTAAGACAGTAAGCAAAAACCCAAATTAGATTGCAAGGCAAGAAAAGTCAATGAAAGGTACATGCATCTAAGTTTCTATCTATGCATATATTTATTTGCAATTGCATAGAATGGAAAGTTATTAATGGAGGAATTTGGGGCAGGGCATTAGAATGACATTAAAAGAGAGCTGAATTTCAACAATCATTTTTATGTGGTAGTAAACATACATTTTGAGAGAGACATTCCTTACCATTTATTAAGATATGGGTGATTTTGTTTCTGTGCTTGAAATGGATCTGTGTAAACAGATTCTTTCAACAGAACATTGACTTATAAACTGAGCCTCTGGAATGATGACAACATTCATTACTTTTAATCACTTTTGTCAAAATATATTGTGGTATATATAAGATTTGCATATTGTATTATATACTGATTTTAACTGAAAAGATGAAAAAGAAGAGAAAACTAAATATTGACCTCTAAATTGGGAAAAGTGGCTCACTTTTAATCCTGAAATTCAGTAGTCTGAGATGAGAGGATTGGGAGGATCACTTGAGACCAGGAGTTTGAGATCAGCCTGGGCAAAACAGAGAGAGATCTCGTCTTTAAAAAATAAAAAGAATTAGCAGAGTATGGTGGCATGTGGCTATAGTCCCAACTACTCAGGAGGCTGAGGCAGGAATATCCCTTGAGCCCAGGAGTTTGAGCCTACAGTGAGCTATGGTCATGCTATGCACTCCCGTCTGGGTGACAGAGCAAGAGCTTACCTCTAAAGAAAAAAAAAAATAAGAAAAAACAAATAGTAAAATCTAGTTAATTCTGAGCATGCTAAAGTACTCAGGAGGAGGAAGTCTATCAGTGTCTGAAACTTACTTTGTAATGCATACTAAAATAAGATGGATGGCTAGACAGATGTCTGATCAACTATGTGTTCTAAAATGTTAACTATAGAATCTATTCTAGGTGATGAGTATATGTGTATCTGCCATAAAATTGATTCAACTTTTCTCCACATTTAATGATTTTCATAATAACACATTGCAACTGAGATACCTATAAAATATATTGCATCTGCTATCCTAGTAAGTTGGTCTAGGTAGGGTATAAGAAGCAGTATTTTTTTTTTTATGCCCCTCAAAATATTTCCCCAAAGAGTGTTTTAAAATGCAAGAAAATAGAAGACATATTTTTTTTTGTTCTGATTTTCATGGAGGAACTAAACAAAAACATTACTGAAAAGGTTATTTTCAAAGTAGATTTGCTAGACAAAATTTGTGTTTACAAGCAGTTTACTTTGTCAAGACTATCTCTTTTTAAACTTAACAAAACATTGCAAGCATACCTGTCATATCTATTAAGAGTAGAGTATAAATATATTAATACAATAATTAAGTAAGTGAGGTGAAGGCTATCTTAACCAGTTTGATGTAAGCATTCCAAATTGTATATAAAATCAGCACTTTGTACCCCATAAATGCATTAATGTACACAGTTATGATTTGATGAAAAATTGTTAAGAAAAAAAACCCAAAATCATTTGGAGTAAAAATTGGCTTCCTGTAAGCCATGATTCTCAATTCTAGGTCCACATTCTAATAAAAATACTCAAAAATCAATATAAGAGAATCACAACACATTTCATTTAAACAACAACAACAACAACAACAACACAAAGTTTTTATTCTAATGGCCAAACCTGGAACAGAATTGGAACAGGGAGACTTTTGGTGAAGTTGAACTGGTGTAAAAAGACTGAGCTCTAGATGAGCTCCTTTGGTCCTGTAGCAGTATTGACTAGACTGGGCATTCTGTGCTCTTCTGCTCTCAGCATTTGTACCATGTGAACAAACAACAGTTTAGAGGGAAGGAAGCACAATCTCTGAATACTGACCATCCTCCTCTCAGAAACTCTCAGGTGCGACTGCATGAAACCAGAGACTTTTAATCATATGTGAATGTTCAATTTATTGCCACATGATGATATGCTTATCTTTTTTACTATTATTATAACTCTGGTGACTCTGGTCACAAATTGATTTTTCCCTTTCATTATACCAAGGTACCACTATCAGTCTACACAAACCTACTTATATAAAAAAGATAATTTTATTATTCCAGTTATGGAAAAACCTCCATAGTTGACTACCTCCTTAAGTTGACCTAATTTTCATAGATGGGACAAGCACCACATGTACTCAGTGGAAGACTAACCTCTATACATTGAGCCTCTGTAAGTTGTATATTGACCACTTGGACTGTGGCATACAATATTAATCTACCCTCTATAACTTAACCAGTTAAGTCCACTCTACACCAAGGGGTAGAAAGTATGAGCTTTGTTTCTTAAGTTGTATTATTTTTCTTTAGGATAAGTTATTTTTTCATGTTTTATTATTACCATGTGTTAGATTAGGCCTAATGTCCTATTGTTTATTACATGTTGCAAAAGATTTTTTCCAATGTGAAGGACTGGTCTGAATTGTAGGTATGTTCTGCAATTACTGAAAAATTTTACAATTAATCAAGACACGATGGCCGACGAGAAGAACTCAAATAGCTGACATCGAAGAAAAAGTTGATATACATCTTCTGGAGAGCAGTAGCCAAAGAAAGATGGCAGAATATTTTGGCATTAACAAGATCACATTTAGTAATATCCAAAAACTGTAAACATGAGCACTTGGTGAGATATGGTCAGGAAAACAGACCTATAGAAAAAAAGAGGAAAATTGCCCTTGATGAAGACAAGGAAGTCACAGTAAGCTGGTTCCAACATGAGGGCAGTTAATTCCCAAACCTCTGGGTTGATGCTCCAAGAAGTTGCTAAAAAATTCACACAGGGCCAGGTGCGATGGCTCATGCCTGTAATCCTCGCACTTTGGAAGGTCAGGTAGGAGTATTGCTTGAGTTCACGAGTCTGCAACCAGACTGAGCAAGAGAGACCCCCAACTCTACTAAAAATAGAAAAATTAGCTGGCCATTGTGGTGAGGGATTGGGAGGCACGTGTAGTCCCAGCTACTTGGAAAGCTGAGGCAAGAGAATTCCTGGAACCCAGGAATCTGAGGTTGCTGTGAGCTACACTGACACCATGGCACTGGGCAACAGATGAAACTCTGTCTCAATAATAAATACATAAATAAACAACTAAATTTTCACAGGATTTTGGGTTGGCAGATCTCTAAGCCATCAAGTGGTTGACTCCAGAAATTTAAACTGCAATAGGACTTCTCCCAAGAAGTCCTGTGTAGTGAATACAATGAAGTTCCAGTAAAAGTCATGGGAGAGTTCATCAAAATGTTCCCGGACTTCACCAAGGGATTCAAACATGATTACATCTATATGCTGATAAGTGGGACACTTTTTCAAGGTGATGACTGACAGGAACCTCATCATGAAGGGTGACAAATGTAAAAGTGGAAAGTTTTCCAGAGAAAGGGTCAGAATTCTGCTTTGTGCTAGGTCAGCTGGAGAGAAACAAAAGCCCTGGAAACTGGTAAATCAGCAAAGCCAGGCACATTTAAGGACTCGAGGCCCAAAGATCTCCCCACTTAGAGATCACGCAAATGTGCATGAATGACTAGTGCTCTATTTGAGGAGTGGGTAGGGGTATGGAAGACATGAAGAAGAAGAAACAGTCTATTCTGCTGACAGTAGACAGCTATCTTGACCTCAAAACAAGATCTCAACAATCAAAGTCATCATCAAAACCTTTAAAGTGCAGTACTGAGACCAGCTCCTGCAGGGGGTCATTACTAAAACCCAAGCATGTGGACAATCTGTGGGAGCAACTTCAGCTGCTGCGTTTGTTAGCACTCTGGATGCTGTCCTTTGGATCAGTTCTGCTTGGAATACAGTTCAGCCAGAAATGACATAAAAGTGTTTCAAGAAAGTTGGATTAGTCACAACCAAAGAGCATGATATTTTGCCCCCATCAGATAGTCTATCCCCCATGGCAGAACTCAAAGTAGATTTTGAAGATTTTGTTGCAATGGAAGATGAGGTGGCAACCTATAATAAACCTGACCCAGAAGCAATTCTACAAGTGATATTGACCAAAGTACAAGAAGGATAAAAGTGCCTGAAGCAGCTGATGAAGTGGAAGAAGCAAGTGAGGATGAGAGACATTGCATAGACTCCAAAAGAAGAGGATGTCTGGCATGTGATAATACAGACGGAGTCATTTACTGTGAAAAAATGGCCAGATATGCTGAGTGGCATAGCCAGCACTGAAAGTGCTTTCACTTACATTTGCAATAAGAGCTAGTCCAAGACTGAATTTTTTCCAGAAAGAATTAAACTATGGGAAAACAGTAAATGCATTGATTTTGTATAATACTATATATATGATTTTACTGTATTTTGATTATGATTTGATTTTGTGATAATTCTCTAATAACAGCTGTACAAGAAAGTAAAGTACCTTTATATATCAGCATGAAAGGCCGAGCTCCTTATGTTGACCACCTTCGTATGTTGACTACTATCTTACAGTCCCTTGAGAAGGTCGACTTATAGAAGTTCTACTAATATAATTCCTATATCTTTCCCTTTCCTTTTACTTTTCACCTCCTTGCCTCATCTTATGCATAACGTTTTTTTCCATTGTAATCTTTTCCTTTCCTTTTCTTTTTTAAAATTTCAGACTACTATGAGGGTACAAATGATTAGTTGCATTGTTTGCATTAGTTAGGTAAAGTTCAAGTTGTAGTTGAGCCCTTCACCATGGGGCATGCTGTATACCTGAAATTGTGTATATAGGGTAAGAGCACACCAATCCCACTCCTTCCTCCCTTCTCCCCTCTCTTCATTCTCCACCTGCCACTTGAATTTAATTATGATTTTCTTTCATGCGGGTGTGTAGTTTATCTATCGGTTTCATGTTAGTATTGCACACATTGGATACTTGCTTTTCCCTCCTTGTGATACTTTACGAAGAAGAATGTTCTTCAACTCCATTTTGGTTAATACAAAAGATGTAAAGTTTCCATATTTTTATGGCTGAATACTATTCCATAATATAACTCTTAAATAAACGTATTACAGTTACAAATACTTGTAGCTTTGAAAAATACATAGTGTTTTCTGTATATTAATTGATCACATTTGTCTTAAATCTTATTGTGTTAGTTTTCTTATTCAATCCCTTTTTGCTATATGTAAAGCCAAAAACTTTGATCTTCCCATAGTATTCCATCTTAGGCATCTTCCCTAGAGATAAACAATCTGTCAATTTTCAAGTTCTTTAAGCAGGGTATCTTTAATGTATGTAGTTGAGAGACTCTCCTTCATTATTCTAGTATTTTTATTGAAATTTCACTGAATTTATGGCTTACTTTGGAGAGAGTTTACATTTTCCTACTATTAAGTTTCTCATCCATGAACAAGGGCTAATAATCAATTTAGTTTAGTTTTCTTTTCATGCCCTTCACTAGAGCTTAAAAATATTATCTAAAATTATTCATAATTTTTTTCCTAAGTTTATACCTGGAGATACACAGTTTATATAATGTGCATGAATGTATTTATTTATTTATTTATTTATTTTTGAGACAGAGCCTTAAGCTGTCCCCCTGGGTAGAGTGCTGTGGCATCACAGCTTACAGCAACCCTCAACTCCTGGGCTCAAGTGATTCTCTTGCCTCCACCTCCCAAGTAGCTGGGACTACAGGTGCCCACCACAGTGCCTGGCTATTTTTTGGTTGCAGCCATCATTGTTGTTTCATAGGCCTGGGCTCTATTCGAACCCGCCAGCTCAGGTGTATATGGCTAGTGCCTTAGCCGCTTGAGCCACAAGCGCCAAGCCAGAATGTATTTAATGTTATAAATATCCTTACATGAAATGTTTTAGCTATTCCCATATAGAAAATGATGCATTTTCTTTAAAGGAAAAGGCTATTTAATAAACATTTCTATATACTCTACATGGATTTTTGTAGTTATATTTTTGTTATCACTTTATAACTTCATAGCATTGTAGAAAACAGAGTCTTTATAATATTAAATCTTCGGTAATTTTTGATACTTTCTCCAAGAATTATTCTATTAAAGACTTTGTGAAGTTATCATGTGCAAGAAAATAATGTGTATTTTCTGTGAACTATAAGAAAATTCTCTGAGATACTGTAGGTGGGTAACTATGAGATATAATTGTCATTATATCTGGTGGTATATGCACGCCATGGAATACTATGCAGCCATAAAAAGGTGGAGACTTCACATCTTTTATGTTTATCTGAATGGAGCTGGAACATATTCTTAGTAAAGTATCTCAAGAATGGAAAAAAGTGTCCAATGTACTCAATACTACTATGAAATCAATATATAATCATTCATATGAATGGTAAATAAGCTCTAACATAAAATAATGGCAATGAATTTATATTAATTCATTAATATATAATAATTCATAATATATAATCATTCATATGAATAGTAAAACATAACTATAGTCCAGAAAGTAGAAAGGAAGAGGAGAGAGAGGGAATGAGACGAAGGAGGTGAGAGGAAGGAGGGGATTTGGGGGGACCTTACCTAATGTGCATGATGCAATGGTACATTTCAAAACTATTAAGAAAAGAGTATAATTGTGATAAATGTGTTACTTAGTTCATTGTAAGCATTTCACATTGTATATCAAATCATTACACTGAAACCCATAAATGCATCAATGTTGGTTAAGATTTAATAAAAAAATTTAAAAATGCAAAAAGAATAATTGTCATTGTATAATTTTTCTATTGATGCTTTATAGTTTATTTTTCTGCTCTCATCTCTATTTTGTCAATATAAAATTCTACTCTCATTTTAAATACATTATGCATAATACATCTTTTCTGATCCTTTATTTTCAATCTTTATTTATTCCTATGATTCAAATTTTTCTTTTGTCAACAACTTATCACTGAACTTTGTTTTTATTACACTGAGAGCCTCTTTACTGATGAGTTAAATTAATATAAATTCATTGTCACTATTTTATATTAGAGCTTATTTCTATTATCTTATATAAAAATGAATACTATGCAGTAAAATATTTCTATTTCTTCTTATTGTCTATTTGCTTCCACTAAATTCTATTTTGTAGGTCTGACAACTATGTACCATTTATATTCTATTAGTGACATACCTTTCATAGTAAAACTCATCTTATGTTTATTTTTTCATTTTAGTTTCTAAAACTTATTAATGAGAGTGCCCTTTGTTCAAACCTGAGTATAACTACTTTGTTTTCAGCTCACTCTGATCTTTCCTTCAGTTGGAGCTTTATTTCTAAACTTTTGTGTATATACTATTTTAAGTCATTGCTTATTTATGGAATCATACATTTACCAATTTGTTTTCTAAACTATGCTTACTATAAATAAGCAATCTCAAAAATTTATGTCAAGTTTCGTGGGCACAGTTCTTCCAAAAGTGCTTTAAAGTGGAGAGTTGTTCTTTATTTCAGTAATTTTATTATTCATATTTATATGAGCATATAATTGATGATACACTTATTTCACATTTCTTAAATGATAGTGTAACTGGGAGCATAATTGTAGGTTTAATGTTCCTTTTTGTTTATTGCTAGCAGTTTGCAAATATTATTCCATGCCTTTTTTTAAATGCACTACACTCTTTTTGTATGTAAAATACTTTTATTCCCTGGGTGCACACTTTTCTACTTGTATTTGATTTTTTTTAAAATTTTATTGAACCATGTTTCTCTGTATATTCTCTGTAGGTGTTTGTGTGTGCATATATATTTTAACTTACCCTGTTGGCACTTTATAAACTCTTTCAAGTGGAAGTCCACAACTTTCTTTAATTGCAAAATATTCCCTTCTACTATTTTTCAAATTCCTTTGCCTTTTAAAATTTTATTCTCTTTTTTTACTCCTTCTAGCAGGTACTTGAGGTATAAAAACAGTTACTTCACTCCTATTGTTCTTTCTTTTTCATTCATTACATAGTGCATTTTCTAGCTGAAAACATTCTTCTACTCAATATCTCTACTTTTTAATTTCAATAATTACACGTAGTATTTTTCATATTCAGTAGTTTCTCTTGGTTATTTTTTAATATAACTACTTTTTGGTTTGTTTCATATTTTCAATACCCTCTCTATGTGGAAGTAATCATTACACTGAAGTTACGTTATTTGTTTGGTCCATTTTTTTTTTTGATGTAATAGATTCCTTAGTTTACTTTTTTCTTTCACAATGCTTGAATTGCATAGCTATTTCATGACATAAATATAGTATACACAGAAGAGAGTCATATACCCTTGGCATCTTTAGTTATCATTAGTTGTTTTTAACTTTTCATTTATTATCAATTATTATCAGTTATATTTTAATTACCTTGACTGGTGATATGAATTTGGGCCCAGGAGAAAGCCCAAGATCCTCACATATTCTTGTAGGTGAGTTTAGGGAGAAAACTAGGGGCACATCTCAGAAAGTTTGGTTTATGATCTTACAATGCTGCCTGTTTGCCATATTCTATTAATTTTATCCACCATCCTTAGCCTATTACTTATTTTCCTCCATGAAATATTTTCCTTCAGGAAATGAAGTTATGCAATGGAATTTGAGGTGGTCTGTGGGATACCAACATCCTGATATTAGTTATATACAGTAGAACCTCCATAGCTGACTACTTCCTTGCACTTACCACCTCCTTAAGTTGCCCTTATATTCATAGACCAGACCTACACCACATGTACTCAATGGAGGTTCCTTTTGTTGACTACATCCATATGTTGACTAGTCTGTTACAGTCCCTTGGGTGATCAACTTACAGAGGTTCTTACATATATATTTTTAATTTTAATCTCAGCTAGTCTTCACCCATCTCCTGAAGGTAATCTTTTGTTTTTAGCTGATTCTGATTGGCTCTGTTGTTTCTCACATTTTCACATGAACAGGATAGGTAAGTATTATCCCTGAATCAACTAAAGAAGAGAAAAAGATCACAGAATAATGTCTCCAAGAAATTATGCTTAGAGAACCTTATTATCATTGTTTATAGGTTGCTCATATTCTTCACCCAGAGACCCAATGTTTCTATTAGATTTTGTGTTTAGTTCTGTAAATCAACTTCCTTTTTGTCTTTGTTCATAACTGTTTCTTTCTTTCTTCATCTTTTTTTTCTTTCTTTCTTTCTTTCTTTGAGAGTCTCATTCTGCTGCTCAGGGTAGAGTGCCACGGAATCAACCTCACTCACAGCAATCTCAAATTCCTGGGTTCAAGTGACCCTCCTGCCTTAGCCTCCCAAATTCCTGACACAATAGGCACCAGTCAAAATACCTGGCTAAGTTTTTTCTGTTTTTAGCAGAGATGGATTCTTCCTCTTGCTCAGTCTGGTCTTGAACTCCTGAGCTCAAGGGATCCAACCACCTTGACCATCAGGAGTATTATAATTACAAGTGTGAGCTATTCATAACCAGAATTGACTCAGAAATCCAATTTGACATTCAGAGATTTCCAAAAAATTTTTTCATATTCTTATCATTACTTTTCCTGGTTATTTATTTGTTATTAGTTATTTATTTGTTTATACAAATAGATGCCAAGATTATATTGAATCTGGATTAAACAAGATATTTGAAAATAATTGACATTTTAAAAGCCATTTATGATTAAGCTTTTCTTTGCCATGTTAATAAAAGTGCTTATAATAAGCAAAATTTAACTCATATGGCTACATAGCCATAGATGAGTATATAACACATCTTTTCTTTTTATTTATTTTTATTACAAGTTTTCACATTTTGCCTTTATTATTGATTTTTCTTTCTTCCTCTCAAATCCTCAAAAACAGAAATTGTTTTTGTCATTTTTGTGTCCCCTGGGACTCTCGTTATTACTGGAAGATGATAAGAGCCCAGGAATTTTTCATAAATGAACAAAATGGAGAATGAGCATGTTTGAGAGTATCTGCTCCATGACAAAAAGAAGAGGTAGGTAAAGAGACCACAAGTAAACAAGGAAAATAGGAGACTGAGGAATTTAAAAATAGTGAGGATTAAAGTGAGGTCAATAAAGAAGACTGAAAGCAAAAAGAAAAAGTGGAATTGGGCTAACTTAAGGGGAAAGAGAAAATCAACAAAATAAAACAAACAACCAAAAAGCTAAAATATACATTTTAAAACTCCAAATAAAATAGAGTTTTCAAATATTCTTTGCAATTGGTAAGGATAAAACCCTAATTTAGAAATGGCCTATTTAAGGTGGTGAGAAAAGGATTTTCTAATGTTAATATACTTTGACTCTTCAATTTAAGCAAATTTTGATCATTACATTCTCTAAATTAAGGGTAAAGTGAGATTGACACCATTTAAAAAATTTGTACTTTCTCTTAGTAGCCAAACAAACTTTCCATTTAAATGTGGTATTTGTTTATAGTTAATAAGGAGGAAAGAGCATATGGTGTTGTTTGAGGGCTCTGGTAAATACTATTTCCTCATTTCTAAAAATATAACTGGCATTTCAAGACTGACCCACTGATCTAAAGTTTAAATAACTCAAGGCAGATTTTAAAAGTGTTTCTTCACACTCAAGATTATTAAATATGAAAGAACATATGTTCATCCAAAATTCATAGTACTCATTTTGCTAAAATTTATATTATTTAGTTCAGCCCAGACACTTTGCTAATTTGATAACAGTTCATTTAAATAGCCACTGGTTTCTACAGATTTCTATACACAAAGGAGAGAAAGAGAATAAAGGAAAGAAGAAAGGAAGGAAGGAATGGAGGAAGGAAGGAAGGAAGGAAGGAAGGAAAAGTTTAATAGACTGTTATTTGAGGATGATAAGGTCAACTTATCAAAAGATAACTGGCATTGAAAACATTATTGTAGATACAGATCCCAAGAGGAGAGGTCATGTCACATCGTGGAGAAGGCAGAGAGGGAAAATCTGGAAACAAGAGCCTTTATTATAATTTCCTCAGGAAAGAACAGGGGAAGCAAGATAAAAAGGCCTATGTTTGGGTTCGTTGAAAAATTTCAGCAAGTCAGGGTCACAGGACCTCTCCTAGATGTCTGGTACTTAGCCCTGGGATGATAATGGAAATGGGTAGTGACTCAGAGTGTGAGGCCCAATAATAAATATCTCTGGGGGTCCAGGTTATGGATTGATTGGTCTGAATATGAAAGTCATAGGCATGGGTGAGTTGTTTACTGTCTCTAAGAACTGATAATCCTGTACTGAGTGGCCTTCCTCCAGAGTCAGCTATGTCTCAGATGTGAAAAAATCAGAATACAGAAAATAAAAGACAAGGTTAATAAAAGAAGGAAGGAAGAAAAAAAGAAAGGTAGGCAGGCAAGGAGGGAAGAAGAAGTAATTTTTTTCCATAATAAAATCATTAATAGGGTCAGAGCATCAATAAATTAATATCCAGGTTGGATAAAGGATACATCATTATTTTCATATTGTCTCCACATATGACAGTATTGTGTAGTGTTCAGAGCTCTGACTTTGGATGCCAAAGCAACTAGGTGAAAATTGTGGCATTTACTACTACCTGTGTGATTTTTCTGTGAGCCTTATAACCCTGTAACATGGAGCTGAAAGTACCTTTAGAGGATTATTGTGAGATCTAAATGTGATGATATGTATACAGAATAATAAATAAATACTAACTGCATTTCTTTTATTTACTATTACCTAAATACTTCTGTGAATAGCCACTATCAATACAGATGAAAAAATCATTAACTATCTTTTCAAGTGAGGATACCTCATTATTATTATTAGCAATGTCTTACTTTCTCTTTGTATCTTTTTTTTTTTTTTTTTTTTTTTGAGACAGAGCCTCAAGCTGTCACCCTGGGTAGAGTGCCACAGCTTCACTGCTCACAGCAACCTCCAACTCCTGGGCTCAAGCGAGTCTCCTGCCTTAGCCTCCCAAGTAGCTGGGACCACAGGCACCCACCACAACGCCCGGCTATTTTTTGATTGCAGCCATTATTGTTGTTTGGCAGGTCCGGGCTGGATTCGAACCTGCCACCTTAGGTGTATGTGGCTGGCTCCTTAGCCGCTTGAGCCACAGGCTCCGAGCCAAGCCCAAGAGTTTGAGGTTGCTGTGAGCTGTGACGCTACAGCACTCTACCCGGGGTGACAGCTTGAGTCTCCAGCTAAAAAAATAAAATAAAATAAAATA
>NW_003852401.1:38442525-38505659 GCF_000181295.1 Otolemur garnettii
GGCCCGGGCTGGATTCGAACCCGCCACCTTAGGTGTATGTGGCTGGCGCCTTAGCCGCTTGAGCCACAGGTGCCAAGCCTTTGTATCTTTTTTAAAAATGTCTTAATTATAAAGGAAGAAAGGGAGGAAGAAAACAGGAAAGGAAGGCTATTTTATGAATGAACACATTAAGAACAAATTAATAAATATTTGATCTTAGAATTTTAATGTAAGACTAACAAAAAGTGTACTATTTTAGTCCATAAAGTATTTAATGAAGGTATCACAAGAGAACAAATTAAAATAGGCCTAGTGCAGTGGCTCATGCTTGTAATCCTAGAACAGTGGGAGGTCAAGTCAAGAGGATCACTAGAGGTCAAGAGTTTGAGAGCAGCTTGAACAAAGGCGAGATTTTGCCTCTTCTAAAAATAGAAAAAAATAAGCATGGTGGTGGGTGCCTCTAGTCCAAGCTACAAAGGAGGCTAAGGCAGGAGGTTCACTTGAGCCCAAGAGTTTGAGATTGCAGTGAACTATGATGACCCCACTGCACCCTAACCAAGGTGGCAGAGTAAAACTGTCTCAAAAACTGAAGAAAAGGAAAACAAAGAAAAGGGAAGAGTAGGGAAGGGGAGGGGAGGGGAGGGGAGGGAAGGGAAAGAATAAAAGAAAAAGAAAGGAAAGAAAAAAAGGAAAAGAAAAGAAAAGAAATCTAGTGTAGAATGTTTTGGCATAAATGACCTCAAATGCTATTATATGTGTAATTAAAGTACATAATCCTATGAGTCATGAATTCATAGAAATTGATTTATAAAACTTCAACTAATAACTTTATTTGTCTACAATAAAGAGGAGGTGTTATGTGAATCCAGGTAAATTAACTTTTTATTCCATACCCTACCAACTTTTTCCTCACTGACAAGTAAGTAAGAAACAGAAAGTTATTTAGGCTCTCTGCTCTCTTGCCACTAAAATATGATGCCAGATAATTTGTTCCTATTTAGTTCTGGCCTGATTACTTCCAGTTCCTTGAGATTTGAATTGATGAAGTTTTACTTTAGTTACATGGCAGTGTTAATAAATGCTGTCATGTTTATTAATGAGATGCCAAAATTGTATTGTTATATTTAGAGGACAGAGCCAAGTTCGTGTAACTTAAAGTAGTTGAATGTGATAAAAGGTTAATTAGACTCCATGACCTTCTTGGAATATGTCTTAGGTCCCCATACCAGAATAACTTTCAGTGCAAAACATCGAAACCTAGAATTAATTTATAACTGCATAATAGCCTGTCATCTAAACAGGAAACAATTCCAAACAGCTCTTGAATAAAATTTTTCTGGATTTAAAAACAAAATCTAAAAAAATAAAAAATAAAAATAAAAACAAAGCAAATCACAAATGTAAATAATTTATTTTAAAAGGTTGAATGGAGTTTTTTTATATTTCAGTTATTACCTTTTTTTGGTTTTATAAATAAAGGCTTTGGTAACATACAAAAAAAATGCAAAGCAAAGCAAGATTCAGTCAAGGTCAGCTATGGTGTTGTTTTCCTTGATTCAGTGCAAGTTTATCACATGAAGGTTTTCCCACACTGTGTTCCCTGAATTTCAAATAACTTCCACTGAAGGAAGAATCCTTAATGAGAACTTTCTACCAATTACTCAGATGTATAATATGTGGATTTTAAAATACAATGGAATCAATGAATAGTAGAGTATATGCTGCAGAAGATTTCTCATGCAACATTACCTTCTCATTTTTTACTAAGAAAAGATTATACTGAAAGAATAAGTAAGAATACTATTCAAAAACTAATAAGAATTCCTATAGGAAAAAATAAATTATAAAAAGCTCCAGCCATATTCAAATTAAAAAACAAAATTTTCCTCATCTAATGAAAAAATTTCTTAAGAAAATTGATTTTTTTAAATTATTCAGGCAAAATAAGTCAATATCTTACCAGGTAGGATTATTTAAATTTCTATGACAATAAAAAGAACCATGGACTTCAAGTTTTTCATAAGTACCAAATAACAAAAACTCAGGCTTAGAAACAAAATCAAAACAATGTTCAAGAGAAAAATTATATGTAGCTCATAACAATAATTATATTCTCATTTTTCTTACTGTATTGGGGTATAGAGAGATAATTTTTTAAAATTTTAAAGGGGGTATATACATTTTATTAAGTAAAAGGCAATGTGAGTTTCTTAGCATTACCATTCTGACTTAACAGTTGTATTTAGTTGAAATATGTAATATGGTATTTAGAAACATGTTAGCCAACTACCAAGAAATCACAAAAGAGTAACAATTATTCTGATTAAGAGATTTCTTTCTTGTACTTTCTGATACTTTCCTTTGACTGAAATCTCCACAACAATAGTGTAGATTGTTGAGTATAATGCTAATTTCACCTTGAGTGAATTTGGTAGTTTTGTTTTTAAAAATATATCTATTTCATTTAGGCTACTGAATTTATGGCCTAAGAGTTCTTCACAGTATTCTCTTGGCCTTTATCTCTCAGATTTGTAGTGATGTTTTGTTATTAATTTTTATTATTTCTACTTTGTGTTTTTTTTTTTCTTTGCCACTCTAACTAAAATTTTATCAACTTTATTGAACTTTTCAAAGAGTAAGCCTTTAGATTGAGTGATTGTCTTTTTTCCCCGTCTTCTAAATTTCATTTATTGCTACTCACATTTTTTATTATCCTTTATTCCATTTGCTTTTGATTTAATTTGTTCCACTTTTAGTTTCATAAGGAGGCTTACTTAATTCATAGAGATCTGTTTCCTTTTCTAATATAAGCATTGAATGCTATATGCCCTACTCCTTGAGTTACAGGTGCTGTCCCATCCTCAAATTTTTGATGTTGTCTTTTCAATTTTGTGATGTTCAAAATATTTTGTAACTTCCCTGTGACTTTTGAATTATTGAGAAATACAGTATTTAATTTCAAAGTAGTTGGAGATTTTTCCCAATATTCTATGTCATTTATTTTTAGTTAAATTCCATTTCATTAAAATTCAAGAATATACTTTGTGTTTAGCCACTCCTCACAGACAAGATAGAGTACCTCCAAATTAACAGCTTGAAGACTGAGGCAGATGATGCCACACACACCAAGAAAATTTGAGACAAATTTTTCCACCACAAAAAAGAATTCTTGGAAGAGTAGAACAAGTGTAATCAGACCTGGGATGGCAAGAATAAAGAGGAAATTGTGGGTGCTGGCTTAGATTTTAACTCTGGCTAAGATATGGGTCTGGGTCAGGGCTTCTGACTGTGTGTCATAGATCTCTGGTCTGAACTTCTCATAAGCACTAAGAAAGGGAATAGGATAGACTGGTTTTAATCTGCTTTCCCACATAAAGGACAAAAGAAGAAAGGGGAGGTGTAAAGCTTGAAAGCTGTCATTGGTGAAAAACAGAAAACAGAATTAGACTTCTTATTACAATTCACTGCAATGTTTGATTGATCACGAAAATGTGCCATGTCTCATTCAATTAAATTTGTGTTCAGGCTTGAATTTTAAAACCCTATGTCTATATAGCAAACTATAATAAAAATGAGGAACTCTTGGACAAAAATTTAAATCCAATCATCTCATGCACTTGTGTAAAATCAGGAAAAAACATTAGAGGATTTCAGGAGGCATTTGCTAAAACAACAACAACAAAAAAGAAAATCTCAAGTAATAATTACCTTGTTTTGTTTTTTAGGTTATCTTAGGGTGTTTGAGTGATTTTGCCCATAGTGTCTATCTACATGTATCTACAAGGACACTAATCCCACTAATGAGGGTGCCACCCTCACAGCCTAATCCTCTCCCAAAGGCCTCACCTTTAAATGCCATCTCACTGGGAAATAAGGTTACAATATATGAATTTTTGGGGGGGAGGTGGATGCAAATATTTAGTCCATTTCCCAGTCAGTATTAATGATATATGTTTGCTAACTGGGTTAGGGGTGTTTTCAGCAATGTCAGTGACCTCCAAGCCTGTTGAATAAGACAAGCATATGTGCTGTATAATTGCCAGTTTGTACTTAATAAGGCTGAAAAAGAAATGTGGAACAGAGGGTCCAGAAGGAGATATTTCTTCTCCCACCTCCAGGGTGCATATAGTAATATGCTATTAGAGGGAGGTCCTGAGTATTAGAATTAAGAGACAAGTGAGTATTATTAAAGTAAAATCAGAGCCCTTGTGGATCAGGAATCTTGGTAGAGGCAAGAGGAAAGCCTTATTTATGAGGTCCCAAAAGGCTTGTTGGTGTGAGCAAAACAAGCAAGTTTCTTAGAAATTGTAAAGCAAATCAGGAGAGGCCAAGTGAGAAATTTAAATAAATATTTTGGGATCTGATTAGTTTTGTGGAATGCTATGCAGGAAGAGGAGGGTTGATCAGAGTAAATCCTTCCATGACATTGGCTGGAAATGAATAATGAGAACTAGTGACTTATTTAAAGACTGGTGGCATGCAAGCAATTAGTGCAACAAAGGACCTGGACTGTATGCTCCACCAGTGGTAAATACATATCATGCAAGAGACTCTTTAAGACTGGGAGTGCTTGCTGCAGTGCAATGAACTGAGCTCTGGGGAAGGACAAATACCATGAGTAGAGATGGTGATAAAGCAGAGAACCCTGTAGTGAAACTAAGTGGGCTAGTTGGCTATGCCGCTACCAGAAGCATGAATTACGCCTGTGATGGGAGAGGAAGTGGGCCCTGGCACGGAACGTATGGAATTGTTTGTGAGTAGGGGGATGGTGGTGACCAGGTAGGACAATAATGAAGTGTGGAAACTTAGGATAACTGTAGACATTGAATGTGCCAGGTTTTAGCCTGGACTAGTAGAGCAGAGGCAACAGAGGGTAATCCCTAGACCCAAAACAGAGCTTCAGATATTCCATTGACAGCTCCTGAAAATATGTAGTAAATAATGACTCATCAGTGTGTCTGAGCTTGGCACTGTTCATAGCATTAATAACAATTCATAAGTATTGACAATCTTTTCTAGCAATATTGAGCATATAGCCATGGTGTAACTGCATTTGTGTGGTGTGGTGAATATCTTATATGAGGGCAGTGAATGCTCTAAACAGGAAGCTAAGGTGATGGTTCCTCTGTTGACTTCAGGAATGAATCAGGGGTAAGCTTGAATTTGGTCTGAGTACCATTGCCTAGAAAAGTGCGGTACTAGGTCAGGATTATAAGAGAGTTGGAGAAGAAGAGTGAGGCTAAATAGAATTCAAAGCCAAATAAGAACAAATGAGGATCAGCACTGGTCACTGGCAGTAAATTTGAGGTTAGTGAAGGGTCAGAGTCATCACCTGGGCTATGTCAGTCATGTGGGCTGGGGTGGCTGTCTTTTGTGAATACATTATTAGCTGGGCTGAGATCATCTGGTTGTCCACTAGGCTATCATGGAGTTGGTTGATGCTGAGCTTGTGGACTTCAGTAGATTTGTAATAATCTTGTTCCAAATCAGAACCCTAAGGCCTATTGATTGAGAAGTCATAGAAATGTACGAGTGCCATTGCATGTTGAAGAGAGAAGGGATAGCTGTCTTGTCATACTATTGGGGATATAATAAACCCCCAAGGCTTCAGCCCTATGTAGCTGTAAGTCACCAATTCTGAAATGGTCTGATATGTACTTTAAGAGGCAGAAATCTGAAGTTAGGGACATTACTTCAAGTGACCTAACAGCAGGGCATACAGCTAGCATAAGCATTGCCTTCTACATTTTGCAGGTCCCCTGTGGATTTTGAATTGCCAATAGGAGCTGTTTTAATTACCATAAGAAAGTAGTTTGCTGTCTGGGTGGAAATAGAACTGAGGTGGCAGCTAAGTTGGGCTTGGCTATGATATTGAAAAGTCTGAATAAATGCAGCTGGTTCATAATCAAAATACAGCCCAGTAGCTCCAGCATTGATAGATGGGGTCTGTACAATGGATGTGGTGTCCCAGGTCCTAGTTAATACCTGCAATATGCATGGCCAAGCTATCAAAAACTGAAAACAAATCATTTGTACAGTGTTATAGCTTGAGGAACTTTGATTATTAACAAGTATAAAGTGGAATATTGGTGCACACCTTCTGGATCCAGAGATGTAGGGAAAGTCTTCATTCATTAACAGGGAATGTTTGTAGCAAAGATAAACTTCAGTTTATCTTAGCCTCACACAATAATCCACATGATGGTAGGTGTGCTTCCTAAAGCAATATTCTTTAATTCCAGAATAACAACATCTTTTGTTTATTTGAAAGATATTAAAATATCCTCTTTTTTTTTTTTTTTTAGATAGAGTCTCAAGCTGTCACCCTGGGTAGAGTGATGTGGTGTCACAGCTCACAGCAACATCAAACTGTTGCCTCAGCCTTCCAAGTAGAAGGGACTACATGCGACTGCCACAATATCTGGCTGTTTTTAGAGATGGAGTCTTGCTCTTGCTCAGGCTGGTCCTGAACTCCTAAGTTCAAGCAATCCACCCACCATGGCCTTCCAGATTGCTAGCATTACAGGCATGAGTAATTCACTTGGCCACAATGAAATATGTTTTATAGCCTTGACGATCTTGCTAAATCTCATGACTTAGGCAATTTATCAACTCAGAGTGTAAAAACATCTCTAGAAGATAACCAACGAGACATTTAATGATAAGTGGATCATAACTTTCCCTTTGTATGGATCTAATTCTTTTAAATTTGTTAAGCTTTGTCTTATGGCCCAAAACATGGTCGTTTGGTGAATATCAGCTATAAAGAATATGTATCCTACTGTTATTAGGTAAACCTTTCTACTAGGGCAAATAAGCCAATTTCGTTAATACATGTTTAGATCCTCTATTTTATTTATTTTCTATATATTTGTTTAATTCAATACTGAAGTAAATCTTGAAGTCTTCAACAATAATCATGAATTTCTTTTTTCTTTTTTTCCTAGTTCTAACAGCTTTTGCTTTATGTGTATTAAAATTCTGGTGTAGGTAGGTGTATATACATCTAGAATTGTTAAACCTTCTTGGTGAGTTGAACCATTTATCATTATTTAATATCTCTATTGATAGTAATATTTCTTATCTTTAAGTCTATTTTTTCTGATATTAATATTGATGTGTGTATATGTATGTGTTATATGTAAGTGTATGAATTTGTGTGCGTACATAGTCACTATGAAAGTTTTGAACAGACAGTGTTATGGTACCTTATTTTACTTCTAAGAAAAACAGTTGGCAATGTTCTTTCTAATTGATCTGTGCAAGTTTCACCCGGCTCAGCTTATTGATGTTGGTTGG
This sequence comes from Otolemur garnettii, assembly GCF_000181295.1. NCBI lineage: Eukaryota > Metazoa > Chordata > Mammalia > Primates > Galagidae > Otolemur > Otolemur garnettii. Next base: position 38,449,804 of record NW_003852401.1, read on the forward strand.
AGGGCTTCACTTACTTTCTTCTGTGAAGATTTTTACATTTCTTGATTTTTGTGGATCTAGGTCCAGGGGCTGTGCTTAGTGTCTTTAATTAATTTTGAAAAATTCTCAACCATTAACTTTTTACATATTTCTTCTTTTCTTCTTTTATAATTCTGGTTACAAGAGCGTTGGAACATTTGATACTGTCCCACAGTTCTCAAACACTCCATTCTGTTAATTGTCCAGTATTTTTCTATTTTGTGTTTTGGCGTGATAATGTTGATTGAAATATCTCCAAATTCACTACGTCTTTGGTTTGTCAATTCTGCCAATGAAACTTGCAATGGTATTCCTTATCTGTTACTGTGTTTTGTTTTAATTATTTCCATTACTTTCAATCATTTAGATTTTATCTACTCTCTGAAATTTTCCATCTGTTCATAATGTTCTCTCTTGTTAGCTAGAGCTCTTAACACTGCAGTCCCCAACCCTAGGGGCTCAGACCAGTACTGGACATAGCCTTTAGTAACCAGGCCACACAGCTAGGGTGAGAGACCCATCAGAAGCTTCATCTGTATTTATAGCCACTTTCCATGGCTCACATCACCACCTATGTTCCTCCTCCTGTTATATCAGTAGTGGCATTAGATTCTTATAGGAGCATGAACCCTACTGTAAACTGTTCGTGTAAGGGATCTAGGTTGTATTCTCCTATAAGAATCTAAAGCCTGATGATCTGAGGTGGAGCTGAGGCATTGATCTGAGGCAGGGAAGCAGCTGAAAATATGGTTTATCATTAGCAAAGAGGTTGGACTGCATAGAGACCATAATAAATCAATTGCTTGCATACGCACATCTAAACTCTATCAGTAAGCGCCAAGGGACAGTTAAGCTGCATCTGCCTTATGGTGAGTTGTATAATTATTTCATTGTATATTACAATGTAATAATAATAGAAATAAAGTGCATAATAAATGTATTCAAATTATCTCCAAATTCTTCTCCCCCCATCCCCCAATCTGATGGTCTGTGGAAAAATTGAAACCAGTCCCTGGTGCCAAAAAGTTTAGGGACCACTGCCTTAACTCATTAATCATAGGCATTTTAAATTCCTTGTATGATAGTTCAAACATTGGGGTCATATGTGAATCTAGTTGTGTGTATTGCTTTGTCTCTTGACATTGTGAGTTTTTTTTTTTAAATTTTATTCCTTATATGTCTTGTAATATTTGGTAGAAAAGCAGGACATTTGTTCAAAGAAAGTAAATAATATTTATGCCTGGAAAAGTGGAAGAAGCCTTTTTTTTTGTAAGGAGTTGAGTGAATCCAGTTAAGACTTTAGGTCATTTTGAGTTTTGTTGTTTTTATAGTTACCTTAGTGCATCTCTGTCTTCAAATTTCTGTGGTGTAATCTAGAAAGTAGGATGTAGATTGGTTTGCAAGGGTTTTTTTTTTTTTTCTCACTATTTTCTCTCTCAGTTTTAGCTCTTCTCTTTGTACCTCAGAGAGAGCCTTTCTCCCTGCTCTTGAGTGGTCCCATACTATTATTTGTTAGAAAACATTTGGTAGCCTGATGGTAGGGTTGGGAGCAACAGAGCACGTCCCTTGTCACTCTAGTTCAGTCTTTGGCAAACGTTGTGTTCTTAGATATGATTAGTGGAATCTTCTCAGTAATCTTGCTTTTCTCTCAATAATCAGGGTTTTACTTTCCAGGTTTAGTATGTTTTTGTGCCTCTTTCTCAGTATAGAGAGGTTTTGGTCTTGTTTATTTTCCTCAGCTACAGTGACTTTTCACCTATTCTCTGAGGGTAGTGGGGTTTGCTGCCTTTATGGTTTTTGTTTTGTAAGGGAGATACAGGAGGAGGAGAATCCAGAAGAGCTTGGTACCATCCCCACAGTGACTGCTGTTCTCTCCTCTCAGCCTGGGACAGTAAGAACATTTTCTCAGGATCACCTTCTTCCAATCTTTCTTGTGAGCTACTGATGAAGTCCAGGAAGATAAGCCTGTGTGCCGGCACAAATTCTCTTAATATTCTTCACTTTCATGCTAGCCCATGTTCAACCATTAGAAATTCCTTAATTTTTTAAGCTGGATCATTTTTCCCAGCTTGCATGGTGTCCTGTGTCTGATCGATCCCATCTAAACAAGGGCCTCATTCCCATCTTTTCCTACACCTCCCTCTCTTCCCTTGAGTTTAAAGTTAGTTGTTTGCTTTATAGCCCTAGCTTTCTAGTAGTTTCAGTAGGAGTTTAATTTTACAGATTATTAAACATTTTCTTTTGTTATTGTTATAATAGCAGGAATGATTCTCTTTCCACATTTTAAGAGGAACATGAAAGTTAAACATGTTTTTTAAAAATTGAACATATTTTCTAAATTATTTGTAAAACCTTACCATATTTTTAAATATCCAAGTAGAATAGTATTAAGAACTTCTAAACGATATGCCCTGAGGCAAGAATTTATACCAGGGCTTTTACTGTTTAACTTCGCAACAATTTTCTTAATGATTCTCTTTTCTGCATTTCTTTGGTCCCATACTGGAAGATCTCCAAAGCCCTCTCAGACCTTTCACTTCAATTCAACTAGCAGTGAGGCTATACTTTGTGAGTAGTTCTATACTGTTCGTTCAGCATTTCTGGTAAGGGGATGAAATTTGATTGTTTTTTAAGGATAAGACACAATATGTAGAGAAATAAATAAAAAATACCTATAAATGTGATGTTACTTCCCTACCTTGATAGATGAAAACAGAGAAGGATAAGTGGTTTACCAAAGATTTCGTGCTATCATTTAAATTATCTTGTAGGATGGAATTTAGTAAGACTGCTATTTTTAAGTTGGAATGCATATACTTTGGCATCTCCTCACACCACTGCAACTTCTTTGAGACCTAGAACCATGACTCTTCACATCAACCTCTTCCACATCAAACTCACACGTATGTATAAACTCAATGTCATCGGCACAGTGGAGGGTCCTCAAACTCATGGTCACACTAGATAATAGCATTCCTCTAGTCTAAGCCGGAGCCAGCACCTGCCCCAACAGAGCTAATCATTTTCTTGGCACCTGGAATTTATAATCGGAATTCTGGGATTTTCTTCAGTTGATAGCTAGTTCTGGATCTGGAAGCACATGTTATCTTTCCTCTAGAAGAAGTAGGTAGTGAGGTTAACTAATAGACCCTGTTGTTTTTCTTAAATCTATTTAAAAGGAAACTTTCAGATACTTTCTAAAATCCAAAAGTGCTCTTTTTCTCTCTTTATGTTAATATTCTCGGTTATAGCAGTCAGAACTACAAATCAGTGCTTCGGTCATAAACTGTGAACCAGCACATGTGAAAAGAAAAAGATTAGATTTTAACTATTTCTGTTGAAATCCTAAGAGGTTATTAAAAGTAGGAGAGGGAAAAGTAGAAAAGGAAATCCTCTAAAAGAAAATGCGATAGATAATGCCTAGAGCTGTTATTGTCCCGCTTTATTTGTCTAGGCTTCCTAACCCTCTTGATGGGCACTTCTGCTCTTAAAGTTCTCTGGGAAAAGCACTGAGATTATATAAGCCCCTTCTTAATCCAGTCACCTCTTCACATTTTAGAAGCTTTAACAATTGGCTGTGATTGAGATCTTTCCCTGCTCCATGAACAATTACCAAATACAATGACAATGGACGTAATGGACATAAAAGAAGCAGCACTGTAAAGTTTTTGTGTGATTTGAATGAAGATGTTAATACTAATCATCAGCTTTTACGAGATTTATTTGGATCCTTTTTGTTTGCTTTTTTTTCCCCCAAGCGAATGTTGTTTTCCTTTTATTACTGTGCATGTTTTATGAGTTGTGATTTATTTGTGTGTTGGATTTGATTTATTTCTGTGATTCTCTATAGTTTTTAAAATATGATTAAAAATGGGGTTCAGAACATAAAATGTGTGTTCTGCATTGTTGGCTCCCCCCATAATCTTTGACGACCTGGACCAAAGGGAAGTTTAATGGTATGCACTTATGTTTTGCTATCATATGTAATTTGGTACCATAATACTTCATTCCTAAAAGTGGAACAATTTTCATTCTATATTATATACCTTGCATTTTGCAGTTTCTATTGCTTGGAATCAACATTCTACTAAGATGACTAGTTTGATAAAATTTAAGGACAAAACTGCTTCAGCTCTTGTAATTTATTTATGGTGAGATAAGGCAAAAAGATAAAAGACAAATATGGCAGCCAAAACACTTTACTTGTCATCTTTTTATACCTTTAACCTTTGTAATACTGTCCTTCCAGCCACAGGTAGAGGAGTCACTTGTAGGTAATGGAGAAGTCATGAAATATGCCATCAGTTTTCTTGGTGAGTTAATCAAAGATTAGAAGAGCACAAACCCAAGATACTTTATGAGAAGAAGCAATTTTATTAGGGAAAAATCCATACATGTGTCTGTGTGAGTGTGTGTGTGTGTGTGTGTGTGTGTGTGTAAGAGATAGTGAATATCCATGGACGGAATTGTAGTACAAAAGATTTCTCTATTTTTTCAGATCTGTTTTGGGAAAATGAAAATACTCTCCAAAATTTAGGGAGAGCATCAGGATTTGGGAGCCTCTAGGTATCAGTAGCTCTTTCTTTTTAGCATCGGTAAAACAAAATGGAAAATTGGTAAAAAAAAAAAAAAAAAAAAAAAAAAAGGAGCCAATTGCAGTCAGCTCATACCAAGAGAAAGAAATAGAGAAAATCAGTAAGATGTCACCTGCAAAAACATACCCACTTATTCCCTCATGTATTTCTACCTATACGCTACATTTCTAGTTAAAAAATAAGTTCACCAAACCAGATAAAGATATTAAAGAAAGGAAAACTATAGACCAGTAGATCTCATGAACTTACTTTCATGTAAAAATCTCAGCATAATATTGACAATGTGAATCCAAAAATGTATAGAAGTAATTTTATGCAACAATCAAGTATGATTTATTCCAGGTCTGCAAGCCAGTTTACTATTTGAAAATTAAGTAATTCAATCCCTGGCATTGATTGGCTAAAGAAGAAACATCATATGATCATATCAAGAGATGCAGAAAAATCTTTTGATGATATTTAAAACTCATTTATGATAAAAATAGCTCAACATACTCTAAATGAGTATTTTTAACTTGATAAAAAAATCTATGAAATATCTATAGGTTATAGCACACTTAATTGTGGAAAGCTCCATTTTCACTCCCTAAGGTCTGAAAATGAGGCTAGGAAGTCTCCTCTCAACAATTCCATTCAACATCCTATAGAAGTCTTAACTAATGTAGCAATTCCAGAAAAGAAAATAAAGATATATAGATTAAGGAGAAACAAATTAAGTGTCTTTCTTCACAAATGGCATGACTTTCAAAGTAGAAATCCCATACAGCATCAGCAGTAACAACAAAACCCTCTGGAACTAATAAGCATCCATAGCAAGGCTGTAAAAGATAAGGTTAGTGTATAATAGCCAGTTGCTTATACCAGCAACGAACAATTAGAATTTGAAACTAAAAAGCACAATCTCATTTATAATAGCACTAGCAATAATAAAATAATTTGATAAAAATCTAATAAAATGTGCACAGGGACTACATAAGGAAAAGCACCAAACTCTGATGAAAGAAATCAAAAGGGAGCTAGTCCATGATGATTATATTCCACAAATAGAATGACTCAGTATAGTTAAGATGTTAGTTCTTTCCAACTTGATCTACAGATTTAACACAATCACAATCAAAATCTTAGCAAGTTATTTTGTGGCTATCAACACACTGATTTTAAAGTTTATATGGAAAAGCAAAGGATTCCAAACAGCCAATACAATCCTAACAAAAAGAACACAGTCAGGAGACTGGATGACACTATCTAACTTCAGGTTTGTTATACAGCTATGATAATAGAAGGAGTGAAAAAGAATTGACAAATAGATTCATGGAATATCGGATAGAATAGAAGTCAGAAGGATTCTGAAGGCAGTGAAACTATTCTGCAGTGAAACTAAACTGCAACTTTGTATACATGGCATTCTGTATTTTTCAACATTTATAGAACTACACAAGAAGAGGGACTTTTAATGTAAACTATTCATATTAACAAATATTATATCATTATTTCATTAATTATAAGAAATGCACTGTTCTGCTGTATAATAACATCACCATCACAGAGAAAAATATGGGAGCATATGGGAACTCTTTGTACTATCTGCTCAGCTTTTCTATAAATCTAAAACTTCTAAAGACTATAGTCCATTAATTTAAAAAATTGAGGGCATAAGTTAAAAATGGAGGAGTTTCCCCAAAACCTCCCTCTTTCTTTGTAACCACTCTCTGCTCAATCAAGTCCAGCCCAAAGATTCACTGTCCTAATTTTTCAAATTTGTTTGCTTGTCTTTTTAAATCTGTTGTCATTTTCTAGCAGAGATCATCATCTCTTCTACCTGGACTTTGCAGGAACTTCTCAGCTGTTGCCTCCTATTGTTCTGTCTTCTAATTCACTACTCAAAATGTGGACCAAGGGATCTTTCCTTAATACAGAATGTATCACATCACTGCGCTGCTTAAAACCTTTCATTGAGTTTTCCATTTCCAAACTTATTTCCTTGTCTGATAAGAACTTAGAACTTTCATCATCTATCTATTGTTCACCTTTCAGCTCTTTCCTTTGGCTACATTCTTTCTTGCCTTTTAGGATGGAGTGATGTTGAACTTTGCGTAGTTTCTTGAGAACCATTCTCTACGTTGTCTTCAGTCTTAACATCTGATGTTTTGACTGCTTGAATAATTACCTTGCCATTCGTTCTGTGCCAGCTTTATGTTTCATCTTTTGGGATTTACTTTAGATACTGCACCATCTAGGAATCTTTCTACTCCTTACAAACCTGCATTAAATGGTCATCCTTGAATTTTCCTTAACATGATATACAAAGTTCATGCTTTGTTCTTAATATCTGCATTTCATCATAACCTTTGCCTATGCATTGGGTTCATCCCAGAATCTTTAGTATAATAAGCTCTTCATTGTATACTTGTTTAAAAAAAACAGCACTTATAATCAGCACTAATAATATGTCACAGCTAAATTCATGTGTAATTAAAGAATTTTTTTGGATGGGTTAAGTGGAAGAATGTGAATATGGACCAAAAGAGTGGAATCCAGTATTTAAACATTAAATATTTCTGATTTGTCAGGACCCTCCTAATAATGCAAGTAATTCTTTTGTGAACAAGTTTTTTGAGATATAATTCTCATGTGATAAAAATCACCCTTTTCAATTGCACAATTGAGTAATTTTTAGTACAGCTAAAGATGTGTAACCATACTGCAATCAATTATAAAACATTTTCATTATCACCAAAAAAAAAAAAAAAAAATCATCTGCATTGGCTGGGCACAGTGGCTTGTACCTGAAATGCTAGTGCTCTAGGAAGCTGATGCAGAATGATCACTTGAACTCAGAAGCTCTAGACCAGCCTGACCAAGAGCAAGATCTTATCTGTACTAAAAATAGAAAAATTAGCCAAATGTTGTGGTCAGTTATTAGGGAGACTGATGCAAAATCGCTTGAGCCCAAGAGCCAGAGATTGCTGTGAGCTAGGCTGACACCCTGGCACTCTAGTCTGGGCTGCACAGTGAGACTTCTGTCTCAAAAACAAATTTATGTGTTTCCTTTAGGCATCAACCCCTAATCCTTGAACCTCAGGGAACCCACTAATCTACTTTCAGTTCCTATAGATTTGCCTCTTCTAGAATCATATAATATGTAGTCTGTAATGCCGGGCTTTTTGTTTTTGTTTTTTCACTTTTTTCCTGTTCGTCAGACTCATCTATATTGTTCAAATAACTTTGATAGATTTAGCTATATATTTTGGAAATTTTCAACAATAGAGCTAGCCCAAACAGCCAGATCTAACCTAATCCATTAGTTAAACAATTTTAAATATAATTATTGACATTTATTTTATTGGACAATGTACATTATACCAAATATATTTTATATGTGAAAGCTTAAGTATTATCACTGGTTAACAAAACTATTCTTTAGCCTGAAATTTTAGGATTTTGAAAATTACATTATACTCTATAAAAAGAATGTAAACTTTCCTTTACAAGAGTTTACTTTAGTATATCATGGAAAAGAATAGCCCTAGGTAGATGGGATTCTACTATAAATATATCTACATTTCTTAAAATTGGCTATTGGAATGTATGTACCAAGAATATTATCTTGCTCCCACATAGAAACAGCTCAGCATGCTCTTGAAAGCATAAAGACTGCCTTGTTTGATAGAATATGGTATTATCTTTGTCCAAAAGTTAGTGATGACAACCTAGAGAATGAGTTTCCATTTTGATGAAATATACATTTGTAGTTCAGAGCATTTGTGAGCAGTTGATTTACTGCTGAGAAGAAAATATTAACAGCTCAGTTTGCTTCATTATGTGTGTAATAAAGCAACTAATGTTCCTTTTCTCCCTTTCGTAGAAATGGTAAATGAAGATTTGCATTCGGGGTAGAGCTTCCTCTTGGGGAAGCGATAGAAGCCTGGACTGACATTCCCTAAGCCCCAAACCTTGTTAAAAGTGCTTTCAATCCTGGGGACCTAACACACTGATTGCTTCCGTAGCAGGAGCCTTATTGCCTGCTCCGTTCGGTCCTATTACTGAAGGTCTAATTACATCTATTATGCTGTTCAGTTTCCCAGAAGGTTGAGAAAGAAAATGAGAGATATTAGGGGATGGTATTTGGGGTTGTGTAACAGACACACACATACACACACACACACACTCATGTTGTGGGTTCTGAGAAATGCACTGGTGATCCAACTGGAGTATTTGTGAACTTATATCTATACTGTCAAGTATGTTAGTGTAACAAGACAAAATGGAGGTGATTCCAATTCCATATAATTGCCCAGGCTTCCGAGATCCAATTACACTGTCAAAATCTGAGGTCTTGGAGTTTAACTCTCCCATAGGACCTCTTTGAAACCACACACTTTTTACTCCATCAGTAGTAAAAGGGCAAGTAAAGCATTTTTGATCCCATTGTAAAGTGTGACTTACTTTCAGAGCTCCCCAGAACCTTTCCTAGAATGCTCTTTCCCTATGCAAACAGTACATGCTTATGCTATGCTTCATGTAGCCTTGATGAAGACTGTTATCATGGCCTAATAGAGCTCAAAATGGAAAGGGAGAGGGGACGAAAGGGAGACTCATTATTTTTTAAATGGTTTCACTTTTCCCATAGGAATCTTATATATTCCACTTAGCAGAAGCTCATTCCAGCACTGATTAAGTGGGAAATACACAAAATCTCAAAAGGTCAGATCTATAATCAGCTGTCTCAGGGGTTGACATAAAAAACCTGTTAATCCAACTTGAATTTATTGCTGTCTTATAAGAGAGTGTGGCAAACGATAGGACATTAAAAAATATATCAACATATTACATACGTACTTAATATATTTAAATAAAAATCACATATAAATATGTTTGTGTATATGTGTGTGTTAGTTAAAGATTCCTGTCTAAACTCACAGTAAACTGTTGTACTTGATACATTTGGAGGCAATCCTATAGTATTTTTACTTTACATTGTTGATTTTTTTTTTTTTGGTAGACTTTGAAACTATAACACATTAAGTTTATGTGGGGATGGTTTCCGTATTTATTTGTGAGAAACAATTGGAAAATTGGAGTCTAAAGCTGTATGGCTAAAAAGGAAAGTTTATCAAAAAATGGGATAATAGAAAAGAGCAAAAACAAATACAATTCTTAGTAAGTTGCCAAACTGAGTAACTGCAAGCCTGTGATAAACACTTCTTTGTGGGCAGAATATACTTGTGGAGCCGGATGGCTTAAGCTGGACAAAGCCTGGTTTCTCCTCTCCTTAAATGTATTTTTACTTATTTTAGTAAAGAATTATTAGTCAATATTTCATTAAAAAATGACTTTGGTCAAAAGCTGAAGGTTTTTTACTCATCATACCTTAAAATGTCATCTCTATTTATGTCCTTACATAAATTTGCAGCCATTTCTATCTCCTTTATGCTGAGAGCAGCACCCAGATACAAAATGTTAAATCAGTCATGAACCTGCACACTTGCTTATCTGAGTGGAAGAAAATAGATTGTTCTTCTCTCCTCTCCCTATTCCAAGTGGTTATTAAGTTAAGCCTGAAAGAAAATTGACCTTGGAGTTGTCTTGAACTGTGAGATTGAGGAAAGGTGTGAAGGCCTCTCATTTAAACATTATTCCACTCCTCTACTTTCTGGGACCTTACACAACAGTCTTACAAGAGTGATAGAAAGGAAGCAGTGCAAATGACAAGCTGGTATTTTCCTTTTCACAGCATTGAGTGGTTTTTCCTTATCAGGGTTTATAAAAGTGATTGTCCTTCATATCTTTCCTCACTTCCAAATAAGAAGAGAAGAAGAGAGATGCAGAAATGGGGGAGGGTTCCCACCTCTTCTGCTGACGGCAAAGCTGGGAAAAAATACATAGCAGGCAGAAGCATTAAAGAGAAGAGTGCCTCATCTCATCATAGTTCTGAGTACGTCACAATGAGTAAGGACACAATGCTTCTGTTTGTGAGAGACACTGAGAGCACAGCAGCCAGGGAGTGGAAGAATGGATGATGAGAAGGAGCTGCTCCCAGAAAATAAGCACACACCCCTACTGACTACATAGAGTGGACATAAGGGAAAGGATTGGCTAAGAGGACAGTACATGATTCACTTTGCTGGGCTTAAATCCCAACCATACAACCTAGAGAAATGTTCTCTAGGTTATGTGGCCTAGAGGACATTTCTATCAGTCTAGTTATGTTCTCTGGGCCTTGTTTTCCTTGTCTGCAACATAGGGATAATAATTGTAGCTAATTATCCCTCCAATTTTAAGGGATCATTAAATGAAATAATAAATAAACATTGATGAGCACAAAGACTAGCACTTGGTAAGTGCTTATTAAAGTTATTATTAACTGCTGGTATTATTAATGTTGTGAGGCTAAGACAATCAAACGTGACAAAATTTTTCCAGTTCTAATCAACATTGACGGTGATGAGAAAGAATAACTGAAGGTGTTTCCTAAGAGGTACAAATGTTTTGGCCAATTGGCTTGAGTAGGTCAAATGTTGCAATAATTTCAGGCATGTACTTATAAGGAAATAGTTGACTGAGGAAGAGCTTTCAATGTAGATTCCATAGACGTGTGCGCTGCTTCACATTCCTAGCCCAGTGAGGATTAAAGGATTGCTTTCTTATCTTATGGAAAACTTATCTTTAACTGAAAAGAATGTTTCTGTGTTATTTTGTTTTGGTGGAGGTATTCCAATCTGGGTATTTAATTTTAATTTATTTATTTATTCTTTTTTTTTTTTTTTTTTAAGACAGAGTCTCACTTTGTCACCCTTAGTAGAGTACCATGGCATCACAGCTCACAGCAAACTCAAACTCTTGGGCTTACTTGATTCTCTTGCCTCAGCCTCCCAAGTACCTGGGACTAAAGGTGCCCACCACAACGCGCGGCTATTTTTTTGTTGCAGTTGTCATTGCTGTTTAGCTGGCCCAGACCGGGTTCAAACCCACCACCTCAATGTATGTGGCTGATGTGGTAACCACTGTGCTACAGGCGCCAAGCCTGGGTATTTTAATTTTTTTAATCAATTTTATTGTGTATATTAATTTGAAGTTTACAACATGGCATTATGGGATACAGATAGTAAAATGATTTCCATAGGGAAGCCAATTGGCATATCTGTCATCTCACACAGTTACCAATAATTTGTTACTAGAGCAGCTAAAATCTATTTGTTCATTAAAGACCCCTATTGCAATGAAATTTTTTAAAATATAGTCCTTTTAGGATATACTTTGAATCTCTGGACTTGTCCATCCTACATATCTGCTACATTGTATGTGTATCCTTGACTTATATCCCCCATTTCTTCCCTCTACCCCCTTGGTATCCACTGTTTTGTTCCCTATATTCGTATATTTGACACTAAAAAAACAAATTCCACATATAAGTGAGATCATGCAATATATTTCCTTATGTACCTGACTTATTTCACTTACTATAATATCCTCTAGGTCCATCCATTCTGTGACAAATGGCTTGGCAGGATCTGCTTCTTTCTTAAAACTAAATAATATTCCACTAATTATAATATATGTGTGTATATATATATTTTTCATCCATTCATTTATTAATGGACACTTAAGTTGCTGCTGTAGCTTGGCTATTGTGAATAACACTGCAATGAACATGAACTGCAGGTATCTTCAAGGATGATAATTTTATCTCCTTTGGGTACATATCCAGATTACTGGGCCATATGGTTATAGGCAAAAGGCCTATATGCCTCTGGCCAAAAAAGCTGTTTGAGAGAAAACAGTGAAAAGACTGTGCGTACTTGTGAGAAATGGAGGCAGAATCCCATATGGCCAGGTTGATTGTGGGCCTAAAACCCCCTGACCTAAGGTCGGCCTGGTCAGTTGTGTGCATAAAACCCCCTGACTTAAGGCCCACATGGGAGTGGGGGTTTGCACACAAATTTCTGTATGCCCTAGAAGTTTCTTAATTATGCCTCATTTTTAAGATCAAAGTAACTGCCTCCAAATAGCAAGGTCAGTAGAACAGACTTTCAGACCATCTCTTCCCTCCATAGCCTCAGGCTTCATCAGATAAGAACAAAAGAAGTAATGGCTAACAACATGTTCTCCATTAAGTTATGCTAAACCGGGTTATGTTGAAAAGGTTATGCTTAAAGGTGTATGTTGAGTGAATTATCAGATTACTAGGAAGGAGCTACTAACAAGGTGGGTAGTCACAAGATGTTTAAAAGGATTAATGAAGTCATGGATGTCCAATGTGCATGTGCAGAGGGAAGTCATTGACGTGCAGTGTGCATGTGCAGAGGAATTGTAATGAGGTCATTGCTGTATAGTGTGCATACACAAAATTTATTACATAGACCAACAGTAAATAAAGAAAGCTTGCCGTTTTGCCTGAGAGAGCAGATGGTTACCTTTAGCTAAAACACAATTTCAATAAGCATGCTTATTCTTCACAACATCACTTTTCCGTGAGACCCTAACAGCAACACCCTAACGGCAATATATGGTAAAGATGTCCATACTACCCCAAGTAATATAGTTGACCCTTGAACAACATGGATTTGAAATGAGCAGGCCCATTCATAGGAAGATTTTTTTTTTTAAGTCACACCAAGTGTTCCTGCCTCTCCTGCCTCCCCTTGCACCTCCTCCACCTGTTCTACCTCTGTCACCCTGAGAGAGCCAGACCAACTCTTTTTCCTTCTACCCCTCCTCAGCCTTCTCAACATGAATACAAGGATGAAGACCTTTATGATGATCCACTTCCACTTGATAAATAGTAAATATATTTTTCCTCCTTATGATTTCCTTAATAACAGTTTTTCTTTTCTCTAGCTTATTTTATTGTAAGACTATAGTGCAAACATGCATAAGACAACATGCAAAATGTGTGTCAATTGTTTATGTTATTAGTTAGGCTTCCACTCATATTTAGACTATTAGTAGTTATGCTTTAGAAAGTCAAAAGTTATACATGGATTTTCAAGTGCATAGGGGGTTGACCCCCTTAACCCCTTCATGGTTCAAGGATCAAGTATATACAGAAGCAACACCATCACTATCAAAATTTCAAGGGCATTCTTCATATAAAAAAAAAAAAGAATTCTAAAATTCATATGGAATGACAACAAAAATACCCAAAAGAAAACAAAAAGAACCCTTCAAATACTGAGAAAGAAAAATAAATTTGGAATCATCACACTTTTGATTTAAAGCTATATTATAAATCTATAATAATCAAAACAGTAATATATTGGCATAAAAACAGAAACATAGAACAGAGGAATAAAATAGAGAACTCAGAAATAAATCCAAACACATATGACCAACTAAATTTTTTATGAAAAAATATTTATGTAAGTATGTATTTATTTATTATTTCAAATTATTATGAGGGTACAAATTTTTAGATTACATTGGCCTTACTCCCAGGGTAAAGTTCCAGTTGAAAAAGGGCCCCTCACCCAGGAGGCGTATTATATACCCTCACAATGTGCACAATAGGTGAGATCCCACCACATGCCCTCCCTCCTTCTGCCAATCATTGTACCCCTGTCCCCTTCTCTCTTCCTTATCTCCCTGCCCATATACTAGACTACCTTTGTGTTTTATTGTTTATATGAGCATGTAATTATTTATATATTGGTTTCATATTAGTATTGAGTACATTGGATATTTATTTTTCCATTCTTATGATACTTTAATAAGAAGAATGTGTTTGAGTTCCATCCAGGTAAATGTAAAACATGTAAAGTCTCCATCTTTTTTAATTGCTGAATTAATAATGGTATACACATTATCATAGTTTGTTGATCCATTCATAGGTTGATGGGCATTTGGGTTGCTTTCATGACTTGGCAATTATAAATTGATCCATAATAAACATTCTGATACAAATGTCTTTGTGATAAAATTATTTCTGTTCTTCTGGGTAGATATCTAGTAATAGAATTGCAGGATCAAATGAAAGGTCTACTTTTAGTTCTTTGAGGAGTCACCATACTTCCTTCCAAAAAGGCTGTATTAGTTTGTAATCCCTCCAGCAGTATAGAAATGTTCCCTTCTCTCCACATCCATGCCCAGAAACTTGTGTTTTGGGGTTTTGTGACGTGGTCTAATCTTACTGGAGCTAGATGATATCTTATAGTGATTTTAATTTGCATTTCTCTCATGATTGAAGACAATGAACATTTTTTCATGTGTTTGTTTGGCCCACTAATTTTCAACAAGAACTGTGTCATCAATAATTTGTGCTGGGAAAACTGGATTTCTGTATCCAAAACAATGAGATTTATACAAATGTATATAAAATTTATATTGGACTCTTATACCATACAAAAAAAGTCAAAGACCTAAAATGTGAGATCTAAAACTATAAAAATCCTAGAAGAGAACATAGAAAAATGTTCCTGGGCATTGACCTTTGCAAACATCTCTTTGGATATCATATCAGAAGCTTATTTGGCAGAAGGAAAAAAAAAAAGGCACTACATCAAACTAAAAGGCTTCTGCACAACAAAAGAAGAAATCAGGAAAATGAAAACAACAAACTAGTTTAACTTAAACATGTAAAGAATTTTTAGTAGTTCTACAGTTATGAAATAAGCTTATGAATTTTGTATCCTGGCTGTGGTGATATCTGTTAACCTAGGGCTGATACAAGGTATCCGTGAAAAGTCCTCAGCAAATATCCCTGTCAGAAAAGAAGAAGGAAACGATTCCAGTATACACTTATTTAACAATCTTTTATAAATATTTATATAGAGATTTCTCACAAATAAAAATCATAAATAATATTGACGAGTCACATGGAATTCCTTTGTCTGTTACTATCATTACTATCTGTCCTGAGAAAATAATTATCTCTGAACATCAGTGTGGGCAAACTAGGTATCTTAAATCAGCACTACTTTGTACTAGAGAAAATATAATGTATAATTTTCTAATTTATGTTTATTAGCACAATCATTTGAGGAATCAACTCTATGAATAATCAATAAAGTAGTTAATTGCATTTTTACATGTTTTGAAAGTAACTTTGAGTTGTGAAGAGGACAGTGCACAATGGGATTTTGTTATTTTATCAGTATAGAAAAAATCGCTTAAATATCACTGTCCTTTGAGCATAATACTTATCATACTAAAGCAAGTCTTAATTTTTACATACTTGTTGAGGGCCTACTGTGTAACACATACTGGAATTTAAGAGACAGCACGGCTCCTAAGATATTTATTATCATGGAGGAAGACAAACAAATATGTAAAGGAATAAACAAACAAGTTTGGTTCATAATGCAGTAAAGGAAAAATCCAGCTTTGTCACTGAAGTCCTGCTTTAGGAAAGGCTTCCTTGGTAACCTTTAGGAAAGGTGCCCTTGAGGTAAGACATGGAGAATGAAAATGTGCCAGTCAGGGAAAGGAATGCTGAGCTAGAGTAAGCTCAACATGTTTGGAAGATGAAAAGACCTCCGAGCATGGCTGAAGCACGGTGAGGAGAGGTGGCAGACGACCTGAGGCCTGCGAACTGGAAGAAGGCAGGTCAGATCATCTGGGCACTGGAAGCCACAGCCAGGTTTAGGACTTAGAAGCTACTAATTAATATGTGTGTGTGTTCAGCTGGACAACTGAATTATCAGTTTCCAATATTTTATCACTCATGTTTTTGCATCCACTCAGAACTACCACAATTGAAAATCAATCCTAACAGCTGGGAAAGCTGCACATTTCAAGTGGCACTCCTCTCAGAAAGAGAACATGCTAGTTGAGCGAGAGCTGTTTTTACACATGCACATATATGCATACACATACACCCATATGCCACATTTCTTTACTTTTTTTTAAACAGGGATGTGAATTTGCCTCATTTCCATTTAAAATGAACAACTTGACTATGGGATGAACAAGGGACTGTAGGAGAGCATGACTGAAAGCAGGGAAATGGATCGGAAACATTTTAGTGCCTAGACAAGAGACAGTGATGGCTTTAAATAGAATGAGAACTGGGAGATAGGTCCATGTCTATATATAGATATTTATGTGCATAACTATGTATATATAAGATATATTTTAGAGGTAATACTCATGATGGATTGACTATACAGATTGAGTCATAGGAAGATTAATGTGGGTTGTGGTACAAAATAGGTGGGGAGCAGGTGGGTGTTTAACATGACAGACTTTTGTTGCAGCAAAGCACTCTGCCCTTCCATACATCACTGTAACACGCAACATCAGGAACTCAAGAGGACAAAAATAACTCCATTAGCGCTGAACCATAGCATCTCCGTAATAGACATATTTAACAAAATGACATTAGTGCTATTCATTTTCCTTGTTATACATATTTGAAAAACCAGGCCAAAGAAGTACAAAATAGTACATATGGTGTTATCATATTGTTCCTGAGAATACAGGAGAAAAATTGAATCAAGAGCAGCCTGCTCTACCAAGGTGGGAGGCAAATGCACTCCATGTTCCCTTAAATCCTGCTGTGTTCCACCCACAGTGCAACACAATTTCTGAAGTGGTGCGTTCACTACTGTGCCCCAGGATGGAAGGTGTCATTGAGTTCTCCACTATGGCATTGGTTTTCAAATAAGGTGTGTCACCCAACAGTGGCTAATAATAATATAAAAACAGTGAGAATTTTGTTTACCAACATTGGTAAATAAGCAGAATAAAACAAGAAACAGTGTAGCATGTCTTTTATAATATAAAGCTTTGTGAACTCTGTATGGGATGTGTGGATGCATCACAATGCAGAATGAATTTCTCAAAATGGGTCTAGGTGCAAAATAAGAAATAATAAAAGGATCACTCTCAGATGCATTCTCATTGGGAAATCCCCAGTTCTTTGCTTCACTATGACTGTCCAAATAGTTTGTTTTTCTTAACCACATCAACATTCCATCTTTATGATGGCAAGATATGGATGAGTAAAAAGACAGAGTTCAATTACTTGGTAGGTGATGGTTGCTGGAATAGAGGTGGAGAACACAAAACCTGCCAAGAGACTGGAGAAATGAAAGGGGCGTGTGGAGAGTTTTCCTGAAAACCATATGAAGACAACAGAGTGCCAGGCGAGTAGTGAGAGGGAAATCTGGGGGCAGGGGGGGAGAGTTGGCAAAAAGCAGAGTTGAGGTTCTCATCAGTAATCTTTGCATTGCACAGTTTTGCTTTTATTCACCTTTGGATACTCAATATTGTCAGTGGGAGACCCACAACTGACATTTCTAGATGGGCAGTGTAAACACCACTTCTTTTTAAAGGAGGATTTGAGTTTAGAAGTGTCACTGAGTACTTTGTATTTCTGCACCCCCATTTCCCCAGCTAAACTGAATCCATGTGTTGGATCTGTGCTATAGGCAGTGCCTACACCTGACTTCTTCATGTTACTCACAGATGAAGCTATGCAATTGCTAACTAGTCAGAACAAAGCCAAAATTTTAGGCAACAATGAAAAGATAGAAGCTCTTCTAGCTACAGAGAGAGCAACTGTCCAAGACCTCTCCCAGAAGCAGTAAGGCAAATGGTTTAAAAGTTTTAGAGTGATTAAAAAAGCTTTGTGGTTTTCTAAACATCCCCTTCCCAGGGCACCTTATTCAGACAGAGGTATGTAACTGCATAAGACTAGGGTTCAATTTTCCGTCCTCAGTTTTTTAGTATCATTGTCACTTAGGGAGGTTCACGTCATGAGCAATTGTGCCATGGGGCAACTCTGACTCTGTCACCAAATGATACTAAAAGAGAGGGACTTGTGATACACAAAATAATGTTGGATCATTTCTTTTTTTTTTCCAGCTTGCTTTAAATGCTATTCTGTCACTGACTTTATCAGATAATTCTAACACTAGAATTGAGACCACTGCTGCCTTGTAAACTGTTCTTAATATGGTTGTAAGTATCCATATCATGCCCCTTATAGCTTCTAGTGAAGCCTTTAACCACTTTTTTAGTGGGATGCAGAGAGATGGTGTGGGGTGTTTATTGGAATCAGCCTAAGGAAAGGAACATGTTGAGCATTTTAATTAGTCAATATTAAACACAAGTTTTGCGTGTTACAATTTAAGAGAGATATCAGCAAACCGGGCTGTGCTCAGAAAAGGGAAAATGGGATAATTTACATGTTACATATCTGGAAAACAAATTATATATGAACAAATTAAAGGAAGTAAGTAGGGTAGTATGATCCTTTGGCACTGGACTAAAGTTTGAAGATACAGGGCCAGGTGCGGTGGCTCATTCCTTTAATCCTACCACTCTGGGAGGTCAAGGTGAGTAGATTGCTTGAGCTCACAGGTTCAAGACCAGCCTGAGCAAGAGTGAAACCCCCATTTCTAAAAATAACCAGGTGTTGTGGTGGGTGTGTGTAGTCATAGCTTACTTGAGAGGCTGAGGGAAGAGAACAATTTAAGCCCAAGAATTTGAGGTTGCTGTGAGCTATGATGCCATGGCACTCTATGGGGGCATGAAAGTGAGACTCTTGTTTCAAAAAATAAAAAAGTTTGAAGATACAGCAAAAGCCTCTGTAGGGAAATTTAGTCAAATAAAAGAGAACGTTTTCATCAGATGTAAAAGTGGCCATCATATATGTTAAGGACATTTCTGTAGATTAAAAAAATAGATTAAACCCCTTTGTATCTCCTTTTTCTTATTTGTTAAACAAAGAAAGTGGAGAAGGAGGTGGAGGAGGAGAAGGGGAAAGGAAGAGAAGAGAGACAGAGTTGGACTAAATTAATATTTTCAGCAGAGTCAGCCCAGATGTATTGAGGCTTTATTAAAGTTTATATAATTTGAGTATGCCTTTTAAGAAAAGAAAATTAGAAATTTAAATTAGTATTCATTTAGCAACTATCATTTTTTAAAAAGTTCACAAATACTAAAAGTATCCTAAAGTCCAGGGGAAAAGAATAATGGTTTTATTAGGTAACAGCTTGGCTCACATCTCTGTGATACTTTTTAGCTTACATTTTGGACTGCGGACTGCTTGCATGACTTTTCATGTTATAACAGTGTCATAATATTAACTTCTATGTTTATATATAGAACAGGAATGAAAGACAGATTAAAAAGATACTTCAATATTTCTTCCAGCATAGCTGATACAAAAGAGTTTTCAATTATTGGTAGTTTATAATTTTGTGGAGGGTGACTTTTAATGCTATACATTTCAAGTCTCCCTCTCCTATGACTATCCCACATTCAAATGAGGAGCCTCTGGGTGGATATAACTTGATTTGTAAAGTTCTTCTGTGGAGCCCTGGTGCTTCTGCTGAAATGCCTTAGATAGATCACCATCTCTGTGCATGGAACAGGTTATTCAGAGTCCTTTGCCCAAGTTTTAAAGAGAGGTTCTTCTTTTCCACCTATTAAAAGTAGATTTCCATATTCCAAGGGTGAGTAATGAGGAAAGTCTTCCCTGGGTGCAGGCAATAGGAGGTGCATTATCTGAATATGATTTAGGTGTAAAAACAAAAACAAGTAATAACTGATCTTCTTTTCCATTATCACCAGGTACCAGCAATTTCTGTCAGTGAAAAATACTCCTCCACCAAAAAGGTCTTATTAATCTAAGTTCAAAATAAGTGTTGCATTTCCTTTTGTGTTTTAGTAATATACAGGGTGTCCTCATAGTTGCCCATAAAGTTACCCTACTTAGGGAAAATGAGAAAATGTAGCTAAATGTACCTTTATTTACAAAATATTCTTTTAAAAATTATAAAATATTTACAAAATATTATCTATGTGTTGTTCACCTCTTTGTAAAATGTTGTAAGGAATATTTTGTAAATAAAGGTACATTTAGCTACAATTTCCTATTTTCCCTATGTAAAATAACTGTATGGGTGCCTTTGGGATACTCTGTATATGTAAGCTTCAGATTAGCACATTTTTATTACTTAAATAAACATAGTATTCTTCATGGAAGTTAATTTGGAAAATTCTCAGCTTCCAACACCCTTAGACTCAGTTTTAGGCATTGTTTCTTGAGTAAGTTTCTAATTTGGGTACAATCCATAATACCATTCTCTATGGTATTACATGTTTTTGTGGGTAAACAGGTTTGAAATGAACAACGCTTGTAGAATGACTGTAAAGTTGAAGAAACAGTACATTGTAGATGACCATTTGGAGATTTATCTGTGTTTAATATATAAAAGAGTGATTGATACAGATTGCAAACTGTGACATATGCCACTAATTTCTGATAAGTGAAGATTTTTAGTTAATAGGATACATTACTGATTTGAATAGTATCTCTGAAATAGAAATTTATTATTTTTGAAGATTCTTTTAAAGAATTCTATTTTAAAAATAATTAAAAAGTAATGATGACTGATTATCACTTTATTATTATTATTTAAAATAATTTTATTACATAGAAGAAGTGGTTGTTAAAAAAACAGTCTCCTCTGGATGTCAAGTATGATTGGTAAACCAGTCCTTAAACTACTTCTGAAAATCCCTGGATTAGATAGCCAAGTCACAGAACTGGAATTGGGCAGTGACATATCATATTGAGAGAGAAAGCTTTGATCCTCTACTTCTCCTTTAAGAAATGCTTTTTGAAGCAGAGTTTTCCAGAAATAAAATGGAAGGGCTTTCAGAGAGCTAAGGAATTTCCAGAGGAAATGTTGAAGCAGTCTAAATGATAATTTATCAAAGATTTTCTACAGGAGGCTCCAGTATGGAACACAAAATATTAAAGAATGATGACCTAAAAACTCAAGACACAGGTGGCACCTGTGGCTCAGTGAATAGGGCACTAGCCCCATAGACTGAGGGTGTCAGGTTTGAACCCAGCCCCGGCCAAACTGAAACAAAAAAATAGCTGGCACTGTGGCGAGTACCTGTAGTCCCAGCTACTCAGGAGGCTGAGGCAAGACAATTGGCGAAGCCCAAGAGCTGGAGGTTGCTGTGAGCTGTGATGCAATAACACTCTATTGAGGGTGACAAAGAGACTCTGTCTCTAAAAAACAAAAAAAAACTCAAGACGCTTTGCAAGACTCTGTGATATTTCTTTTTATAATATTAGAATATTTAATTGACAAATAAAAATTGCATGTGTTCAAGATATACAACATGATTTAATGGACAAATATATTATATAATGATTACCGCAATCAAATTAACACATCCATCATCATCCACAGCTATCATTTTGTGTTGGTAGGATTGCTATGTGTGGTGTGTCTGTGGAAGGGGTAGAGACTTGAAATATGTGCTCATCAAATTTTAAGTAAACAATACAATCCTATTCAGTATGGTCATCATGTTGTACATTAGATTCCAAGAGCTTATTCATTAAAAAAAATGAAAGTTTGTACATTTTGGCCAATATATCTCTGTTTTCCCCAACTCTCAGCCCCTGGAAACTACTATTGTGCTATGCTTCTGTAAATTCAACTTTTTCAGTTTCAACAAGTTTACACTGTATTTATATTTCTGTGTTTGGCTTATTTAACTTAGTATGATTTCCTTTAGATTTATCCACATTGTTGCAAATGCCAGGATTTCCTTCTTTTATTATGGCTGAGTAATAGTCCATAGAGTAGAGATTGCATTTTCTTTGTCTATTCATCTACTGGTGGACATTTACATTTCTAAATCTTGGGTATTGTGAACAATACTGCACTGAACATGGGAGTGCAAATATATCTGGAATAATGACCTCATTTCTTTTGGCAATGAATATAGATGTCATATTCTCCCAGGATTTGCAAAGTTTTCATCTATTATTTCTTTATATAGGTTTTCTGCCTCTTTTCTTTTATCCTTCAAAAATGCCTACAATTCTTAAATTTGTACACTTGATGTCTCATAGGTCTCTTATGCTTTATATACTCTTTTCTACTCTTCTATTCTTTGCTTTTTCTTTGTTCATATAATTGGCTAATTTCAAATAACCTGTCTAAGTCTGCTATTTCTGTCTTCTGCCTGATTGAGTCTGCTATTGATGCTTTCTAGTGAATTTTCTATTTCTATTATGGTATTTTTCAGCTCTAGGATTTCTTTTTGGTTCATCATTGTAATTTCTTATTTTTTTATTAAATTTCTCATTTTGTGTATGCATTGTTTTCCTAATTTTTTAGTTGTCTGTGTTTACTTGAAACTCATGGATCTACTTTAAGATAACTATTTAAAACTTTTTAAAGATAATCCATAGATCTTTATTTCCTTGAGGTTGGTTACTAGACCTTTATTATTAATAGTTGTCTTTGGTGATGTCATGTTTGCTTGATTCTGTGTACTGTTGCATTGGTGTCAATGAATTTTAAGGTGCAAACACTACATTTAATCTTTATAGACTTTTTTGGTAAAGACCCTCTCCTATTGGGTCTCAAAGCTAATGGGATTTGTTCCAGGATAACAGGCAAGTGAGGTTAGGGGATCCATGTCATATGGCTGCTGTTTAGTACTCAGTGGGGTCTGTAGTTCATGGGGCTATTACCAGGGGCTCAAACATGTGTGGATCCTATCTGGTCACTAGCAGGACTGGACTGCCTCTAGGCCCTTAGTCAGCAGAGCTGGTCTACTTCAGGGTCTTCAGATGGCAGACCTGTTACCAGGTGCACAAATGGGTGTGGCTTCTGTAAGGTCCCTAGGAATGCTTTCACTGTGTAGATCTCTGGACAGGCAGTAGTGACCCCAGAGAGGATCTCACCTAATGTGTACAATGCAAGTGTACATTTCCAAACAACTAGGAGTATATTCTAAACATCTTACCACAAAGCATAAGTAAGTGAGGTGATAGTTATGTTAAGCAGTTTGATTTAAATATTCCACATTGTCTATCAAATCATCACATTGTACTCCATAAATGTGTACAGTTATGATTTAATAAAAATTGAATAAAAAAATTAAAAAAAACGAATAAAACTAAGAGGTGTTGGTTCCAAGTCACAGGGTTGTTTCAAGGTTCATAAGCCTGAGGCTTACAGGCTTATCTCTGGGGACAAAAATGAATATATTTTCCTCTAAGATCCTAGGCAGGCAGGATTGTTTCTCAGATTATAACTGAAAGAGTCTAGAGCCAAGTTACAAGGCCACTTCAAGCTCTTCAGTGGGACTGATATCAGGAGGCCTGTATAGATAGTCATGCCTCCCTTCAGGTCTCTGGGCAGGAAAGACTGGCATCAGGATACAGCTAAGAGGAGCTGGAGCTGAGGTAAAGGGCCACATTAGGATTTGCTATGGGACTGACATTGGAGGGCTGCCCTGATAACTCTGATAGGGGTGTCTCCCTCTGGGTCTCTGTGTGGGCAGGACAGCTCTCAGACCACTGAAAGGGGCTGGAGATTATTTATAAAGCCATTTACGCCTTGCTTTAAGACCAAAGTCAGCAGGCTTGTCCCTCAAGGCACAAGTGGGCATGACTTCTCTTGAGTCTCTTCGTGGATGGGTTCTGATGGTAGGACCACTAACAAGTAGGGCTATATGTGATTTAGAAAGGCATGGCACCATTTCCAAATCTGGAGCTTGGCAGATCTACCACCTGGGCATAGTTCTGTCCTCTTAAAACATCCCTTGTAAGCCTTATCTTCCTGAGATTTCATGACTTCCTATCTAAATCCCAGAGCTTCCAGAAAAGGTACTTTTGCCCATGGCTACAGTATTATTGTTACTGTGGGATTTTATGTGCTGGAGACCTCCTTTCACCATCATGCTGATTTCATTTCCTTTATTTTCTGTAATATTTCTACTCAACTGATGTATATTAGTTATCTTTTGCTGTATTAGCAAATGTCCCCAAACATACTGTTTTCAAACAATACATATTTATCATCTCATAGTTTCTAGTGATTAGCAATCTGGGTATAGCTTAGCTGGGTGGTTCTGGATCAAAGACCTAAGGATCAAGTTCTCTCATGAAGAGGAGCTGTAGCTAGGACTATGGTAACATCTGAAGACTCAAATGGGGAAGAACTTACTTCCAAATTTACTCAAGTCACCTGGCTGTTGGTAGGGCTTAAACAAGAGTAGAAAACAATATTTTATTGTAACGTAGTCATGCTCATTAGTTTGCATATTGGTTATAGCTATTTTCATGCTACCACAGTGAGAGAGTTGTGTGTATTAACTATGTTTTCAAATTTTCTATATTCTTGATGCTTTCATATCTGGGGGTCTTCCTGACATGAAAGCATAGCTTCTTCCCATGTTAGCTGATTCCTAGAGATATTAAACAACTTTCCAGCAAGCATATCTTTGATAGGCAAACCAATCCAAATCCCATGTAACTGAGGCCTTCCTTTATTGTGTCTTCACACTCTGGGTCACTATCCCCCTGCCCTAATCACCATGTACCAGACAATTAGACACAGTTTCTCAGTTCGGATCCTAACAAAATTATTCAAACAATCCGATCCTAAGCCTGCTTAGCTTGTTTACCTTGCCTTGCCTGTTCTTTCCCTCAAAAACTACAATGAAATTTATTGCCTATAGTTTCCCCTTCCTGCCCCCCCCCCCCATCTCACATTGTGCTTCTTTACATAGACCTGGGTGGCATGCTATCTCTCCTACTTGTAGGGAACTGAATAATAAAAACTTTTTCCTTCATGACAATTATTTTCATGTTTGTGTGTCTTACCATGAATTAAAATAAATCTCATGTACTGTTAAATTATTATAATAAAGATCAAATGACATGCAAGGCCTAAGATATTTACTATCTTTCCCTTTAAAGAAAAAAGTCGCTGGTCCCTTTTTTTAATAGACATTCCTCCTTGTTCAGCTACTTGGCTGCTGGAAACCTCTGAGTATTCCAAGTTTTTTCACACAGTCCTCTTGCTAACTGTTCCATACATTAGACTTTCACCACTAAAAGCAGGAAAGTTTCAGGAAAACTTGGACAGTTAGTCACCCTAAGAATACATGAAAGCTGGCTTTCCTCAATTGAATCACCCAAGGGGGAGCATCCAGAGGAAAGTCGGCCCTCTTATAACTTAGCCCAGAACTGCTATCACTCCTACAATATTATTTTATAAGGAAATTGGCAAATTCAGCCCCCACCTGGAATAAGCCCCAGCCTTATTCAACAGGATAAGGCTGTGAATACCAAGAAGCAAGGTTCACTGAGAAACAATTTACACCTGACTACCACATCATCCTTTCCTTTCTTATATTTAAATCAGCAATGAATGAGAAAATACACTTTTAGTTTGTGTAGAGCATGACCCAACATTTCTTGGTACTGTACAGTACTTAAATATACATGTCCACTAACACATAGAAGGACCAAACAAATATGAAGCATAAATCATGCTTTGCGTGATAAAATATGTGATATTAATCTCTATTCTGATAATCAGTGTTAACTACTCATATCGTTAAAACACAAGCACAGTCTATGCAACCCCCTCCTCAAAGCACCTCAATGAAAACACACAGTTTAGATGCTGCTGTAGATTCAGCAGGCCCTGCCAATGATCTTTAGAGTGTGCATCAAACACTAAGCATCTTTGGCTTTCCTTAGAAATATATAGCCTCTGTATTTTAAACAATAGGATTAGCCCATAAAAGATGTTCTTATTGACGTATTTCCCTGAATTTCCTCTTTTTCAATTTCTATTCTTTGTTCTAGAAAAAGATCATGAGCTGAATGATTACTTAATAAGCATCTACATGCTAATTATGATTTTCCCTTAATGTGGGTAATCTTTCCATTCATTTCTTTTCTGCTAGGAACATCTGCTTGAAACCATAATTTTTATTTTTAAGTGATCATCTGTCCCTATAGTTCCTTTCCCTCTTCAAGCTCCTGTCTTGAGCTCTGATATCACCATTAGTTGCCATGGAAATGATTATGATGACACAAACAGGGGATTATGACTTCATGCCAAATGCAGCAGTGGGAAGCTCACTATTAAATAAGAGTGTATTAACCTCCAAGCCAATTTTAAAATGAATGGGAGGTAAACTAAATTCCAAGAAGAAAATTCTAGCTTGGTTTTTTAAATGTGTGGTGTTTTTAAAAATGTATTCACCTAATTTAGAAAAGTTTATACCATTTAATCTGTGATTTTTCTGATGAGTCATCAAGTTTGCCAAACTTTACGAGACCTTTTATTCAACTTAATTAAACTCTGTCCATGTCTATATATAATAGGTGATGAGATTGTGAATGAGCTGATACTGCCATTCTTAATGACAAATACCAATCTTATATTTATACCAATTACAAGACAAACCCCAAAGATCATTAAGAGGGCAAAATAAATGAATTGAGAGTGCTATATTTCATGTGTTTTGTAAGTATACAGAGCCTTCTTCTAAAATAAATATCAAAGCACTAAGCAATGCATATTAATTTGACTGCTGCTGCAGAAAACATGATCAAAGATTCAGCTTCCAGAATGGCAATGTTATTTATTGCAAAGAGGAAATGCCATATGGAGAAGGAGTCCTGGGACCTGCGTTCTAGGCTTAGCTACTCTTCAGCTTCAGCGTATAACCTTGGGCAATTCATGGAACCTCCCAGGTCTCCATTTCATGGGAACAGCAATGGTAACAGGAAAATCTCTGCTACAATTGCTGCCCAGGGATCCTCTAAAAATTAATGAGATAATGTCTACAGAGCATTCTGAAGTCCATAAACAAACTGAGGAAGATAACTAAAAAAATATTTTAAGATTATTTTAAATTGGGATTAGACTCCAGTTTGATTTCTTTTTAATTCAGCTTTGCTCAGAGCTGAATTATTCTTAAGAAGTGCAAAGGTCACAAAAGGTAATCAAGCTGGGTTGCACTACAGATTTTAAAATAATCCCATTATCTTTATCAATTATGAGGTTGGTTCTGGAAAACCAAATGGATTTTATGTATAATGAGGAAATGTGAAGGAAATTGTATTAGGTAATAACAGCCAAACTGTAATTTATTTCCTGGCCAAATATTATCTTTCAATTCACATTTAGTTCAAAGGTGTTTATCTTTCAAAAATTCGGCCAGTAATTTTTTAGCTTCCCTTTTGTTGTTTTTTTTAGGAAGAACTGCTTTTTTGTGCAGAATTTAACTCTATACATCTGGGTAATATTTTAATACACATAAAGTCTTTTTAATGGTAATAGTACAGGAGTATCCATCTCACCTCACTGTGGTTGGTTTTCTAGCCACTTCTATCTTTTTTAAAGAAGTTCATTTGAACACATT
This sequence comes from Otolemur garnettii, assembly GCF_000181295.1. NCBI lineage: Eukaryota > Metazoa > Chordata > Mammalia > Primates > Galagidae > Otolemur > Otolemur garnettii. Next base: position 38,477,571 of record NW_003852401.1, read on the forward strand.
ATATTTAGGATCAAATGAAAGTTGTTTAAAAATCATAATGTAGATATCTAACTAACTCACAAAATATGTTAATACATATTGAAAAAATGCCTTAAGAATCATCATACATGGTCTAATCTATGTATGTTATGAATATTACTAAGGAAAATTCTTCATGTATATATGGAAATATTTATGTTGGCTATTTATTTAGTGAGATGAAACCACTGTTTTTACTTTCTTTAAATAACTTTTAAGAGTATTCATACATTCCACAAAATAAACAGATATTACTTCCCTAATTAGCAAAAAATATTGCTAATTTTATTTTAAAAACATTTTTATCTGCCTTTCTACTTATAAGTGTTTAGTGAAGAAGCTCAGTTGAGATAATAAAAGTTAAACACCTTGGAAACTGTGAATTGCTCTCTAAGTGATATTGTTGGTGATATTTTATATTCCAAATTTCAAACCCTTTAAAAGAGAAGACTATTTCTCTGCCCATTCCAGAAATATTCTTGCATTACAGCTGTGTAAAAATATTTTCTTCATTTGGAAAGCATCCCCAAATCTCTTTTACATGAGATAGAAAAAAGCACAACACATTTCCTTCACACCTCAAATATCACAGATGGAAAACTGTCATTTTGCTTCACTATTTCCTATGCTAAAATTAAAAAAAAAAAATGTAACAAATGGCTAATCTGTGTCTTAAGAAAATATAAGATTTTTAACTATTTCTGTTTGCAAATGACTATTCGTGAATAAATTCATTTTTGCTCAGAAATAATTATTTCTTAATGAATTGAATGTTCGAATATCAAAGAATCACCATTTACAGTTAAGAGTAAGACTCGGTGTGACTCATTTCTGTAGTGACTGCTCCTCAACCAGGTAATGTGTATTGTTCTGAATAGAGAATCAACACCTGATTTGGACGAGTCAGACTGACAATATAAGCATCTGGGAATTATATGATTCCATCTCATTTCATTTTCTGGTATGTCTGTCTAAAAGTAAAATGAAGAGACTACAGAGGTAAATGATTATTTCAATGTTTTTGATCTTAGAATGATTACACGGTCAATGTGATCAATAGCACATAATCAATAACAAGGTAATATTGATACCTGCAATGCATCAACATCAATTACAAATAAGGCAATAAGTAAATTTTGCAAGAAGATCCATTTCAGAGATTAGAGCTTCTAAAATTCATCTAAGTAATACTGGGTTTTCTTCTCAGAAGATATAAATGTTTATTTACTTATAATAGAGTCTTGCATCCAAAGCAAAATCACTATCACTGTAAACAGATTTTCTTGGTTAGTAAAATATTCATATGCATTATATAATTTCTGCAAAATATGAGTAATAGGAAATGATTAAAAATATAAATAGAAAAGAAAATGAAAACAATATAAAATGTAATTTTTCAAAACAGTTACTCATCATTTGTTAAAATCAATCCTCAGTTATTAAAGACTGATCACTTGTCATGATGCTCTGGAATTCTGTGCTTCAGAGGATCTAGTGACTTACAATGTCATTTATAATTGCTTATCTAAGGATGGGCAGACTGCGGGCACTTAAAAGATAGCATATGGTGACTTTTCTACAAGCGGTGGCTTTACGAAAGCAGAAACTCAATTCCGAATCCTAATAGGCTCAGAAACCAAGATTCTTGTAAACTGTATTCTTGGAAGGATGAACATCTGAGATATGATGCTCTTTTTCTACTTTCTTCTCAAACTCTCCTGTGGATCCCAAAACCTAGAAATTTGGTAGACATTAATTATATCCAAATCTACAGGTCAGATTCTTCCTTTTTGGTGTAATCTAAATAGGTTGCTGTAATGTATCAATTAGATAATACATAGGGGCCAGAAATGTTTAAAAACAAATCCATGACAATCCTCTATCAAATCTCCACCTACTCTGATACTAAGTCAAAAGTTTTACAGTCACATCATATGCCTCAACTTTTCAGACTTCACCCTTATCTTCAAAATGGTGACAATTAGTACTGTTCTATTGATGGAGAAAGATAAGGGGTAAATGGGCTAGTGAAGGTAAAGAGCTTGGCAGAGGGCTCAACACAGTGCACAGTGTTGGCTCTTAATACACATAAACTAGTGAAAACTGATGGAGATCAGTGATCTACATCTGTTCTGTATTTCCCAAGTTATAGTTTTTTCCTTATTTATTTGTTTCCAAAGCTAGAATGTGAGCCCAAATTTACAAGGACCCTATTGTAGTTATCTTTATTTCTGACAGTGATTACCTGCTATTTGTGGAATGACTGGATTTATAAAAGTTATAGTATTTGTATTTAATTCTCTATAATAACTGTTTACATTTGATATCAAACTTCTTTTATGCCATCTCTTTCTTTTGTGTTCAGACCTATCTTGTACAGCAGGTAAGATGGATATTACCATTTTTATCATCCAAGGAGAGATAACAAGAGGTGAAGTGACTTATCTAAGCTCACATAACAAATACATGGCAGGAGTTAGAAATTATTTTTGACTCTGAGCATACTGTGCTTTCCTCATTGCATTAAGGACACAATCAATTTTTCTCCAATTATACTTATATTTAATTCCAATTGGATCTGTGAATAAGGACATGAGAGAAACAGCTGGAACAAAAATAATAGCCAGTGTACTTTCAGAAAGATTCACTTAATGATTTCCTCAGTAATGATGTTATCTCAAATCCAAATGTGCTGTGATCTTCCATAAAAATGGGTTTTCCATGAAAATCAAGCTCAATACAAAGTGAAAAAAAAAAAAAGGCCAGTTCCTTCTAGGCTGATGGCTGGTCTCCTTTAGAGCCAATGTCAATTCTCTTAAGCTACAGGAGCATGAGTATTTAATAATGTTCATGTTTGTCAAGGTTATGCATACATATCTCATAAAGAAATTAAAAATGAGACTTGGGGGTGGATTGGAGAACTTAGCAATCTGCATATCTGATTTTTCAATGTGAATATGGCTTCTGGGTTAGATGAGACTTTTCTGGTTCTATGTGATGGGACAGGATTTGGTCTGAGAGAAGTCAAAAAGGTTTCCAGAACCACCATGTACCCTCACCAAGTACAGAGAGGCTAGTAACCTAGATCTTCCTATGCCAAACCGTTCCACCTAGCTCTATGTCCTAGTACATATTTGTACTTCATTTAGGGTATCCCAGAAGGATCAGAAGAGAGACCATGGTTCATGTTTTCTAAAGTGTTTATAACAAATTCCTGGCATGGCCTCCACTGATTCCTGTACCCAAAATGAAGGGACATATGCAAACACGTTTTGTTTGGAAATGTTACAGAAAATAGAGCCCACAGGGAGGACACAGATCATGGAACGCAAGTTGCAAGATAGCATTTTTTAATAGGGTAGCCAAAAGACCACTGCTGCAGTCCCAGTGGGGTAGATAATATCAGGGCTGCAGATAACATAAGCTGTGGGTAATGGCAATGACATGACAGCAACAGCAATACATTCAAGAGATTTGATAAGGAAGAAAACATCCCTTTCTTACTTTATGGGGAATGTTTCAGGGAACATTAGCACAAACCTTTCTAATGAAATAGTGAGACCCCATGAGAGCATATGTACCCCCTCCCCCAAATGATCTTCTTGTTGGAAGCACAAAGAAAAAAAAATAAATGGTGAGGCTTTGGGGATTTACCATTAATATGACAGATTGGATGCACCCAGAGTTCCATGATCTTATTTTTTGACAAATTTCTATGAGACATGCAGGCTTGTTGTCAGAATACTCTTTGTAACAACGGAAAAAACACTTCCATTTCCTTGCAAATGTCAGGCATACTGAAGAAGCAGGTAGAAGCCCCTCTCTGGCTCTAATGTGAATCCTCCCCACCCTGCCTTTACAGCAATATCCTCCTGTTCATTTCTGTTCATTTTGGAAGTGATAGGCTTAGATTGACTATAAGGTGTGCCCACGGATACATAAATATGGAATAATTAGGCCACCCCAGTTCCACTTTCACTTCCATGTTTGAAGCTCAGATTTTTTATGGATTAAAGGCAAACTAGAGCAGGGCACTCTGAGCTGACTTGAGTTCCCCTCCCACTCCAGTAAGGCTCTATATGGCTAGTCCCCATGTAGCATTTCAATGATTTTTCTCTTATAGCCACTTACATTTAATTATCTTTAAAATTAGAAACTTTATAAGGTATAAATGCTTTCCACTTTCAGGAAAACCAGAAATCTTCATCTTTTTATTTCTCATTGTAAAATGGCAACATTTTAAAAATGCTGCCCATAGTGTGAGTTTTTTGAATGGTATTATGGCTTCCTGGTGTTTTACAGGGAAGCCTACAAATTTTTAGAAGGCTCGCCTTCATTTTTTGACTGTCAAAAGACAGCCTAAAAACATGTGGTCTTGTCTTGTAACTGTCCACCATAGGATGATAATGTAAGAAGAGAGGCACTAGATGGCTCAGAAAGGAGGGACCCTACAGAGTGCTCTGTGCCTTGTGCATGTACCAAATATGTTGTTTTGATAACTGTCACTCAATGAGGAAAAAACATAAGTGTGTGTATTATATTTAACTAGGTAAAGCTGTGGTAACAAAAATACTCAAACGCATGTGGCTCCTAACAACAAAGGCTTATTCCAAACACACATTACATGTCTTCATGGGTCAGCCATGGTTCTACTCGGTTCATGCACTGTGTTTTCTTCACTCTGGAATCCAGGATGAAGGATTCGCCTCAGCCTGGTTGTGCTACTCTCATGGCAGAGGAAAAAGAGCAACAGGCTGGACAGAAACATCTGATGCCCCGAAAGTTTCTTCTTTCCACTGGCCAACCACAATTGCTGCTTGGATTTCACTGGCTGGATGCCATAGGCTTCCAGGCCTGATGTCAGTGAGGTGGGGAAGTATCTTCTCCCACTGAAAGGCTACGTAAGTCACATAGCTATGAGCAGAGCGTAAAATCCTCTTACAGGATCAGGGTATGAGAAGTGGAAATAAAAATAAAATCTGCCATAGCCTCATACAAGAAAAATATTATTCCTCATCCAAATCTCATTACTCTGTGTGTGTGTTTGTATATACATATGCACATATATTATTTTTAAGTGTATCCATATATGTATATGCATACATATAGATATATACACCTATATGTATCTGTGTATATGTGTATATGCATCACATCTTCAAATTTCCTTCTCTAAGTAGCCTATATCTACAAACAGAAGCAACATGGCTTCATTATACCTTCAAGCTATAATATAATCATTTACTAAATATTTATGGAGAGCTTATTAGATGATAAAAAATGCACCCAAAAAAACAGAACAAGATTTTTATGTGTTGAGGAGAAAGAAAAATAATCTAGTAATTACAAGAAACTACATTGTGAATTAAAAGTATGGAACAGGGAAACTGTGTTCTTATTTCAACATTGTTCTCTTTTAAGCACCAAAGGAGACAAGGAAAACTTCGTCTTTCTCTGCCGCACCTTTTTTAATAAAAAGGTTGTTCTGTAAAATTTGGATTCAGTCAAAAGGCCACACTCAAAGGCCCCAAAGACCACATATGGCAGAGACTACCGGGCACTGAGGGTACATAGACACAGGATTTCCTGAGTATTTCAGGAGGGAAATGTAGGGTGCTTATTAAAATCAAGGCAGGAAACATGCTATGGAAAGAAGTTGGGGCCAGAGAGTAAAGGCTCCATCTCTCAAGTGTGCTGGACATTCTCCTTTGCCTCCCTGCCTCCTCCACTACCACCCCAGGATCTTGTCTCACATCTGCCCTGTACCCCACAAAACTGACGTCTCCAGCATAGATCAGAAAGGTTCTTTTGTCCTATGCCTTTCGCTGTGTTTGGCCAATGGGAGGCACTGGCAATAGGGCAGGAAGAGAGCAAGGCTATGGATTTTATTCCTTCTCCTTCATGCTTAAATGAGAAGAGAAAAAAATAAGATCTTGAAAAATACTCCATGGTAGCTTCTGATGATCCGGAACATACAGTTTAGTCCTCCTAAACCATTCTCCGGACTGTACAGTCAGCATTAACCTTTTTTTAAAATTTTTGTTTTTGTTTTTTGAGACGGAATCTCACTTTGTTGCCCTTGGTAGAGTGCTGTGATGTCATAACTCACAGCAACCTTAAACTCTTGGCTCAAGTGATCCTCTTGCCTCAGCCTCACAAATAGCTGGCACTACAGGCACTAAAAGGCCTGGCTGTTTTTAGAGATGGGATCTTGCTGGTCTTGATGGATCAGGCTGGTCTCAAACTCCTGAGCTCAGGCAATCTACCCACCTCTGCCTCCCAGAGTGCTGGGATTATAGGTGTGAGCCACTGCACCCAGTCCTATACAGTCAGTATTTATTTAATGAATGAACCAATTAGGTTTTGTTGCATGATAAACTATCCTCAAATGCAGCAATTTAAAATAGCAGCTATTTATTTAGATAATGATCTGGCGACTGCTGAGCTGGCTTATCTGCTTTTGGCTAGGCTCATTCCTGCATATGTGGTCAGCTGTCAGGTCAGTGGGCAGCTAGATGATCTAGAATTGTCTCACCCACATAACTGATGGGGATCCAGGGTGATAAGGGCAACTGAGTTAGCATACATCAAGTAAGCCTGAGTGCCTTAGTTCATTTTCTGTTGCTATCATAGGATACCATAGATTGAGGAATTTATAAAGAAAAGAAATGTATTTCTTAGAGTTCTGGAAGCTGGGAAGTTCAAGAGCATGGTGTTAGGATTTAGCAAAGGCCTTTATGCTGTACCATCCCATGGACAAAGGCAGAAGGGCAAAAGAGAGCAAGACAGAATAAAGATGGGGGCCAACTTTCCTCCCTTTTACCAGAAACTCATTATGATGTTAACTAACCTGATCCTGAAATAATAGTATTGATCTCTGCACAAGGAAAGAACCTTCATAACTAATCTCCTCTCAATACCATCACAATGTCAATTAAATTTCAACGTGAGTTTTGAAGGGGACACACAAATCATAGTATTCCATCCCTGCCCCTACTCCCTCCAAACTCATGTCTTTCTCACATACGAAACATTGCATTCCAATAGTTCCAAAAGCCTTATCAGCATCAACTCAAAAGTCAACGTCTGGAGTCTTATAAAGATCAGATATAAGTGAGACTGAAGGCATGATTCATCCTGAGGCAGATTCCTCTCAGCTGTGAGCCTGAAGACTCAGAACAAGTTACATACTTCCAAAGTACAATGATGGAATAGACATAGGAAAGACATTCTTCTTCCAAAAAGAAGTAGCCAACAAGGAAAGGATAACTGGTCCCAAGTAAGTCCAAATCCAACAGGGAAAATAATCTCCTTGTTATCAATGTCCTGAGCCCTGGGCCTACTGGGGTGGGTGACAGGCCCTGAAGGCCTCAGACAACCTCATCTCTATGGCTTTACTGGTTTCAGCCCACCCAGCAGCTCCCATGGGTTGGAGTCTTGTGGCTGCAGCTCTTCTATAAGTGCATGCTGATGGTTCCATAGTTGTGAGGTCTTGGGAGTAGCCTTACATGCACATTTCCACTAGGCATGCCTCTTACTCTATGGCAACTCCAACTCCACATTTTTGCTTGGCACTGCCTTAGTAGGTGCTTTCAGTAGTGCTTCTGCCCCTCTACCACTATGATTAGTCTCTATCTGGGCCCCCAGGCTGCCTGCAACATCCTCTGAAATCTAGGTGGAGAAAGTCGTGTCCCCATATCTCATGCATTCTTCATGCCAGTATAGACACTGCCAAGGTGTTTATAGTTTGTAACTTATGAAGGGTATGTCAAGCTGCACCTGAGCCCACCTGAGCCATGAATACAATGGCCAAGGAGCACTGCACCTGAATGCAAGGAGTGAAGACCCAGGCAACTCTAGGCAGTGAGATCACGGAGCACACTCTAGGCCTTTCCCTGTAACCATTCTGCCCTCCTACAGCTCTGTATTTGTTATGGGAGAGATAGCCATAAAGATCTCTGAGATGCCTGTGGGCTCATCCTCTCATTGTCTTGATGATCCCTTCTATCCCTGATAATCTGCTTAGCAAATCATCAGTTGGCTACATCATCTCACATTATGCAGTGAAAAGCAGCCATGCAGAAGCCTGAATGTTTTGCTGCTTGGATAGTTCTTCCATTAGATATCCTGGTTCATTACTCTTAAGTTCTCCATTCCAAAAATTTCTGAGACACACAAAAATTTTATCAAGTGCTTTGCAATTATATAAAAAGGATGACTGTTACTTGCATTTCCAGTACCTCTTCCTCATTTCTGCAAGAGACTTCATCAGACCTTTACTGCCAGTATTTCTATGAACATTCTAGTGATGATTACTTAACTATTCAATCTAGGCTTTTTTGTAGCCTGCTTCCCTAAATTCTTTCAGCTTCTACTAATCACTCTGTTTCCAAGCCATTTCTATATTTTCAGGTATTTGGTATAGCACCAGCTACACTTTTCAGTACTGTTTTCGTGTTTTAGTTTGTTTTCTGTTGCTGTAATAGAACACCACAGACTAAGTACATTATAAAGGAAAAAGAAATATTTCTCACAGTTCTAGAGGTTGGGAAGTCCAAGCACATTGTGCCAATATCTGGCAAGGGCCTTTGTGTTGCACCATCCCCTGGTGGAAAGCAAGAGGTCAAGAGCAAGACAGAGAGTTGGGGACAGAGGGTTGGGGATGAACATCATCCTTTTATTAGGAACTCCTCCTGCAATAACTAACCCCCTCCTATGAGATAATGGCATTAATCACCTCTTGAAGATCACACTTCTTTTTAATTTTTTTTTCTATTTTTAGTAGAGATAGGGTCTCACTTTTGCTCAGGTGGTCTTAAACTCCTGAACTCAAGCAATCCCCCTGCCATGCTAGGATTATAGGTGTGAGCCGCCATACTAGGCTCCATCATACCTCTTAATATTATCACAATGGCAATTAAATATCAGCATGACCTTTAGAAGCGACATTCAAACCATATCAGTGTGTTTGTTTACATGGCTCTGAATCAGAAGCGTGAAGCAAATTAGCTATAAGCCTTCTTGAAACCTAGGCTCAGAACTCACTGGACAACTTCCACATTACACTGGTCCAAGCAAGACACCTGATCAGTATAGATTGAAAGGAGGGGCAGTGCCACAAAATTATGTGGTATTTTTCTCAATCTACTGCAACTGAAGACATTACCCTCACTTTATCCTGTCCCTAGTTTAAAATTCAATTAAAATTCCAATTGTCTTTTAGTGTTCAAGGAAATTGAACTTCATCTTTTTCGATCCTCATCCTCATCTATTGTGCCATTATATTCCTGTCAGAAAGAGGCCCTATTCCCATTTCTAAAATGAAAATCCTCAGGCAAAATAAAGCTTGATTTTCTTTTTAAAGTAACCATTTCCACTACGTTAAGATTCAAATTTTCAAGTTCTGACTTGCTAGTTTTATACATAAGCAAAAGCTATTTTGCCTTGGTACTGCCTATGTTAGTGTCCCCACTTTCTTAAAAAAAAAAATGCCATTATCCTTCATTCTTTTGTTGACAAGCTTTGAACATTAACCAGCAAACTCAAGAATGTAATTACTCTTCATTCTTTGGTTTGCATGGTCCAGGGTTTTACGTTCTGGGTGCATAGCTTTTCTTTGGAGACATGTAAAAATGGAGCTAACGTTTGCATCATAGCAGCTCCTATATATGCTCATTGTGCATTCAAGTACAAATGATCCTGTTAATAAAGTAATGTTGAAAGTGAGCATCCGTGTGTGTGTGTGTGTGTGTGTGTGTGTGTGTGTGTTATGGGCCTAGGGGGGCAGGGAGGGCTAAGTAGCAGGAGCCTTGTGTACAGGAAGGAGTAATAAATAAGTTGAGAGAAAGCTAACTTATGAGAAGCAAAACCAGAGCGATTTATCATAAGATACATCTGCCCTGCTTTCTGCGGGCAGCTGCCCAGGTGTGTGAGACGATGCTAGAAAAGCAAATACAAATTCCCCCAAGCCGCTCTATAAACCCCTTTCATTCTGGGGTCATCTATCAGTCTCTGCAACTCGGGAGCAGCCTCCATCGGCTGCTCGCTGTGCGCTTCTGTTTATATTAGTTTTCATCCTGTTGCCGAGCACCCTGTCAGAAGATGAGCAAGCCATATTTACCTGTAACGGCCTCACACTGGCTTGTGATGCCTAATCTCTTTTATTGATCCTACTTGCCGGTTTCTGGAGACCATTGATTTTCCTGGCTGTCAGTTTGTGGCCTTGCCTCCTTAATGTTTATTTAGACCAGCCTCCATAAATTGCTTCTGGTACGGAAGGTGAGGGAGGCAGCGGGAGGTCAGGGGTGTGTGTATACCTGTCCATAAATATAAATCACAGCTTTTGTTCTTTGCTGTTGTTTCTGAGCACTGTTTGCAAGGTGAATAAAAAAACGGAAGTATTCCACTAAAACGTGGGAAGCTGTTATGAATTCCCCAGTGACTGTCTTTTTTTTTTTTATTATTATTACAGTCTAGGTTTTCAATTTTCTGAGTCCTAATGGCACCTCTTGTCTACTCAAACATGTTTCTTTTTGTTACAGTGGAGGAAGAAAAGAGCAATGGCATTGCTTGTCTGCCAGCACAGAGCTGTGTTCTGAACACAAGTGGGTTGGTCTCCCCTTCCCACTTACCCAAATGGCCTTTTGTCAACACAAATATATATATTCATACATTTCACCCTTCCAGAAAAAAAAATGAGAAAGACTTTCCTCAGCACTGGAGTTGACAGTACCCGGTCGAACCACTGAACCAGCACAGGTCTTCATAATGAAGCTTATAAAATTAGCTATTTAGACAAAGGCCACGGCTGTTATGGAAAAGAACTTTTTAGGTACAGGGCGGCTCTTGGTCAGCCCTGTCCTAACAGGGGGTTGAAGCATGCAGTGCAGAGTGCCACTGTACCTGCAACATCACTGACAAGGCCGATTGAACACAAGGCAAAATGGAAAACAGTCGCAAGCAGGTGGCTGCTCTGTTATAAATAATTCAAGGGCACGTCCTGCAAAATCCAAGGGAAAAGCCCCACAGCTCATTATAACAGTGAGTTGGTAGCCTGCTAGATCCTTAAATCACTAGAAAATGTTTTGCAACAGCTAAGAATTTTTTTTCTTGTCTGCGGTAGTAGATATCATAGTAACTATGAAGTGACAAGTGGTTCCCCTGAGGCAGGGAGGACAGCAAGCCATAGAGGAGGGGCAGCCTGGGCCACTACTCTCTCCGATGATGCAGAAGCATTGTGTCTGTACACGGTGCCCAGAATAAATCATCAGGAAAAAGAGAAGCCTCCTCAAGACAGGAATAGAAGTTCCTTCCGGAAAACACCTTATGGAATAGTTTGCTTGATCTAGCTGTCTCGGTTTCAACTTCGTTATTTCATACTAGTTAATAGTCTAGGTCTACCCTACTTAACTAGCCTTGCTTTCCCCTTCTTCCCTGGTAATGCTTCTGTTATTGTCTCATTTTATCACCAATAGTGATACTCTCTTAATTGTATGTGCTGTCCTTAGTTTCTACCTTTTAAATCTCTAAACTCCTTCATGCAGTTATTAATATTCGTCATTATGACCAAAGGTTTTCTATTCCTTACTGATCTTATAGCAGGTTGAATCTATACCATAGTGTGGTACTTAGCTTTGGAGTCTGCATTAGTAAGGGTGGGTTCCTTCAAACTGCAGTAACAAACCTTGAATCACAGAGCTTAACCAAATGAAGGTGTATTTCTTGCTCACAGAGCGGGGTACATATGAAGCTCTTAGTGGTTTCCTTCCTAGCAATGTCTCCAGGCTCCTCCTACCTTGACAGGGAACAGAGTATGAACAATCACGCTTTGCATTTTACAGACAGATTTAGAAATGGAGCACAATTCTACCTTAGAATTCTTTGTTAATATTTGTGCATTTTTAAAATCAGACATAATTGCCTCTGATATCATCAAGTCTAAAAGAAATTCCAGACTCATCAATGACCCACACATTAAAAACTTCAGAATTGGTTCAATGCCCATAGCTCAGTGAGTAGGGTGCCTGCCGCATACACTGAAGCTGGCAGGTTTAAGCCTGGCCTGGGCCTGCTAAATGACAATGACAACTACAACTAAAAAAATAGCTCGGGCATTGTGGCAAGTGCCTCTATTGCCAGCTACTTGGGAGGCTGAGGCAAGAGAATTGCTTAAGCCCAAGAGTTTGAAGTTGTTGTGAGTTGTGATGCCACAGCACTTTACTGAGGGCGACATAGTGAAACTCTGTCTCAAAAACAAAACAAAACAAAACAAAACTTCAGAACTGTCAGAACTGGCTGGGTGCCCATAGCTAAGTGATTAGGGTGCTAGCCACATGTTCCAGGGATGGTGGGTTTGAACCCTGCCAGGGCCTGCTAAACAAACAAAAAAATAGCCGGGCATTTTGGCAGACGCCAGTAGTCCCAGCTACTAGGGAAGCTAAGGCAAGAGAATTGCTTGAGACCAAGAGTTTGAGGTTTCTGTGAGCTATGATATCAAAGCACTCTACCAAGGGCGACTTTGTCTCAATAAAAAATAAATAAATAAATAAACCCTTCAGATTTATAAAATATTAGAAGAATATTTCTTTCGAAGCAACACATACAAAAAAGCAGAAGTTATAAGAAAAAAGAGAAGAGATATGACTACATAAAGATTTTAGAAATCAGTTATGCAAAGTCACTGCAACTAACATTAAAAACAAATGAGATGGAAATACAGGCAATATATAAAACATGTGAGGAATTAATATTGCTTATGTAAAAAGAGCACTTTCTAATTAGTAAAGGGAAAAATAAATAAGCTAATAGAAAAAATAATCAAAAGTCATAATATATTTAGTCAAAAAGAAAAAATGAATAAATAAAAATAGAAAAATAAGCCCAATATTTCTATTGTATAGGATCATGCAAACTAAAACAGTAATGAGGTATAGATTTTTGACCTTAGATAAATCAAAAATTTAAAAATAATATGGCTGTCAAGGTTGTGCAAAAAGTCTCTGGGACATCCTATTGGTAGGACTGTAAATCCTATCTTCCTAAAGTGTAATTTGGCAGTGACAATCCAAAGAAAATGTACATAACCATTAAGCCATCAGTCCCAACTCTGGGAATCTATTTTATTCTTACTCTTGCACAAATGGTGCATAATGACACACTATGATCACAAGGGTATACCATAATCAGCAAGAAAAAAAAAACCCAAACAAACAGAAAACCTATAAGAAATGCTAAATAATTATAGCATCATATGTGTACTATAGGGTATTATGCAATACTAAACAATTCATGTAAATTCACTTGCACTGATACAATAGAATGTCCATGAATAACATTGGGTAAGAAAGAAAAAGAATCAAAGAAAAAAAGTACACACAATCTCATTTCTGAAAAATATAAATAAGTAAAATAATTCATATATGCTACTTTGCATTTGTATAGGGAAAAATCTGGAACTATAAATCTTGACATTGGGCGTCATTCTCTGGCAGGGGGCTTGGTGGCTCTACAACTGCTCATGCTGTGAGTGCTACTACACCCGCCAATCCTGCTGGCCAACGGGGTCAGGTGAGGCAGGAAGTCCTCTCCCTGGACCAACTCATCTAATTCCCCCTGCATGCATCTGACATAAGTATTAGTAACTTTCCTATGCACAGATGAAGAAACTGGGGCCCAGAGGCATTAGTACCCTGACGCAGGAAAGGAAGAAAATTTCAGTTTTAATTTCTTAAGTTTCTATTCTTGTCTTCCCACTTAAATCTCCACATAGCTGCTTTTTAACAGGTGATCATGTTAAAAACCTGAAAATCAGGTCATTCACTCCTCTGCACGTCATCTTCTCTATCACACTCCTGTTCCATGTCTCTTCTTTCCTTTTCAGAATGAAGTCTGATGTCCTTGCTGAGGCCTTGAGGTTCTTGGGTTCTGCTCCCTCTTCTACCTCAGCATCTGACAAGAGGCCACATTTCACTTCTCATTCTTCCCTGCTCATTATCCCCGTAGCTCACTTTATTAAGGCCCTATTCAAATATCCAACCTTCTACAGGCTGGTCTTCTATCTCATTCCACATAAATGCCTTACAATGCTTATTACATGTTTATGCATGCATTTATTAATCTTCTGTTTCCTCTGCCAGAATGTAAATCCCAAGGAACAATGTTTCATTCCAATATTCTATATTCTTACTTAGAAAAAGTATGTCATAGCTAGTAGGTGTTCATTAAATATTTGTTGAAAAAATGAATGCCTGCTTATACACACACACACAAAAATACTGAACTGAGTTAGTATATATTAAAATTAAGATTAAGCAGTCCAAGAGTATGTGTGTGCCTATGTGTGTAAACTGAAAGCACACTTAAAAGTTGTTTAGCATGGGGATGTTCAGCAGTGTGTGAACAAAACACAGGTTTTCTTTTCAGCAATAAATTAGAATTAATTTAATCCATGTTTGGCACTTCATTTTGACTCTTATTACCCACAGCGAAAACTGGGGAAAAAAATAAAAGGAAGTAAGGAAGTATCTATGTGGAGGTTAGGTCCACTATAAAGAGGAGTCCAGCAGCCTGGAATAATCTTCTTCCCTACCTAGTTTCCCATGATCCTGCACCCACATAAAATTACGTGACTAAATAAAACTATACCTGAGCAAAATATGGATAAATACCTATGAAGCTAAATGATTTTCTTAACTCATTTAATAATGAAGTCAATTTCAACAACTACGTTTTTCTTAGCTCTACAAGGCTGTGATTCTAACTCATCTAAAAACTATTTATACAGCCCTAGTTTTGCAGATGCTGCATGTATCAGCACAGTTTGGTTAGGAGAATGGAAGCTACTGTATGTATTCCACTTATAAAGGGTTTTAGTGTAAGGGACTGGAGGTCTAGATGACCTTAGGGAACTTGGGAAGCCAAGTGTATGAAGCCCATACTGATTTCCTCAGCCTGAAGCTCTCAGTCACCTGGCTCTCCTAACTTCCCAGGAGGCTGCTACAGTCCTCATGAAATGCTGGGAATTTCCCAGCTGTTTCAGTCTGTGGCAGCAAAAGGGTGGTTGTCAAGAACTTACCAAGAAGTCCCTGTGAATCAAATCCCACACGTCTGGAGAGAACCACTTCCTGAGAATATTGGCCTCTCGTTCCCTTTTGCTTTACAATCCTTGTACAATTGCCTCTCATTGGCAAATGCTGTCATTGATAGAGCATATTCTGGAAATTGTTCTGCCTTTCCTCCATAATTCAGAAAGAAATTGTGGAGGGAGATGGTGTTGATGCTGAAATGGCAACAGGTCGTCTGGTGCACTGCCCTGATCTTTTTATGAAAGAGCTGAGACTACTTACTAGTTACCTCCTCTGACTAAGAACTTTTCAGATATTACAAGTTTTAAAAATACCCACTAGCTGCCCACTAGTTAAACCCTTCTCTGATTAAGATTGTTCCAGTTAGTAGAAGGTTTATAAATACCCCGATCATTTTCTCATTAGGCCAGAAGTTGTAAAGTGCAAGCTACTATGATTTTTTCCTTTTTCTTTCTTTCTTTTTTTTTCCTTTTTTACCTACAAGGTGTCTCTTTTTTGATCATGTAGGTGTATATTTACAAATTAGGAAATTCCACATAAAAATCTCAATTTAGATTTTTCTTTTAAAAACTGGAAATCAGCCAACCCTGGTCTCTATTCACCATGACTTTTGGATCCAAATAACTGTTGCCCTTTTAAAGACAGCAGGAACTTACAAATTTTCCATGCTCTTCACTTCTCAGAATGTTTTTTGCACCTAGTTCCATTTGCTCTTTGGTTTCACTACCTCCCTGGGCTCCAGCAACTTTAGAGTTTATGACCTCTGCTCTAGAACTGAAGGAGAATACAATAAAGACATTTGAGCAATTCCAATATCCTGAATATTTTGTAAGGAAATGTCTTTATGAGCTATCAGCTACTGCTGAAGTAGTTTTTTTTTTTTTTTTAATTTTTCCAAAATCATGTTTCCTATGCATACTGACACCCCATAGGCTAGCAGGATTTTCGGTTTTTACAGAGTTCTTTATTTTTTACTTTGTTACATTATTATTTTAATAATGGTTATTTTTACTTCAAAGAAAAATTTTAAATATTTTTTGACAAAAAATTTTTGTGCATTCCAGGACCAGAAGAAAACATAAATGTCGCATCTACATGTATATGTAGGTTGAAGCAATGAGGTACAACCATTGATCTGGTCACTCCTGCCTGTCTCACTTGTGACCCTTGTGACTAAAATTCATGGTTGGGCTAAATATGAATTAGCCCAGATTATGGGCCCTTGAGTTGCTGAAAAGTAAATGAAAACATGATGTTACAAAAGTAAAAACTTTGCTCTAAACACACATGTGACTTAATATATGTCTCTTCATGTACATAAACACATCATCACATCATACATGGACGCACACACACAAAAAATTTTCTGTACTGTTTTTTTCAACCTCCCCACATGCAATAAAAATTAGTTCTAGGCCATAATAAACTGAAAGTAGTTCTAGTTGATGACAGACTGAAAGTCACCTTGACTTTTGGGAACTTGTGAGAAAAATTAGAAATCAATGTAATCACATGGTAACTTGTTATGAAAATCATGCAAAAAAGAGTTCCAGAGATACTTGCCAAACCAAAAATAAAAAACAAATGAAAGTCAAGCTAACTGCCTAAGCAGTTGAGGTCTGTTGAACTTTGAGCTTCAGGTTTTGAGAATCAGACCAAGGTTGAAATTAGGGGAGAAAATAGCTTGTCACTCCAAGGGTTATAGACTACTCAGGTAACTTGAAAGCCTGAAGTCAGGAGGCTGGAGTTGTACATATTCAAAAATACTTAAACTTTGGAAAGTTTTATAAATAATGTGCAGCTGTCCAGCAATATGTATAATGTCTGCCAACTATATAAAGTCTCCACAAATTCTGTTTTGATTTGGCATTCCGTATAGAAAAATAATATATCTGTGCCTTGTTTTCCACTTGTAGGCGACTACATTGGAGTGTTCTATATACAAGTCCTTGTTTTTCCCCATGACTGACATTCAAATACCAGAAATGACAAGTTATTGGCGATTGTGGAGAATAAAAATTCGTTTATGTCTATAAATATCCAAGAGTTGTTTAGTTAGGAGGAAACAGATGACCTAACAGAAGACTAAATCTTGGCAAGTTGACTTTCATTGGCTGAACTCTGCCAATTTCATTCTAGCCAGCTGGTTTCCTCTAATCCTCTCCTGTTCCTTCTGTTTGAGTGATTTCATAGGGTTTTTTTATGCCACATGCATCCATCACCACCAAGTTCAGACAAAGAGTGTGCTGGGTGAGAACAAAGCACAGATGAAATGTCTGGGGGGAGCGTTCATTCTGCTGGGGATGAGGCCAGAGAAACTCATCAAGGAATTTACACATCCATAACTACAAGATAGTGACAATACAGAAAATTAAATTTAAGAGGGAGCCCTGAATCCTTTATTCTTACAGTTTATTTAACTGGACAGCTGGAGGCTCTCCAAATGACCTTTAGTTCAACCTAAATTATGTCATTCTTTCTGTGCTCAGAGGATCAGAGCGGAGGGGAGAGGAGTCTACAGAGAAAGCCTTGCAGAGTGACAGGAAGCTTGCCCTGTTTGCATAAAGCAATGAATTAGTTTGAGTCAATTAAGTTCCTAATTTATTTCTTTTTAGATTCCAATTTTTTTTTCAAAATAGCCTTTTCTTCTATTTCCTTTAAATTTCATTTTAATGACACATCAAGTGAGGGTTTGATTACGATTAAACTTTTCCCTCTGTGGGCTGGGGCACCTTGTCAAATAAAGTTGGAAGGGTGAAAGACTGATGGAAGGAAGAAGGAGGCGCAGGGGAAAACCCAGAGCAGGTGTGGAATGGAGCGGAGTACCTAAAGAAAACCGGAAGGCACCAAGAAGCATGTATAAATCCCGCCTGCCTGTTCTAATTCCTAAGAGAAGGGGGCCAAAAAGAGCATACAGAAAGAAAACAGAAACAGTTGTTTGATGGATGTTATACATTTGTGTCCTGTAATTACATGGGAAGTTGATTTATCACAGTGTCCTTGCATCAGTGAAACATCAGGGGCAAGACACATGTGTGGCCTCATCAGAGGAGGAATTGTTTTTAGGAAGCTCTGGCTTTGCAATCTGGAAATGACGAGAATAACATGAGGCTAATGTTCTAACTTCCAAGAACTTTCAAAGCAATTAATGCATGAAATTAAAGATGTGAAGAAGGGGAGAAAGGGCAAAAAATCCATGTAAATAAGCAAAGCTCTGGAAACTTAGACAATCACAATAATCTGTAAATGTTTCTGAGACTGGCTTTGCTTAAGTAAGAGGCCAAACATTCTTACTCTCCCTGTATTAATAATGCACATTAGACTTTCCTATACGGCATATGTTCCCTCCTTGTACCACAGATGGAGAGTCTTAAAACATTTCACTGATTTTTCTTGGCCTTTACAAATTGTTAATGCCTGAGATCTGTTGCTTTTAGTCATTGTTCATATTAGACGATTAAAGTACTCATCAAGGAGTAAACAATCAGCTTAAGCCAAATTGCCCGTGTAGACAAAGCTATAACAACAAATACACCTTGAAACAAAAAGTATCTTGAAAAATGTGTAAATGAATTTAAACGTAAGCAAGTAGTATCATATAATGTTAAAAATCTTCAATTTTGCTTGATAAATTTTGCTCTAATAAAACTAGAATTGACTACACAGATGTATACAGGCATACTAATGCACACACATATAAATACACAAACCTGTGATATGTGTACAGATAGAGTTGAATATCAAAGGCTATGGACTTAGCTCTGATTCCCTTTACTCCCCCGTATCATGCTCAAGCTGTCTGTTGCATTCATTTGAATATGTATGAACATTTTAATCAGGGCCAAATCATCTAATAGGTGATACAGACATGGGTAATACAGTTATAGTATGTTGTAATGATTTTGAATGGACAATGTTTAAATATTTCAATGAAAGTGATTATAAGCTAATAGTTGCTTTTTATCAGCAGAATGAATGAAAACAACTTTAAAAATAATGTGATATCTACTTTTGATGACTTCCTTACAGTTAATCAATAATCATATATAATTACTAAAGATTAGGGGCATATATTATATTAGTAGCTATAGTAATATTACAAGTGTTCCCATAGCATTCTTCAAAGGCCAGGGAACAGTGATGGTCAAGTTAATCATAACCCATTCAAGTTGATTTTATTTGAGGGATCCCCGGCAAAGTACATTTTGAAACCCATGGCATCACTAGACTCAACTTAATTCTGAGAGCAAGGAGTAGAACCCTAGCCTTACCTGATAACATGAAGCTTGCAATGGTGTGGCAGCTCACTCACAAAAGCAATTCTTAAAATTTTCACGGATTTTGAGAGCTGATTATTAAAATTTAAATTATGTAAGCTTCTAATTAAATAAAGTATATTAAGACAAATCATAAACACTCAAAACTCACTGCTTACTAATTAAGTCACTGCATTTGACTATTGTCTGTGCTCTTGGGGTTATTTTCGTCTATGTACATAATTTATGTTTACCTCTGTATGGTGGAATTGTTCTACGATGTGCTACTGAACATCTCTTCCCAACTCTGGGTTCAATGACATCAATATTTTAGGGTGAAATTGGCTAGGATAGTGGCATGTATTAAATACACCGAGGAGAAGGCAACACCGCCTATCAGACTTTTTTTATTTTTAATATAGTTGGAGATTGGGTTGTTAAGTATTTATCCCAGAACACCAGTGAGCATCTTTGTAGTGTATATAGGCTCTCTTCTTTTCAGTATCTTTGTCTGTTTGGGGTTTAATTTTTGAATTTAAATGATTCACATTGTATCATTGTCTGTTTGGGGTTAAATTTTTGAATTTAAATGATTCACATTTATTCTTGTTTCTCAACTCTCTGTCTTTAATGCCTGACTACAGTATTACAGGAGAAGTAATGAAATGTGGGGATAACAGGATAGTGTGCCTACCCTAGATGAGGCCGAGAGAAGTTCTGCTCGTTCAAGAACTCATTTTCCACCTCTCTTCTGTTTGCAATGCCCAGAGCTTGTTGCAAGTGAAAGTTATGTTTTCACTGTTGGAAAACTGGTTGACAAAATCACTTCAGTCCCCTGCTGTTTACAATGCACACTTTGACAAATACGATGGTTAAGAAAAGAATTATTTCCAACTTACTCTCTTTGGCAGGTAAAAGCAAAGATAAAAGTTGGCATGTATGTGCATATGTGATTCTGTGTTTGTGTTTAATTCATTTACTTTTGGTGGTCACACAAAGCTAGAAATGGATTCATCTGTATTTCCTGTTGATCTCAGTAGTAGGCACCTGAATAAAAAGTATTTGATAAAATAAGTCAAAGAATATATGAAACATGGAACTTTGGGCCATAGGCACATACCCTGCTTGTCAAACTCGCAAAATCCCTGCAGTTGTTCTTAGTAGCCAACAAAAGAAACTCTGGCTGACTTTGGCAGGTTAAAAAAAAATTAAATGACTGAATTGCTCTCAGGATCACAAGGAGGGTTGGAGAATTGGCCAAATGCCTGCAAAGCCGGGACAGGAAAATAACTGAAAATACTCCTTGAACACAATCAAATACGACTTTCTATTTCTTTCTTTGTTGACACCTTGAGCACTGAACCTGGGATGTTATGACCAGCACTGCTGCCATCATCATCCCTTTTAGCCAATCTCATGACCAGAAAAATTCATTCTGTGTCATGTTTCTTTTCCCTGTTAGACTCTAATTGCAGATCTAGAAAAGTACATTTAATTGACAGAGCCTAATACATGACCAATTATCATTCTGAAGAAGGCTATAAAAAAGTGGTCTCTGGTCTTTCAGCATCTATAGTGAGAGACCTCGTGATATGAGAGCTTGCCCCAACATAGATAGATAGTAAATATGCTACGTGACGCAAAATAATTACGTTCTCTTAATCCTTATCTTATATGGAAAATCTCAGATCATTTCAATCTTGGGCTTTTAAATACCTGCTGTTTTGTTCCCTGCTAGATGGCATATGGTGGGAACCAATTCCAAGAGCCCTGGAGACATTGCACCTGCATGTCCTGCACCTAAGTGACGTTTTTTACTCTGGAGAAGAAAGAGCAATGTTCTAGCATGCATGGAACATATGCTAATCAGCTGCACTCTTCAGGCACAAATGAGGATAATGTGTTCATTGTTTAGACACTGGAATTGTTCATTACAAAATGACACAGTGTTTGCCAATTTTGTCTTCATTATAAATGTAAATATTAACTGGTGATATGCAAAAGAATACAAAAAGTCAACAGCAATTAATTGGCTTCTGCAGTAATTAGCAACTGTAAGGCAAACACTTAGGAGCTGTTGTAATTGTCTGCATTAGGAATACACCTCCTGTACAGATCTAATTAGCAATTTAAATAGTTCAGAAATTATATGCCTCTTGCCTTTACACTCCCTGAAGTACTGTTCATTAATGGGGGAAAAAATTGCTAGTAAATGTCATTTGCATTGTCTTGCAGTAAGGGCTCTACATCAAAGCCTCCGTTGCTGCCTCATACTGAATAATTCTGAGCTGTGGCTTGTGGACCAATACAGCTGCAATTAGACAATAAAGCCTTGTAAACAAGAGGCAAAAAAACCTGATGGGAGCTTATTTTTCTGCTAGGTATAGCCTTCAGAATTATGCTCTAAATGATAAGAAGAAGAACCATAATAGAGCTATAATGTTAATAAAGACTGAAATGAAGAAATGTTGATTCTTCATGGACCATTGAAGTGGTGTAAAAAGTAATGTCTAAAAGCCTCTGCACAGTTTTAGTCGGTCATGTGATTCTAGCCATGAAGTCGATTGAGATACTTCTGGGTCTGACTGAAGAGACCCACTTGGTCAACATTATGGTCTAAGTAAGAATTAATAAACCTATTGTTTTTTATACCTGTGATGTATAGTAAGAATTACATAGAGTACAATGAAAGTCTAACTTCTAACTCAGGTGCAATATAGTGCAGAGATGCTCCAATCAAACCTGAGACCATGGGGTACTGAAATTCTGATTTGTTTCATTCACATAATTCCAGGTGGATTCACATGGTTATGTTGTAAATCATAACCTCTCATTGTCAAAATAGCCAGAACTAAAATGCCAGATTGAGACCTGGGAACTATAGAGATTTTAAAATTCATTTGAGAACTATTAAAATTTTTTAATCAATTTTAAAAATCTTTAATCACCAGTCAGACCTCAAATGAAAAGGAAAGAAGAAAACCTCATCAAATCGTTGGTATAAAATTTGAGAAAGGTGACCAAATATAAGGGAAGTCTGAATCAATATTTAAAGTGATAGCAACATGCTGAGACAAAGAATTAAAACACCAAGGATTATTAAAATAAGTGGAGATAATTAACAGACCTGAACTTGGGAATAAGACAGAGGATCTTTTAAAAAACACATACACCTTGGAAAAGCCATAGCATGACATGTTTGTCAAAAGAAGATAATAAAGGTAGATTAATAGGAATAAAGTATACACAGAAAGCTGGCTAATAGACTTACTAAATTTTTCTTTGCCTGAGCTATACAATGTGATCAAGTCTGGGTGCCATATTTCAACAAGGAGAGGAACTACTTGGAACACATCAAAGGAGGTCAAGTAGAACACCAGTGTCTGAAGCCATATCTCATGAGAAAAGTTTGATAACATTTGTGATGCCCATATGAAAATATACAACTTCTCCAGTCTCTTTAAGGCTTCCATATAGAATGGTCAGAGAAATATTCTGAATGGTCTCACAAAATGGACCTGGAATTAATACAGGAATATTGTTTGATGATTTTAGCTTAACATGTAAAGAAAAGTTTAAACAACTGCAGCTGTGAAACAATAAGAATGGGGTGATTTTTGGACTGTACTTAGGGATTGTAGCTACTCTTTAGGAAAATTGTGCACTGTTACAACACATTACTTACATCTTACAATGGTCTCTAATTATCATAAAGCAATTTTAGGGAGGAATGATTGTTGCTATCTATTAGAAAAACAGAGAACCAAATAGAATTAAAGATCATTTGTTTATTCTGAAGTCAAGATTTATAAACAGATAATAGTGCTTATTTTAATAATTTTCAATTAATGAGTGGAAGTCATGTATTTACATTGCACAAATTACATTTCAATAGAAAGATCCTTACTTTAAAATGATATAAATGTAAATTAAGAAAGGACAACTATTAATATTCAAAGGAATATGATCAACTGTAGTAAAACCCAAAAATGTTAATAACATATACTGAGGTCTATGTTACCTTTATGTATAAAACAGCATTAATGGTTATAACATGTTTATGTACTTTCTGAAACACTTCATTGCCTGCTTGTTTATAACATCATAAAAAGAAAATATTTTTAAGCTAAAATATTTAGGAACCATCAAAAGACTGTATAAGATGAATGATAAGCATTAAAATTTAATTACATGTTATATATCAGTTTTTGATATATAAAACAAACTAGTTTTGTGTTTATGATTAAATACAGAATGCAAGGTTTGTTTATTGTCCAAGTGGAGATGATCTTTGGCTGTATAGTGTATTGAATTATGGTGCTAATATTCTACTATATATTGAAAACACAATAGAAATATATGAGCATCTCTCATAAATACATCTTTCACATTTTTTTTTTACTGTTAGCAATAATTTAGTAAATAGTTGCTATGTACCAGGAACTTTCTAGACATAGATGAAATAAACTCTGGACAATAAACAAAGACACAGAATTGACTGTCCAGATACGCAGCAATGACCACCCTTTAGTAAAAATGTGACTTCATGGATTCCACATCTGCTTGTTCTAAGCTACTGGTCAGAACTCCATGTGGGAACCCTGCTTGGGTAACATCCTGGACTCCCAGTAAAGGCTTTGGCTCACAGACTCTCTCTCTGTCTCTCTCTTTTGTGCCCCACCCACTGGTTAAAAAAAAAGTCTCCTCCCTTCCTGATGGCCCTATGAGGTGCGCTGCCTTCTTCACTCTGGGGTCTGCAAGTGTTATACTGCTTCTGCTATTTCACATGTTTTCTTGTATTGGTCCCTGTATGTCTCACCTGACCAACACACTTGAACCTAACTACTCTCCATGGTTTTCCTGGGGAGTGGCTTTCTTGGTATGAATAAAGTGGACATAGATCATATAAGAGCTGTAAGAATGTTATTCACTAAGATTTCCTGTGAAAGGGAAACCTGGACACAGTTTGGGCAAGTAGGCTTTAGGCCATCTACCATAATAAAGAACTATCCCATGAAAGGCACATTGTAAACATCCACAGCCACATTCCTGGAGTCTCAGAGCAGGGATAGAGTTCACAGCCACTGTCTAGAAGAGAGTTCAAAACCAAATAAGAAGAAAATATAATGTCATTATCTATCTAGAGAACTTTTTCATCTTCCCAAAATAAAACTCTGTACTATAACCATAACTCCCCATTTCCCCCTCCCTTTAACTCTAGTCAACAGTCATGTTCCTTTCTGTCCCTATGAATTTAACTGGAGACCCCACGTAACTGAAATCATATCGTATTTGTGATTTTGCAATTGACTTATTTCACTTAGCATAACGTCTTCTAAGTTTATCCATGTCATGGCATATGTCAGGATTTTTCTTTTTTGAGACTAAACAATAGTCCACTGTATGTATATACCACATTTTCTTTATCCATTCATCTGTCTATGTACATTAGAGTTGATTTCACCTTTGGCTGTTATGAATAATGATGATATGAACTTGGTTGTACAAATATCTGTGTGAGTATTCCCTGCTTTCAATTCTTTTAGGTATATATACAGAAGTGGAATTCTTGAATTATGTGGTAATTCTATCTTTAGTTTTTTGAGGAACTATCATACTGTTTCCCATAGTGATCACACCATTTTTATATCCCCACCAGCAGGCAAAAGAGTCTCAACTTCTCCATATCTTTACCAACATTTATTATTTCAAGTTATTTTATAATAGTCATTCTAATAGATATGAAGTGGTTTCTTGTGGTTTTGAATGCCATTTCCCAAATGAATAATGATATCAAGTGTCTCTTAATATGCTATTGGCTATCAGCATATCTACATATTTTCTTTGAAAAAATATTTATTCAAATCCTTTTTTGGTTTATTTGATTTTATTGTTGTTGTTGTTTATTTTCAGGATTTGCTTATACAGTCTGGACATTAGCCCCTTATGACAGATATGATTTGCAATCCATCCAGGTTGCATTTTAACTCTGCTGATAATATCTTTGATGTACAAAAGTTTAATTCTGATGTGGCCCATTTAATCTACTTTTGTTGCCTGTGTTTTAGGTGTCATAGCCAAGAAGTCACTGTTAAATACAATGTCATGGATCTTTTCTTATATGTTTTCTTCTAACAGTTTTGTAGTTTTAAATCTTACATTTATTCTGGGAAGATGGCTGACTGGTAGCAACCCTGGTTAGAGGCTCCTGAGCAAAGGAAGAAAAATTAGTTGGAATCAGAATTTATGAAGCCAAAGACAGGGAGCTGAGCCGAGAAAGAAGTTCAGCAAGCTGTAAATCCAAGGAAGAGCATTTAAGAACACAAAATACAGGTGCAAAGCGGGCCCCAGAACTGCTTGCTAGAGCCTCCTGCCTCCCATAGGTGGCGGGTGGCCGCAGACAAGTCCCCTGCACTGGGAAGGCATAGAACTACTTGGTAGATCCTTGCGCACCCTGCAGGCGGCAGTGGAGGATTCACCCACTCTGGGAGTGCCCAGAAATGCTTGCTAGAGCCCTGCACCCCACGGGAGGCCGAGGAGACCCCCAGTCCAGAGCTCTGGGCAGGTCCAGAACTGCTTGCTAGAGCTGCAAGCCTCCCGCGGGCGACGGGTGGCCGGAGAGGAGTTCCCCTGCTCCGGGCAGCCACAGAACTCCTTGCTAGAGACTTGCACATCTCCAAGGGCAGTGGCGGATGAGTCCCCCACTCTGGGAGGGCCCAGAACTGCTTGCTAGAGCTGCGCACCTCCTGTGGGTGGCGGGTGGTCGCAGAGGAATCCCCTGCTCTGAGTAGGCACAGAACTATTTGCTAGAGCCTCACTTGTCCCACGGGTGGTGGCGAAGGAGTCCCCCAACTTGGGGCGGGACCAGAACTGCTTGCTAGAGTAGTACACCTCACAGGCAGCAGAGGAGATCCCTGCCCCAGGGTCCTGCTCTGGGCAGGCCCAGAACTGCTTGCTAGTCCCACAGGTGTCCCGCAAGCAGTGGTGGAGGAGTCCTCCATTGCAGGCAGACCTAAAACAGCTTGCTAGAGACACTCACACCTCATGGGGGCCAGTGGAGAAGTTCCCCGCTCCAGGTACCATGCTGGTTGGGGCCTAGAACTCCTTGCTAGAGCCACTGCGTTCCCTGCAGGTGGTGGTGGAGGAGTCTACCGCTCTGGGCGGGCCCAGAACTGTTTGCTAGAGCCACATGCATCCCACAGATGGAGGTGGAGAAGTTCCCACTCCACGCTGGGAGGGCACAGATCAGCTTGCTAGTTCCACGTGCATCCAACGGGCAACAGTGAAGGAGTCCTCTGCTCCCCTGCCCCTTGCTACTCTGGTGGAGCTGAACTAAGACTGATTGGCTCACTCGCATACCCTGCACTATTGCCACCATTCCCCCACCCCCTGGCTGCTCCAGGGTGCTGAACTAGGAGTGATCTAGCCACTACAGTTCCCCTGTTCCACCAGTTGCCCCGGAGGGGCCGAACTAGGACTGATCTGGCTGCTGCCGGTCTCCTGCCCCCTGGTCGTCCGGACAGGCTGAACGAGGTCTAATCTGGCCATGCATACTCCCGTGCAGCTGCTACCATTCCACTGCACCCCAGTTGCCTCAGCACCCGAGAACTTGGAGAAAACAACAGACACGCTCTGGCTGTCTCTCTGGGAAACCAGAGGAAGCCACCAACTGAACAGTTCTGATAAGGCCTCCAAACAAGGTAAACTCAGCATGGGGCAGAATCAGCGGGAAAACTATGGCAACTCGAATAACCAGAGTAGATCAACTCCCCCAAGGAAAAACGAGGCAGACACAATTGAAGACCCCATCCACAAGCAAATGGCTGAGATGTCAGAAATCCAGTTCAGAATGTGGATAGCAAATAAGATTAACAGAATGGAAGAAAGGAAGGAATTAGAAGTTCAAGAAATTACTCAAAAGATTTCTCAAGATATTATTCAAAAGATATCTCAAGAACTCAACAATTTCAAAGATAAAATGATCAAAGATTTTGAACTACTGAGACAAGAGGTTGCAGCCCTCAAGGATCTGAAAGATATGGTGAAATCCCTTCATAACAGAGTGGAACAGGCAGAAGAAAGGGTATCTGATTTTGAAGACAAAGCTTTTGAGGAAGCCCAGGAACACAAAGATCAAAAGAAATGGAGAGCAAAAATGGATCTCACTCTCAGAGAGCTCTCGGATAATTCAAAGAAAACTAATATTCACCTTATAGGAATCCCTGAAGGTGATGAAGTTGCTTCACAAAACACTGAGGCCCTTCTTCATGAAATTATGAAAGAGAACTTTCCAGACATGCCAAGAGATTCTGAAATTCAGATAGCAGATAGTTTCAGAACCCCAGCACAAATCAACCCAAATGAGACATCCCCCAGACACATCATAATTAACTTCACCAAAGTTAAGATGAAAGAGAAAATTCTGAAAGCAGTCAAACGTAAAAAACCCATAACCTACAAGGGGAAGAGTATTAGGATGACTGCAGATCTCTCGGCTGAAAGCTTTAAGGCCAGAAGAGGATGGTCATCAATCAACTTTTAATCTCCTAAAACAAAATAACTTTCAACCTAGGATCCTATATCCAGCTAAACTGAGTTTCATCTATGATGGAGAAATTAAATACTTTAATGACATTCACACATTGAAGAAATTTGCTATAACTAAACCAGCTCTCCAGGAAATTCTCAAACCTATCCTCCATAATGACCAGTGCAATCCTCCACCACAAAAG
>NW_003852401.1:38508455-38607080 GCF_000181295.1 Otolemur garnettii
TGAATGTTTTAACACAATAACTAAGAAAATGACATGAAGGCTATGTTAACCAGTTTGATGGAAGTGTTTTGGATTGAGTGTGACAACCCCACACTGTACCCCAGAAGTTCATTAATGTACACATTTACCATTCAATAATAAATAAATAAATAAATAAATAAAAATAAATCTTACATTTAGGTCTTTGGTTGATATTAAGTTGTTTTGTAAAATCCTTTTCACAAGGGCATATGTCTAAAACCTCACTATATATATGAGGAAATGTTAAAATGTCATCAAAAATGCAAGGAAAAGATACAATGCTCCTAATAGGGAAATGAACTGACAAGAATTTTAAAGCAGCTCTCTAACTAAACACCATGACACAAAGGAAAATATCTAAGAAATACATGAAGAGATAGGAAATCCAATAAGAGAAATAAAAACTACCAAAAAAAAAAAAAAAAGAAAGAAAGAAAGAAAGAAAGAAAGAAAGCCAAAAGAAATCCTAGAACTGAAAAAAAAGTGCAATATCTGAAATGAAATATTCATTAGAAGGATTTATCAGAAGATTGCATATAAAAAAAGAGTCAGTCAATTTGAAGATAGATCAGAAGAAACTATTCAATTTGAAAAATAGAAAGAAAGAAATTGAAACAAAATAACATAACAGGGATATGTGGGAAAACATCAAAATCTCACATGTATAATATATGAAATTAAAGGAGTCCTAGGACAGGAGAAAGGGAATGAAGTAGAAAATATTTTGAAGAAATAATTACAACATTTTTCAATATTTGTTGATGGACACAAATTTATATAATTAAAAGCTCTTAAATAAATACGTAGAAAATCATACCTAAGCACTGCTATGAACCAAAACAATTGAAAACATAAATAAACAATAAATATGACATTGTGTATAGGTGATTTCTCATCAGAATCATTCTAGAAAACAATGAATCAATAGCTTTAAAGTGCTGAAAGAAAATCCAAAAAGCAAAACCCAAAAAACTATCAACCTAGAATTCTTTATCCCATAAGCAAGTTAAAGAAATTTTCAAGAAAAAATACAGAATTAGTCACCAAAAGATCTGTACTATTAGATATAAATGGTAAAGAAAATTCTTGAGAATGATACCAGAGAGGACTCAGAATTTCAGAAAAGAATAAAGTACTCTAGAAATAATAAATATGTGAGAAAATATAGAAGGCTATTTTTCTCTTAATTAAAAAATATTATTATTAAAGGAACATTATAACATTACATATGGAATGTACAATGTTTGTTGGAATAACAAGTACAAAGAAAATTAGCCAAAAGGATGGATTAGTAAGGGGACCCATAACATTGCAGGATTGAATAATATTCATGAAGTGGTATGATATTAACTCTAAGCTGGCTATAAAAAGTTAAGAATGAATATCACTATTCTAATAAAGCAACTAAAAAATTCAAAGATGTATAACTGCATAAACCATATGTATACTAAAATGGAATTTTAAATTTTTAAGAAAGAAAAATAATCTCAAAAAAGGCAGGAAGGAAGGAATACAGGAAGGAAAAAAAAATTAAGAGGAAATGAGAAAATAAATAAACACCTAATCTAATTCAATCCATAGCTACAAAAACCAGTAATATACTATTCTAGAAAATAATGTTAGAATGGATAATAAACCAAGAGTTAAATGTGTGTTGTCAACAACAGATGCACTGTAAACATAACTGGTTGAAAGTAAATACATAGAAAAAGATGTGTTATAAACAGTAAGCATATGAAGCTTGGAATTGTGATATTAATATCTTATGCCATTAAAGACAAAGTGTTACTAGTGAACAAAAAAGAATTTTTCATAATTATAGGAGGATCAACACATCAAATTGATATGCTGAGAAAAGCATATGAATCTAATTTATAGAACTTCAAATTACAGGAAGTAAATTTGACAGAGTTAAAGGAGTAAATGGAGAGATGTAATTTCTTTATTTTTTAAACAAATCACTCTTGACAATTGGGGAAAAAAACAGCTATATATAAAAAAATAAACTTTGATGACATAAACAATATTGACTTAATTTATATCTATAGAACACTATACCCAATGGTTATAGAATCTCATTCTTTGCAAATGTGCATACATGAGTCCCTATGAAAGGTTTGAGTTAGGTTACATTATAGTCCATTATTTCACTTCCAAGAAACACAGTTGAAAGAGTCCTTTTTGAGTCACCCATGCAATTTTCAACTCGTTTGGCTTATTGGTGTTGCTGGGAGGGCTTCAGCTGCTTCTGTCTACATGAATTTTATGTTTATTGATTTTTGTGTATCTCAAAACTTTCATAATACCCATGTAATATGTTCATCAAGGTAGACTTTATGCTGGGCTATAAAACAAGTCTTAATACATTTAAAGAATTAAAATCAAATGGAGTATATTCTGTGAGTACTTTAGTGTGCCCAGCCTGCCATAATAAAATACCATTGACTGGGTGACTCCATCAACAGAAATTTATTTTTGACAGTTCTGGAGGCTGGCAAGTTCAAGATCAAGAAGCTGGTGTAGTAAATTTAATTCTGAGGCCACATTTTTTGACTTACAGGCTGTGTGCTCACATGACCTTTTCTTTGTGCATAGAGAGGCAGAGAGATTTCTGATCCTATTGGATTAGGACTCCACATTTATGACCTCATTTAACCTTAATTACCATACATATAAAACTAAATATTAGTAACTTGATTTTGGCATTATTAAAAGGATTTATAAAGTCCAGGTAGGCTTTGTCCTAGGAATTCAAGGTCATTTTTACATTTAAGTTATCAGTGCAATTTTATACTATTAACTGAGTGAAGATGAAAATTTATATGATCATATATACAAAAG
Organism: Otolemur garnettii; assembly: GCF_000181295.1. Lineage (NCBI taxonomy): Eukaryota > Metazoa > Chordata > Mammalia > Primates > Galagidae > Otolemur > Otolemur garnettii. The sequence continues at coordinate 38,511,318 of NW_003852401.1, forward strand.
AATTTGAAAATCTTCAATGTTCATTTAGGACAAAACCCAACAGCAAATTAGGAATAGAATAAAACTTCCTCAATCTAATAAAGGGATTTTTCTTCTGTGAAAAAAACTACAGTATGAGGCCTACATCTTCAATTGGTATGTGAGCAACTATTTTTATTGTCAATAAAAATTGGTAAATGTCATTACTGTGCTTCAAGGCTAAGACCACTGGATAATGAGGTGAGTATATCAAAGAATTTGATAAGGAAAACTGGATAGGAAGTCTTCTGGTATTACAACCAGGATATAGACCACAACCCATTTGATAGTTAAAAAGAAAGAACATTTAACCTTCCTAACAGTGTTTTTTTTGCCTGGGTAGTCAGTAATTCAAGAGATGGTTAAGAGTCAGATATTCATGTAGTTTGTTGGATTGCAGAGACCTTTATTAAAAACTCATTCCAGGAACATGACTGCACAATATTTCTATTGTAATTTGATGTAATTTAATGCATTTTTCAGAACACAAACTGGCAGCCTACCCTTCTTTATATTTAAATACACTTAAAAATAATGGCTACAACTGTCCAATCTTTAAAGTTATTTCTAGATCTACGTTCTATCATTCCAAGAAAAAAAGGAGGGGTGTTTCTAATTAATGCAGTCACTTTATAAAACCCCTGTCTGTGTATTCATAATGGCATCCATCCAAGCACCAATACATCCAGGGCAGATTGGGTGACCAAAAAGAACTCCCTTCACTGTTAAAACATGTCTTCACTCTGAGTATGAAGCAAAATATGATGTGCAAATGAATTTCTGACCATACATGTTGTTTCTCTTCTCATTTTTTTAAAGTAAAATTTTATTGTTTCCCTATTTTCTTCTAATGCTTTGCTTCATATTTTCTTTGATTTTTTTAAAGTTAAATTATTTACTTAAGGAAATAAAACTTCAACTTCTTTCTGAACAGAGAAATATAAATTTGATTTGAGATTAGAAGCAAGAAATAAAAGAGTCTGTCTACTCTGGTGAGGAGTTGTGCATCTTTTAGGTTTTAGATAAATAGTTGCCCAACATTATATCATGATATTTTTCAACTGTACATAAAAGAAGGAAGAAATATGTGGATTTTATACAAACAAGGGATGGAATGTAGTAAATTTCCATAACCTTGGCTTAACCAGTAGTTACATATATGTGGCCCCAAAACATAAAGGATAAAATATAAATAAGACTTCATCAAAGTTCAAAACTTTGTGCTATAGATAATAACATTAAGAAATTGAAAATGTGCTGATTTGATACCACATACATGCATTACTGTACACAGTTATGATTTAATACAAAAACTAAACAAAAAAGAAGCACCTAATAAGTATGAATGACAATGATGATAAAAAACAGAAGAAATTGAAAAGACAACTCACAGAATGGGAGAAAAATTTGCCAACCATACATCTTATTATATATATATCCAGACTATGTAAGAGACTCTTACAATCCAATAATAAAAATACTAATACAATTTTAAAATGGACAAGGGATTTGAACAGAAATCTCTCAAAGAAAGATGTAAAAATGGCCAATAGGTACATGAAAAGATGCTCAACATCATTAGTTGTTTGAGAAATGCAAATCAAAACTACATGAGATACCACATCACATGTACTAGGATAGCTAGAATCACAAAGAGACAGTACCAAATGTTGGCAAAGATATGAAGAAGTGGGAAGCCTCATCCATTGCTGCTGAAGATGTAAAATGGTACAGCCACTTTAGAAAACAATTTGTCAGTTCCTCAAAATGTCATACAAAGAGTTTCCACAAGACCCAGCAATTCCACCCCTGGATATATACCCAACACAATCATGTACACTCTTGTTCATAGCAACATTATTCAAAATAGGCAAAAAAGGGAAACAGCCCAAATGGCCATCAACTGATGAATGGATAAACGAAATGTAGTTTACCTATGGTGGAATCTTATTTAGTAATGTAAAGGCATGAAGAGATATCACATGCTACAGCATGAGTCAACCTTGCAAACATGTTAAATAAAAGAAGCTGAACACAAATAACCTCAAGACATTTATATAAAATATCCAGAACAGGTAAATCTATAGAGACAGAAATTAATTAGTGAATTTTATGTGGATTATATCTCAATAAAGATGTTTTTAGAAACACAGTAAATAGGAGCAATAAGCCAGTGGAAGGCTTGAATAAACAAAGCTAGGAAAATAATCTATGGGGGGAAAATAGTTACCATCAACAATATGAGGAAATGGAAGAATGAGGTAAGATAGTAGAAGCTGAATCATGTGAATGTTGGTTTGTCAGCAAGAATGTTTCTGAGGCATTAGAGCTTCTCTTTGGGCATTAGAGCTATTTTTCTCTATTAGAAAGTGATGATAGAATGATACTCTTTTCTATGGTTTGAATATTTTTTTCCTCCAAATTCATGAGGAAGCTTAGTCTCCAATGTGGCAGTATTGAAGGTGGGGCCTTTAAGAATTAATCAGGTCATGAATGGATTAATACATTCATGGATTCATGGACTAACAAGGTAAAGGATTAATAGTTTTTCATGGGAGTAAGACCACCGGCTTTATAAGAAGAATATAGGTAGTCTATTCAGGTCCTCACCACTTGATACCTCATGCCACCTTGAGATGCTGCAGACAGTTCTCACTAGGAAGAAGACCCTCATGACATGTCCCCTTGACCTTGAACTTCCCAGCTTCCATAACTTTAAGAAATAGATTTTCTTACTTTATAAGTAACCCAGTTTTAAGTATTCTATTATAAGGAACAGAAAATGGATTCAGACATTGTTCCATGAATACTAATTGTATGGCTACAGTGGGAATTTACTGTGTTTCTTATTCTCATTGTACACTTATAGGAAACTTTGGTTACCTGAGGCAACTTGACCTTGTCTGTCTCTCGCAATCAGAAGACATTGCCCAAACCATGAGTTCTGGCTTATTCTTATTTCACAGACAGTGGGAAATAAAAATTTTCTGGTTTACTATTTCAGGATGTTATTGAAACCATTGGTAAAAATGAATTTGGGATTTGAAATTTTTCTAGTTTATTTACACAGTAACTTTAAAAATTAGATAAATGGATTTGAGCATTTATACGTAATTTATGAAGAAATATGTATAGAGCAGATAATGATTATTGGTTTTAATTCCCTATCATCAACCTCAAAAAGAAGCATATTTTGAAAATTATAAAATAACTAAAATGATATGTCATTACATATCTATGAAATACTATGTTAATATATATTTAAGCAATAATAAAAATACAAATATAAAAAATTCTTATAGTAAAATCAGATCACAATTTGTCAGTATCAGTTGAATTTAGTACAATTATTTTGTATTTTTTAATATATACTGATTTTTTATTATGTGTATGGAATAGTTGTATTAATTTGTACTTTAAAATGAATTAATTTATCAAGAGTAAAAATCCTTTGTTGGTTGGCTCAGTAAAATTTACATTTTGAAATTTATGGTAAATTGAAATTCAAATTAAAAGGGAATAATATTTCTGTGCTTCTCTAAATGTCTGATAATAAGGAAAGGGCTAAGCAAATTATAATGCACATCTTTATAAAACTATTATGTAGACAGTAAGGCAATGATTATAGAAGACATGGAAAATGTAGGTTATCACATAATAAAAAACAAAAGGCAGAGTAGAATGTTGCATTCCTTTCATAATTTTGTTGATATAAATAACGAAATGTGCAGGTGAGAAAATTGTAGAAAAGGAAAAAAAGAAAAAAGAAAAAAACAAGCATGAAGGTAGTTGTGTTAGTATAGTGAGAACAGAGGTAGTTTTCCAATTTGCTTAAATATGTTGGTTGTGTTGCTTTTCCAATTTAAGGAGAAAAATAAGTATGAAGTCTTGCTGTGTCTATAAATACATATTATAGATGATGTAAAAAGTGGAGAGGAAAAGTAAAAAGGTGTCAGATAGGATAAACTCTAGTATCAACCTTCTCTGAAATAGCAGTTACTAAAATAACAGAACAGGTTTTGTTGGTTGGTTGGTGCAAAAAATCCAAGCACAGACAAATATCTTGGGAAACTATTTCCACAAACACATTTGTTTTACTCTATCATCGTAGGTAAAAGAAAAGAAAAGGTCTTTGAAAAAAAATAAACTTCTGCATTATGCCTTTTCAACCGAGTTTGATGGTTCTCTGAAAAGAACATTACAAACAACTCTGCCAGATAAAGCTTAAGATAGTGTAGGGTTCTCTCAGGACTTGTTAACAAATGGCTGATGGTAGAGAAACAAACAGTTTGATTTCAAATTGGAATATTTCCACTGGAAAGGGCTGCAAGAAGTGCAAAATTTTTGCCCAGAATGAAATTTAAAAAGTAATACAGGCATGCCAAATGAAAAAAAGGCAGAGAGAGAAAGAGAGAGAGACAGAGATCTGTAGTATCCAAATAATTAACAGACTGAGATATTTGCTTAACTTAGCAGCATAATTGCCTAAAATCATTTTTGGTGTGTGCCTGATCATGGTCATGCTATTTTCAATGTGCAGGTGAAACCGTCACATTTTGAAAGCCAAATCCACTGCTTTTCAAAGCATCCACTACACTTCTCCGAAATCAGTCCCCTCTATCTGTCTGCAACAATTCCATGCAGCTGAAGTCTGGTCTGATTGTTAGCCTGAGTCTACCCCTTAGATAGTCTATTCCCTTAGATCAGAGGAGGAAAAATGACAGAAACTACCGACTGAGTTCATTTTTACTACAGCAATATTTGACCTTTTAAAGAAATTTTCATCATGACAGTTTAGCGTTTCTTACTGATCATTTAGAAATAGAGGCAAGAACATTTATGTTCCTTCACCCCATGGCTAATAGCTCAAGAGGTAAAGAAAAATGTGATGTGTACTGGCCTGATTTAAAAAAAAAAATTAGCTATGTCTTTATATTTGGAAATTTCTCAAAATATGTCAGTCTTTCTGTAACTACTTAGAAAAGTATTGTCTTTCGATTTTCTAATTTTCTTTTCTACAATAACCAGTTTATTTGATATTCTTTGAAATGCTTTTAGATAATCATTTCTCCATATAAAATTTTATGTGGAAGCCCAGTATATGTAAGAAACAAAATCAAGCTGCTTGTTTGACATCACATGGAAAACGCAGAGATCCCTCATGTCTATGCCCAAAAACATCTTTGTAGTAACTCCAGAGTTCCCAACATTATACAGTGTAGAGATTACTGAAATTGTTGATTCTATTTCTCCAGAACATAGGTAGAAGAAGAATCTCAATCATGCAAATTAGTCTTGCAAAGTAATTTGGTATTTGCTTCTATATGAGAGTTAATAACTGAAATACAATCTTAGTAAATAATCTTTTTTTGTACAGAATTATCAGAAATTTTTATTTCCAAAAATAACTTAAATCCATTTGCATGTTTAAATGAAGTGAAGAATATTCATTTCATCCAAGAGAGGACTAGCTAATTTCGTTGACATATTATTCAAAAAGTGTATTTCCTTGAAAGGAAAGAGAGGGAAAGAAAGAATAAAAGAAAGAGAGGAGAGAAGAGAGAGGAGAGAGAGAGGGAAGGAGGAAAGGGTGAAGGAAGGAGATAGACACGCAGGCAAGCTCAGAACCAAATAAATTATCTTGAAGTTTTTGAAATATTTTCTGTTAGTTCTTGCTTATGTCCAGCTCTTCAGTAAGCAGGTAATGAGCTCTTCTGAGAGCACTCTGTGCTGTAAAATCACTTTAAAAAATGACTCCCTCTTTTATTTTCTCAGAAAGATATGTATCAGGAGAGGGTTCTGATGCCTTCGTATTAAGAACAGAGCTCTTTGGAAACCAGCATGTCATCTTGAGACAATCCAGATTGCAACATGATTATCATCATTTCTGAGAGAGTATCTGTTCTAAATATGTGGTTTTCTCTTTGTTAGAGAGAAGGGACAAAAATCCGATTGACGCATCTCAAGGGAAGGCATGCATATTGGACTCCCTTTCATTTCCCTGTCCCTCTCTTCCTGTGCAAATTAAAATGCTAGCCTCATTTGTCTTAATTTTCAGAAATGAAGTTCAGCCGATCTTCCCCTCAGTTCCTATGCAAAGATTTTTTCTCATATGGTTTTGTTCCAAATGAGTATTTTCAAATGTTTCTTGATTTTTGATACTTTTACCCAATTAAATAATTTTGATAAATAGTTTTTGTTTATTCTGGTGCAAGCACCTCTAGAGATGAGAAAAAAACTATGAGGTCAAAACACTTTTATAACCATCCTCTGCTGAAAGGAAAGAGCCAGTAATTTAGAAAAGACTGAGTGTACACCATATATATATATATATATTATTTTTATGAGATGCTTTACAGAGATTTGGATTTGGGTAGAGAATGTAGCTGCTTATGTCGTTCAGTGTTTCTTCTCTAGAGATTTTTTTGAGGGTGTAGTTTTCCTGGGCACAAATAAAACCATGTATAGATGAAAGCAAAATTTGTTGATGACTAATTGTACATTTTGGAACAATCTTTGATAATGAAACAATTTTTATAGCATTTGATAAAGTTTTATGGTGAGTCAGAAACATCTTGGCTTTCTCTACTGAATAAGAGGGCAACATTTTGCTTGGTAATTACTCTGACTAGCACCAAAATAAAAAATTATACATTGGAAAACATTCAAAATATGTAATTGCATCTGGCTTGGTGCATTCAAATCAATAAAAGGTATTCTTCTACTCGCTGAACCTAGAAAATTTCCACATGCTTGGGTAACGATGCTTCAGAAACATTTAATTATCAGTCTACCTGACCTAAAATTGTTCAAGAGTTTTGGCAAAGAGAATGGAGACTCGGAAATTCACAAGCATTGGACTGTGGTATTTTTCCAACACGGTGTTCATATCATTATATATGAAAAGGTTCTCTGTCTTCAGCCACTGAAGCTTTGATGAGAACATGTGTGTGAGGATTGCTTACTTTTTCACAAACACAAGTGAATTTTGACAATTTGCTTATACAAGTAGCAATGTACAGGTACAATTAAAAGGTTTAATCTTGACAGTCTTTTCCTATAAATATAACAGTATTAAAGCATGGTCCCTGGATAAGATGCCTCTAGAAAATATTATCAAATACCTTAGAATACAGATATTACTAACAGAGCTCATATTTTTCACTGAAATGTAAATGATCATCTGGCAGAGAATAAGAGTGGCACAGTGCTCATCAGCAATCACTAAAGGTGATGTTTGCCTTTATAGTAGGCAAACTACTTTATGATACACTTTTCAGTTTTTAGATTTGGGTTTTTAATTAGGGAAATATTTTGCTCAAAAAAGCATATAACTTCTTTTTCTATAATATACCAAAACTGAATGATTAAAACAAGCCTAGCTCAATGAAATGAAGAAGGACTGACTAAAAACAATCATTTCTTATACTGTGAAGACAGATACAGAGTATAATTTTTAAAAATCATGCTTTCCAATATTTTTCTTACTATGCAAACCAATCTGGAGTCTTCCTTTGTGAGAATACTTCATTGTGTTTTTGCCTCATGTATTGGTAGCTTCATAGCATTTTTCCACTGGTTATTTTAATTGGCCCTCAATGGTAGAGAGATAAATTTTCCCCTACAAATATTTCCATATCCTAATGCCCCAAACTGGTGGATATATTATTTTATGTGGGAAAATGAATTATGTGGGTGTGATTTAGTTAAAGATCCTGAGATTGGGACTTTACTGGGGATTATTTTGGAGGGCCCAATGCAATTACATTGGTTTTTATAAAACAGTGGCAGTAAAAGTCAAAATCAGAAAAGGCGATGTGATGATGGAAGCCAAGAGAGGTTTGGAAATGCTACGCTGCTGGCCTTCAAGATGAAGAAAGGGACCCTGAGCCAAGGCATGCACGGGGTACCTATAAGCCAGGAAAGCAGGAAGCAGGTTCTTTCTGAGAGCCTTGGAAGGCACAGCCCCTGAAGATACCTTGATTTTACTTTAGTGAGACCACTTTGGTTGTTTGACCTCCAGAACAGTAAAAATTAAAAAAAAAAAAAAGTATTGTTTTAAGCCACTGGTATTGGGGTAATATTTTATAGAAGCAATAGAAAACTAATAACATCTGTTAATAATTTTACAATCTGAGTAGATGAGACATTATCTCCAATTTATAGGAATTCCATGATTTTTCCAAGGTCATGTAGTTAATATGGCAGAACTAGAAGCAAACCCTCATTTTATGACCTCAAGTCCAGTACTTTTTTCTATTAGAACTTAATTTAATCATTTCATTTTGTAATATATATTAGGTGAGTCTATAGGTGTGTTACCTTCCTATTTCTGATATAACAAGTTACCATAACTTCATAGCTTGAAACAACACAAATGTGTTTTATTATAGTTCTGGAGATCAGATGTCTAACACATATCTTGCTGGACTAAGATTACATATTGACTGGTCTTTGCTTTCTCTGGAGAACCCAGGGGAGAATCTATTATTCCACTTTTTAGAGACTACCTGCTTATAGCCTCAGCTTGTGGTTCTTCTATCTTTACGTCAAAAGCATAAAATCCTCAAATCTGTCTCATTTCCTTTGTTGCGGCATCTTCTTTCCTGATTTTGACCTTCTTGTCTCAGGAACATATTCACACACTTGAGGAACAAGATGTAGACATCTTTTTTTTTTTTTTTTTTTTTTGAGACGGAGCCTCAAGCTATCCCCCTGGGTAGAGTGCCATGGCATCATGCTCACAGCAACCTCCAACTCCTGGGCTCAAGCGAGTCTCTTGCCTCAGCCTCCCAAGTAGCTGGGACTATAGGCGCCCACTACAACGCCTGGCCATTTTTTGGTTGCAGCCATCATTGTTGTTTGGCAGGCCTGGGCTGGGGATTCGAACCCACCACCTTAGGTATATGTGGCTGGCGCCTTAGCTACTTGAGCCACAGGCACCGAGCCAAGATGTAGACATCTTTGGAGGGACATTGCTCTGCATACCAGGGTCTCTTTTGTATCAAATAATGTTCTATTTTCTGAGACATTAAAACACCTAAAGGTGATGGGATTCCATTGAGTAAGTTTGGACAATTGAGACATAATGTGATTTGTGTCTTTAAAAAAGTCAGTCTGACTGTTTGAATAAAGAAATGAAGAGGACAGGAAAAAAAATGGCAACAGTTGTTTAGTCATGAGATACTGCTAAGGATGTCTCCATCTTTATCCTTCCTTTCTACCTGTTGGCCTAAACATTTGAATGAGTAATAATACGTACCACTGACATACTTGGGAAGAACTGAGTAAGAAACAATAATGATGTTCATTAAGAGCAAATGAAAATAAAATAGAAAAAATTAAGAGGTCGGGAATGAATACAATAAGTGAAGCAGATGAGTAGGTAATGTCCAGAAATTATTAATGTGATGCCACAAATGTGATAACCAGCACTGTCAAATGCTGCTGATAGTTAAAATGTTACCAGAAGATATTTTCACCATTCCTTACCCATTTTATCTATGCATTCTAGCATCAAAATACACGAGTTCTAATTCCAAAAAATGGTCAACTTTTACCACTTTCTACCCCATGTATTATTTTATACCACCATCTATTACCTGTCTCTTCCACCATCTATTATTCAGTCACTTTTAAAAAAATTATTTACTCTGAGATTATTTTCATTAATTCAGTTTGATTTTCTGTGGATGTATAATGATGGTTTTGTTCACCCAATAATTATTTATCAGGCACGTTATTATTTGCTAAGCACTATTTTCTTTTCACTGAGAACAGAGCAAAGAATAAAACAAACAATAATCTTTATTATACTGAAGATAGTCTTTATTTGGGGGGAGAGGTGAATCCTTATATATATATATATATATATATATGAAATAGTATCTATAAAAATAATAAGTTCTGTCGTGGAAAATAAAGAGTCAAGATGATTACTGTGTCTCTTCCTTTCTAACAAATATTATTTTAATTTTGTCATTTTTTCTTATTGACTTGATAAGAAAAACAAAATCTAAAATGATGACAGGCATCTTTAACCTATTTATCATTTTAGGGATTATAAAGATTCCAGCAACAAAAATGGATTCCTATAGTAATGTGACTAAAAACTGTAGGACTGGAGAAGGGAAGTCTGATTTGAGTCATCTCAATGTAGACTCATGGCCTCTCTTCTACTTTCCAGATCTAAGCAAGTACAACTACCTAGAGTTCCTTGCTTAAAGAAAAGTCTAGATTCTCTTGGGAAGCACACTTAAAATGCTGCTACAAGCCTATATTGTATATACTACATCAAGTATCCCTCCTAAAAGACTCATGATGGTAGAGTGAACTATGAACTGTGGAAAAGAAAATAGTGAGAACATGGAGGTTATCAGACTCCATGTGTCTTAATTGACACTAACCACTGAGAACATCAAAGAGCCACTATAGTTTATCAATCAAATTGGAGGCTAATGGAGATCATCCTAGTAAGTAGATCATTGGCCAATGTCAAGTTTGAATCACAGTGAGCCCAATAAGTCCATGGACCCAGCTACTTTCTCAGTTCCTGAAAATTCTATTAGAATATACATATTTGGGCCAGGTGTGGTGGCTCACATCTATAATCCTAGAAATTTGGGAGGCCAAGGTGGGAGGATTGCCTAAGCTCATGAGTTTAAGACCAGCCTGAGCTAGAGTGAGACCCCATCTCTAAAAATACTAGGATGTTGTGGTGGGTGCCTGTAGTCCCAGCTACTCGGGAGGCTGAGGCAAAAGAATCACTTGAGCCTGAGAGTTAAGGTTGCTGTGAGCTATGACGCCAGGGCACTCTATCAGGGGCAACAAGTGAGACTGTCTCAAAAAAAAAAAAAAGAATATACATATTTAACAATAGGAAGAATTGCTCTCTGAGCTGTTGTAGTAGGAAGGGTCAAATAGGAAGTTGTGATTCTCCCTGCTGAATTGCTAAACCTTCCTAATTCTACCACATATCTGTTGGAAATGCAGAGATCAGTTTAATAATACCATCAAGGACTTGAAAAATGTATATACTCATTTATCTTGGCTCTTTGCCTGTACAGAAAGTAGACAGATCTTGAATTATCATGGTTTTAATCAGATATCCACACCAATCATAGTTGCTGTTCCAGATGTTGCATCTTTCCTAAAGTAAATCAACCCAGCCCCCCAGGATCTGGTAAGCAGCTAATTGACCTGAAATTGATTTGTCCTCTGTACCAATTTAGAAGGGCCATAGAAACAGATTACTTTTACCTGACAAGGTCAACATCACACCTTCACTGTCTTACCTAAGGCTGTGGTAATTGTCCTGCTTTCCGCTAGAATATTCCTAATCCACAGATCTCTTGATCATCTTGATGTTAGAATGTTACATAATTCATTATATTTTTGATAGTATTATCTTTGAACTCGGTTAATAGGAAACACCAGATACTTTAAGTGCCTTAAAAAGACATATGCAAGTAACAGAAATACTCCATGAACATTCAGTAAAGCTTGTGGTTCAGTAGCATAAAACATGTCAAAATATCCCCTTCAATGGAAAACACAAGGTTTTTTTTTTTTTTTTTTTTTTACTGTGCACACATAATATCACTATAAAGAAAGCACAATGCTTTATGAGGCTTTTTGATTTTAACATTGTTTTATGAATTTTCCTGTGCTAATTTGACCCATATGCTGAATAACACATACAGCTTTCAGACTTGAATAGGACAAAACAAAGTTCTGCAGCAAGTTCAAGATGCTCTCATACTTGAGCCTTTTATTGCCTAGTAGATCCAGCTATACTCAAAGAGTCTGTCATAAACAGAGCTGCTGTATGGAGTCTTTCACAAGACTAACAGAAGAGTCATGGCATAGCCATATAGTATAGATAGAGTACATCTCTGCTATTTTCTGAAGATGCCTATGTCTTTGAGATATAGTTGCTGGTTTGCTAGTAGGCCCTCATAGAGAATGAATGTCTAACCAGGGAACATTAAATAATTGAAATTTGAGCTATTCATATGACACAGAATGTTACCTGATCATTTAGGCCAAAAGGTTGGGTGTTCAGAGAAGCAAATTATCAAGTTGAAATAGTATATAAAAAATCAGGCACCAGAAATTCCAGGAAGCAAAATTAAGTTGCATAGTAGATGATCAGATTCCTTTAACAAAAATTTCTGTCTTCTCTCCTAGTCTTTGTCTATGCAAGCATTCTCATGGTGTTTTCTTATGCCTAGTTAACTGAAAAGCTTCAAATCTGGTTTGCAGATGGCTTTGCATGGTTTTCTGGCACTAATTGTTAAGTTAATGACTGCTGAATTTCAGTCCCCCCCCCACCTCCCTTTTGTCCCTGAAGAACAACAGTGATGGGAAATTTCCCAAATGGGCAGAACTTCAAGTTGCACATTTGACTTGACTGAGTGATACTCAGAAATTGCACTGACTTGTGGATAATTGCTAATAATTTGGAACTCCATATTCAGAGACTTAAAAAGAATAGGATTGGAAGATGGTGACAGGAAGTCTGAGAAAGTGTTAGAAAGTTTAAAACTCTTGGGATGAGTACAGAGTATAAAGATATTTGTGTATCATGTGTATATTTACCAAAGAACTTTTTTACCCCCTTGGGGAGGCTCTCAATGACTGGGTGCATAAAATAACATGTTCTCTGGATGTCAATCTCTTTCTCACTTTGTTAGTGGGTTCATATACAAATTGGCCCTGAGCACCAGGATATAAGCTGTATATGGACTCTGTACTGTGAACTTCTCTCACTAAAGCTGATCTAGCTACTGCTATTACTGAGTGCCTAATCTTTCAAAAACAAATACTGATGTTTAGCTATGAATATGGCGTAAGCTTTATTCCAATGAACCCCTTCCCTCGAGGAAATGGTAATGATTTATGCACATTGAAATAGAAGTGATTCCAAAAGAAAAGAAATTAAGCATGGGTTCTCTTAATTAGTTCTGGTTTATTTGCAATTAGTTCACTGAACTGCTTGAATTTAAGGATATGTGTGCAAGAGACTCTACCAGCAGATGGCACGTAGTGGTAAAACAGTCCCTAAAATCATTACTTGTAGACATCTACAATCAAATATCCTCAGAAGATATTTGATTTGAAGGCTTTCAGTGACCAAGTGGTTGCTGCCATAGAACATTTTCATGTAAATAATTGACTATTTATATTAACATAAGATGTAAACAGATATAGCAGTTGATCCTAAGGGCACAAGATTAGGGCTAAAATAATACAAATCTGGCTAGTCTAAATGTACTGATAATGATTCATGGACCAGAGATTTTCAATTCAATGTTTTCACTCAAGGAAGTGGGAGTTGCTGTAATAGGTTGCTTATTTGGTCAACTGCAACCTGAGTGAGAGATGGCTTATACTAAGCGAAGGGGAAGTGAGAGAAAGTCTTTGATATAATGAAAAAGTACATTAATTAAATTATTGAGAACATTGGAATGAATATCAATAAAATTATCACTGAACATGGAAACTAATGTTAATAATACCTTATAACAAGGTGCATGGTCCTTCACTCTCCCACCGCACACCTCTCTCCATCCAAGTTAACCATTTGCCTGATAATGCTGATTTTTCCCTTTCTTCTTTAAATAATGGTTTTCCTAGTTTGAAATATTTTAGTCCTTACTCTTTTAATGCAATATTTTATATATATGTCAAAGTATCCCTATTTTTACAGTATTAATTTATTTTGACTGCTGTATATGCCTTTGTGTGAATGAAAGTTGCACAATGTACTGTCAATGGTACTTTGTGTCCAGGTCTTTTTATGAACACTTTTTCCTTGACTGCTGATGTATATAATTCCTCCTGAGCATTTGTAAGAATTTCTCTTAGGCATATACCTAAAAGTATAATTTTCAGGTTTTGGCTGTGTGCATAGTTAACTTTAGATGTCCAACTATTTTCCTAAGTGCTCTATTTCTACAAACCTGAACAAAACCCACCAATCTATTTTTTTTAGCTCATGTTTATTTATTTGTTTATTTATTTTATTTTATTTTTTAAGAGACAGTCTCACTCTGTCACCCTTGGTAGAGTGCCATGGCGTCACACAGCTCACAGCAACCTCCAACTTCTGGGCTTAGGCAATTCTCTTGCCTCAGACTCCAGAGTAGCTGGGACTATAGGTGCCCACCACAACGCCTGGCTATTTTTTTGTTGCAGTTTGCCTGGGGCTGGGTTTGAACCCACATCCTCGGTATATGGGGCCAGCGCCCTACTCACTGAGTCACAGGTGCCACCCAGAACCCACCAATCTATACCAAATCCATCCCTTAGAGTGTAAGACTTCATGATTTTTTCCACTCAAATTGATGTAAAACTATATCTCATAGTATTCTAATTTGCATTTCTTTAATTACAAATGAGGTTGAACATTTGTTCAAATAATAAGTAGTAAAAATTGTTTTCTCCATTTTATTTTTGTCTATTTTTATTGTTTTTTTTGTCCCTTTCATAGTAATTTATAGGAGATCTTCATATACTCATGATATCACCCTTTTACTGATTGTGTTTGATATCCATGCTTGGTTTAAATTCATTATGTTTTATTTAATTAAAATAACATAACATTTTTGTCATGGTACGGTAAATTACCCTTTTGTTTTTTGAGATAGAGTCTTACTATGTCACCCTTGGTAGAGTGCTGTAACATCATAGCTCACAGCAACCTCAAACTCTTGGGCTTAACCTATTCTCTTGCCTCAGTCTCCCAAGTGGCTTGGAACTATAGGTGCCTACCACAACACTCGGCTATTTTTGTTGTTATTGTTGTAGTTGTCATTGTTGTTTGGCAGGCCTGGGCTGGCTTCACATCCGCCAGACTGATGTATGTGGCTGGCACCCTAACCGCTGAGTTACAGGTACGGACCCAAATTACTCATTCTTTAATATTCCCTAGATGTTTAAATTGAAATGTTTCTTCTGCTTTTATGATATAATAAAATGTATTTGGATTTTCCCTTTGACTCAATCCCAGGGTCTTAGAATTAATATAGAGATTTAACTATTTGCTTTTATTTTGTAAATTTGATATACAGAAGGAAATTAACTGCTTGTGTTTGTCTCTAGATGAATAATACAAAAATATTGCTTCTAATTGAATTTTTATGTTTTGTGTTTCTCTGGCATTTCTTTTTCTCTTTTTGTGCTATAAAAGATTTTCCCCCAGTATTTTTGAAAAGATAATCTTATTTTGAATTTTTCTGACATCTAATTTTAACTTTAATAACACTGGAATCTACATTTCCTTTAAATATTAAATAAAATAATTTTACCGTAAACACTGACTAATCTTAAGTAAAAAATTTAACTCACTTTTCAGAATCACTGAAAATTCTCATTACAATGACCTTGAGTCATCAAGATAAAATTGAACTATGTTGCCATCTGTTTAAGGAGGTAAAGATTTTCATTAGAGAAAAAAATGTTACCAGAATAATTGAAATAAAAACAAAATTTTAGAGCTTAAATGTTACCATTGTATAACGCTTTATTCTGAAAAAATCAGATGTACTAATAAACTTTCCACATCCATGTGAGCTTTTATTTTCTTAGCTAAACAAGTTGCTGTAGTCTTTGCAGATATTTCATTAGTAACACTATGAATTTCACAAATTCTTTTGTAAATTATGGATAATTTTTGTTTAGTTTGAGAGTTCTGGGCTCACACAAAGCTCTAAGTGTGATAATGTGAGTTCTAGGGTAAAATTAATCTTGACTAAGATGTTCCATGAAGACTGAATATGTCATTTGACCTCTTGGTGACTCTGTGGCCTCATTTATAAATGGAAGTTTATATTGCAACTCTGCTGGGAGTACAGTAATGTAATTGATTCCAGAGCTCTCCAGGGAACTTTCTAAACAGAATATGAAGGATGCCTGGTGCCTGGACCATAATATCAGAAAAATAACAGTGAGAAGGAAACTCTTCCAATCTGAAGTGTTAAAAATAGCCAATAGATCTCCTGGCTACCCAGAATGTTAACTTGAGATATAGTATCTAAAACACCACCTTCACTTTTCTGGTAAACAATTATTTTATCTTTGGCTTTCTCTATAAACCTTTACTGTATCTCTTTCATATCAATATTCTCTACATTCAGATTTAAACTTGAGAGAAAGAATCAACTTTACACAAGGCCTAGTTAAGAGAAACCAGGACCAGCTCAAGAGAGTACAGAACAAGAAGACAGGGAGAATAAGAAAACAAGCAAACAAACAAACAAAACAAAATAAATAAAAAAAAACAAAAAAAAACCCAACAAACTTCCGTCGGCAAGCTGAGAAGCAGAGAACAGTTTGGGGAAACAGGAGAGAAATGAATCATATTGTTCATTCTGATTATAAAATTCCCACCTAGATCCCTGTTGAATTGATACAGAGGGGTAGCTTTTGCTTTAAATGAAGCTCAGGGTTGGACATTACTGTGGAATGGACACTATATCAAATCACTGGAAGATATTTTTTGTTATCTGACCTTAACCAGGTAAGCCATGCTCAGGACTCAACTAAGGGTGGTAACAAAGTTGATTTGAATAGGTGGTGCCAGAGAGGAAAGCAGTGGGAGGATTAAGCTGTTTTCATATTGCACTTCAAAGGTTAATCTTCTCTAACATAGTGAACCTGTAATATAATCCTAACTTTAAATTGTTTTATGAACACACAAAAAATGACAACTGAAAGATGACAAAAGTCAGCATTTGCTGGGCCAGTTCAGAAAGTATCATCCAGATCTAGAGTTGACATTTTAATTCCTCAATATTTTTGGTGTAAGTGGCAGGAAAAGGAAATAAGTGAAAGTAGAAACTGTAGAGAAGTGATTGCTGACAATGCAAGCAGAAATAGAAACAACGAAAGTGGCAAGATAGGTAAATACTGATAGGCACATAAAGTGAAATTAAAGGGCAAACATTGCCATTGGGGAAAAGAGGAGAAAGTGTGTTAATAAAAACAGAAATATAGTTGGAGGGTATTTAGTAAAAGGGCACACTTAAACACCCTGCTATTAAGGACAAATAATGAAGGCACATGGATTAAAGAGCATACCTCTTTTGACTATTTTATGAAAGACCACTTGTCCCTTCACATCTCATTTATCTCTGAAATCTCCATTGTTCTAGCACTGCACTCACTACTCTGATATTCCTCGTGTCTTGACCTCATAAAAAAGAATGGCTATGTTTTTAGGAAGCATAATATTTTCTATAGTAGGAACATGAATAACGTATTTCAGATTGCTATAAAATATTCAAACAAAAAAATATTTTACTGTAGTAACCAGCTTCCAATATGGCCCCAAGGATGCTCCTGTCCTGATAATCTCACCCTCACTCATTCAAGCGGACTGGCCGAGTGACCAACAGGGTCAAGTGGAAGTGATGTGTGGTTTCAGAGGGTAGGTCCTAAAAAGCATTGCCACTTCTACCTTGATCTCTTAGATTACTTGCTCTAGGGGAAGCCAGACACATACCCTAAGAATACTCAAGCAGACCTGTGGAAAGATCCCTGTGAAAAGCAATTGCGTTCCCCAACCAATAGACAACACTAATGTGTTGGCCCCTCAAATAAACCCCATTGGAAGTCCTACTGTCCCATTCAACTCATCTGATAACTACAGTCCCAGTCCATATACAATGACAGTTGCACCTTAGAACTTGAGATGCCTCCACAAGCTGAGGCACTACTGAATTCCTGATCCACCAACTGTGAATAATTATAAGTGGTTGTTGTTATTTTAAATCAGTACATTTTGATGATGATTTCTTACTCAGCAATAAGTAATGAGTGCATTCACACATGAGTAAAATATCAATCAGCTGTGCATTTAAGGAGATTATACAATTTATTATTCAAATATTTCAAGTCGTTAAGCTAGTAGTGTAATTATTTTTATTTATTGTAATTTTGATTTTATTGCATGACTTAATGCAATTAAGTGCTCTTTAATCTATTAGTGTTGAAAAGTTAAATGGTGGCCAATAGAAAAAACAAAAAGCTGCCAACCCCAATGGTCACTAAACTGATGTATCAGTAAGCATTTCTGATCTATTTACATAAATGCTTCATTTCAGCAGAAAAAGAAATGTATAGAGAATAAAAGCTAGATTTCGCAAAGAGAATTTTAATTCCTAAGAAATAGTGAAGCTCACCAATGGAAATGTGCATAGATATACATATATGTGCATATATGCATATTCACACATGGATATATATTGATGTACACTATATATTACAATATATTAATATATTCTACTTTAGCTCTGTTAGACTTGTCTTACAATGATTTGGACTACATGCACTACAGTATATGAACAAAATCAAATAGTTCAGCTAAGCACAATGCAGAAAGAATACTTTATTATTGTGAAACAAGTTAGCCTTTAGTGGTAAAATCTGATTATCTCGTATGATATCTTCTCGAAAAAATAACACATTTTCAGTTCTCTTCCCTGTCCTCTTCTAAAACAGTTTTTAAATTTACCTCCTATCCTTTGTCTCTCTCTAAAATTTTGATGTCATACTAATGGTTTTATATCAGCAAAACTTCCAAAGTAATCTTACCTATTTTCTAAAATGTATGGATACCTTTGAGAGTGAGTTATAAATATTTCCCCTCAGTTCAATAAATAAGTAGATAGGGCATTTATATTCAATTACATTTTTCATAGTTCTAAAAACTTACTTGGGATGCAGGAAATACTTATTTGAATCAAAAATACAAACTTTAATCAATTATGTTACTAAATTTCTAGAGTGTACAGGTACATATTTAAGTGCTTAAGGAACACAAAATATTTACTATATGGTTCCTGTCTTTTGGGGGCCCTACAATCTAATAGTCAACATTAGAAATAGATGTAAGACAAGTCGAAGTCACATTTTAAGTTCTATTTCAGCTGGTAGAAACCATACAGAAGACGTTAAAAGCCATGTGTGTCCACATTAAAAAGGAATGATAGATTTCAAAAGTCTGAGATAAAATTTTCTTTGATTGTTCTTATCATCTTTTTTGAATGAATTTTTAGAAAGCTAGGTAAATACTAATAAAATGTTACAACAATTGTTTTGTTCTCAGTAGTTGAAACTGAGTTTTAGCTAATTTTACCATATTCAACTAACATTTTTGCTGAGAGAAAACTTGCTTCTTTTTGATTACAGTGAATGATATCACAGTTAGATGTTAGTGTTATTTAATACACCTGTAGAATAATGACTGGTAATATCTCAGCTCAGGCCCAGGGAAATGATCTAGAGGCCACTATATCACCACAGCAAAAGAAATCAGAGCAGCTAGAAAGAGCATAGTCAGGTGAGTAGCTTTGGAAGTATCTAGCCAGGGAGAAATTCATCAGCAACTGAACTCAGTTCTTTTCTGGTAAATACTTTTCATAGACCCATTGAGCTAAATGTGAATCTTACCCTAACTCTGGCATTATGAGCTGTTTATTTTACAGAACATTTCTTACTATTATGAGTCTTCTTTTTAATCTGCAAAATAGGTTAATAATGCCACTCTAACAGTTTGTAGATATAAATATTCAACATATGCGTGCTGTCTGTTACAAAGGAGGTCTTTAGGAAATGTTGACTTGTTTTTTACTTTTTCTCCTTCTGAAGCTTTTAGGTTAGCCTTATAAAGGCTGCACATTGAATAAAATAATTTTAAAATCTTGGTTTTATTAAAACCTCTAGGGTATGCTAATGGCCAGCAGTTTTAAAATTTCTCAGTACAGAAAAATGATGCCAGTGGATGAGATGATAGATCAGTCACATCTTCAAAGTGGTCTTGGGAGTCAGATCCTATTTATTAATAAACACTATTTAAAGTGTGGGGTGGAAAAAGTTTCAGAAGCAATTTTCATGTTCATTATAAGGGTGAGATAAAATTTTCTTAACGTAGCTAAAAATTAGCAGATTATTATAAAATAACACAAAACAGTCACCAAGAAAACTACAAC
The DNA here is from genome assembly GCF_000181295.1 of Otolemur garnettii. Classification (NCBI taxonomy): domain Eukaryota; kingdom Metazoa; phylum Chordata; class Mammalia; order Primates; family Galagidae; genus Otolemur; species Otolemur garnettii. Next base: position 38,531,330 of record NW_003852401.1, read on the forward strand.
ATCTTCTATTTAGGAATACAGTGCTTTGATTCACATAAAAGCAGAGAAGGAGGGAAGAATAGAGATGAGCTGATTTCTACCCCCAATCCATAACAGATATAATTTAAACTAAAGCTTCATAATTAAGATCTTTAGTCTGCTGTGGATATTAGATACTCCTGATTTTCACCTTATCTAGAAAATCATCTCTCACTTCTCACCCATGTTTTGCAGTATCCATGACAAAAAGTGCACACTTCCAAATAGTCAGCAGGAAGTAGGGTCTCCATTCACTTTGCCTATTCTTTTTCAGTGTTTTTATTTACAGTGTTCCCAGGAGTATCTGAAACTTTTCAATTCAAAGGTACAGTCCAGGAGATTTAGATTTGTCCAGTATGAAATGAGAAAACCTATTCAAATCAGTGGAGGTCAGAGAAGGTCCTCCTGAAGTTGGAATTAATTCTATGTGGAGTCTGCCATGTTTAATGGCATTAACCTACTTGAGGTTACTCCCACTTTGTTCAACTTTTGTTCTCAACAAACAAAGTATATAAAGTCTACCTGCAGTGTATATATAATCTGAATTTGCCTACACTGAACAATTTTTAAACTATCAAATCCAAAGGAAATTGAAAGGATAGAACTTATTAAATTTACTTCATTCCTGTCTAATAAATCATCTCTGCTATCTCTTGCATGGATTCACTTTTATATTCTAAGTAATTACACATCTGCTCTTTTTAAGGTGACTCTAATAGTCCTGAGAGGTGCTAGAGCATATTAAATGCAGAGATACTAGGTATTGATTTGGATATTTAAGGTTAAAAGGAAATTCCAAACTGGTACTTTCTAATGTGGTACTCAATAACCACATTAAGGCAATCATTTGTGTTTCTGTTCCAATCACCTTTTGTCATTGGGTAACTTTAAATATACTCAAGCTGTTGCAACATCTGTGTTTACTCAACATAGACAGTTATATCCTTGATACCAAGATATTAGATTGGTCTTAAAAAACCCAGAGTTTCATGTAACTGGGCAGACACTATATGTCACAAGGTACCAAGGTCCCACAGAAGGTAATTAGAAAGTAAAGACCAAGATCTCCAATTAGGGATCAAGTTTATGCTTAAAGTTTCAATCCTCCAATTTTTCCAGTAAGATTACACTCATATGGGTTGTTACAATAATGGGGAAAGAAGTAAGCTGAACTAGAAAAGAATTATATGAAGAGGAGCAGAGATACAAGTATAGTGGCTTATCATCATATGCTCTTTAAAATTACACAGATTCCAATATATGTTGTTCATGAAAAATAATTAATGTAAGCAATTTAACCCACCAGTTCACTCAGTAAGTATATGGCATAGAGTGAGGCGGACATGAAATACACCCAACTCTTCTTCCTTAGCCAATCTTAGTTCCTTTGTGCTGAAAAACAAAAATGTTCCTATGTTCAGAATAACATTTATTTTACATAAGTTTTGCCTCATATACTAACTACAAAGGTGACCTCTGTGTAAGAGGCACATTGACTATTTCAACATTGACCAGAATTTTGTTTTTGGAGAGAATGTGAGAAGTTAAATCGTGCATTCCTGTGATGCTAGGTAGGAACAAATTGAGCAAAGTTTCTGAAGATATAGTGAGCCATACTCTTCTCTGTGTTACATTGATAAAACCTTACCTACCTTGAGTAAAAGTTTAGACATCCAAAATCAGACATATACTAAAAACCACTCTGCAGGCAATACATACAAACCAATGTGTTACTAGCATAAAATATCACGAGTTATGTAGTGTGTTCTGGCCCTGATGTGCTGGGACTGGGCAATAGGATGGTGGACCATAAGTCTTCTGTACCATAAGAAGAATTAAGTTATGATTCACCACAGACTACATCTGTAAGAAATAGGGAGCACCAGAGCAAACCTTTGCTAATTCTAGGGCCTCTAGCTGTACTGATACATTGATTTTTCTTGTGCAAATATTTGAATTCTTGTTCAAATATTTGCTAAGCTTTTCCTTCAGATGACTGTGAGCTTCTTAAGGCCAGGGACTATGTCTTGTTTACTAATAAATAATTCCCAGTGTCTGACACCTTATAGGTGCTCCGTAAGTGTTTAACGAATGAATGAACAAAATTGTAGACTTAAAACTGAAGGAGACAGAATTTTGTCAGAAGAGTTCCCAATAAATGAAAAATCAAAGTTGCCTCTGATGTAACAAGTGTAAACAATCTTGTATCTATATTCACCAACTTGTGGCAATAGAGCCTATGTGTACAAAGGGTGACTATCTTTTAGTGTAGGTGTCAACAATAATTGAAACATTAAGTAATAAATGTCTTCCAATTTTGGAAAAAAATGAAATTAATTAAAATTAAACAAAATTAGAAATTCAGGCTGCAGGTTGTACCAGCCTCACTTTAAATGCTCAGTAGTGGCAATGGTGCCGATTCAGAGCATTCCTGTTATTGCAGACAGTTTGATTGGATGGCTGCATTCTTGTCCAACCTGTGGAACACGAGCTACATGCACATTACATGAGGCCTGTTTTGAATATCTGTGGTGTCAGATATCGCAAAAATTATGCACAGACCTCTCTTTGCTTATCAACTGTCACCGGTGTTTGTGTTCATTTAATGTTTGGCCCAAGACAGCTCTTCTTCTTCCAATGAGGGGCAGAAAAAAAAAAAAAGTTGGGCACCCCTGTTTGCAACTGTACTCTGAAGAGTTCCCAAATTTTTCTATTTGAAGCTTCTGCCTTTTTAGGAGATAGGTAACAGCAGTAATACTTCCAACAAAGTGTTCTAAATAGTAATATGAAAAGGATAGTTTAGGAAGTAACTGGGTGGAAAAAAAGACAAAAGGAAGGCATGAGGCAGTGCCTATGGCTCAAAGGAGTGGGGCACTGGTCCTATATGCTGGAGGTGGTGGGTTCAAACCCAGCCCCGGGCAAAAACTGCAAAAAAAGAAAAAAAAAAGACAAAAGGAAGGAGGAGGGAGAAATAAATAAAAGAAGCAAGGAAAGAAAGAAGGGTGGAAAGAAAGGAAGCAAGGGGAACTTTGGTACATATTATGGACTTTTTAAAATAAAGTACCACCTTAGATTTTAATGACTTTGGGACTAAGCTTGTTTGATTAAACTCAAGTAGAATAGGTCCTTCTCTAATATTCAGCTGCCTCCTTTGGGATAACTTAACTAATTGTTCAACATAATTGGTCTAATAGGCTGTGACTATGTAACCATAAAATAATCTTATTGGGAAAAAGGAGGAGAAAAAAAAGAAACAAAAATGGTTTGTTCTTCTTGCTGGGGTACAGCGTTATGACACCGCCAAGGGCAGTGACCTGGGATTACTTTTTGCAGAATGTTAATTAAGATAGCCCACGGATACAATAAAAATTTCACACACCTTGTAGTCATATAGACATGACCCAAAAGTTCATTTCTCTAAGTAGATATTTCTCTGTAAGACTGTAACTCTGAAATAATATTATTCCTGCATATTAGACATAGAAGTATGGTATGATTTAGTATAATTCATGATGAATTAACAGCCCAAGGAAATTTTTACTTCAAGCTTCTCCTGATAAGCATCTAAGCCTTGTAAACATAAAGCAAATAATTTTTCATGAACTGAACATTATGATGAATTTCCTTTACCTTAGCTTTTATACCTTTGTAATTATTCCACAATTTTAATACACCTGAGGTTAAAGACCTGTTTGCAGGACTCGAGACAATATTAGAAGACATAAATTCCCAAAGAGTCCAACGAAATATGCTGTGTGGTGTTTGTAATACACAAAGCAGAACACAAGAATAAAAAAGTAACACTTTAAAAACATTCCTTGAAAAAAATGTGTGGAATGGTTTTGTTAAAATCATGTTATGAACAGCAGCAGAGTGGTAGTTCTGAGTAAAATTTTGGTGAAAATAAAGACTATTCTCTTATCTATTCTTGCCCATTCTTTTGGTTTACCTTTTCATGATTTCTCCTGTATCCTTTGATTAATCCCTCTTCCGCTGCCAAAAGATCACAGGTTTTTCAGGTTGCTCACAGGTGACGCAAAGCATTTTGCTTCTGTGCCACATTACATTGCCTCAAGCTTTGCCACTTCAGCCCTGTGTAATTCCCCAAAATGTTTGTTTGTCTCAGGAAAGCTAGGAATTGAAGCTCAAGATAGGTTTACTCCTTTTAGATAATGTTTAAATGCTGGAGAATGTTCTTCTGAGCAAAGTATCACAAGAATGGAGGAAAAAGTATCCAATGTACACACCCCTATTATGAAACTAATTTATACCTTTTATATGAAAGCTATAACCTAATAACAACCTAAGGATACGGGGAAGGGGGAGGGAGGGGGGAATGGGTGGAGGGAGGAGGATTCGAGGGTTCACTTCTGTGGTTCATCTTACAAGGGTACAAATGAATCTTTCTATGAGTAGAATATGAAAGTTTTAACACAATGACTAAGAAAATTATGTGAAGGCTAAGTTAACCAGTTTGATGGAAGTGTTTTGGATTGTTTGTGAAAACCCCACACTATACCCCAGAAGTGCATTAATGTACACAGTTACTATTAAATAAATAAATAAATAAATACTGACATCTGCCTTTAATAGGAGAATTTCAGAAACTGAGGTCTTGCTTGCTGTGAATGTCTAACTGTGTTGGTGGCTATTTATCATTATTATTTTATTCATATTTAATTTGCCTCCTATAAAATTAAAGCTTTTAAAGTGTAGAATTCAGTGATGCAAAATCACAAATGTTTAAAATGTTTCAAATCATCACTAACCTCTGATTCTGAAAACATTTTCATCATTCTAAAAAGAAGCCATGTGCTCAAGAGCAATAAAGATTCCTATTCCTATTCCTACCTCTCGACGCACGTTAGCAACCACGAGTCTACATTCTGTTTCAATGGATTTGCTTATTCCAAATATTTCATACAAATAGAATCATACAACTTGTGACCTTTTGGGTCTCTTTTGTACAGCAAGCACAGAGTTTTCAAGACTTCCACGCGTATGGTATGCATCCATATTTCATTCTTTTTTATGTCTGAATAATATTCTTATACAGTTACATCCTATTTATTTCTCCATTCCTCAGTCGGGTTTATCATTTGGGTTATTTCTACATTTTTGTGATAACAAATAATGCTGCCATGAACATTCACATACAGTTATTTGTGAATATACTTTTCAATATGGAGGATTTTGTGACCAGGAGGGAAATTGCTGGATCATGTACTAATGCTTTATTTAACTGTTTTTTAGGAACTGCTCCATTGTTTTCCAAAGACTATTAGGGTTCCAATATACCCATACCCTCATCAAGGCTTCTTGTTACTTTCATATATTTTTATGTAGTCATACTAGTGGATGTGAAATTGAACTTCATTATAGTTTTTTTTTTGCATTAGCATAATGATGTGATGTATCTTTTAATGTGCATCTTGACCATTTGTATGTCTTCTTTTTAGAAATATCTATTGAAACCCTATGCCTAATTTTTAAATTGGGTTATCTATCTTTTTATGTTTAATCTATAAAAGTCATTTGTATGTTCTTGCTATGATTTGCAAATATTTTCTACAATCAGGTGGATAATCTTCTCAATTTCTTGACAATAAAATTCCTGAAACAAAAATGTTTGTAATTTTGATGAAGTCCAAGTAAATTATCTTTTATATTGTGCCTGTACATTTTCTGTCTCACCTAAGAAACCATCACCTCATTCAATTTAATGCAGATTTATGCCTCTTGTTCTATTTGAGTTTTATAATTTTGGCTATCATTTTAAATTAACTTTTATAGCAGTTCAGGCTAGAATTTCAATGTTATTCATTTACATGTGGATATCAAGTTGCCTCAGCAGGAGTTAGATAAAATTCATTTCTCTTCATTGATTTCTTTTTGCACCTTAGTCAAAAATCAATTGACCATAAGCAGAAGAAGATTTTCAGGTGTAACAGTAAACTGAAATTCTGCTTCCAAAATGGAAGATGGCGGAGTAGAATTTGTCTCTCCCACTAGCCAACAATTTACTGGCATAACCTGCTGATGTAACTATTTTATATTTCTCTTCTTCTGGAGGCTTGAGACTTTCATAGAAGGCTTAGATAATAAACTGCAGTAATTTTGGATTAAGTTCACAGTAGCAGATATCCATTTCCTATGGCAGACCATGGTGCACATATTCCTGGAGTAGCTTGCACATAGTCTGTGAAAGTCAACAGAGGCATAAAGGACCCTGTCCTTCAAATATATGATTACTGGTTGCTGCTCCTGATCACAAGATACAAGGAGTTGGCAGCTATGTTGGTATACTTCTCCCATTGTTGGCAAGCCATCTCCCTCCAGCTAATGTCATCTCCAAGGAATTTAAGGGGATGGTACCTTTTCCTTTTCATTTATTCCCTTTTAGGTGCCAGACATTAAAGACTAAGACATTCAAAAACAGCAAAATATATGAGGAAAATAAGTGTGACTATACACGTCTGGGGAAAGGCTCAAAAATTGAATGAGAATGCTTACATTTATAACTCAGGTTGATCTTTGGCCTATAAACAGCCTAAAACAATAAAAAAAAATCAATAGAGACAGTAGGAGGGAGACAATTGATCTCCTGAGTTATCAGATCTCCATATTATTGGATTTAAATGTCCAGCCACAACAAAAAATTACAAGGCATACAAGGAAACAGAATACTATGGACATCTCAAAAGAAAGAACAAATCAACAGAAACTGTACCCCAAAACAACCTGATGAAAGATACATAAGACAAAGATTTTAAAACAATTGTCTTAAAGATTCCCAAAGAAATAAAGAAAAATGTGGAGAAAGGGAAGAAAATAATGTGTGGATGAAATGGAATTATGAATAAAAACATAGAGAACCTAAAAAGAAAAAGAAATTTTGGAGTTGAAAATACAATCACTAAACTAAAAAATTCACTGGAGTGATTCAAAGGTAGGTTTGAGCATGCAAAAGAAATAATCTCCCAACTTGATGACAAGACTATGGAAATTGTCCATGGGAGGAACAGAAAAAGAGAAGATTGAAGAACAGTGAACAGAGCTTAGAGGACATTTTGAACACCACCAAGTGGACCCATATATGCATTTTAGAAACTGTAAAAGGAAGAGAGAGAAAGGGTTAGAAAGAATGTTTAATGAAATAATGTCTGAAAACTTTCCAAAATGGCAAAAAATATAAATATCCAAGAAGCTCAATGAACTTCATGTATGACAAAAAAGACTCACACTGAGACACATTATAATCAAAAATTTGAAAGTCAAACACAAAAAGAGAAACTTAAAAGCAATGAAAGAAAAGCAACTTGTCACACACAAGGAATCCTCAATAAGATTATAAGCAATTTTCTCATCAAAACTTTGGATGACAGGAAAGAGTAGGCTAATACATTCCAAGTGCTAAAAGAAAAATAAAAATTTCTCAACTAAGAATCATATTTTTGGGGAAAAACATCCTTCTAAATAGAAGGTGAAATTAATAACCTCAGAAAGCAAAAGCTCTGCCCTGAAAAATCTGCTCAAGATTGTCTTATAGGATAAAATTAAAGGATACCAGACAGTAAATTAAGGATGTATGATGAAATAAAGATCTTAATAAAGATAAATACATGAGCAATCATAAAACTGGAATTGTTACATCAGTGTTACCCCAGTTTGTATTTTCTACATGATTTAAAAGACTAATATATTAAACAAGTTATTCTAAAAGCTACTAGTGTTATTGTGACTTTGGTACTCCACATTTTGTTTTCAACATAATTTAGGGGACTAATGGATTTTAAATAATTATTAGCTATGTTTGAGGCATAAAATGAATAAAAATATAATTTAGTGCACCAACAACCAAAAGAGGCATGGATTTAACTGTAAAGGAGCAGATTTATTGAAGTTAGGCTAGTATAAATTCAAATCAGAGTATTATAAATTTACATTAATAAAGTAATTCCCACAGTAACCACAAAAAAATAAAAAAGCTATGGAATATATACAAAAGAAAATGAAAAGGGAAGTTTAAACATTTCATTACAAAAATTGAACTAAACATATAAAAAGTAACACACGAAGTGAGGGACAAAAAGTTATAAAGCATACAGAAAAAAATTAGGAAAATGATCATTTTTGCTATCATATTGATATTGATAAGTTCCTCCTTATCAACAATTACTTTTTGCAAATGTATTTAACTCTTTAATAGGAAGATAGAGTTTGGCAAAATGGATAAAAATGTATGAATCAGTTATCTACTATCTACAGGAGACTCACTTTAGATATAGAGACAAAGTGAAAGAATGGAAAAAAAAATATTCCATGCAAAGAGTAACAAGAAGAGAGCAGTGATGTCTAACCTAATTTTAGAAAAAAGGAGACTTTAAATCAAGAAAGCTTACAAGAAACAAAGAAGGACATATACATTAATAAAACATTTGATATAGGAAGAAAATATAATAATTATAAACATTTACATAGCTAAGACATACAATCAAAATATATAAGAAAAAAACTAACAGAATTAAAGAAAGAAATAGACAATTCTACCATAATATTGGAGGGTTTAATGCCTACTCTTAATAATGAATGAAAAGATAAGGAAATAGAGGATTTAAACACACAACAAACCAACTAGATTTCACACTCTTTCTCTTCACAGCGTACACATTATTCTTAAGTTTATGTGAGACATGTTTTTTAGAAGATACCATATGTAGGCCAAAAATTAAGCCTCAAGAAACTTAAAAATAGTAAACAAAATGTCTTCTACCATAGTGAAATGACATTAGAAATAAACAACAATGTAAAAGTGGAATATTCACTTTTTAAATTTCATAAACTTGTGAAAATTAGCAACATAGTTTTATTTTTTTTTTCCTTCACTAAGTCATATACATATAGATCATGAATACATTTATGCGTTTGTGGGACTCAATGTGTTGATTATTTGCACAAATTGGAGTGCTTGCATTCAACTAATTAACATAGCTTTTATCTCATTTACTTAATCATAGTGTTAAACAAATACTGTATCATAGAAAAAAAATCACAGGGGAAGTTAGAAAATCCTTACAGATGAATGAAAATGAGTACATAACCTACCAAAATATATGAGATGCAGTAAAACCATTGCTAAAAACAAGAGTTATGGGCAGCACCTGTGGCTCAGTGAGGACTTCAGCCCCATACACCAAGGGTGGTGGGTTCGAGCCCGGCCCCGGCCCCAACTAAACTGAAACAAAAAAATAGCTGGGCATTGTGGTGGTACCTGTAGTCCCAGCCACTCAGGAGGCTGAGGCAAGAGAATCACCTACACCCAAGAGCTGGAGGTTGCTATGAGCTGTGACGCCACAGCACTCTACTGAGGGTGACAAAGTGAAATTCTGTCTCTAAAAAAACAAAAATAAATAAATAAATAAAGAGAAGAGTTATAGCTATAAATGCTCATATTAAAAAAGTAAGAAAGATCTCAAATTAATAACCTCATATTACAACTGAAGGAGATATAAAAAAAGAAAAATTGAACTTTTGGCTAGCAGAAGACATGAAATGATAAATATTAGAGCAAAGATAAATAAAATAGAGAATAATAAATAGGGAAAAACAATAAAACAAAAAGTTAATACTTTGAAAGTTTTTTGCTAGATGTGCTGAGAGAGATAGATGGAGAGAGATAGAGAAAGAGGACTCAAATTAGCAAAATCAGAAATGAAAGTCGAGATACTACCACCAATTCTATAAAAATAAAAAAGATTATTTGAGTATAATGAAGAATTTTATGTCAACAATTGGATAACCTAGATTAAACAGACAAGTTCTAAGAAATACTAAACATAACCCAGAATAAATCACAAAAAAATAGAAAAGCTGAATAGACTTTATTTATATAGTTTTATAAATTCTCCCAAAAAGAGCCCTGTACCTGATGCTTTACAATTCCCACCAAATATTTGAATAACTAAGACCAATCCTCATCAAACTTTTCCATAAAATTGAAAGGGATGGCACTCTTCTTAACTTAATCTAACGGCCAGCATTACCTATAAAAGCAGACAAAGACACTAAAAGAAAATAAAATTACAGGCCAATTTCCTTTATGAATAAAGATATAAAAATTCTTAACAAAATACTAGCAAACCAAATTTAACAGCATATTAAAAGGAGTATATAGCATGATCAAGTGGAATTTATTCTGGGAATGGAAGGGTTGTTAAAATATAAAAATTGATGTACAAATCAATTGATGTAAAAATTGGTGTAACAGTACACCATGTTAACATGATGATGAAAGAAATGACCTGATCATCTCAAGATGAAAAAAAATGCATCTGATAAAATTCTAAACATTTTTATAATAAAAACACTAAATAATCTAGTAAGGTAAGTGCCTCAACATAATAAAACTACATACACGATAAATGTATGGCAAAAGGGTAATTTTTTTCATAATATATATGATAAAAAATCATGTATAATATAATCATTATAATATATATGCATATACATATATAAACATTATACTCAGTGGTGAAAGAGTAAAAGCTTTTCTCTAAGATTAGGAACAAAGTAAGAATGTTCTTTTTTTCTACTTCTATTTAACGCAATTAGAGAAGTTCTAGCCAGAGCAATTAGGCAAGAAAATACATAAAAACTGTCCAAATAGAAAAAGAAAGTAGAAAATTGTCTCTGTTCCTACATATGATCTTATGTGTGAAAAACCCAAAAATTATGTAAAAAATGTATGTGAATCAAAGAATTGAGCAAAGCAGCAGAATATATAGTCAACATACAAAATTAATTTGCATTTGTATACATTAATAATGAATATTCTGAAAAAGGAAATTAAGAAATCAATTTCATTTACAATAGCATCGAAAAGAATATAATACTTTGGAATTAACCAAGAAGGTGAAAGACATACACAATGAAAACACCATACGTGATAAATGTATGGCAAAATATTGATGTTAAATAAATTAAATAAGGCATAAGTAAATAGAAACACATACTATATTCAAGATTTGGAAGACTTAATGCTTTTAAGATGTCATTACCACTCAATGTGATGTACAGATTCAATTCAATTCTTATCAAAATCCCAATGACTTTTTATTTTCAGAAATAGATAAACACATCCAAAAATTCATATGAAATCTCAGAGGATCCTAAATAGCCAAAACAAGTTTTAAAAAAGAACAAAGCTAAAAGACTATGCTTTCTGATTTCAGGACTTACCTACAAAGCTACAGTATTTAAAACAGTATGGCATTGATCTAAGACAGACAAATAATTTAGAGCCTAGACATAAACTCTTACCCATATGATCAAATAATTTTTGACAAGGGTGCTATGATCTTCAGTAGGAAAAGGAGCATCTCTTCAACAAATTATGCTTAGAAAAGTGTATCCACATGTACGAGAATGCAGGTGGACTGTTACTTAATATCATATATAAAAAATAACTTCAAATGACTCAAAGACCTAAATGGAAACCTAAAACTATAAAAAAATTAGAAGAAAACCTAGGGTTAAAGCATCATGACATTGGATTTAGGAAAGATTTCTTGCATATAGCCCCAGATGCACAGGCTACAACAACAACAAAAAAATAAATTGGACTTTATGAAAAATTTTTAATGTTTGCATCAACAGAGTAAAAAGGCAACCGCAAAATGAAAGTAAATATTTGCAAATTATATAACTGATAAGGGACGAATAACTAGAATATATTAAGGACTCCCAAAAGTAGCAATAACAATAAAAATTCAATTCAAAAATGAAAAAGAAGACTTGAATAGGCATTTCTCAAAAGAAGGTATACAAATGGGCAATGAACACCTGACAAGATATCCAATATCACTGTTAGACAAATACCAATCAAAACTACAATGAGATATAACCATAGAAATTAACAGGATGTGTACTATCAAGAAAACAGAAAGCAAGTGTTGATGAGAAAGCAGAGATATTGGAACTGTTGCATACTGATGATAGGAATGTAAAATGGTACAGGCACAGTGAAAAGCAGTATGGAAATTCCTAAAAAATTAAAAATATAATACAGAAATTCCACTTCTGGGTATATAAGTAAAGAATTAAAAGCAGGGACTCACAGAAGTGTTTGTACACACATGTTCATGGCAGCATAATTCACAATAGGTAAAAGGGCCATATATATATCAACCCAAGTATCCATACACCAAGGAATGGATGAGTAAAATGTCATATACACATACAACAGGATCTTATTCATCATTAAAAAGAAAGGGACTTTTGATATATGCTACACATGGATAAATCATGAGGATATTATGCTAAATAAGCCAGTCACAAAAAGACAAATATATGATTCCATTTATATGAAGTACTTAAGAGTATCAAAATTATAGAGACAGAAAATAGAATGAAATGGAGGGAGGAGAGAATGGAGAGTTTTTGTTTAATGGGTACAGAGTTTCATTTTCACAAGATGAAAAGAAATATGGAGATGATTGGTGATGATGGTTGTATAACATATGAATGTAGTTAGTATCACTGAACTGTAGGCTTAGAAATGATTAAGGATAAATATTATATTGTGTATATTTCATTGCAATAAAAATATTGAAAATAATTAACCACAAACATAATGGTTTATTTCTGAGTTATCAATTCTATTTAATTCATCTATATATCTATCTATTCCAGTATGACCTTGTCTTGATTACCATAGTTTTGCTGTTAGTTCTAAAATTGGGAAATGCAAACCCTCTAACTTTGTTCTTCATTGTAAAGATTGTGCTGTTTATTCCCAATTCCTTGCATTTTCATATGAATTTTAGGATTACTTTGTCAACTTCTCAAAATAAAGCCAGTTTGGATTTTGACAAGTATTGTGTTGAATCTGTAGGTCTAATGAAAGGATATTGCAATCTTAATTAAGCCTTCCAATCTATGAACATGAGATTTGATTTATTTAAGTCCTCTAACTTCATTCAACAATATTTTATAGTTTTCAATGAACAAGTCTTGTACTTTTTTGTTAAATTTACTCCTAAGTATTTTATTGCTTTTGATGTTATTGTGGTGGAATTGTTATATTTTTATTTAAAATATGAGGATACATATGTTTAGGATACATTGTGTTCGATTCTAAGGTAAAGTTCAAGTTGTAGTTGAGCCCTTGACTCCAGGGTCGAGCTGAGCTCCCTCACATTGTACACATTAGATGATATCCCACCAATCACCTTCCCCTTTCCTAACTCTCCCCTCCTCCTTGCTAGAGTATAATTGTGTTTTATCTCTCATGCAGGTGTGTAGTTGTTGATATACTGGTTTCATATTAGTATTGAATACATTGTATACATTTTTCCCATTCTTGAGATACTTTACTCAGACGAATGTGTTTCAATTCCATCTGGGTAAATACAAAAGATGTAAAGATTCCATATTTTCTCATAGCTAAGTAGTATGGAATTGTTTTCTTAATTTCATTTTTGCATTGCTCATGGCTAGTGCATGGTTATACATTGGTTGTGTATATTGATCTCGTATCCTGCAACTTTCTTGAAATTATTTATTATTTTAATTAGTTTTTATTGGCACATGTTCATCATTAATATTTTGTTTAACACTATATTTATTGTGGCTAGTAAATATCTGACCTATTTTAATAGTTATCAACCAATGATACAGACTGTGCTTAGAATATTTGCAACATAGTTAAGTCTATGTACACATGATAGCTACAATTGTAATGAATAAATCCTGAGAAGTTAAGTTGCTTACCTAAGATCTCATGAGGAACAGGTGGGCAATTCAAGATGGTAACCTAGATGTTAATCTCTTTCAGCTAACATTCAGTTCTCTCTTCAAATAGAAGAAGGCTCCTGCAATAAAATTGTGCTGAGGGTTGAGAGGTATTGGAGTAGGGGTAAATTTGCTGCTGTTTCTTCATTGCTCTGCAAATCTAGAAGAATCTGACAAAATTTCTTTCCCAGTAGGTTAATAATCTTACAATGACTAAGAGACTATTAGAGGTTACTGGCATTAAATTCCCACATCTTCAATTCACTTGTTACTACTGAAATTCGAGTCAATCCAAAGGTACGTTTGTTTTAATCTAATCCAGAATCAAGCTGATTTAATTTTTTGGAGGGAAGGAGAAGATAAAGTTTATAAAAACAGATAGATAGATGTATGTTGTACAAAGATCCTATTTTAAACTGTTCTATAAAACTAATAATCATTTTCATAAAGAGTAGATGTTATACAAAATAATCATTAACATTTATCAGAAAGGATGAGCTTAAACTTTATGTATATTGTCAGATACTACCTTTCCTAGCAGAGTATTATCCAGTCAATATTTTGATTATCTTTATCAACATGTCCTTAACAACAAAACCCATCGTCTTTCAGGAGCTAAGCAATTCTCACCTTTGTTGCAAAACTACAAATATGATTCTGACCTCAGAATTTTCTAATAACTATTCTCTCCTTATGGATATTAGATTTATGCTTAACACTAAAATTAGTTCAGCCTCAGGCATAAATGGACGACATTTGTTCCTTTTGTCTATCATGCTAATTGCTACCAATCTCTATAGACTAGTCAAGCATTCAAACTGCCATGATAATCAGGCTAAACATTATACACACTCACACACATACACACAGATTAAATTCAAGTAGTGCATTTTTATTTCACAATATTATAATTTTACGGGATGACAATAGATGGATTAAAAGCTAAATACATTAAATTGTATATGTTCAAATATTTAAAATGCTGATTTTTAAATTCACATGGCATTCTGCTAGAACATATATATAGTTATATTTGTAGATGGAGTATGACATTTTCTATTCTAATGATGAGCCTATTAATGAAGCCCGAGGTGACGACTGTGCATAACACAAAGTGTTTGTCTGAGGACCCAATTCTGGGGTTTCATTCACACCCATCTTGAGGCCCCCATTTTCTTTGCAACCCTGGGCAAATCTGTGTCATTCTTTGTGGCTCAAGTTTCCTTATGTAAAATTGCAGTAATAATTGCCATTTATATATTATTTTTTTCTGAAAATGTATCCTGAGAATTAATGAGATTATTAGTAGACCTCCAGGCCATTGCCACTGCCAGTATCATTGGCCTCTAGAGGAAAAGGGATAGGAGGGTTTTGTGGGGAGAGAAGGGAAAGGGAGAGATTGAAAATGGAGCTAGGTAATGACAACAGCCTTTAAAAAATTAGATAAAGTGAGTAAGTGAAAAAGGCAGAGGAACATCCTCCCATGTTACCCTTGTTCTAATAGGGAAGGCAGCTTCTCTAACTTTATATTACCCATCCCTGACTAGCTTATTCATGTTTCTTTTGTTCCCCAATGGTAATATCCAATGTCCACTTTCTTCTTCCACCATTAATCACAGGACATTGCTAATGAGACTTCTTATCCAATACATTGGAATTCTTAATGATACATGTTGTATTTTATTTGACCCTATATTCACAGAATAGAGCACAGAGTCAGGCATTTGTGCTCAAAAAAAAAAAAAAATGTCAACATGGATTTCAATTGAGGGGATATTGATATGGCTGAAAGACGTCATTTTGTTTGGAAAGGAGAAGGCTTCCTGTACTGCAATGAATATGCCTTGAACAATAATTTTTGGCACTTGGAAATAAATGTCAGGAAAAGCCTTAATCTAATATTCATTCATTCATTTTTTTTTTTAATTGCCCAATTGCCAAGCCTTGTTTTCTATGATGCCAGAGAAGCAGGAAGAACTTCCTATTAAGCTGAAATTGATGTTCAAAGTAAAGGTGCTCAGCACTAAATCTGAATTAGTAATCAACTAATTAGATCAGTCCATATGCTTGATGGTGATGTTTCAGTTAACATTTTCTTTAATCAGCTAATGATGCAATCCACTAAGCTTACCTTTTTCACTTTACACTTCTTCTTAAACATGTAGCCATCTAATCATCTTTTAGCAAAATATGTACCTAAAAAAAGAAATAGCTTTTCTTAATGTTTAGATCTAAGCCTAATTTCTATTTCAGTAAAGAGTATCAATATAATCCTTTCACTCACTTTTATCTTCTGCACTAAGATTACAAGCAGTTAAAACCGCTTTGTTTCCCAAAGACTTGAATTCTAAAGCAAATGCCAATTCCGAATAATCACAAATGGTGCCATATGCTGCAAAGCTCACTGCAAGTGTCTCTGTCACTCCTTGGTATGGGCAACTCCTTCCAAAACGGCTGAAGTGAGACATGCAGAAAGTCTCGATGGTTGTCTATGGTTTACTTGCTGGTACGGATTATAGAGGGTGGAAGGTTCACTGAGGCGACTAATCATTCTCCCAAACCACAGACAGAGAGACTGAGAAACGGCTGCAGAGTAATGTCTTAAAAACATTAGATTTCTCCCATTTACCTCTGTGCAGTAACTCAATTCTCCCTTTTCTCTCTCTGCTACGCCTACTCATTATTTAATTAACATGCAGCAAAGAGTTTCAACGTTGCATCTTGTTAAGTAGATACTTTTAATTTTCTTGTCTAAATTTCTCTTTCACAATTCCCAGGCCTTTTCTATCACTTTAAAAGAATAGAACTAATGCACTGTGGATACATAAGTTTGCAAAAATATATGTACTCATCTAAAGTAAAAGACTTTATCTGTGGATAGTTCTATGTGAAAATTTGTTTTGTGTCAGTAAAGGGACACTTAAAACTCAGTTTTCCATGGTAATAATATTATAAATGACAGTCAATTCTGCAGGCCAGTTCACTAAAGGCTGGCTTTTCTAGGACAGAATTTATGAAAGCAAAAACATAGTAGCAGTGAGTGGTCTCTCTCCCAGCAGTAGCAAAACAGCTATATCATAGGGGTTCATATGTAAAAAATATTTTTAGGCTGGGTGCGGTGGTTCATGCTTGTAATCCCAGCACTTGGGAGGCTGAGGTGGGTGGATTGCCTGAGTTCACAGGTTCAAGACCATCCTGAGCCAGAGTGAGACCTCATCTCTAAAAATAGCCAGACATGGTGGGCACCTGTAGTCCCAGATTCTTAGGAGGCTGAGGCAAGAGAATCGCTTGAGCCCAAGAGTTTGAGGTTGTTGTGAGCTATGACCACACAGCATGCTACCAAGGGCAACAAGTAAGACCCTGACTTAAAAAAGAAAAAAAAATTTTTTTTAAACAGAAGTTTAATTTGTGGTCTGTTCCTTCAAGAAATAAATGATATTCTAATCTCCTTTATAGTATTGAGTAATTATAATGTGGTAGGCATCCAAATACATATTCACAGACATACAGTCGAAAATGAAATGCAAACTAATGCTGACCACACCCCCAGCACCACCAACAGAGAACTAAATTGAGTATTTTCTACATAACAGGAATTATCACATACGAATCTTTAAACTTTATCTCCCCTTAGTCAAAAAGATATTAAGTCTGATCAACAAATGAGAAAAATGAGGACAATAGATCGAATGATTTGTCCCTAGCTGCTCAGCTGATGCGTGAAAGAATTCTGATTCAAACTCTGCCTCACTCCCAGACCCAAGACTGGTTCCTCCTCCAATCCATATGACAGCCATTAACTTCTGTCCGGGAGCTAAAAGGTTCAAGGAAACATTTTTCAAACAATGCCAAAATGAAGCCCTACTATGTAAACCTCTCCTGGTATAGATCTAAGTGTCCCGAGCACCACGAACGTTAAAACAGATGTTTTAAAACAGCGTAACTAAAGACATCAGTATAACTACCTGGCTTAAGTTCTAGATCTAACCACCAGGGTGGAGCTAAAACCAATTTATCCATTCACCAAAAAGGAGGCTGCCAGCCAATAATGTCTCAAAAAGATGGAACAAATATTCAAGCATAAATACTGTAGTTTTCAGATAGTAGTGGTGGTGTGGATCCTTAAGAATAAATATACCTAGAATAATTTACATTTCTCTTTTAGACCAATGACAGTTATTTTGAAACCTTGGTGATTACTTAGCCTATACTAAAAGAAATTTCAAGATCTGAAAAGCTATTCAGTACATGACAATATGCCACATTATAGCTGCATTTTTGTGCCAGCACACCTGTTTTCTATCATTATGAACATATATTGTTTAAATGTTTATAAGTTCAGAGAATAAATGTACATCTGTAAAACCATCACTTCCTTTAAACCCTAAATTATAGTGTGCATCGAATTATCATTGCAATAGATCAAGTTCAAGTTCAGAAAAAATAGACATTTATTTGCTTCTCACCATTTTCCAGTATCTGCATTCAGAACATAGTGACTTCCTTATATTTTAGGCATTTTATTCAATAATAGGAAATTGTTCTCTTCTAGATACTGTTTTTTACCTCTACAATTAAAAAAACAAAACAAAAATGAACTTACTGATGAAACCCCAAGTATCTCACTAAATCTATCAAAGAAAAATAAGAGAAGAGAATATGTTTACTTTTTCCTAAAAAGATATTTTAAACATTAGAATATTTTGGAAAACAATAACAAATGTTGTTGTTGTTTTCTTAGAGTCCTACTCACTAAGCCATAGGCACCGCCCATAGTAAATGGTAATCTACATACCTAGAGATTTCACCAATGTCCATACGTGTGAGAACTAAGATAAAAATTTTAAAAAGAAAAAAAAAAGGAATGAATGAACTGTGAAATAATAAAATCATTTCGTATTATTTCTAGGGTTTTCATATTCTTCCTTCTTGCTCACTGCATAAATTTACAAACCAAGACATATTAAAGTGAGGATAGAACAGTATTTCCTGAGAAATAGTTTTTCCAAAATAGCACATTTTAAGTCTAGACTACATATTCTATAAGCTTTCAAAGAAATAGTAAAAATATATGTACTTTGAAATCAGCCCTGGATTTGAATCCTGGCTCTACATTTACTGGCTGGAAGATGCTGAACAGTGTATATAACACATTCAAACATTTACTCCCCTATCTATTCTATAGGAAGTCGTGGGGATTAAATGAATTAATGCATATAGCAAACACACTACGTGGCACAATAGGTACCGAGTTAATATTAATTCCCTACACGCTATACTCAGGTTCCAGATTTATCATTTTTTAAATATTTTCGAATACTTGTCAAGTAGCAATGGTGTTAATGCATAAATCTCATAATTCAACCAATGTCATCCTATGATATTTGCACTGGAAGAAACCACAGACTTTCTTTAGTAGGACCTGTATAGGTAAACAACTGTAGGAATTGCCTAGCTTGATCTCTGTTGGACTTTGTATACTCTGAGGTACTCATGAAATGTTTAAGTCAGGCCAGAGGGAATCTTTCCAAATGGAGACCCATCTAGAAGGGCTGCTAAAACACTAGGTTCCAGCTAACTCCATTTCCTACACATGACTACCTGCATGCCTGGAAAAAGTAATTTTGTCTCCTATTCATGTTAGTTTTTAACTATCAGATAACAAATTTGCCACACATTTAGCAGCTTAAAACAACACAAATTTATTATCCTATAGTATCGGTGTAATATCTCCAGGTATTATTGCATGGTAAACTTCAGGCATAGCTAGACTCATTCAGACCCTTACCAGGCTGAAGTAATAGTATCAGTGGGGGCTGTGGTTTCACCTGGGGCTCAGGGTCCTCTTTCAAGATCCCCACTAGTGAATTCATGGCACAATTCAGTCCCCGCTAGTGAATTCATGGCACAATTCAGTTCCTTGCACAATTCAGTTCCTTAGGATTGAAGTCTCCATTTCCTTGCTAGCCAGCTGAGTACCACTCTCAGCTCCTTGTCCTGTGGCCCCGTAAAAGGGTCACAACAGGGATCTCTGCTTTCACCCACATCCACTTGAGTATGTCTTTTTGATTCCCTCTTTTGCAACCAGCCCCAGACGCTCTGCCCTGAGAAGGCTCACAAGATCAGATCAGGCCCACCCAGCATCATCTCCTTTTTGACATATGACATCCTGAAGTCATAGGAGAGATACTTAAACCTGCCAGCAGGCCACCCACACTCATGAGGATGATACAGTGAATGGAAATCCTGGGGGCTGTCCTAAGATCCTCCCTAGCACAGCCGCACAACAAAGAATAGTAAAGAACAAAAGAAATAAACAAGGTCCTTGCTAGCACTGACATAGCTTGGCCGGGTAATCCGGCTGTGAGCATACACAAGCTGCAAAAATACCCAAAGCCCACGCCACTGGCCCCAAGAAACTCATTTGTTTCCTTAACCTCAAAAAATAAATACCTACTCAGTTTTAAAGATTGTTTGAGGGGGTTGCTAAATCACTAGGCTACTCTGGACGCTCAGATTTGTCTCTTGAATGCTTTGTCATTAGTTATGATACTTTCTCATTTCAAAGGTTTTTCTGTGGGTAGAATACACTATTGAGTTAATGATAGATTTTGTTTGCATTAGGATAGTGGAGAGATGCTACTTTAAATATATTTGGCTATATGATGAATTCTAATTTCATAAATGCTAAAATGTAAACAAGAACTAATCAAATTTTAGGACCCAGGAGATGTTGTGTCGCTACTAGGTGTGCAGCCCAAAGGATAAAAATATTAGGAGTTTTTCTCAAGTTCACAGTCCAACAATGTCAAGATCAGTCTACGACAGTGGTTCTCAACCTTTCTAATGCGGCAAACCTTTAATATAGTTCCTGTGGGTCATGACCCACTGGTTGAGAACCCCTTGCTAGGAGGAGTACGAATGACTAATAGGGGCTCAGCAAGCCCACAGGTGCACACTGTATACTCCAGGCAGTCCTGAAGTCAGAGCATTGGAGCGCTGGCTGCTAAATTGCACCCTTCCCATGTTATCAAGAGTTAGGAGTTGGCTCGGCGCCTGGGGCTCAAGCGGCTAAGGCGCCAGCCACGTACACCTAAGGTGGCAGGTTCGAATCCAGCCCAGACCTGCCAAACAACAATAATGGCTGCAACCAAAAAATAGTCGGGTGTTGTGGCTGGCGCCTGTGGTCCCAGCTACTTGGGAAGCAGAGGCAGGAGACTCGCTTGAGCCCAGGAGCTGGAGGTTGCTGTGAGCAGTGAAGCAATAGCACTCTACCCAGGGGCTCAGCTTGAGGCTCTGTCTCAAAAAAAAAAAAAGTTAGGAGTTAGTGAGCACCCTCTCAGGTTAGGGCTGGAGTAGGAAGTACACAGACAGCCTGCACTGGGAAGACATCATTAGGACAGAAGATGAGGGTGGCCGGGAAAGGCAGCATTGTCAGAGGGTAAGTCAAATCAGTGTTTCATTTGGAAGTCACAGATTTAGAGTCCTTTTTGAATGACTCCCTAAAATCAACAAATTCTTGTTTTTTTCATTTTCTTCTGGAAGCCAAAGAAGCAGCAGGTTCCCCCTTGTCTATAATAATACCCCACCTTTCATGCTGGGGGATAATTAAGTGAACGAAAGATGGAAATTATTTGAATAATTGATGTTTACAAAAAGTGATTTTCAGGTATTGACTCCCTGGCAGCAGGAGAAATTTGAGAGGAAAATATACTTTCTTAAATCAAGAACTGTGTGAATGAACTTGATCTGTGCAGGCTGTACTCCTGGGGAGTCATTTCTGTGCTAAAGAGATGGTAAGGGAAGGCAATATTGTGAAGATGGGCACTTCCTATAAAAGTGGCAAAATATGCTTTTATATTCAGCAAGGTGGGTCTTATTAGAGCAATTTATTCTCCACCTTCTTGACGAAGTTTTGGGAAAGGCTATACCTATGCAGTTGTCATGTTCAAGCAACTTGCAATTTATAGATGAGTGGAGACTGGTAAGAGTCAGGGAAGAGGAAGGCAAATATGCGTGACGGTGGTGGAAATGTGAGGATTTAGGAGTCTTTGTAAAAAACACCATTCTGAGATTAATGGGAGAGGAGGACTGCCTGGTAAAGGTTCATGACAGGGCTCATGAGAGAGAAAGAGTAAAGTTTAGAGAGACAACTGGTCTGAACGAAAACTACTGACCTCTGGAATGTTTTTTTAATATTATGGTTATTCACATTTTCTCTATGGGCAGCTGTAAAGAATTGGAGGCTGCCTTTTATTAGATGATCAAAAGTTGTGTAGTCGACCCCGTTCTGCTACACTTGCCACTAGTTTGATATTAGACTTCCATGGAATAAATATAAAACTATATTCTATCATCCTATCCGAGTATAAATAACAGGGCATTTAGGGACAAATTATATTTTTCATGTTAATGCCATGGATATAAAAATTTCAGAAAAATGAAT
The DNA here is from genome assembly GCF_000181295.1 of Otolemur garnettii. Lineage (NCBI taxonomy): Eukaryota > Metazoa > Chordata > Mammalia > Primates > Galagidae > Otolemur > Otolemur garnettii. The sequence goes on from NW_003852401.1 coordinate 38,553,585, forward strand.
TGGTGCCAAAGAAGCCCACTTCACTTCTATTTGCCTACGAGAAGCTCTACATAGCAGGATAGAGCGGCACCTGAAATAGATATGGCCATTGGAAAGAAGGTGTGAAATACCTTCGTGTTCTGAGAATGACAGAGGCTTAAAAGGATCTTCAGGGTCTCAGCAGAGATGGCGAGCTGCCCAAATTGAGTTACAGAGTGATGGGTGATGCACTCGGGAGCTTTAGGTGGATTAAATTCACAAAACCCAGTAAATTACATCTTCAGGAGAGGAGCGAGGGTCAATGAGCTCTCTAAGAATATTCCAAGCACAGATTTTCATACTTTATTTTCAACATAGATCCATCTAAAGTTCAATCTTAAATTCTGCTGCACTATTTTTTGGTAACTCATGTGTATGAAATGTCGAAAGAAGTCAGCTTCGGGAGTTACCTTTTTACCTTGGAGTGTCTATTAATCACACTTTACCTCATATACGATTTATGGTAAATTTCACTTACTGACTGCTATGCATTTATTTTTTAGCATTTTAGATTAACCAAACCTTGATAATACTGTAACAACATTCTTGAACTTAGAGATTTGGCATATTATGCGCTTCATAGAGTGGGAAGAAAACCCAAATACAGTGAACAGACTGAGTTGTGAGTGGGAATCTGTCCAGCAGATAGGAAAGAATGTCCAGTCTTCTTCTTGAAAAATGGAGCCCATGTACTTTACCCCAGTCAAAAAATTTCTTACTTTTCTCTGAACAGCCAAGTTTTCATGGCTCCCTGGACCTCGCTTCAGAACCAAAATAAAATATTGAGATAACAAAAATATAGAATTAATCTGGTCAAATTTCCTGCTACTTAAAACTTAATGTAAAAAAATGACTGCTTCTTTTATAGACAAAAAAATATGGATTGTAATTCAGAAGGAACAGCACACACAGGCATGTGAATGTTAGGATATTCTTCGCATACCAAATACAAAGGAAGAAAAGAGAAGAAAAGAAAAGAGAAAAGGAAAGAAAAAGAAAAATTGCATTCTCTCCTTACCTAATAACATTTACCCGAAACATTTCTATATTATGAATTAGTTCCCAGATACATTTGATTAGTGCTAATCGATTCATTCAATTAAACCCTACAATTTTCCTTGCTTACAAAGAGCTCAAGATCTGCAAAGTTCACGTCGGAAACCAGTATCTCTCTCAGCATTAACAATGTTGGTATGAAACATCTTTCAGCTACTCTCATTTCTTTCCTGAATGTAATATAAAGCTTATCATCAACTCAGCCTCTAAGTAAACACAGCACTGTGTGGTCTCAACATGGGAACCATTCATTGCTTTGAAGACAGTGTCAATTATTGTTTAAATATTCAAAACTGGCTCTGCATCCCAACAGTCAGCAGTAGCACATTTACTCAGCAATGATTCTTTTATGTAATATAAAGGTTTGAAAAACCTGCTGTTCTCTTCTATTCATGTGCATTGTATTTCTTTTAAAACTCACATGCATGCTCACATAAGCACATCCAACCAAGTCTGAATTATATTGTTAGTTTATAACAGTTTTAGGTGCAGCAGGGCAATATTATCTCTAAATAGACAGTGAGTATCATTGTACAAAAGAGGCAGTGTTCCAACCTGTGTCTTACTTTTTGGGCATCCTAGACTAGGGGCCTCTCCAATCTTCAATGAGACAAGCTAAGCTGCCTCCAGGGGAAACTCATTAGGCGTCACTGCTGCTGCTGTTTGTGATCACCCCTCAGCCCTCACTCCCTCCCCTTTATGGAATCTCAGGATGCTTCATTCTGAGCTGAGTTTCTCCCCAGGACAGTGACTGCCCTTTACACCATATCAGCTACCTATCTATCAGATATGTGTGCTCAAATTCCCAGTTCTTATAGCTCCAATCACTTGACTTTAAATTGGAGCAAAGATGAGGTCATGTTACGTTGGACTCATCTAGGATGGCTCAGGATTATACTCCAGCCTGGAATATACTGGCCAAGTCAGAAATGGTGAGATTTGGTCTAGAGCCCAAGGGCTCTTTCCCACCCACAGTCCTGAGATTTAGACCACTCTCACCCCATTACTGTGACTCTGCTATGAGCGTCCATGTATTTGTTTATAAGGTGAGATGACTAGAATTGCCAAAATGAAGAACTACATAGCCATATATAAACAAAACACATTTGTAATAAAATTCTTCCAATTGTTTATTGTTACCGGACAATTTTCCAGTCTGTTTGAGGTTTCTAATGTAAAACCTCATCTCATAATCATGTGCACATTGCAATGAAGGCAAAGAATATTTGGTAAAACTTAAAAATCAGAGAATCTGTAATGTATCATTTTAAGCTTTCCCCTTCCACAATAACAGAGCTTTGGTATGTGAATTCTCCCACACAATTTGACTTTTGCCCTGATTTCTTTTTCAAATAATATTATGCTCAGCAACTGAAACCCGAAATTTCTCACACAAGAACTTGTAACAACCACCATCTATCTGTATGAGCAACCAAACTTTGGGCTGAAAACAAAGAGATGCCACGTAAGTTTTCTATGATGATACTCAGCATTCGCTATTGAGTTTTAATAAGTTTCAAGTTACTGAACATCTGATTTAGGGGATAAGGCTGCAATTTACACTCAACAGAATATTTGTGTGATTTTCCTTCTTTGCAATAATATAAGATGTAAAAATATTGATCACTGTGACCCAAGTTTCTCCCAATCCTTTGCTCCCCCACCTTTTAGATTGCATACAACCCACAGAAGAAGGATCAAGGAAAAGGTAGGTAGACTTGCCAGCCAAGTCTTCTTTTTAGACTATATATATATATATATATATATGTATAAGATATATATATATATATAGAGAGAGAGAGAGCTTATTTTTCAAGTAGACTTCCATTTCCTTCTCATTGGTCAGAAGGAGTCACATGGTTATTCTTAGCTATAAATTGCTCTGAGCAGTTAAATATATTTCCTGGGCATTTGCTGTCTGAATAAACCTGGAACTCCATTAACACAGATGAAGGGGATGAAGCACTGTCTGGCATCTACCATGTGAAAATTCTCTCGTTGGTATCAAATTATTATCCTCCATACATCTTGCCCCTGAGAGAAATTCATACCAACTACTATAACTCAGGGACATAGGACATAACTCCGGGTACCATCAATGGCATTGTCGTCCTAATGCACTGGGTCCCATCACATTAGAATGGACCTGAATAGATAGTAATACAACCTAGTAAGAAAACTGAGTTTAATATGTCTTTAATATATTATAGCCTAAGTTTATTACTACCCCTAATAGTCCCTCTCTTCCTAGCTCTATTTTCTTCCTTTTCTGTCTCAGTATCTCTACATTTCTGTTCAAGCACACACGTAATATAACAATTCTATCTAGAATACATCCGTGACATCAACAAAAGTGGAATGTATTTCGCTAATCATCTTACTAAAAGCCTCAGCTCTTTATAGTGTCAGTTTGTTTGTTTAGACATAAACACCACGTCTATATAGGTAGAGTAGAGATACTTTTTTTCTTCCCCTGATGCTTTGTGGTTGTTCATCTAACTGCATTCTGGGATCATCTGCTTACATGAGCAATTTATCTCACTCAAATGCACAGAACAATATCCCCTTCAATGCACTTTGAATACCTTAGAAAAAAGAAAATGCAATTGAGAAAAATTGTGGCTCCCACGAGTCCAAGGTTTTAGAAACCACTCTTATATTTTCTATTTTTCTGCAAAATATAAGGCTTAATGTGAATAATCATTGTGGTTACATTTTATCCAGAGGGATTGCATATCTGTCAAGATACTAACTGTCCAAGTATTCTTGTAGCAGAAAAAAAGCAGAAGAAAAACTATTTTATACTATTGGATAAATCAAGACTTGCAATTTTCAAATAACCATAATCATAATAATATCATATTATCATCATAATAATATTTATTATTACGCTTAAAAGATGCACAATCATTTAAATCTAAATAATCTCATTGGTTTTATACATTTTATTGATAAATTTGAAAGTATTTAAATATAGGTGTAGAACCTGCATGTCTAATTGCAAGAGCATTGGGAATTGGTTTTTTTTAAAACCTAATAGAAAGCAAGTTGCATTGTTGTATGTGTTGAAAATAAGCAGAAAGCCCCACAGCTAGATATCCCACTGTTGCTATATCCCAAATAAATCCTCCAAGTTCTAGCCTGATGACAAGTTCTCTACTGACTTCAGTAATAAGGTCCTAAGAAATGAAGTCCAATAGGAGGAGGAGGAAAAGCTTGATTATTCTTTTCCTTCCTACTTTATCATTTGGAGCATCTTACCTAAGCAGACTTTTTTCTGCCCTGAAACCTGTTTTTCTTTTTTAGTTAAATCATAGCTGTGTACATCAATGTAATACAATCATGGGGTACAATGTGCTGGTTTTATACACTATTTGAAATATTTTCATCTAACTGGTTACCATAGCCTTCATGGCATTTTCTTAGTTATTGTGTTAAGATATGTATATTCTACACCTAGTAAATTTCACATGTACCCTCGTAAGATGCACCAGAAATCTTAAAGAAATTCTCCTATACTTGCCTAGGAATTTTTTCATTTGAGGGGAAAATTATTTAACCATTTACCTTTTCCAAATTGTATGCTATTTATCTTTGTGGACAATATGAGGTCAAGATCTAAATTCTGTCCCACGCATACAGATAACCAATATTGTCAATTGTTTCAAAATCATTTACAAAAGTGTCTATCTCTCTCTACTAATTTGTGGCATATTGATTGTGCTATTGATTTTGACATATCGATTGTCATATGTTATTTTTGTATGTATATAGGTCTACCTCTAAATGAGCATGGAGACCAATGTAGCTTTAACAATCAATCTCAGGGATCCAGAAGTAAAGCTTTCATCAAGGGTATACTCTCTTTATTACCAAACTTTATCATAGGTCTTGATATCTGGGAAGACACTCCCATGTTGAGAGGTTACAAGCATCAGAGATGAGAAGAAAGTGAAGTTAGGTGGATTAGGAAGTGAAAGAAGAGAGTGATGACCTGAAGATGATGGAAGAAAATCTCACCTGGAGTATTGTAATAATATCCTAGTCTCTATGCTTGTGTTATTGTCTTCTTCATAATCTATACTTTTCTCATCAGCCAAGCAGACCTGTTACATCATACCAGTTCTATTGTCAAATGCTCCTTGACTTCTTGTCTCACTTGAGTAAAATCCAAAGTCCTTAACGTGGCACCCACATGATGTAGATAATCTTACCCAACAATGACACTGACTTTATCACCTCCCACTCTCCACTTTTAATAGTGTGCTTTGACATACAGGCCTCATTTCAGTTTCTTAAACGTGTCATCCAGGCTTCTGCCACAGAGACTTTACACAAGCGCAACATGAGAAGCTCTCCTCCTGCACATGGGGATAGCTGCTTCTTTAATCTATTCACATCTCTACTGGAAAGGCACCTCATTAGAAAGGTTTTCCTCAGCCCACACATATGGTAGAGCAGCTCTCTCCCACCATTAGTCTTTACCCTTTACTATACTTTATTTTTCTTCGTGGCACAGAATACCTCTAGAAATATTACAAATGTATTTCCTTACTGCCTGATCTCCTCACCCTCATCGCAAGCTTTCAGCAAGGACTCTGCCTCTGGTCCATTGCTATATTTCAGAAAGTTAAAGCCTACACCTACCTCATTTTAGACACTGCATTATTCAATGTGAGTGAAATAGAGGGAGAAAAAAATACTAATAACATTTGTCTTTAAAAGACAGGTCAGAATTTATGGAAGAGACTTAGAAAAAATCATGGATGATTTTGAGGTCAGATAGAGCATAAATTTAAAATCCTGATCTAATACTTATTAAATATGTCAGGTAAGTTACTTTAAGCCTTAGTCTTATCATCTGTTTTAAGGGATACTAACACCAGCCTCACAAGATGGCCTGGTGTTTAAATGGCATAATTGCATGAAGTAAGGAGTCCAATAAATATTGGTTTTCATCAAAGTCTTACTCTTTTGTTTAAAGGTCAGTTCAGAATTAAAAAATGAAAGCTAAAACAACTTAGAACCAGATGACAAGATAAGAAAGTATTTGACTCGTACTCACTAGAACAATTTACAAGTATGTTTGGTGGTATTTGGTTTTCAGAAAAAGGAGACAAAGTTAAATTCAGTTATTGAGAATTGATGATGTGCCAGTCACTTTAACTCATAGCATTTTATTTATTCTATTTTAATTTTAGTTATATAATCATTCCATTTTACAAGAAAGGTAACCCAGTTTTAAAAAGATCATCATTCAAAACTGAAACTAAGAATTTCTATTTCTTTAAACTATTGCACTCTATACTATTCCATAATAGAAAGAAATTATTGTGTTTTTATTGTCCAAAACTAAATCTGTTTCCATTTATAAAAGTGAATTAGGAATAAGAATAAATGGGATAATTTGTTTTTCTCAGTTGCCCATCCAGAAGGAAGTTCCAACTGTAAATGGATAATTAATGGAACTTTTGTGGGGATGAGGCACCAGGGAATGTCTAGAGGTCATTTTCTAAGATATCTCATTGAATGACAAGCAATTAATAAATGTTTCCTAGTCTGGCATTCTTTGCGGGATTCCTAGTTTCAATCCCATTCCCAGAAGGCATCCTTTTCCTGGATGCACTCTTATTTTAATGAATCCTTTTCACCCTCCAAATCTAGACACAGAATTTCATTAGGTATGTTGCTATGTCCATTCTGATTATAAGCTAGTCTTCCTAGCCAGGAATAATGATGGTAAAGATGATGAAGATGATGACAATGATAATAATAGCAATGATTATGATAATGATAACAATAAATCAGAAGAACATATTACCACTTACTTTGTGCCAATTATTTCTGAAGGCATTTGAGTAAGGTAACCTCACAACAACCTTATCATTTAGGCACTGTTATTTTCATTTTCATTTTAGAGATGAGGAAACAGAGGTGCACATAAATCAGGCCACTTGCCAAAGTGCACACTGCCAGAAGGGATGGGCCCTGACTCATACTCAGGTGGCCTGTAGCTATTGCCTGTGCCCTCTCCCACTGTTCCATAAAGGTGGCTGTGCATCTTTGAGGCATCTGACTCTGATTTTGTTGCTTTTATTGGTTTCTTAGTTCCTCAATTCCAATTTATGATGAAGGTGAGTAGAGATGCAACTTTTTGCAGGTACCAAACAACAACACTATAGTGACAACATTTTCAGAAGTACATCCCAGGGCACAGGATATATTAATAGGTGTTTGTGTCAATTTCAGGTTCAAAAGATAACAGAATTCCACATGATGTGGTTTAGAAGCATAAAATATGAGGATCTTTTGATTATTCAGTTGATTTGTGGAACAAAGCACGAGAATGTTTAAGATTAGAAAGTCTACTATATATTTATATTTGTATTTATATATTTATAGTTCCTCTACATAAAGAAAATCTATCTAACCATCCTGAGATTCCCTTACAATACCTTAGAAAAATAAAGGGAAATTTCTGGTCTACAGCCCACTATGTCAACATTTTTGAGTGACAAAGAGAGCGCTGTTTGTATGATAGATTTAGTACCTGTCCCCCAATAATAGCAATATAAAAGCCTTGTACTATATTTTTTAGCAAAGTTCCACTTTACTCTTTCTTATACTTTGTTTTTCCCTTAGGAAAAGAAAAAAAAAAGAGAGAAAATGAAAGGGCTATATTATCTTGGCACAATTTCCCTATTCAGTTATGTGGAATTGAAATATATCTGCCCAGAGAAAATTGAAGAAAATGCAAAACTCATTATAAAGAATGTGAATATTAAAAACTGAAATAATGATGCTAACCTTGGACTGCAGAAACCATGGATCTCATAATCATTAATTTCCTGTGTTTCAAATAGTATGGCCTATTGCCTTTCAGGAGCAGAACCTCATAAGATAGAATGAAGGCAATGACCCATGAGTTCTTCAGAATAGTTTACATGTAAACCTGTTCCTTCAGTTGATGGCCTTCATCACTATTTTTAAATCCATTCTTCATCTCCCTATTGGATTTAGGTTTTTGTTTTTCACCCTAAAACTTGTTTTTTTAAGTTGCTACTCATCATGTTGATCTTCTTGTTTGTTGAATTCAACTTTTTCCATCAGTGGAAAATATTTTACAAGAGTGCTTCTTTGTGTATAACTGTGCCTGAATTCTATAATTATGGGTAAGCTAGACAATTTTTGTTTAAATGTATTGTTAGGTCTGCCTGTATGTTCCCTGGTTCCCTGGTTGTCAGCATCAAGAATGAGTACAGGTACTGAGTCAAGCCAATGACAGAGTGATCACAGATAGGGAGCAATCCCACACAAACAGTTTATTACAAGAAAAAGAAAGAAGCTATAAAAAGTGAAGAAGGAAGTGACACAAGATGACAGAAACAGTCTCTGCAAGAGAGGAAAGGACCAGAAGTCTGAGCACACCCTGACTTTATATGCTCCCAGTTTGTCCCACCTTTCTCTTGGCTGGATTGGTTGCTGTTTCCTACCATTGTGGTGATTGACAGGTTGTAGTTACATAACAGATTACATAACAAGTTACATAACAGGTTGGTTATATAACAGTTTCCCCTTTCCAGGCATGTCTCTTTCTCCAAATCCTTCAAGAAAGCTCCACTCAGCTTGGCGCCTATAGCTCAACCAGCTAAGGTGCCAGCCACGTACACCTAAGGTGGCGGGTTTGAATCCCCAGCCTGGACCCGCCAAACAACAATGATGGCTGCAACCAAAAAATAGCTGGGCGTTGTGGCGGGCGCCTGTGGTCCCAGCTACTTGGGAGGTGGAGGCAGGAGACTCGCTTGAGCCCAGGAGTTGGAGGTTGCTGTGAGCTGTAATGCCACAGCACTCTACCCAGGGGGACAGCTTGAGGCTCTGTCTCAAAAAAAAAAAAAAAGAAAAGAAAGCTCCACTCATGCTATGCTAATTAGATGATAATGAGCCCTAGTTCAGTTAAAGTTTACTTAGAATTTCATACTGTGCGTGTTCCCACCAGGGAACAGTTCCCAAGGCACAATTAGGTTCCTAGATACATTTGGGTTCCTGCTCTCTGCCCTTGCCACTTCCTTGCTCCCTGTTTGCCCTCTGCCAGACCTAACAGAAGTCTTTCACTTACAGTCTTTCAACTTTATATTCCCTACACCCTAAATAAAAACGTATCTTACTACATCACATTGATTCACAGGGGATTTAAGAATACACTGTTTCTGTTATCAGTTCGGAGTCCCTAATTGTATATGTCTGAGCAATAGTCCTAAGATTTCCAAGATTATAATTATAGGCCAAGGTAACTGGCTTTTATAGAGGATAATTATAAGGGATGGCCTGATATCAGAAGTTTTGGCATGATGGAGGCTTTACTTTCAAGTTCATAATTTATTTTATGGTTCAGTTTTCTTTATATGAACATGTAAATAGAAAGAATTTTTTAAAAATTGTCTCTTCTCTCAAACCAGTTAGACTAAGTTATTTTTTTTCCTGAGATATTGAGGTCTACTTCCTAATAGTAATATTCCAAGTCATAAAGGGTTTAAAAGTTCTCTGCATGATTTTGGATATTTTTAGGAGTATATGTTTCATTGTACTTCCACAGTAGTTCCTGAACTTCTAATTTTATGTTTCTCATATGCTACTGTAATCTCAGAGAATGAACACAATGGAATCCCCAGTTTCTTCAAAAAACACAATCCCTTCTCAAGGTTAGCATCTTATTCAAAATTGGGAGGGTCATGGAGATGGTTCAAATTATGCTGGCAAGGCCTTTTTATTTTTATTTTTTCAACCTTACTCACTTATCCATGCACCCAGGTTACTTCATGAGCTTAATTTTTTTCTCTTATGTTGAGAAACTCAGCTTTCCATGTCTCTTATACCCCAACTTGAATGTCCCAAACTCTCAACATGTTCTTCAGAACAAAGGACCTCCCATTATTTCAGTTTTGCTTTTATCAAAAAGAACTGGAAATCCCAATTTATGCTTTCATCCTGCTACACGTAAATGCTTACTTATATGTTGAAAATTATATGATCAAATTATAAGTTGAGAATTGTATGATTAAACCAGTTTCCCTTTGTTTTGTTTTGTTTTTTTTAGAGAGCTCGAAACCATGTACATTTTCTTAATCCACATTTTTGGATATTTATGTTATCATCATCATCATCCTGCTTTATTACATGATTCCTAAGGTTTTGTGCTTATTTAAATTTCTTTATTTTTACTTTAAGTGGCCCAAATATTATTTTAAGATGTAATTGGGGTATCAACAATTAGGCAGCTGGATCTTGAGAAGCCAGGTCAGGGGAAAGGTAAGAACTATGCATAGTTTTATAGATCCCAGACTATAGATCTCGGACTTTCAGTTAGATGGAAGAGCTAGAATGGATGTTGAGTTGCCTCCCTGGAGGAAATGGGGAGTGTGTTCTGTATTGGGGGGAAAGGTGTGGCTAGGTAAGGGCCATAGTGGTCAACTGTCCACCAGGGTCTGATGCTCCTCTTCCATGGAGTTTGGTTGTCACTAGAAAGCGACTTCTGAGCAGGGGACTCCTGCTGTCAGTACTCTTTGTGCATAACTAGCTCTGACAGTGGAATGTGAGTGAAGCAATGTGTTCCCTTGCACTATGCAAACCTCTGACAGTTGGCCCTCTCTCTCCCTTAATCGGCTGAGTGCACACTCATGCCTGACACCCCCTCTGAAGCTTCTTGTTGAGGATGGACATGCAAAGGGCTAAGATTTATCCAGAACATTCTAGATATCAGTAGTTTGGACACATGATTCAGTGACATCTCTAAACTTCATCATCAAAACTTATACAGATAACAAAGTCTAGGCTCAGAGAAGTAAAATATTTGCTCAATGTCCAAATATGACCAAGTAGTGGATTCAATTTTCAAACCCAAATGTCCAAATAGGACTAAGTAGTGGATTCAATTTTCAAACCCAAATACATTAGATTTTTTACTACACCATAATGTTTCTAGCTAAATTTTTCCAGTTATCGTGTAAAGCACTTCTTCTCCATCATTACCATTGGTTTTATTGCTATTGTTATCATTGTCACCCTCATCGTCAATAACAAAATTCTTATGATTATCATCATGTCATTCTCACGCCACCTAGCATTGAGGACACCTCTACTGTGGAATTGGAACAGGACTAGGTGATTGCCATGCACTATCTCTTACCCTCATTGTCAGGCTCGTTTTATACCACTTACTTCTTGATCCCTTTCGACATATCAGGTCTTGAGCCTGAAGTTTGGCAAGTATTATCTCCAGCCTTTAAAACAGCCCTCTGATTAAAGTAATTATTCTTATTTTACTGAAGCAGAAACTCAAATTTGGATTAAGAAACCAGACAGAGTTGGTTACTATATCATGGTTTCTTTATGTATCCTTTTCATGTCCTGGCTTATTTATTTCTATAGTAATTCTTAACTCAAGTAATCTTTACAGATGAAAAAGCTGAGTCACATAGAAGTGATATGACTCAAGGCTCAAAATGTCCTGGTGGAAAAGCTGAAGGTTGAATGTATTTCTTATATCAATGTTCCTTTCAACTCTTCACAAGACCTACTTTTTATAGAGCTTCTGGAAAATGGTGTTCTATTAGTCATATGCACAAGAAAAGGGTAACTAACAAGTCTAGAGCTGACCAGAATTTTTAAGTTGAATTGTGTTTTACTGTTTTAAAAGACACAAGTTTGCAAAAGAGGCATCTAACAGGACACATATTTTTTAAATGTTTTCAGAAAGTAGGAGATTTAATTAAAGATTATTAATTTTGTTCCGATGTAAAGGGACAAAGATAAAGTAAATATTAAACCTAAAAAGAAATGTGTGCTTTTCATCCCCCAAATAAAAAATTTTTCTTTTTGCTTTTGACTTCTGCTGCTCACAGCCCTATCCAATCGTCCACAAAGCCCTAGCAGAATCAGAAATAGAAGCAGAGTGGGCTATGAAATGGGTCCAGTGTATTCCACTGACTGGCAGAAGTGTAAGAGTGTCGATGTCCATCTCAGCTCTGTTCCTAACCATCTCCAAAATAAAAGGTTACTTCCTCAAATTATCACTTACAGTTTTATATTGAAATTCTAAAGCTAGTCACAAAATGGATAGAATTTAAGTGCTGATGGATGGAGGGGCAATTATGCACCCTAACTGGGTACCATACTTCACTATGCTCATTTGCATGTGAAGATTCTGAACCAATCAGGACATTCTCCCTGCTCTGAAGGTTGGGGAAGTAGGGGAGAAGCTGCAACTTACTGCTACATTTTGAAAACTTAAAAATAAGGCCTGTTGGGTGATAAACCTTTGAGGTCTACTGGGTGTAGGGTTTAATCCTTCAAAATGTGGGTCTCTTGTTTGGAATGGTTATTACACATTCTCACCCGAATTTGTGCCTGCCCAGCGGTACAACCACTATAGCAAATTCAAAAATTTGAATTTCTTGCTGCCCAATGCAGAATGTATAAAAATGACAGTTGAGAAGATCCAAGGCCCCCATGATGCTTGAAAGTGTTGTTTTGTAAAATAACGTGTAGGGTAACAACTGTTCCAGGGCAAAGAGTACAAAGTGATACCCTGCCACTGAGACAGAAATTGTGGCAATGAGAATCTCCCACTTCTCCCTCGACCTGTGCCCTATAGGAAGACGGAAAAGGGAAGGGATGAACATCCCGAGTGGGTTAATTGGGACAGACAGATGAAGAGTTTGACGAAAAGGCAGCCCACGGTCTGGAGCACAAATGCTCTACATTCCCAAGTAAAGCGTTATTAAAAATTTCCAGCTCCATAAATGCTGCCATTAATCACTTCCAAATTAACCTGATGTGAGTTAAATTATTGCAAGTTCCTGTGTAAATTAAATCGTTATTAGTTGCAGGCTTTTTTCTTGTTGGGTACAGGCAGCAGCTGAGAAGGAAGGGCTAGTGAGACCTACCGGTTTCAATTTACAAAAGAGGGTTTTGGGGGGAGAAATATTTTTGCTTGATTACAAGAGCAAAACCACTTCACAGTATAATATCACAATAATTGTAGCCATATATCATAACATGCCATAAGTCCAGGACAAAGCTCAGCCGCCTTTCGTAAGCAGAAGCCAAGAATGCAAGAAAACCAAGTGAATGAGGTAATGGATTTCTTTCCCCTTATTCCACTAGAGAGCAGTGTTCTTTTGTACAAATCAGGTAGGTTGTTTTCTGCAAAGATCCTGTGAGGAAAATCTACATAAGAGAGATTTTAGTAGCAATAGGCAAGTCTCTTGCTATAAAACTATGCATTCTGAACAAAAGGTAAAGATAGTTGTTTTGTTTTCCCAGCAAAGTTGCTCTTAGTGAAGCAGGTATAATTCTGAGAACTTTTCGTATGTAAATTTTGGCTATTCAAACATAGAACATGGAAATCCTATAGTAATTTTTTCTCGGATGGCAATCAATCTTTTGCCAAAACAGATCTATCAATAATCAAACATTATTTATCTTTAAAGGTAAAGCATGAATATTAATAGTCATTTTTTTAAAACTACTTATAACAATTCAGGAGACAATAACTATGTAGATAAAAGGCAGATAAAAGAAAAGTGGAGAGAAGGAATACAAGTGTGTTCTGAAGTTTTCCCAACCCCCTCCTGTTTATTTATTAACTCATTGTCCTGCTAGTACATTGATTGCTATTGCTGAGAACTGCAAGCTTGCATGACAGACATGTGTCTGCCTCTCCAAGTGAAAATATTCTGTCATAGGCAATTTGGCTACAACTCCTTCACTGATCAATTGACATTCCAAGAAGCCCAAGGCCCAGGCAACAATAGCTGGAGATTGTTTCTTCATTTCATGTTGTATAAATGTGTTTCTAACCCTTTAGTTTCAAGCACGTGGTATCAGAGAGTGAAACAGTGCGTTTGTGTGTATGTCTGTATGTATCTGTCTTTTTGTTAAATAAGAATTAAATTACTGGGTAATTTTGGTTTCTTCTGGAAGGAAATGAATATGCTCTTAAGTATTTAGAATCACTAGAGAGCCTTTTAGGCATTTCTGGACACGAATCGATGTCACCTGAAGTGTGGTTTCCTGGTGGATTCAGCTGCATTTTTCTCCGTTTGATCTTAGTATTATTTTCCAGATACACACCACATTGCTTTGCTGTTTCCTTTTCCTAAATACACTGAATGATATAGATGTAAGTAAAAAGATCTTGAGAAAAAATAAACAGGGAAGAATCAGAGGACTGATGTATAACAATAGGAAAGGCCCTTCAGAGTATTCACCCGGTTAATTTAGTGAAATCAGTGCGTGTAAATCGTCAAGTTTGACCTCAACAGATCTTGGGATTTATTAGGTCTGGCTCATCTTTGCCTGTGTGCCACACTTCTAGACATAGTAGATAAAGGGAATTTAATTGTCCTTGACCAAAATAAACTTGGGCTTACTGACTTTCAAATCCAGCTATCTTGAACAACCGTGCTTTGTATACAATGTGGTGTGTAGATGATGTTAAATAAACAAAAGTTGATATATGAATGACTGAATAAAGACAGTAATAAATCCCTCTGTTCCAATCTGTTTTAACACCAAATGCTTAGGATTCAAAAGCTTTGCAACATCAAAAGCTTTACTTATGTCATAAAAATCCTCAGATCTACTAATTAGACATCAAGAAGAGAACAGAGGAAACAGAGGCTCCGTAAGAGATAGATGTAGGTTTGAATCATAGTTCTGGCATATAGTTTTTGTGTCACATCAACAAGGTCTCTGAACCTCGCCTTCAGTATTTATACCAATAGTTAGGTTTAACAATACTTTCCTTTCAAAAGTAGGTGGACAATTGACAACTACGCACTTTGCTCAGAACAGACACTCAAAAAGTAGAAGAATTTCTAAGTAAATGCCAGAGGTGTAATCTTTCACTTTTAAATGAAATCTTTTGATTAGGTCAGATTATTTCCATAGTCCAGATTATTTAGCCACAAACACATTTTGCAAACTGATATGAAAATAAGTCTGCTAACTAAATAGGTAAACCACATGATTTGACATCTTTGACTACATAGGCACTACAGTAAGAACAGAGAATTTCAAAACATTTTTTTTGGATTTAGAATCAACGCTTTGAAAGAAACTTAAACTGTGAATACGTACAGCCATGTAGGAGGGAAAGTTGGTGATATGTTCAAAAGCTTACAAATATTCAAAAATCTTCAAGTACTAATTTTACTTTAAGAAATTCTTCCCAGAGAAATATCAGAAATATGTAAACAACACTTCCGTACTAGGCTGTTCATAACATTTATTTAGTAATGGTGAAAACTTAGGTGTAATTTAAGTGTCTAACAATAGAAGATTAGTTAAATATATTATGGTATTTCCTTACAACAGTCTATTATGAAGCCATTAAAACTGTATTTTCAAATGTTTAATGACATGGAAAATGCTCTAATATAAATTTAAGTGAAAAAGAAGGATATAAAACTAAATTTACAATGTGACACCAATTTTGTGAAACGGAGCATTTCAATTGTTATTTTTATTCAGCATATTCTAAGTAGTCAACCAAAATATTGTCAAAGCATAAAATGTTAAGACAGTGAATTACAAGTTTAAGAATAAAACACTGTTCTCTTTTCTCCATGTCTGTCGCAAACTCACAATAATATTCATGACCATAGACTGTAGTCCACATTTTCATAAGATTATAACTTACTTCATCACACATTTGGTTCTTCCTCAAATTCCGACATAAGGACGTATGACAATTATTTACTTATTTTTATTTCAGATTATAGGGTTTCAAATGTTTTGGTTCGTGAACTGCTTCTGTGTATTTTGAGTCAAAGTTAGAAGTGTTTCCATCACCTGGGTGCATTAGACCCATTAGGAGTGAATTTACTCCTCCACCCTGCCCCCCATGCCCACTGCATGCTATCAGTTGAGTTTTATTACCAAATGTGCACATGGGTGTTGATCAAATAATTCCAATTTAATAGTGAGTATATGTGATGTTTGTTTATCATTCTTGCCATACTTCATTTAGATGAACAATGGTTTCCAGTTTCATTTAAGTTGCTACAAAAGATATTAGGTCACCACTTTTTATGGCTGACTAGTACTCCATGGTACACATATACCACATTTTATTAATCCACTTATGTGTTGGTGGGCACTTGGTTGGGCATCTTTGTGATTGTTGAGTTGTGCTGCTATAAACATTTCAGTGCAATTGTCTTTTTGATAAAATGACTTTTCCTTTGAGTACATATCTAATAGTGGGATTGTTGGAAAAAGTGGTCTATCTATTTTTAGTTATTTAAGGTATCTCCATATGATTTTCCATAAAGGTATTAGTTTGCAGTCTCACCAATAGCGTATAAGTGTTTTTTTCTCTCCACTTTCATGCCAGCATTTGTTACTTCGGAACTTATTGATAAAAGCTATTCTCACTGGAGTTAGGTGATATCTCACTGTGGTTTTAAATTGCATTTCCTTGATGATTAGAGAAATTTAGATTTTTTTCAAATGTTTATTAGTTTGAAATTTTTTCCTTTGAAAAGCTTCATTTCTTATCTTTTTATGTGGTTGTTTGATTTTTTTCTTGCTTATTTGCTTTATTATAGATTCTGGTTATCAGCCCATTGTCATATGTATAGCATGCAAATATTTTCTCCCATTCTGTTGGTTGTCTGTTTGTGCTATTGATTATTTTCTTGGCTGTGCAGAAGCTTTTTCATTTAACCAAGTCCCATTATTAATTTTTGTTGTGGCTGCAATTGATTTTGGGGTCTTCATAAATTCTCTGACAAGGCCAATGTCTGTAAGAGTTGTCCCAACATTTTGTTCTAGGATTCTTACAGTTTCATGACTTATATTTAAGTCTGTTGTCCCTTGTAGGTAATGTTTGTGGACGGTGACGGGTGTGGATCCTGTTTCAACTTTTTACATGTGGCTGTCCAATTTTTCACCCATTAGTTACTGGACAGAGATTCTTTCCCCCAATGTATACTATTGTCTGTTTTGTCAAAGATCAGATGGGAATATGAGGATGCTTTTATATTGGATTTTCCATTTTGATCCATGGATCTATGTCTCTGTTCTTGTGTCATTACCATGCTGTTTCAGTTTGTATATCATCGTAGTATAATTTTAAGTCTAATAAAGTGATGCCTCCTGATTTGCCCTTTTTACTTAAGGTTCCTTGGGCTGTTTAGGTTCTTCTCTGGTTCCATATGAAATGTAGAATTTTTTTTTCTGTATCTCTAAAAAATTATGTAGGTATTTTAATAGGTATACATTGAATTTATAGATCACTTTGGGTAGCACAGACATTTTAAGAATGTTGATTCTACTGGTCCATGAGAATGATATATTTTTCCATTTGTTTATATCCTGTGCAATTTTTTTTTCTCAGTGCCTTGTAGTTCTCCCTGTAGAAGTCTTTTACTTCTTGATTAACTATATTCCTAGATATTTTATATACTTCAGTGCCATTGTGAAAGGGATTGAGTCCTTGATTTGGTTCTCAGCTTGACTGCTGTTGGTGTGTAGTAAAGCTAACAACTTGTGTACATTGATTTTGTAATCTGAGACTTTGCTGAATTTATTTATCATTTACAGGAGTATCTTGGCAGAATCTTTGGAATTTTCTAAATATAAGATCATATCATCAGCAAAGAGTGATAATTGAACCTCTTATGTCCCCACTTGTATACACTTGATTTCCTTCTCTTGCCTGGCTATTCTGTCTGGGACTTCTAATGCGGGCTGGAAAGAAGTGGTGACAGTGAACAACTCTGTCCAGTTAAAGACCTAAATGGGAATGCTTTCAATTTTTCCTCATTCTATATGATATTTTCTGTGAGACTGTCATATATGGCTTTTATAATTTTGTGGTTGTTCTATCTATGCCTACTTTGTTAAGAATTCTTATTATAAAAGGGTGTCAAATTTTGTCAAATGCTTTTGCTGCGTTTATTGAGATGATCATATGGTCTTTGTTTTTGCTTCTGTTTATATCATGAATCACATTTATAGATTTATGTATGTTGAACCATCCTATATCCCTGGGAAGAAACCCACTTGATCATGGATGATTACTTTTTTTTGATGTTCTGCTGAATTCAGTTTGCTAGAATTTTACTGAGAATTTTTGCATCTGCTTTCACAAAGAATATTGGTATGATAGGACATTTACTGGAGGAAAACAAAACAATGAGTGATTTAACTACAGAGAGATTGCAGTTTAAGATATTGCCTTTTACATGGCACCACTAAAGGACATTTGGCCATGTTTGGCAAGCTTTGAATGGGACCAAATGGATTTGACTTGTACTTCATCCGAATTTTCCAAGAGACTAAAGCATGTTGTGATGAAATTCATGTGATTTAAATTTACCGGTCTCATCCACACATTAAGAGGAACTTCTAGACATTTATTTTCAAGGGGGCTGCAGAAAACCTAGTAGAACTTGTAGAACTAAGTCAAGGTGCATGTGGCTGAAGGGTCTGATTGGCAAACCAGCTAAGTGAGAATGGTGCATTAGTTTTGTCCTTTTCTCCAACAAAACTAATGTTTCTTGCCAATGGACTGAATTGCAATCCAAAAGTGCCATAATGTCATAAAAGGGAAGAAAATGGATTTTTTTAGCTTACCCACCAAGGTAGTAAAAAATTTAAAACTTACTTCCAAATATACACAATAAATTTCTATTGCACTAGGGGCAAAATTAAAGTATTTCTATTTCCTTTCTATTCTGGATCACAGTCCTGATTATTTAGAAGTGTGTGTGTGTGTGTTATTTTTTAATTTTTTTATATACAATTTCAAATGGACTTCAGACTCTTAGGGTCATTTTTTAAAAAGTGGTCCTGACAACTGGAAGCATAGTTTAACTCTGAGAATGCTTTTTCTTTTTATTTCCCACTTAATTTCCCCCTGCCACACCCACCCACCCTTCAGGTCCCATACTTTCAGTAACACAAATTAGTCAATTACTAGCTTTTTGCTTGAGTTACAAAAGCACATCCACAGGCATACAAAAGGATTTTGGATCCCATTCTTCCTAAAAAAATTACTAGTAACTTGATGAATCTGCAAGTAATTTTATGAAAATGTTGAGCCAGTTTTGCCGGGATGTCTGACCCCTGGCCTTACTTCATTGATGTAAGTTTGTGAGTGTTTGGGCTGGTCTGATCAGTACCAGCTGTGAGTGGCTCAGTTGTGTACATAGGATGTTAAATGAAGGGGAAAGGACAGCATATTCCAAGTCAAGACTGGAGGGAGGTTTGTGAATTGGGACCAAAATAAGATTGCACTAAACTGCTCTTAACTCAGGTAAGATATTTCGCTGTATCTTGGTGTCACTTAAAATGGCTCTTAATCAAATGCTGGTCAGATAAGAGGGAGTGGATTACCTTAAGAAAGATAAGCAGAATTAATGTCTAACAGAGATTTTAAAAATTACAGTAAGACCCCTGTAAGTTGACCACCCAAGGGACTGTCAACATAGTCCTTGTTCCAAGGCCTTGTTCCTTATGTTGAGGAATGACACTAGTCAACATACAGAGGTGGGCAACATAAGGAACAAGGCCTTTTATACTGATACATACATGTGTTACATGTCTGGTCTATGAAAATTAGGTCAATTTAAGGAGATGGTCAATGTAGGGAGAGGGTCAACTATAGAGGTTCTACTGTATATTTTTGGTCCAAACTTCATGGAATTTTTAGTGAGAAAAATAAAACAACGCAATATTGGTAATTTATTATGTTTTTCTTAGATAGTAACAAGAAATTTATTGCAGTACAGATAGATACAGTAGGAACTTAAAATGGCTTATCTGTTTTCTTTAATTTTCTATCTGAAAGATCATGGGCCCAGTTAAAGTATAGTATATTTTGAGTATATTTCCATCTAGCCTAAATGCTAGCATGGTAATGCCCCTCAAATCCATTTACAAAAATAGTGTTCTATATTTTAAATTTCATTGTATCTAAACATAAACTTGATTGAAAAGGTTCATGGTATCACAACAACCTGCATTTGAAGTTGAGTGTGGCATAAATGGTTTCTGAAGCTTGGTGTTCAGACAGAGGTGGTAGTTAAGGATTGATGGTAGAATGTCCATCAGGAAAAATGAAAACATATCAATAATATTCACTGTAGGCAATAAGTAGACACTGAATGATGAGCCCCACTGAAGAATGGAGAAACAAAATATAGTATGGCTGGGTAGTGCCTGTAGCTCAGTGAGTAGGGTGCCAGCCCCATATACCTAGAGTGGCAGGTTCAAACCTGGCCCTGGCTAAACTGCAACAAAAAAATAGCTGGGCATTGTGGCAGGGGCCTGTAGTTCCAGCTATTCGGGAGGCTGAGGCAAGAAAATCGCCTAAGACCAAGAGCTGGAGGTTGCTGTGAGCTGTGACACCATGGCATACTAAAAATATGGTATGGCCATTCAATGATGTATTATCCAGACATAAGAGGTAATAAAATACCCACATCTTTGGTACAGATGAAACTAGTACAACATAGATGAATCTAGTAAATATGCT
This sequence comes from Otolemur garnettii, assembly GCF_000181295.1. Lineage (NCBI taxonomy): Eukaryota > Metazoa > Chordata > Mammalia > Primates > Galagidae > Otolemur > Otolemur garnettii. The sequence continues at coordinate 38,574,205 of NW_003852401.1, forward strand.
AAGTGAAAGAAGCTAAACATAGACATAAAACACATATTATTCCATTTATATGAAATGTACAAAAACAGGTAATTCCTTAGATATAGAAAGTAGAAAGGGAACTGACCTCTAGTAGGTATGAGATTTATTTAGGGATGATGAAATGTTCTAATGATAATTGCACAACTTTGTGGATATACTAAAGACCCAGGAATAGTGTACTTTAAAAGGGTAAATTTCCCTTTTTTCTTTGTTTCCTTCCTTCTTTAGTCCTTTCCTTCCTTCCTCCCTTCCTCCCTCCCTCCCTCTCTCTTTCTCTCTCTTTCATTCTTTTTTTTTTTTTTTAAAGTCTCACTCTCAGCCTGGGTAGAGGGCCATGGTGTTAAAGCTCACAGCAACTTCAAATTCCTGGGTTCAAGCAATTCTCTTGCCTCAGCCTTCCCAGTAACTGGGACTGTAGGCATCCACCACAACACCCAGTTGGTTCTTCTATTTTTATTAGAGATAGGGCCTCACCCTTGCTCAGGCTGGTCTTGAACTCCTGAGCTCAAGCAATCCACCCACCTTGGCCTCCCACAGTGCTAGGATTATAGGCGTGTGGGTGTGGCACTGGCTAAAGGGTAAATTTTATACAATGTGAATCATATTTTATTTAAAAAGAACTGTATGAGCAAAAAAAAAAAAAACCCACAGCTTATAATTGTGAAATGTGAATCGTTTGCATGTTGCATCTTTGTGCTCTGTTTTCTCCTTCTGAGAATTCACATATTAGAAAAGTTTCATGACATTATACAAATCTCATCATTTCTCTCAAATTTTTCACTTTCTTATCCTTATCTTCTCCATTCTAGGTCATTTTTTAGATCTAATCTCCTATTTATGAACCTTCTTTTCCAAATGTGTCTGATCACCTATTAAACCTATATTGAGATTTAAGTTTTAATTATTTTTTTTCACTTTACAATATTATATGTGGGTCTTCAAATTCATCTAGTAATTTCTTTGTTCTCCTTTTTTCTTATGTTTCCAATACCCTATTTCATTCTGTTAATCATATTAAACAAATTTTTAATGATCATTCTTAGATAATTCTAATCCTCAAACTTTATGAGCCAAATTTTTCAGTTTGTGTATCTGTTAACTCACATCATAGTATCTGTTTCCTCATGTATGCATTTTGTGTGTGCATGGGGGGCGTCTGTGTGTGTTTGTGTGTTTATGTTTGTGCACGTATGCATGCCTAAGAAAAAGTGTAAGATGTGTTCCTTGGAACTTTATCTGTGGTAAACTTTAAGAATTGAATTTAAGGGCGGCGCCTGTGGCTCAAAGGAATAGGGTGCTGGCCCCATATGCCGAAGGTGGTGGGTTGAAACCTAGCCCCAGCCAGAAAAGTAAAAAAAAAAAAAAAGAGTTGAACTTAAGCACTGCTTTTCTATTGACGATTTCTTTTTGCTTCTGTTAGGTGCCTGAAAAAGAGAAAAATCCCAAATCCCAGTTTGGAATTTTTCAGAACACCCAGAAATCATCAATTATCACCCATTACCTCTGTGAGTGCTGGACTCTGGTTCCAAATGCAGGAGAAAAATTTTTTCTTTAAAAAAAAAATCTCTCCCAGGGAGAAGTCCAAAACAGACATGTTTTCTTCACTATTTATTTTATATGATAATTTTTTAGGAGGGTGGGGGAGTTCTCTCAAAGATTCCAGCTTTATGTGGGATATTGTGATGTCATTTTGTAAGGGTCCTAATTTTTCCCTCCTGCTTCCTATGAAGATATCATCAATTAAAGTAAATGAAAATGAAGACTGTCATTTGTTTAAGAATGTATATTGTAGCTTTAATTTTAGTAGTCCCAAACTGGACACAGCTCTAATACCAATCCCCCAAAGAAGAGATAGGCATATTGGGAAATATTTTAAATATACAATATTTTTCAGCATTAATTGAAAAACCAACTGATACACAAAGTATTATGGATAAATTTAAAAAATATATATTGTATAAAATAAGCGAGCCCAACAAAATCTGAGATCAGGAAAAGCTAATCTTGAGTGATAAAAACCCAAATAGCGATTTTGAGAGTTATAACTAAATGAAAGTATAGGAGAAAACTCTCTGAAATCTTTATTAAAAACTTAACCTTAAGTGGCCTTATATAGATGTACGTGTAGTGTATGTGTGTGAATTTGACAAAACTCATCTAATTGTACACTTAAGTTCTGTGCATTTCAGTTTATGTAAATTATATCTCAATACAATAATGAAGACTTTCTGAAAGAGGAAACAAACTAATTATTTGGCAGTTTTGTAAGCAAAAGAAGGGGACTGATCACTTTAGAACAGAAGAAGGCAGAAAAATCAGATGAATCAGTAAATCAAAATAATTTTTAGTCTATTTAGTCTCAAGTAAGGGTTATGAATACATGGCATGTGTCCCAGATTTTTCCTCCCCTGCACACATTGTCAACATTACTAATGGCTTCAACACTTTTTTGTTTTGACTCAAAATATTCTTTTCAAAACCATTTCTAGGTAACCATTACTAAGGGATAACCTTCCCAAATAAGATGGGAATTGTTCACCACTAACATTTTAAACAGCCATAAATTAAGTTACTTATATATCAATTGTTCTTTTAGTCTCTTATCCCACATGCAGTCTATCCTTCTTCTTCTTTTTTTTTTTTAGAGAGAGAGAGAGATTTTACAATGTAGAAATGCAACTCAGACCATTAAACAAATCAAAACTCAACCCATTGCATTCTGAAATCTCTCTCTTTTCTTTCTTCACTGTAAAGCTAAATGCATGTACTTGGAAAGTTCACTCCCTCTATCTAGCTCCTAGAATACAATAGTTATTCATTTATATATCTCTAGAACCTGTAACTCAGTAGAAATCTCATAAATATTAGTTAAATGAACATACCAAATTTATATTTGGAAGAAGATATAACGCTACATCCCTCTCCTTGAGGACAAAAATAAAACAAACTATTCTTACTGCTTACAGAGTCACTATTTTTGATAGAAAAAATATGAATTCTACTGATAGACCAAATTATACCCATATAGGCCAAATTATTTGATTATCTGTTCTATTTTGTTTTATCATTCTTTTATCTCATGCTTCAAGTTTTATAACCTAAATAGACCTGGATTCAAATACACTGATACTGTAGTCTGCTATGCCAATCTGTTGTTGAGAACCATCCCCCCAATTCCTAATTTCAGACATTTTATTTTTCAGTTATATAATTTCCATTTGATTTCTTTCTTTCTAGGATTTCTACTTGTTTGGTGAAATTATTGATTTTTCATGCATTTTATTCATTCTTGCTTCTATTTTTTCCTTTAACTTATTTGTGCCAGTCATTTTAAACTCTTTATTACCTAATTTGAACCCCTAAGGAGGTACATGTCTGCTTCTGTTTCTTATTTTTGCTCTTGATTTGGAGTTATATTTTCCTGCTTCTCAACTTGTCTGATACTTTATACTTATATATTAGATATTGTATATTTAAAAAATAGATACTGAAATGGATATTATTTTCCCTCAGAAAGAACTCTTTGCTATTTCTGGCAGCTCAGGTGGGAAACTGAATATATATTGATTCATTCAGGAGATGTGTTATGTCAACAATGGGATGAAGTTTTGATTTGTTTAACTGTCTGACTTGCATTTCTACATTCTAAAATAACATGATCTTTAACATCTCTTCCATTTCTAACTTTCTTTGACACCCATTCTAATGCCCACTAAGATATTCACATAACCTTTAAGAGCTAATAAAGTATTATAGTTATAACTCTGGAGTCAAGAATAAAACAAATCTGAATTTGAATTTCAGCTCTTTTCACATGCCCTGTATTATGAACTTGACCCAGTTATCTAGACTTTTTGTGCCTCAATTTTCTTATCTGTCAATGGGAATTAATACGTCAACCTGAAACTATTCTTAAAGTAACTGTATAAGATACTGAGAACTCAGTATATGGCATAAATATTGCATTTCCTTACTTCTAAGACACCACTAATCTAATAAAATTTTGTGAAAATAGATAAGATCAATGTTCTGATATCAAATATATATAATTTAACACATAAATATTAATAAGTATTATCTAAATAATATAATAAGTAATAATTTTAAGTTCTTTCCCAAGTCAGGAATCTAAAATGAGAAAAAATATTTGATACAAGAAATTATTCTTACATATGCTTTCATTTTTGGCTATTTATTACTCTTGATGAATAATGGTGGGTTTTCTAAAGGATAGCAAAATTAAAATACTATAGCTTTAAATGAAAAGTGAGAATTTACAGATTCTACAAAAACAGAATTCTATACTTTCCTTTCAGTAGTGGAAAGAAGAAAGTAGAATTACCCTGTATTCAATCTAGGTCAGATAAAAGTTGAAGACCTACTTCCCTTTAGAAATTCTACCTGAACTCTGCTTGTAAGCCAATTCTGTGGTCAATCTACATTACTTTTTTAGAAAATAAAGGAGATACAATTCACTTAGGGGTTGTCAAAGTTACTTGACCACTAAGATGCTTTATTTAGCTTATATTAGAAGCTGTATATCTCAGATAAAGGGCAAGTTGGAAAAAAGCAATATAGTTAAAACTAAGAGCAAAAGAAGGAAAAACCAATAGTATAATCTGAGGAATAGCAATAAAATTGAGTATTTGAACAGAGAAATCAGGCTAGTTTCCTAAAAATTCCATTTTTGTGAGCTATTCCAAGTTTAATGTTTTAAAAAAGATTATGACCTATAAACTAGAATGAAATCAACTGAACATTTAATGAATTGTTCATTCTCATTTCTAATATTCTAAATTTCATTTTTACTGAAAATTTTAGTAGACTATGTTAGTGGAGTTACAAACTAGTCATTACATTTTATTCATGTTTTAAAGTTAGGTTTTAATCTTAAAGTTTTAAAGTTAGTTTTCTTTATAGCTATTAGAAATTGTTTATCTTTCTATCAATTGATCTGTCTATCAGCTATCCATCTTAGGCTTTGAGCTATACCCTTTACCAAAACCTGATATGGAAAAAGAAATGTTTAGCTAATGTTTTTACTATTATACTCAGCAGTGATGAATAAAGATCTAGAAAAGTCTAGAAAAAAATAAACAAGGAGAACTAAAATGGCATTAATCAAAGAAAATTTGTCTTAATATGAAGAAAAATTATTTCTTCCAGCAAGTTATTAAAAACTAAATAACTAAAATTTTAAAATTTCAGATGTGGGTTTCAAAGAGAAATATTTTAAAGAAATGATATGGGTACAGAAGCACCCAGATTCATAAAGCAAATTCTAATAGATCTAAGGAAAGGGATAAATGGCAATATTGTAATTGCCAGGAATATCAACACCCTACTGACACAATGGATAGCTAATCCAAGCAGAAAATAAACACTGGGCTTACATATAATCTAGAACAAATGGGCCTGATATAGGCTTATGGAATATTCTACCCAAAGATTACTGAATATACACTCTTCTCATCAGCTTATAGAACATTCTCCAAGATTGGTCATATCTTAGGCCACAAAACATGTCTCAGAAAATTCAAAATAATCAAAATCATACCATGTATCTTCTCAGACCAGAGTGGAATAAAAGTATAAATCAACCCCAAGAGAATTCCAATTCTACACAAAGTAATGGAAATTAAACACCGTGCTACAGAAAGATAACAATAATCAATAAATAATCAAGAATGAAATCAAGATGGAAATCAAAAGAGTTCTTGAACCGAAGAACAAAGGGAACACAGTTATCAAAATCTATGGGATTTATCAAATTAGTCTCCTAAGGGGGAAAGTCATAGCCTTAAACTCTTATATCAGAAAGAGAGAATGACACAGATCAAGAAATTAGCAAAGGAAGCACAAACCAAAGCCAAAGCCAACAGAAGAAAAGCAATAACTAAAGTTAGAGTAGAACTAAATAGAATGGCAAACAAAATTAAAAAAAAAAATACAGAGTATTATTGAAACAAAAAAGTTGATTCTTTGAAAAGTTAAACAAAATTCATAACCTCTTGCTAAACAGAAACAGAAGAGAGAGGTCCCAAATAAGCTTGATTTAAAAAGAAAAAAGAGATATTACAACCGATACCACAAATACAAAATATCTTCTGTAAATACTATGTAAATCTCTATCCATATAAACTAGAAAATATAGAGGAAATGGACAAATTCCTAGAAACACACAACCTCCCAAGACTCAATCAGGTAGAAATAGAATTCTAGAGTTCTAGAAATAGAACTCTTCTCTTTTTCAAGAGAAACTCTAGGCAGTATTAAAATCTTCCAACAACAGGATAGCGCCGATAGCTCACTGGCCGCATACACGTGAGCTGGAGGGTTTGAGCTGGCCCTGGTTGGCTAAACAACAATGACAACTGCAACAACAACAACAACAACAACAACAACAAAAATAGCTGGGCATTGTGGCAGTCACCTGTAGTCCTAGCTACTTAGGAGGCTGAGGCAAGAGAATCACTTAAGCTCAGGAGTTTGAGGTTGCTGAAAGCTGTGATGCCATGGCACTCTACCAAGTGCAACATAGTGAGAATCTGTCTCAAAAAAACCCAACCAACCAAACAAACAAACAAACAAAAAACTCCCCAAACTTCCAACAACAACAACAAAGCCTAGATCAAATGGATTCACAGCTTAATTTTACCAGACCTACAAAGAAACACTGGTATTCCTAGTGCAGAAATTATTCCATAACATTAAGGAAGAAATCCATTCTAACTCATACTAAGAAGCCAGTGTCACCTTGAATCCAAAGCCAGGAAAAAATGTAACAAACCTAGAATACTACAGAATAATATTCTTTAAGAATATAGATGCAGAAAACATCAATAAAATGCTAGCAAATCGATTTCACAGCACATGAAAAAAATAATCCACCAGGAACAAGTAAGCTTCATCTCTGGCATGCAAGGGTGGTTCAACATACATAAATCAATATATGTGATTCACCACATAAACAGAAGCAAAAACAAATTGTCATGTACTTAACCAAGGAAGTGAAATATCTTTACAAAGAAAACTGAGAAACACTGAAGAAATAAATTGCAGAAGATATAAACCAATGGAAAGACATAGCATGCTTATAGATGAGTAGAATCAACACTGTTAAAATGAGATTCTACCCAGAGTGATTCATAGATTCAGTGCCTATGTCATATTTCGCAGATTAGAAAAAATAATTCTATGCTTCATTTGTTACCCAAAAAAGAGCCTGAATAACAAAATCAATTTTAAGCAAAAGGAAAAAATCTGGAGTAATCTCATTACCGGACTTCAAACTATGCTACAAGTCTATAGTAACCTAAACAGCTATTGGCACAAAAGTAGAGAAATAGAATAGTGGAACAGAAAAGAAAACCTAGATATAAAACCACCTACCCTCAGCCAACTGATCTTTGATAAAGCATAGAACAATACACTGGGAAAAAGAAGCTCTACTGAATACATGGCGCTGGGAAATTGGATAGCCACATGCAGATGAATAAAACAGAACCACAAAATTAATACTTAAATATAAGTCATGAAACCATAAGAATCCTAAAGAAAATGTAGAAAAAATTCTTCTAGATATTGGCCAAAGCAAAGAATTTATGACTAAGAACTCAGTCTTAGTCATAAATAGCAATTATAGCAACTAAAATAAATAAATAAATAAATAAGACTTGATTATATTAAAAAGCTCCTGCACAGCTAAGGAAATAATCCACAGAATAGACAGACGTTTTTCCCAACACCATGTATTCAGTAGGGCTTCTTTTTCCCAATGTATTGTTGTATGCTTTATCAAAGATCAGTTGGCTGGGGGTAGGTAGGTTTTGGTTTTATATCCAAAATAGGAGAAAATATTCACAATCTATACATTCAGTAAAGGGCTAATAACAAAATATATAAAGAATCTATGAGCAAATAAAAAAGAAAACAACAACAATCCAGTTAACAAGTGGGCAAAAGACATGAACAGAAGCTTTTCAAGAGAAGACAGACAAATGGCCAATACACATGTGAAAAAATTATCAATCTCACTACTCAAGGAAATGTGAATTAAATCCACAATGATATGTCACCTTATCCCAAGTAGAATAGCTTTTAGTAAAAAGGCCAAATATAATAAATTTTAGCATGGATATTGAGAGAAAGGGATACTTATACATTGCTGGTGGGACTGTAAATTAGTAGAATCTCTATGGAAACTATATGGAGACTCTTCAAAAAAAAAAAAAATTAAAAGTAGACCTACCATTTGATTCAGCAATCCCACAAAAGACACTTGCACTTGAATGTTTATTGCAGCCCAATTCACAATTGCAAAGATGTGGAATCTACCCAAGTAGATTCATCAATTCATGAATGGATTAGGAAGATGTGCTGTATGTTTATCATGTAATACTACTCAGCCACAAGAAAAGGATGATTTAATGCCTTTTGCAACAATTTGCTGAAACTGGAGATCATTATCTTAAAGTATCTAAAGAATGGATGAACAAACACCACATGTCCTCATTATTAAACTGGAAATAACTAATGAGCACAAATATACACAGAGAGAAGTACAACTCAGTGTAAATCAAACATGAGTGGAGGGGCAGAGGGGATAGGCAAAAACTACCTAATGTGTATAAGGAGTTCTCTTTGGGTGATGGGCACAATTATAGCTCCTACTCAATCATTACAAAAGTGATTCATGTACTCAAAACATTTGCATACCTGTTTACATTTGGAAATAAAAACATAAAGTCAATTTTAAAAGAAAACTGAAAGAAATAATATAGAAAAACTTACAGAATGGTTTTACCAGGAGAATATGATTCTACCCTAGTAATGTTAAATCAAGTCTTGGTAAACCAAAACACCTGTTTAATCTCCTTTCCTTTTTATGGTATATGGATGGGAATAATGCTTTATCTAGTGTTTTCTAGCCTTTGGGAAAAAATTTAAGAAACTCCTCCTAGGTAAACAGTTGGCTTTTTGTATGGAAATGGTTCAGTTTTATATCACGTCTAATCTATTCCACATGCCAAACCAATATGGGACCTGCCTATGAGGCCATTAGGTATAGAAAAAATGACTGGGACAATGTTGTATCAGTATTATTCTTAAATATTGTGTATGGGTGAATACCTGGGAAAAATATTTATTTATTAAATAATCACAAAGAAGAGCTGGACCACACATGTGGCCATTCTTGGATCAAAAGGCAATAGCAAAGCTTGAGGAAAGGGCTTAATGAGACCTTAGTGAATCAAGTTTCCTCTGGAAACAAATACTTCACAAAGGACTTTATGTTGACACAGAAACCCATTTAATGAGGTACTGTACATAGATCTTGAAATCATACGTTACATTTTATAGTTTTCAAATGAGAAAATAAGAAATTGCTCATTTTTTTGGATAGTTTTACCATTGAGTCCCTTAAGAAAAGTGAATGTGGAGTTATATATTTTTGACAAAGGATTCTTTATTTACCAACACATTTCAAAATTAAGATTACAGCATCAGTAACTGGCTAGACAAGAGATTATACTGAGGCAGATGATACAGTTCAATGAACTATGTGATCCAGGCAGTACACACCTGGTAAAGCTCTTCCTGGGATTACAGATCTGACATTTTGGATTTACCAGTTAAGAAGAGACTTTGGAGAAAAGCAAACAAAAGTAAAAACAACACAGCCAAATTAATTTTTCTTTTAAACCACCCTCTAAACCCTTGTATCTTTTCTCTTTCTATAGCACTTACCAAAGCATTTTTTAACTCCATTAAGCTTAAAATTTCAAAATAGAATAATAAAATACTAATTTTTATATTATAGTAATAAGTATAATGATAAGAATAATTATTTATAAACAACATTGACTAAGAAATGATTCCCTTTACACTATCCAGATATAGCTAATGAAAATAACTAATATCCAGAGTACTGTTTTTACTAATGACTATGTTTCCATTGCAACCTGATAATTGGTAGTCATATAACAAATAAATAGCTATAGTATGTTTTAGAAATATAAAACACTATAAATTGCAACAAACTGTATTTTATATATCTGAAAACCTTTAAATAGATTAGTAATTCATCAATTTTCCCCCTTATTTTCTTTTGATTTGTTAAAAATCACACCAAATAATTCATAAACACAATTGTAATTCACCATAGACTTTAACTTAAAAAATAACTTTTAAAATATATATATATATATATTTTTTTAGAGACAGAGTCTCACTTTATTGCCCTTGGTAGAGTGCTGTGGCATCACAGCTCACAGCAACCTCCAACTCCTGGGCTTAGGCGATTCTCTTGCCTCAGCCTCCTGAACTGGGAGTTACAGCTGGGACTACAGGTGCCTGCCACAATGCCCAGCTATTTTTTTGTTGCAGTTTGGCCAGGGCCAGGTTCAAATCCAGTATGTGGGGCTGGTGCCCTACTCACTGAGCCACAGGTGCTGCTTAATTTTAAAATCTTTAACTATGTAATTTTCTTTTGAAAATGCTAGTGGACTTCTGCATGTAACAAATATACCTGTTTATACCCTTGTAAATATGAACAAGTTCAGAGACAAGAATGAAAAATAATAAACAAGCAAGGAAAAAGAGAATGATCTTTATATTTTACATATACTCTGTAGAGAACCTCAGTAACCTTTCTGCTAATGAGTGGAGTGTCTCTGATGAAATTCCCCTTTGGACATGTTTCAGATATTAAATTTTGAAATGACATATCTCGCAAACAAGGTACAAGCAATTTTATCCTATTAACAGTTTGAAATCTTACACAGTGAAACTGGAAAAGGAAAGCAAAATGAGGTTAAAGAGAAAGCTAATTAGAATTCGGAGGTTTGCTGGGTTAATGTCTAGACTTTAGAGGTCTAGGCTTAACAATTTATGTGCCATATATTTTAGCCTTAAAGTTTGATCTTCACTTAAAAAAACTTGAGGGATACATCTCAGTCTCTCAGAAAGCTACAGACCCACACTGAAATGTCATTGAGTGAATGTGAGGAAATACATACACACAAGCAAAATCTGTAGAACTTTTGTAAATCTTACGCATTCAGAAGTTTCTCAAAATTGAAATGTGAAAAAAAAAAAAAGGTGTAGTAAAGGGGAAAGTAGTTTGAAAAACCAACGGCCCATGGAACAGCTTCTCAGACAGAACTGTTCATTTACTTGGTAAGTGTATACCTCAGAAATATTCTCCGCTAACACTGCAATTTCTCACCAATTAGAAATTGATGTGGGCTGAAACTGTCTCCATTAAGCTGCAAATACCTGTGGTATAAACAATTAAATGATCTCTTTTAAATGCTTAAGATGAGATTATTGAACACTTAAAAGATACAAAAGAAATTATTACTTAATGATAAAGGGAGGAACCCATCCTTCTAGAATGTTGAACAGTTGCCTTGGGTTGGGCAGGTGGAAGGAGCAGGAGAGAGACCTAAGGAAGTCTTGTGATAATGATAGGTCCTGGAAGACTGAGAAGAGATTGTATGACAATTATAAAACAATACCTACCAACTGTCCTGAGTCTATCAACATCATCTGTGTGCCCCAGACTGATGTGATATTTCAGTAAGAGGTTCACTTGCAATTAACACACACACACAAATGTCTATGTGAAACCATTGTAGAAAATCAGTGAGACCATGAGGGCAAGCAACACAGACACCAAATCACTTCTAACATCCCAATAACAGACGCGTTGTAGAATAAAAAACAAAGTGTAGGAATCTAAAGAACAAATAGGAAATTCATGAGGGGCCACAGAGAGAGTAATGCTGAATGTAACCATGCCAAAATAGGAAGGGATCTTAAAGATTACACAAGATTTTATGGAGAAAAAAATTTTATCTCTAGCATATATCATAAAATATTATTTGAATAATTAAGCAGATACAGTGTTTACAGTTTTTAGACATGAAAAAACAAAATGCAAGAATGTTAGATTTCTTAAATTAGTTTACAAATTTGATGCTCTGCACATCAAATTTCAGAGAATATCTTTTGAGCATTCAACAAATAAATTCTAAAATTCAGAAATAAGAATGTAGGTCACAGTAGCAAAATCCGTGTTGGTAAAGAAATGTGAAAGAGGGTGACTAACTCCCGCAGATATTAAGGCCTACTGCAAAAATGTAGTATGGGACTAGCATAAGAACAAATAAACCAATGAATCATAAAATGTAACTCTGCTGCAGAGCCATGTGTATAAAGGGATTTTACCTATGAGAAGGGAGGCGACAGAGAGCAAAGAAGAAGGGAGTTTAGTAATGGTGCTGGGGGCTTGGCTTAATAAATATAAAGCTGGGTCCTGAACAAATGCTATATTAAAGAGCTACTCAAGAGGGATTAATGACCTAATGTGAAAGATAAATAAAAAATCTAATGTATAAATGTTGATGAATTATCTTTTAAATCTGGGATGAGGAAACTTCTTAAATAAGACCCAGATACTCCCAAACATTAATGAAAGCAGGATTAATAATGTTTATTTTTCCAAGGCACATAACAGAGTGAGAGAATTTTGCAATGCCTATTATTGATAAACAAAAACTATATGACATATGTAAAAAAAGGGGGAAAAAAGCTCTTATAAATCAATAAGAAAGAGCCCAGAAACCAAGTAGAAAAATGTACAAAGAATATGAACAGGCAAATCAAATAAAAGGAAGCCAAAATATCTAAAAAATAATTGGAGAGATGGCTGAAACCGATAATTATATAAATGCAAGTCATAATTATAATGTGATCATTTATACGTAGTATGAGATCTGACAAATAAGTTTGAGAACTCATCCTAGAAAAAGTGCTACATACCTCATTGCTGAATATCATGACAATGATCACCTTTGAAGTACCCCCCTTTATTTATTTTTATTTTTTTATTAAATTGTAAACACATAGATCATGTTGCAATTATGGGGTACAATGTGCTGATTTCATGTAGAATTAGGAATGCTTACATCACACTAGTTACTATATACCTCATCTCTTTTACTTAATTATTGTGTTAAGACATTTATACTCTATACTAATAGATCCAACATGTACCCTTGCATTATGAACCATAGGTGTGATCCCACCATTCACCCTCCCTCATCTGAGCTTCTCCTCCCCTCCCCTCTAATCCTCTACTACTCCCTTCATCTTGGGTCATAGTTGTGATCTATTCTTCATATGAATGTGTGAGTGACTGTAAATTGGTTTCATGATAGGACTGAGTGCATTGAATATTTTTTCATCCACTCTTGAGATACTTTACTAAGTAGGATATGTTCCAGCTCCATCCATGTAAACGTAAAAGAGGTAAAGTCTCCATCTTTTTTTAGGCTGCATAATATTCCACGGTATACATACACCACAATTTAGAAGCTATGCACCAATCCCAGTGCCTAGTCCAACCTTTAAAGCAATTTTGGAACTCTTTTTCTAGAATGCCCATCAGAGATGTTGTTGTACATTACACAAAAATACACAACAATAATGGGCACTACTCAGCAAGATGCCACCACATGTTCATGGGAACACAGCTGTGAAACACTAATATGCCAAGGTTATGATACCTGGCTGAACTATTTGTACGATGCTGCCATTGGACATGCATGGTGGCAAGTTTGTGAACTTAATTGCTAGACTTTGTATACCCAATAATGGCAACAATTTATAGCACAGGAAATACAACACAGGATTTGGGGGAAAAGAGAACATTTATTAACTTTTGGTGGAAATAGAAATTGGGCAAGCCATTCAGAAAAGCAGTCTGGCATTAGTGTTGGCTATCTGTTTTTTGACTTTAAGAGTCAACTCTTAGGTATGTATAACAAGGAAATATCTACTTTGTTGCAACAGAGGTCACATATAAGGTTGCTTACCACAGTAACAATAATACTTTGCCTCCAACTCACTATTTCCTCATATACAGCCTAGGGGTGGAAGTAAGGAGCAAGAGACAAACTTAATCTATTTCAAACGCACTGCCGGGGATGCATCCTATAGAATCCTCTTCAGCAGCTTAAACAAACAGATATATAGATTGTGTTAAAAATAGACCCTGAGGTCACTGTACTGGGTGATAAAGGAAAGAAATAGAACACAATTTATAGCATAATATAATTCATGTAAATTAAAAACACATATGGAGATAGAGCATGTTGTAATTTTAGACAGATGCCTGCATAAATGTGTATGGATTTGTAAGGTGGAGCTGGCCGTAGGGATGGGAAAGCAGATGAAAATCAGCATGAAAGGGAAAAAAAATCGCATACAACAACGGGCTCCAGCATAGGCAGATGACACATGTAATGCTGCACTTTGAACTGGGCAGTAGGTTTAATTCAGTTCTCAAAAGGTAACATAAGTAGAAGAAAGGAGAGGAGGGGAAGGACCCAATACTCTCTGGCCTGATAGGCTGGCTCAAAGAAGTAAGCAGGACACACTGTTTCTTCTTATGTCAGATTTTGGGGTGAAAGTCTCCTCCTTTCTTGCCAGATTTCTCCTTGGGTGATCTCATGCTGCCGGCCAAGAGCTCTTGGATTACATGTTTCTCTTTTATATTCAAAGAATAGTTTTCACTCCTGAACAATCCAAGTCAGTGCTGGTCTTCTTATGATTTGGTCAGCTAAGGTCTTATGTTAGACACTAGTGCAGGAGACCATGCCTGATCCCTGCTCTTCCTGAAGCAGATGTTAGCTTCCCACCCTGTGGAGATGGAGCATGATTCTCCCTCTCGCTGTGAAGGCTGAATGATTCTGCTTCAGCTTCCCTCCACTGCTTCAACCTTGACATCACTCTTCCCTGTTTTGGATGTCGTGGATGTCAATTTTGAGATTGTTGGGTTATTTTGTTTTTTTAATATGATATTTTATGCAGAATTTTTGTGTTTGTAGTTTTTTTGTGTTCTATATTAATGTAGACCACCTTTTAATGGAAAATGTATTGCAGTTTTTAAAACCTGGTTACAAACTTTGGGAATAAGATTGGTTAAAGAATTGGTAGTTACCTACATATTGAAATAACCCTGCAATGTGGTCACAAAATGTGTGTAATATTTTTACTAACAAAGAGAAAAATGACAAAATTGAGAGAAACATGGCTTTTAAAATTCCAAGAAACTAATTTAGAAAGTACTTACTTTTTAGGATAAAGACTAGAACTTTCCAGGAAAATTATCTGCCATAGAGGACAGAATGAAGAAGTAATGGATCTCTCCTCTATGATCTCTCTGTGTGTGACAAGACTATTATCTTCTTTAGATGATTCTTGAATCAAACATGTAAAAACCACTGATAGAGCTTGTGTTGCTAATATGGCCATATTTATTATCTAAATAAGCCTTACTTGGGGAAAAATTAATATATATTCATAGCATTTCTTCCCAGTATTTGACATTGCTTCTTAATGTGATTTAACTTCTAGATGGCATTTGACTATGTTTGTGTTTAATATTCACACTTTGTAGACAAAAAAAAAGTATGGTCTAAGAACTTAAGTGACTTGGTCAAAGCAAAACCAACTCTTGACTATCTATGAGTACAATACCACTTTTTGTTGTCATCTGGACCATCCTCTTTCTGCCACCTACATCACTATAGTTCATAAGCCAGAAATACTGAGACCAAACGAAACTGAAAATCTTGAGTGCCCACGTATGACTGTTGGTATCACTACTTAAAATCATGATTAATGGAAGGAGTCATTATCATATCTATAGACAGGAAAGAACATTTAATTCATAAGCCAGGATGCTAGAATAGTGGAGACAGTGGAGACTTTCAGATTTAAGGATGAGTTCAAATTCACTTATTTATTATACTAAATGATGACACTCCTTGGTAGACTTTGAGTTATTTTATAACATTATTGAAAAATACTCTTCTGATTTAAATCTGTTACACTGAACAACACAAAATTCACATACAATTCCTGTAGAAAATACACACATACAAATACACACAGCTGCTTTTGAAAAAGTGTTTAAGAAGTTCCTTTAAGTAATGTCTCTGCTTTATACATACTACATTTAAATATTTATTATGAAATCATTCACTCATACATCTTCAAATCTTTTTTTTTCTATATTTTAACATTTCTCTTGGAATCCTTCTTTCTTAGTAGAGAGGATGTTGGTTTTTTACCAAACTTAAAAAAGCCCTTGACATTATTAAAGGACTAATGTGCATATTTCAATGAAACTCTTGATGTTTCTAGAGAAACTAAAAACAAAAGTATTCTTCAACATCGGAAAAATAACAAAGAGAAAGGCTACATTTGTCTAATGGTTAACAAGCTGCTGAAATACTTAATAAATAGTACCCAGCAATTCAAACAGTTAATGCAATTTTCAAGGCCCTTAATTTGCTCTCAAAGAAGAGTTTTATTCTGGGAAAAATCTGCAACAATTCATTGCATTTCCATTTTCTCAAATGTAGAACCATTGAAAAGTGCAGTGAAAGCGTGGTTATTATCTGATATTTACCTGTATATCTCCCACAGTGTTGTGGTCTAAGATTAGCTTAAAGCCACACTGGTCTTCATGTCTACATTCAAATAGACAAGAGCAAATAAAATGATATAAAATCAAATAGTCTATCTCAAAATTAAAGCATTTGGTCATTTTATAAATACTGAGTAAATTGAAGGTGGGACTTTGTTAGACTTTAGGAAGTATAATTCAGCATAGTGAAAATGAAAGCTGGAAATAAGATAAGCCCCACTTATGGACATTAAGTATAGTAAATGCCTTAGAACAGGAGGGCAAAATCTCAGACCCATAAAATGGCATCAAGGAGTATTAATAACTTCCTGAAACAGTATGGTAAATTATGTGTATTTCTTTTTCTTTTCTACATAAAGAAAAACATCCATGCTTTCACTGGATTCTCTAAGGTGAACATGACTAAACATAATAATAATAATACTTAAGAACCACTATCTTAGAAAAGGATTTATACTGAATTTCCAAAATGAAAACCATAGGTTGTCAAGTTTGTTTATTTTCTGTGACTAATGTAAATAATGCCATTGATTCATTCTCAGGGACCCTGGCTCTGTGAAATTATCAGATCAGAGTAAGTCAGGCAATGATATAACATTAATTATTATTTCAAATATTTCTTCTATTTTGCTGGTGTTTCAACTGAGTCCTTTACTTTTGTAATTGTCCCACTGTCATTGAATTGTCTGTTCTGTTTTATTTTTTTTTCTGTGTACTTTAGTTTGACAGTTTCTGCTACCTCATTGTTTCCTTGCCTATGTCACTCTACTGAGTCCACCAAAATCACTCTTCATCCCAAATACTATGTTTTTTAATTTCTATTTCTAGTATTTTCTTCCAATTCTCCTTCTAAAGTTTTTACCTCTCTGTTTGCATTATGTATCTTTTTGTCTGTTGTTTATATCCTTCTTCAAATTTTTAACACATTAATTACAGTTATTTTAAATTCCTTTTACAATAACGCCAATGTGTTATGTGTTTACATAACTGAGGAGTCATTAGATGTTTACTCTTCACAGTGTGCAAATTCTTTCCTTTTTTTGTGTCTGAAAGTTATTTATTTTTGGAAAGTTAGACATGATATATTAGATAATAGGAATTGAGGTAAATACGTCTTTTGTGTGAAGCTTTATGTTAATTTTGCTGGGAGTTGAACTGTGTTTGATGTTTGTTATCATTTCCAAATGATACAAATTCCTCTAATGTCCTTTGTTTTACCTACCCTGTTGACTTGGGACTTAAAGCAACCCTAAATACTCTCCCTCAGAGCATGTCTGTGTCTTGTGGCTCTTTGAACTCTAATATATTGTCTTTCTACTGTGGAACTGTTGGTATTATAGTAAGGTGTGGAACAAGGAAAGTGTTCTATTCTGTTACAACTAGATCTTAGTTTGTAAGTTGGCCTATGCACCTGCTTTGTGACCTTTACAAGTTTTCCATCGTTTTCCCTTCTCCACCCATCATAGATGAGATTGGAAAGTTAGAGAGAGTTGGAGTGGGAAAATGCCTTTCCTTAGACAAAGCTCTAGTAAAGACTTTATCCTTGGAGAGTAGGGTAAGTCTTTTTTATAGAGAACGTTCTGGATGTATTTCATAATGATCTCTCTCTATCTCTCTTTTATAACTGGAGAACAAGAGACTCATTTTCAGGTTTTTACTATGAGAACCAGATGGCATTCTCATAGGTAACCCCCACAAAAATGTGGGGACCCCACTAAGATTGTAGCACTACAGATTTCTTATTCTCATGTATTCTACTATAGGCGAAAGGTCTATATACCTCTGACCTAAGGTGACCAGATGTCACCGCCAAAAGCGGGACAGTCCCAATTTTTAACAATTTGTCCTGCATCCTGCAGTGTTTTAAAAAAGTTCCAATTTTTGGAAAGAATGCATGATAATCTAGGGAGGTGCAGGACAATGGGAAGAAAATATACGGTCGGCTGCTGAAAAGGTTAATGTAACTTCATTTGGGAATGAAGAGGTTAATGTAACTTCATTTGGAAATGAAAAGGCTAATGTAAACTCCCTATTCCCCTCTTGGGCAAGGTCATCCTACTCCTTTGAGCCACAGGCACCGCCCTATACATAATTTTTTTAATGTATTATATTTGTAAATTGTACTTATGTTGAAATTAAAAAAAAATTACAATACTATTTTTGTGTTCTATGAAAATTTTTGTTGTTCCATAGAGACCAAATTTTTAGTCAAGAACACACCCCTCCTTCACCTCACCCCCACCCCACTCCCGCCCCATCACCGATCAGGGATGTCCGCTCTACCAATGTTAAAATCTGGTCACCTTACTCTGGCCAAAAAAAGTTATTTGAGACAGAGCAGTGAAAAGAATTTGTGCAGGCATACTTATGAGAAACTGAGGCAGAATCTCTTATGGCCAGGTTGGTTGTAGGCATAAACCCTCCCTGACCTAAGTTTGGCCTGGTCGGTTGTGGGTGTATAAATCCCCTGACTTAAGGCCCACATGGGAGCAGAAGCTTGCAAACAAGTGGTCTGTATGTCTTATAAATTTCTTAATTATGCCTTGCTTAAAATTAAAGTAACTGCCTCCAAACAGTGAGGCCAGCAGGGCAGGTATTCAATCCACCTTTGTCCCCTGAGCCTCAGGCTTCATCAGATAAGAACAAAAGAAGTAATGACTGACAACATGTTCTCCATTAAATTATGTTAAAGGAATTATGTTCAAAAGGACTATGTTAGATAAAGTGTTATCAGTTAAACCATGGATCACAAGGGAGGAGTTGCTCACGAGACACTCACAAGATGTTTATGTAGTAAGCCAGAAGAAAATAAAGTTGTCACATGCCTGAGTGAGCTGTGAAACCCTTTATTTAAATATACAATTTCAATATGCACGTTTATGCTACGCAACATGGCTTCTCCATGAGACCCTAATGGCAACATTCTACACTTAGTCTTCAGCAGTTAAGCAGAAGTATTCCTACTAGCTATGGCTCCAGTGCTTTCTGATCCAGATAAGCAGAACTTAGTTGTAACTTTCTATATTCTCCAGTGTCTTCAGATTCCAAAGAGGTAGTTTGTCTTGCAGCTTCAGTTCTCTGATAAATCTAAGAGAAGTAGTTAATTTTTAATTGGTTTGGCTGTTTTGTTTTGTTTTGTTTTTTCTTGTAAGGATAGGAGTGACAATTTCCAACCTCTTTCTATACTGGAGTTGAAATTAGATGTTCCCATTATATCTTACTGTGGCTTTGTGATCCTGTTGCATGAATTAAAATATTTTTATTAATTTTTTAAAAACACTATTTGCTTCACATTAACATGAGTCCCCAGTTTAGTTATGCTATAAACTCATTCTGTGGATCCCCTCACTATTGAATGACATGGATATAAACACTGCAGAATTATTTTATTTATGTCACTTATTTCTTTATATAAATTTTCTAAATAGGACAAATTCTTGAAAATACAGTAATTTACAACACATATTATGCAACTATAATATTCAAAATATTTGCAGACACATTACCCTTGTTATTATATTTTCCAACTTCTCTAAATTCATATACATAATATAATTATTTCTTTATTTAATATATTTTTAACCCATAGTTCAAGATGTTTGTCTTTGGAATCAATTCTTTACAGTTCCTTCAATGTTCACATAGCCTAATGACTTAAAAGAATCAATCAGGTTTTTTGGGCCATCTTTTCTAAATATTGCCTAAAAAGTAGAAATCTGAAATTTTAACTCTTTAGCCACACAAAATTAATGTGTGTGCTATATGTAAAATGCTTGAAGTTATGTGAAATGCATTTAATACCACATAATGTGAAACATTGTTATGGTTAATGAAAATTCATCATTTGACACAGTTTTGGATGCCAAAAATCCCAATACAAACACCAATGAAAAAATATAGCTACCCACAAGTATGTCATACATTATGTATTTTATGCTACACATAAGAAACATCTGGAATAAATAAACTAGAATGGGCCAGTGAATTAAGGTGTAAGAATGAATTCAAAAGGAAGCAATTTCTATATAAATTACAAGGTAAGAAAAGAGAGAAACAAAAGCCAAAAAAGGATGAATTATCCAGCCAAGATTTATGAATCTTGCCAAAATGTGGAGGTAAAGGGAGACTAAAGTAGGCATATATCACCCATATTTACTTCCTTAAACTCTTACTTACAGATGAACATTAAAAGACTCACATATTTCATGTTGGCAATACCGAAGATATTTAATCCATTTGCATATACTAACTTTTCCAAATTTGTATTTCCATGTAAAACTACAGAACAGGCAGAGAATGTGTGTTTAGACTATACTGCACCTGGTTTTATGAAATTTTAGTTCTTTCCAGAAGCACAATGCAAGCCACTGGTTAGTTTTTTTGTTGTTCTATTTCTGAGTATAGTGTTTTTGCAAATAGGCTGAAACAATAAACACCCAATATGTAGGAAAAGAACCAAATAAGACCAAGGCACTGACAAGAAAGGGATGGGGCATAAGTGTGGACTATGTGCAGGCTTTGTTAGGTAGAAAGCTATAACTGTGGGGTCTTCCTTAGCCTAAAAAGTTCTACTCCAATTATCCTCTTTTCCATATATTCTCCTTTAATATTCTAAAAAATAATACATTATGAACAATATCAGTTCTTTATAGGCCATACATAGTGATTATAGAATTGTAACCCTGTGAAACCTCAAGGGGCTAAATCCAGAGGGCTATATCTGGTGAAAAGAAGTAATAGGGAGTCATGACTTCTGTAATGGGCATGTGGAGTAAGAGGATGAATAAGTAGGATTCATGGAGGAATCAACCTGCCAAAAAGCAATGGTTGATGAAGTCCCCCAAACAACCATCAAGTATTTAAAAAAAAAAAAGAGCTCTCTTTGAAGTTTTGGTGACATCTGATGTGAAACTATCTGGCGTAGGATTCTTGTTGTTGTTATTGTTGAAAGCCTTTTTATTGTTATTACAGTTTCAGTGCTTAATATTTGTCTGTTCTAGAGTTCTAGTTCTTCCTTGTTGATTCTATAACTTCCCTTGGAAGATAGGGTGAGACCAGAAATTAGTCCATTTACCCCATGTTTTCAAATTTCAGGGCATAGAATTTTTTAGAGTATTTAGTGATGATCTTTTGTGTCTCCATGTTATCTGCTGTTGTGTCTCCTTTTTCATTTCTGATTGAGCTTCCTAGAGATCTTAGGGATATCTACAAGGAGAACTATGAAACAATGAGAAAATAAATAGCAGAGAATGTTAACAGATGGAAGTATATGCCATGATCATAGCTAGGAAAAATCAACATAATCAAATGTCTATACTACCCAAAGTATTGTACACATTCAATGCATATTAATTCCCCATTAAAATACCAATGTTATACCTTGAAGATGTTGAAAAAAATAGTTCTATGTTTTGTATGAACCCAGAAAAAACCTCAAAAAGCCAATATAATTCTATAAAATGAGAATAAATCTGCAGGAAGGGAAAGAACTTATGAAGAATCTTCCAAAGGCAATTGCAGCAAAAACAAAAATAAACAAATAGTACCTGATCAAGTTAAAATGTTTCTGCATGGCTAAGGATACAATCAACAGAGCAAAGAGATGACCTTCAGAATGGGAGAAGATATTTGCATGCTACAAATCCAAGAAAGGCTAATGACTGGAATCTATAAGAACTCAAGAAAATCAACAAGAAATGAACAAACCACCCAATTAATCACTGGGCAAGAGACATGAAGAGAATCTTTTCTCATGAGGACAGACAAAAGGCCAACAAAGTCATGAAAAAATGCTGTCATCTCTATTTATTATAGAAATGCAAATCAAACACCATTGAGAATGGCATGCAACACAAGGTCTCAAAACAACAGATACAGGCACAGGAGTGGAGAAAAGGGAACACTCCTGCACTATTGGTGGGATTGCAAAATAGTACAGCCTGTATAGAAAGAAGTATGGAGAGTCCTCAACTAAAAGGCATAGACCTTCCATTTGATACTAAATCTCATTTCTAGGTTTCTACCCAAAAGAAAAAAAAATCATTTTACCATAAGGATATATGCACTCAAATGTTTATAACAGCCCAATTTACAATCACAAAGATGTGGAAACAACCCAAGCGCCCTTCCACATGTGAATGGACTGATAAATTGTAGTATATGTATACTATGGAGTATTATTAAATCATAAAGAGGATGGGTGATTTTGTATTCTTTGTTACAACTTGTATGGCTTTGGAGAACACTCTCCTATGTCAAGTATCACAAGGATGGAAAAACAAGCATCACATATCCTCGATACTAATTTGAAACTTGTAGGTTAACAACCAGGTGCTCACATGAGAGAAAAACTCGATTAAATCCAAGAACAGGGGAAGGGAAAAGGGGTGGAGAGACTTCTTCCCAGTGAGAACAATGTGTGGGTATATGGCACACTTTCTGTGGGAATGTCACAACTACCACTTCAACTTTACCTTGCAAATCCAAACAATATAACCTTAGTGTTTGTATCCTCATACTAGTTGAAAATTAAAAAAAAAAAAAAGAGAGAGAGAAGAAAAAAATAAAACTGCTTTCAGAGAACAACAACAACAAAAAAGCATTGGTCAGAAATAAAGACAAAAAAGAGACAGAGAAGAAAGTTCAGATACCTGCTGTCATAATGTGGATAAATTACTTTAAAATTCCTTAGGCAAAAGTGGGAGCTGACCTCCAACAAGTGGAATCTCATTGTTGCTTGATGTTCAGTTAAATGTTTACTAAGCACCAGAGTTCATGTATTTAATAAAGGTTTTCACTTCCATTTAGATTGTAAGGCTGTCATTTGTTCTGATTAAAAAAGAAAAAAACACACTCGATGGGGGTCAGCCACATACCACAGAATTGCCACACTTCAGAGGTCTGTACATAGGAGGTTCATTTGTCTTTATCCTTAACGAAACACCAGATAAGTGGCTAATTAGTATAATTAGTGTCAGAAATGAATTTTTATTGGGCAAATTTAGTGGCTTGTTAATCAACATAATGGATATTAAAATGGGTTCTCAGTTGCGAAATTAGTAGAATTCAAGATATGTTGATTGGTTAAAGTATTTTAGAAACACACTTAACCCTTGCATAAAATGGGGAGCTAGATTCTGTGAGATCTATTATCTGTACCCTTTTGGATGGTGTTACATAGACTTGAGTCCAGTCTTTGGGTCAGAGCATTTCTTACAAAGGAAAACAAAATCTGTCTCTGAAATATTGTTATGTCTGTCATGTACATTGTTCATTTAACAAAAATTTAGAGTTTTTTCATCTAAAAGTACAGTGGACTGAGTGTTTATGAAACTTAAATAGCATTGTATTAACTCTTTCGTGTCTGCTTGTGCCTTCATGTTTAATCAATGTATACCTATATATGGATTTTGGAACTGCTTTTATTGCAACTGGGAATAAAGTTTGCTTACAATGAACAGCAAAAGCTTATCTACATCAAAATGTTCAGCTTTTCTATAAAAAGAACTTCTGAGTTATATGTAACCAAATTGGTTTCCATCAGTTCCTAACAGTTTGTGATAACATGAGGAGTGAGCATCTTCTGTTCCAGCCCTGTAGGATTCTGCAGTGTGCTGGGGACACACTGTTCAGTAAGACTATCCACGCTCCTAGAGAAAATTAAGCCCTGTTGGCCTAACAATATTGTTATAACTTTTAAATAGCTCCCATGTTATTATTTTTGTTTTAGAGAGAAATAAATCAGAGGTCAAAGAAGTTAAATAGATTGCCCAGATCTAACAAATGGGAAGGAGCAAGCAGTCTATTCTAAACGTTTCACTTATTAACATTGTGTTCTTTACTCTAAGTCATCGTTCTATATCTTGAAACAGAATGAAAAAAAATTAAAAAAAAAATCCTTCATTTTCTACGAAACACCATAGCCAAAAGAGAAGTTTTACCAGGAAAATACAGACATACAAATCCCTTAACCTCAAGTACCTAAGAGTGTCTCCTGTCTTTTTAGAGATCACAATAAAATCCTCTTTATATAAAATCTCATTGTTGCTTGATGTTAAGTTAAATGTTTACTAAGCACCAGAGTTCATTCCATAGAGTGGGTTCAATCATTCTCAACTAATCTTTTTTGTTGTCATTACAAAATCTTGAGTTGAAAAAAAACCTTTTCAGGTACCATTAAGAAAAGGCATGTGAACAAGATGGAGCTGCCTGAAAATTACAGTCAAGATTATATTTCCCAGAGTTGACAAGAAGCACTTCTTAGCACACTCTGACTTTGCGCATCTTCTAGTGTACTGTACTACACGATCAGGTCACTTTTAACTAGGAATCACTTCATTTGGAAATAAAGTCACATGTTGAGACATACATCACACATATACATGTGCGCACACATACACACACGCACACCCTGCATATACATATCAAAGATGCATCGACATGTCAATCTAACTACATGAACCACTGATTAAATGTTTGCTTCCAGACCTGTAAACAGAACGATTCGTAAATGCTTGCGTGAAATAATTATTTCATTAAGACTGGAAAAATGGCAGAGCTTTTCCCCTATTCCAACTATAGCCATTCCCTTTCTTTCTGGGATCCCCTGTCCTTCCTCCTTGGAGAAGCACCTTCCATACTATACTGAGAACAAAGAGTGCAGCGCTCTTATGAAAGAACAATAAAATCTTGGAGATTCTTACTGAGAATACTGGAGCTGGGCCTGAGAGCTCCATGAATGCCGATGACAGAGCAGGCCACTTCAAACAGATAAAACTACATTAGTGCTTTTAAATTTGTCCTTGGGAATACGCTCATCTGAAACAACGATTGCAGAGACAAATCAGATGAATGCTGCTTTCAGAACTAAATGAATTCTCCAAGAAAACAGCTCTGTGAGGAATACATTTGAAGAGTCTTGAGAGTAATTTCATGGAAAACAAATTGGGTGCCCAATTCACTTGGAAAAAAAAAGTGGAAGTAGAAAAAGAAGAAAATTATTTTAAAGGCTATATGGACATGCCACAAATTATGCCTACCCAATAGGTTATATGCATAAGTTTGATACATGACTGAGAATTATTAATTACAGACATTCCACATGAAGGATGTAGTCCACAATTGTATATCTTTATTCAGGAAGCCTACACAATTCAAATATTTATCTCATGTCATATATAGTTTATATAGATAAGGTTTATATTATTCCAACACTAAAGGCACATTAAAAATAAAAATTCAGCCAAATGACTGACAAGAATTTAGGATGTATACACTACTAGCCTTATGAGAAAAAAAAAAAAGTCAACTATTCTCTAGATGACATTCTCTGAATGAGTCATGTCTGCCACCATACCAGGCTCATTTGGCCCCTGCACAATGAGCCAATCACTGTAACAATGGATCCTACAAAAGTGACAGTTTATTCACAAAGCAACTAAACCAGGAGATAGGAAAGTAGATCTGACATCTGTCTCCCTAGGTTAGGAATTAGGGATCTCTATGGGGCAAAAAAACCAGAGTGGTCTAAGGTGTGGGGAAAAGTGATTGTCAGTGGGAGAAAATGAGGTAAGAGGGGTGCTGTGCAAGGTCATTGAGCTGCCTGGTTCTTCACAGGATGCCTGACCCAAGGGTGTGGTTTTTGGCCTTCTGACATTGGCCACCCCACAGGCCAAGTTAAAGGGTCGATAGTATCAGCTGGCTTGAACTGGACCGGAGCTCCCTCCTACTGCCTGAAAAACAACTAAGCAGCTGCTACCATAGTGATCCACAGCCAGAGATGGCGTCTATGAGGAGCCAGTGGGAGTTTAGTCATATATTGTTTGGCTACAGGACTTTAGCTATTTATGTTTTAAGATCAACCGGAAACAGTGATTAAAGCATGCAAGGCAGGTTAAGTTTGGTGGGCTTAATCAGAGTGGTTCTCGGTTTCATTATTTATGTAGGGACCTAGTGGATAGTTATTGAGATGCTTTGTGAACTATACTCATGTCACCATTAAGACTCAGGCTCTAGGCTCATGAAGACCTATTTTATCCCAGTGTAACTTGGAATGAGGAACATGAGTTGACAATGATTTCTGGCAGAAGAGTGGGTCTGAATCATAAATGACAACACCTTTTCCCTTTAACTTTTTTTTGAGATAGAGTCTCACTATGTTGCCCTCGGTAGAGTGCTCTGACATTATAGCTCACAGCAACCTCAAACTCTTGGGCTTAAGTGATTCTCTTGCCTCAGCCTCCTGAGTAGCTGAGACTTTTTCTTTTTTGCTCGGTTCGAACCCACCTGCCTTAGTATATGTGGCTGGCCCCTCCCTTTAACTTCTTGTCAAAGGATCCTATGCTGAGTTTTTAGGAAAATGAGATACTTGTCCACAAAAAGATCAAAGTATTCTAGGTAACAGCTCAGAGAAGCTTTTTATAAGGTTTGAAATTCAAAAGCAATAAAAATTCTACTTAGAATTTCTTAAGTGTTCTTCTTGATAGAATGTTACCATTCTAAGGGTACTTAGCTTGCCACAGAAAACAAAGGCAGAGGCTTCTTTAACAATCTGTTTGTTATGAACTCTTGTGGAACCCAACATTTTACTGCTCAACATTTAGGTAGAGACAGTTTGGAAAGCTGCTGCTTCTTGGTGTGACTTGTTCAAAGTTTGTTTCACTTCAGGGAATGCAGCATGAAGTGAGAAGTGATAGTCAGAAGCTAAATTTTTCATGCAGCATAGGCACTGCCATGTTAGTGGTGTCATACTAAACATTTGTTAGTGGTGTCATCTAAATTTTTTGAGTTAATAAAATAGTTTTGAGATCCCACTGATTCAACAAAGTGTGCTTACTCAACATTTTAGGTAATTATTAAAACGTCATTTATGCAAGAACTCCAAAAAGGTGCATATAATTAAAATGCCTTTTGCTCCGATCCCCATTCTGGAAAGTCAATGGATTCCCAAGCCCTCAGCCTTCCTTCCTCTCCCCAAAGTTTCACTGACCCACCTCTTCTCCTTGGCAGAGGATTCTCTGGATGCTGTTTAGTCAGCATCACTCCTTTGACTCCTGACACCAGCCTTTGTTAACATTAGTCTAGCACTTCAAACAACCAGAAAAACTGCCAAATTCTTATTAGACTGCCAAATGCAGAGCCACTTTCAATCTTCTTTTATGCTCTAACTTTTCTCTCAGATCTTGAAGAAACATTCCCCAAACTATGCCAGAGAACATTCTAATGGTCTCACCCATCATTAAAGCCAAAAGCATTGGGTCTCACAATTGGAGTTGTCTCAGAATCAGTCAAGGGCCCTGGATTTGGCTTCTACACAGGTTCAAGGCCCTGCCACTCACCTTAGTACTTTCTGTGATGCCATTCACATTTCTGCATGTCCTCTGTGTTTAAGACAGGCCAGAGTTTCACCAACTGTCACTTGGAGCTCACAGTAGGCTCAGTTAATAAGGATAAGTAGAAACAACTTTCAGCCTGGCAAAGGATACAGATGGGGGAAATTTCAGCTTTGATAACTACTAGCTAGTAAAGCCTGTTCAGAATTGCCAATTAGTGTGAGACTAGTTAATTCTTGCTTTCTATTAGCTCATGTTTTTTGAATATTTCTGTGCTGAACAATTAAGAGTCTTTATAAAAATTAAGAACTAGTCTTTCTATGTATAATGTTCTTAATGGTAATATTTTATATAGGACTTCTGTACTTAAATAAAATGTAGTTTTATTTTCTTCTGTAATAATTCAAGATGCATCAAAAAAGGAAACATCTATAAGTAAAATTTTTTAAATGGTATTTTTGGCCATTTATATTCTGATATTAAATTTCATTAATTGGAGTATTAATGTAGCTCTTTCTGAATGTGTGGAAATAACAATTAAATTATGCAGGTTTCTGAGCACCAGTAGCAGGCAGGGATTTTGAGGACACTATTACAATATCTCTCTACTCGAGACTTCCTGCTGTTCTTCCTAAAATGAATCAGTAATAATAAATTGTGCCCAAAATGGTATATTGATTTCTTCAGGGAAAAAAAAATTATTATTAACTGGTTCAGGACTATTTTCAAGATGTCTTTGTCATTCCCATGAGGACCAGCTTAATACAAAGTAGGCAAATGCAAGATATTGGAGTTGATTTCACCTTATTAGATGCACACACAGCTCAAGAAAATTAAGGCTGACTTTCATGATATGTCACATTAAGTTTGAAGGATAAATTCGCAGGCTAGGTAGCTTCTAAAATTATCAAAAACTGTTATTTGAGATGCAAACCGAATAATGCACTACTATCATAGAAATAAAAGTCAATTATTTTCTTCATTTCAATTAGTAGTATAACAATTTTAGTTATTTATGCCGTTAGTAGGCAACTGTGGCCAAAATTATTGTGTTTGTTTATCAATGTGGTGGAATGAACGAGGTCACTGCCAAATTTTCCCCATGTGTCAAACGTTTACAGCAATAGTAAACAAGCAAATGCGTAAGGGGCGATATTTTTCCTTGTACCAAATTAATATTTCCTGATAAGGCTATTGCAAAGTGCTTTACTTTCATTAGAGTAAAAGAAATCTGCTCTAACACATTTATTTTATTTTATACAGGCAGAATTGTTCATTAGTTTGTATTTTAATGCCATTGTCTCTCCACATACTTCTGGGTGGAAAATAGGTAGCTTGAGATAAATACCAAGTGATATTCCTCAACCATCATAAAAAGAACCTAGTTTGTGTGCTTGTGCATTTGTATAATTTTGTTTGTTTGATTGGTGGTATAATTATGGTATGTATTGGTGGTATATATTGTATGTGAACTTGGCTCAGCTATAGTACCTGCTACTAATCAACTCCTAATCTAAGGTGTTTGTTGCTGTGAGGATATTGTGTAGATTTGCTTAACACCTAAAATCAGTTGATTTCAATTAAGGATTATTCTTGATAATGTAGGTGGGCTTCATCAAATCAGCTGAAAGGCTTAAGTTAAAAACTAAGGTTTCATGAAGAAGAAAAATTCTGTCTTCAGACTGCAACATCCACTCCAGCCTAAATTTCCAGCCCACTGGCCTGGCCTTTAGATTTCAGACTTGCCAGATCCCACAGTCATGTGAGCTGACTTCCTTAAAATAAGCCTACTTATATTTATTCATACATATATATGCATATATACATGTGTTTGTGTGTGTGTGTTTGATTGATTCTGTTTTTCTGGACATCCCTGCCTGATGCAGTTTTTAAAATTTATTTTTGCTCTACTAGGAGTGTGCTATTTACCCCCAATATTCCACAATATGTGCAGATACGCACGTCACATTGTGTAATACATAGAGGTTAATATCAATAGTTACCATTTACTGATCAATTATTATGTGTTGTACTTTATAGTACGAGGCATACTATAGAATGTTATATGGTTCTATATGTTCATTCCTTTTTTTCTGTCAACAAATGTCTTTTAGGAGTCTACCCTCTACAAGGCACTGGTCAAGATAGGGATGTAAGAGTGAAAGACAATTCTGGGAGCCAAGTATTATTAATCTTGTTTTTGCAAACGAGAAAGCCTCAGAAAGT
The DNA here is from genome assembly GCF_000181295.1 of Otolemur garnettii. Classification (NCBI taxonomy): domain Eukaryota; kingdom Metazoa; phylum Chordata; class Mammalia; order Primates; family Galagidae; genus Otolemur; species Otolemur garnettii. The sequence continues at coordinate 38,604,286 of NW_003852401.1, forward strand.
TAAGGAATTTACTCAGGATAACAGGAAATTCAGGGGCAGAGCTAGGATTTCAACCCTTGCTGTCATAATCTAGCACCCTATCCAACTAGAGACCTAATAATGAACTTTAGCATTGGAAAAGAACACAAACGCAGTGTGTGTATGTGGTCTTGCAGATCAGGAAACTGAGACCACAGAGATGGGTGATCTGGGTGAGGCACAAACATTACCATCCTCCCTAGAAACGAGAGCTTCAGGGTTGTTTTGCTTTCTCTGCAGAGCTCAAAGGAAGAGAATTTGGGAAGTGAGAATATAAAGAGTGGCTGGTAAAATAACCAAAATATTTTGCACCCATCCTTGCTTTTTCCCTCTCTCTCCTCTTTAGTCAATGAAAACAAACCTTTTGCTCTTTAAATTAAATATGTTATAATCAAAGAATAAGAAATTGCTTATGTGTTCATATATAAACATTCATCACCAAAACTAGCATATACATATTAGCATATATATCTATATATGTATATTTTTTACACATAAAACCAAGTATTTAAATACTGAGGGAATTTGCTGTAGCATAGTATAGTTTTTCTAATTCTTTATACATAGCTTTTATTAATTGTCTAAAAGAAAAATATGTGGAAACCGCTGCTGTTTTTTTTTTTTTTAATAAAAATCTGGCTTCTGTGAATGAAGAGGCAGTTTTTGACCATAGAATTGAAGATTCTTAAAATCAACTATTTGGTTGGATTTGATTATAGCTGAACTCAATATTAGATGATATCCATGTGAATGTCTAACTTCCAGGTCAAATAAATAATAGATAGGTGCAAGATGTAACATATATGGACCACAGCAAAACAGAAAAATGTAGTTGTATATGTAAATGACTTAGACAAGTTGCATGATGAGGGAGCAGTCAAGCCCAGGTTCTGTAACTTCTAAGACCATATTCTTTCCATTTCAGAACACAAATATAGTGAGTCTTTTTCTCACCTAAGTAAATCCACAGCAAGAATGGTGTTGGCTTTATAACCATTAATATTAAAATGGTTCTAAAAGTCTCTCTCTCTCTCCTTCCTTCTCTCAGACACACATCATATATACTTCCCTAAACTACAAACTGAAAATTCAAAACTTTAAGGAAAAGGGATTTTTTTTCCCTTAAATTATCCATGTCATTCCCTTGATTTTCTCCTTGTTGACAGTCCATGTGCCTTGAAAATTCTAATAACTCTCTCAGTCTTCCTACTCCCCTCAGGATCCCCCTCCCATTTGAAAGTCTTGTGAAAATTCAATCTTTTCAAGATAATAAATTTGATAATCCTCTGAGGTGTCTTGTCATTTGCCGCACAGTATTTTTCTTTGTCAATTATTATCAACTTTAGATGCTGTTTATCTATTTTGAGCACAGCAGGAGATGTCCTTAGCTCAGCTAACCTGGGCCATGTACAATTAGATAAGACCCAGAGCGGTACGGATGCTGAGTAGCCAATTTCCTCTCCCGGTTGGGTTTATAACCCTTACAGAATCCCATGGCAGCGTGTCCTCTGGTTCTGTTTGTTCAGGTGAATTGTAGCTGCTGAAATGTTGAATGCACTATTACCACACTTTGCCATAGCATCTCATAATTGAAAGGATGCCCTCCCTCATTGAAAATAAGCATACAATAGTGGTAAGAATTATACGTATTTGTCCCCCAGGTAACAATTATTCACGTTTGATCAATGTCAGACATGATTTTCCTTTATAAACTGACAGGTTTTATGGTCAGGGTAAAGGAGATGGACTTGGCATCACCATCACAGAAAGAATATCTGGTGACTGTAGGAAATGAACTTCTCAGTGGTTTTCTAATTATTCAATTAGAGAAGTAAATGCCACACAATTTTATATAGGCTATTTTTTTCCTCTATAATATTATTCAGACCTAAATCATTGCTGATAGCTTTACCCGAGATCACATTCAGACATTATGGGGTTCATTTCTTGTGTTACTTTCTTCTCTTTTTATTTTTTGTCAAACCCAGGAAATTAAAACTATTGCCAGTAACTCAAATACACATTGTGATTAGAATTTTTTTTTTTTTTTTCCTGGGGCTGGGTTTGAACCTGCCACCTCTAGTATATGGGGCTGGCGCCCTACTCCTTTGGGCCACAGGCACCGCCTAAGAGTTTGGGGTTTTTTGGGGCAGGGGAGGAGTGGGCATAAAAAGTGTCTTGTTAGTTTGCTTCCTTGAACTTTGCCTTTTCAAGCATTGCCTCTGAGATATGTATGATGGTCTTTGATTTTTCAAATTCTTTTGAATTTTCCAGACCCCTGGCATATTTCATTATAACTAGTACATAGCACTTGTAAGACCAGTATTAATCCTTAATGACTCGCCTGCTACAGTTCCTAAAGACTATCTCTACTTCTTGGGGTATAGGATCCAAGCTCTATAAGAGAAACCTTGTATTATAATTAGCAATTATCGTGGCAAAAGTTAGAAATAGGGAGAAAGTACAAAGAAACATCCCCTATATGGGAAGAGAAGAACTAAATCAAAGGGACCATAAGCTATTGCTCCAGTCTTAGTGTGTTATTAAAACTGTCCTAAAATAAAAGACATAGCATAATAAAAAATATCTGCAAACTTTGCTGCATCTTTCACTTCTCTTGTATTAAAGAATCAAACATATATTTTAATCATCAATTAAATAGTTATGATCTTGGTTTTAAAGATTACTAGTAGGTGGGGAATTTGTTTTTAGCATCTGTAAAAGCCATGCATTATAACAGTCTGAGGGTGCTTAGATTCCTCATGGTTGAAGAAACC